>NW_024412400.1:7969148-8014673 GCF_014898765.1 Herpailurus yagouaroundi
TAAACAGAGGAAGTGATAGAGGAAGTGATAAACAGGAAGAGATAAACAGATGAAGTGATAAACAGCAGCGATAAATAGAGGAAGAGATAAACAGAGGAGGTGATAAACAGAGGAAGTGATAAACAGGAAGGGATAAATAGATGAAGTGATAAACGGAGCGCATAAATGCAGAACTATGCCTGATCCCTGGCCAGAGCCCGGACATGAAGCAGCGGGCCAAGTCTTGGTTCTTGGGGACTTCGTGGAAGTTGGTCGTCCCCACCTCCCCACCTGCTGTTCCCACCCTGGATGCTCATCTGCGTCACCCGCCAGAGCCCCACTCCAGCGGTTCTGACTCATGGGGTCTGGCGTGGAGCCTGGGCCTCAGTGTACGTGACCCAGATCTGCCCAGGTGAGGCCAACAGGCTTAAGGACAGCCTCTTTCTATCCCAGGAGGGCTCCCTGACCTCCGGACCGTGGACGGCCCTGACCGTCTGCGTGGCCTCAGTGCCCCCTTGACCTGGCCCCCGCTGGCTCAGGGAATAACTATGCAGAATCCCAGACAGTGCAGGCCCTGTGACTTTCGCTGATCTGCAAACACACTGAGCCCATCCCCAGGCAGACAGGAGCTCTCGTCCCTTCTCTTGAAAAAAGTTGACTGTGATTGTTCTCTTTTTAATTTCCTCCCTTATTGTGTGGTTCCCTGCCGGGAGGGGGGTCAGTGGCACCCAGCTTTCCAAGCCTTAAGGTGCAATATCCTAAAACTGCAGGGGTTGTAATTCATTTAAGGCCTGTCTCTTTGGGCGTGTATATACACAAATTTGCCTTAGTAATAATTTGATGATCCTACCGATAATAACGATGGCAACAGCAGGCGCCAGACTCTTAGGACGTGCCCGGTGACCAAGAGGCACCTCTCTGTCCCTTCTCTATTCCTCCCTATTCTCCTCAGCCTTTCCTCTTGTGTTTCGGTCCCTTCCTCCCTCATATTTGCTCTCTCCTTTGAGGGACTCCAGTATAGACCTAAAGTATTTCTCATCAGTTATGATTACCAGATTGAATTTAGTATCTATGCCTGACCCTAAAACTCCAAAGCAAAAGCTTGGTCTCAGTTGTTATTCATACAGGCGCCACTGTTGATCCCTTGGCCCCCAACGCCTGATACTAAAAACATTCTCTCCCTGTGGCGCAGCCTCCGTGAGAGCAAAGGCCACTGGGGAGCCATGGTCAGGGCCTCAGGGAGCCTGCCCCGTTGATAGCCCTAGCCACCATCGCAACAGCATACCCTTCCAAGGGCTGTGGGCAGCACACGATGCAAAGGAAGCTGTAACAGAGGTAACTCGTGGTCGTGCTGCGTGTTTCGCCCAGAGCAGCAGAGCCAGCTGGTTCAAGTGGCAAATCCCGCCAGGCTGGAGCATATTAGCCAGGAGCTCATTGTTCCCAGGCTCCCGGCACAGGCTCCACACAGCATGGAATAGCATCAGCCTGGAACCAGACAGACCCGAGCTCAGGCCCTGCCTCTGCCCTCTGACCAACGATGTGCTTGGGCAAATTAGTCCACCCCGGCCTCAGTTTCCTCGTGTTTGTTTCCTCGTTGTCTGGGCTAGGTGGCAGAGCTTAATAAACACTCTTGTTTTGACTGATATTCATCGAGTGCTTTTGAGGTGCCAGGCCTGACACTGATCCCTTTACATGAGGAAACTGAGGCGTAGAACAGCTGAGGTTCCACCCAGGATCCCACATAGCAGGAGGAGAAGCTGGCACGGACCCCCTGCCTAACATGCCCCATTAGTTGGTGCCTGAAGAGTTGAGGCAGGCCTGTTTCCAAGCTCAGGTTCTCAAGTTCATCCCTGCGAGGCTTTGCTGGCTTTGCAAGCCTCATATTCCTGGACCGTCGATTCCACCAACCATTCTGGGCCCTCCTTGCAATGCACGTGCAGATGCTAACTCAGGTCAGCCCTTCCTGACATCACCAGCCCTGTTTCTTCCATGGACACTAGGGTGGGTAAGAGAAAGGAAAGGGAAGAGAAGCAGAGGTCATGGGTAGGAACGAAAGAGTGGGCACAAAGGTCCAGCCAGGGTAATGAGCAAGTAAATGACTCAAGTAATCCCATCACTTCCCAGGAGCCATAGAGGTTGAACTAACTGGTGAGTAAAAGCATTATCGTGGCGCCATCTGCTGGACCATGTGCTTATTGCAATGAATTTGTGGCAAAACCAGATATGGGTCTCAGAACTGGGGTTTTTGCACCCTGGCTGGACACCTGGCCAGCAGCGTCCTGAGACCTGTAGAAGCCAGATCTTTGGGTCTTCTGTGACTGTCAGGATATAGTTCTCTTCTAGTGTGAAAGAGCAGCTTGCCTGAAATAGATTATAAAAGTCTGGTGTCCCCAACTCTCATGAAGAACACAGATTCCATCTTCCATGTTGGACCCAAAGGCCCTTTTCATTTCTTGGGTTTGGCTTTTGTAGGTGGGGGAGCATTTTTGAACCGTAGAAATGGACCCAAGCCACCTCTTAAAGACACATACGGACATACATAAAATACCATGCGAACCACCGTAAAATGCAACATTAAATATCATTTTTGTCATGATGTAAACATGTATTCAGTGGTTTATAGTTGAGAAGCTTGCAAATATAAAAAAGGAAGAGAAGGGCATATAAAATTGCTCATTGTGTCCTTGGCGATAGATCATCAGCTCCTTTAGCGCCAGACCTCCGTCTTACATCCTGTAAATTCAGTCACAGACGTGTAACCAACCATCACATCCAAAAGACCATCTCTGCCTTCAAGGAGCTCACAATCTTTGGCAGAACTGACATGTCGTAATAATGACTGTATCAGAGTATGGAAAGGTCTGTGCGATGACACAGAAGGGCGGTCTTCTTGCCAGACCTTGGAGGCATGAGTGGTCAGGGGTGTAGGCCCTGAAATCACAGGAGTTTGCCATAGAAGGATTTGGTCCTTCATTTTTTTTTTTAATGTTTATGTTTGAGAGAGAGAGGAAAGCACAAATAGGGGAGGGGCAGAGAGAGAGGGAGACTGAGGGTCTGAAGCAGGCCCTGCACTGAGAGCGGAGAGCCCGACGCGGGGCTCGAACCCACAAACTGTGAGATCATGACCTGAGCCGCAGACACTCAGCCTGCTGAGCCACCCAGGTGCCCCTGTCCTTCATTTCTGGGAACTTCACTGGACCATCAGCCTTGATCTCTGTTCTCTCTGGTAGCTGACCATCGTCTGCCAAGGATCTAGCAAAATCATAGATGGCTCCCTGACTACCCATGTCCATGAAAACCTTGGTTGTTGCCAAGCGTCAGAACTGTTGACACATTTACTGTGTGCAGGACAAGGCTAAGTTTCCACACCTCCCAGGGAATTAAGTCATCTGGCCAAGGTGTCGTAGCAGAGGCCGTGGTGGAGCCTGGGTACGACTGAGTCCTGACCTGGCTCCAACCACCACAGGGCCCTGCTCACCACTCTCCCAGCATGCTCTCCTTTTTCTCCTATTCTTAGCACCTGTGGTGGAGGGTGGACCTTCCCCAGAGCAGCGTTTCTCCCTGGAAGGGAAGGCAAGGGGGGCTGTTGGCGCTGAGGTCTGCCAGCAGGGGGAGACAGACTGCCCAGGGGCCGGCATTAGAGCTCAGTGCCTTGTTTCCCGTGGGAGTCACAGAGGCTTGGGGTGGCTCTGTCCTTTCCCTCCTCACTTGATCAACACGAAAAGAGCAAAATCAATCACCAGGGAGGGATAATCCCTTGATGAAATGACAAAGGGAAAAATTGGCCTCTTTCTGTTTGATGAAACTCTTTAAATACAGAGAACAAACTGCGGGGCTGTGGGGGGTGGGGGAGGGGGAAACGGGTGACGGGCATTGAGGAGGGCACTTGCTGGGTTGAGCACTGGGTGTTGTAGGTAAGCGATGAACCACGGGAATCTACCCCCGAGACCAAAAGCACACCGTATACAGTGTGTGTTAGCTAACTTGACGAGAAATTATATATATAATAATTAATTTATATATATTAGTTAATATATATAATATGTACAATTAATGTATAATAATAAATTAATATGTGTAATTAATATATAATATATACATATAATTCTTTGTGACATTCGTAACATGTATATGTTTGTGTATATGTCGTAACATATACATGTGATACAATTCAAACGTGTTTCCCCCTCACCACTTCTTAGGTAACTGTCTTTTCCCTGCTGGGTGGGAACGTGTTGCAATAGTTGTAGGTTTGTGGACGGCCACACTTGGCTTACTTAGCCGTCGTAGCATTTCCATGGTGCTAGATCTATCTGTGCTGCAGGAACTCTCGGGTTTGGAGGTCTTCAGGGGGGAAGATGCTTTCCTTTTGCGGCACAGTTGGCCTCAGAAGTGTCGCTGCAT
This sequence comes from Herpailurus yagouaroundi, assembly GCF_014898765.1. Classification (NCBI taxonomy): domain Eukaryota; kingdom Metazoa; phylum Chordata; class Mammalia; order Carnivora; family Felidae; genus Herpailurus; species Herpailurus yagouaroundi. The sequence goes on from NW_024412400.1 coordinate 7,973,532, forward strand.
AAAAGGAGCCTTACGACACAGGCTCTGTCGGAGGCCGCTGCATCTCTGACACTTTCCGGAAGGCCTGGCCAGCTTGCGGTGCAGCAAACAGGGCACCGTTCCTGTCGTTACACAGCATTATGCACTGGTTCGCAGCTTTTAAGCCTCAGCACAGGAAAAGCCATCCTGCCTCCTCCACGTCGTATCATCCGCCAGAAAGCGCAAGGCTTTCCTCCCGGTGACTCTCGCTCAGCTCACCCTTTTCCCCTCTCGTCTCTCCTCAGCGATCCCAGTCTGCATTCTCACTCACCAGAGAAGATGCCCCGAGGACCCCTTCGCTGGAGGCTATGTCAAGGCCGCCCAGGGGCCAGGACCAGCCACTGAGGGAGGAGGCGGCCTTGCCCATCTGGAAGAGCGTGGACAGGCTGGACGACACAAGTAACTGTTTTAAGCAGCATCTGGTTGGTCTGTGGGTCTCCAACGTGCTGTCTGGGGGCTTCTTGGCTGTTGAGTGGCCCCCCTCCATCAGCCCGAGTTGGTGTGTGCCCCCTGGGGGCCGCTGAGCCACCAAGTCACGAGGCCTCTAGCCCGGTACATGCTTGTAATGTGGTCGTGTTCCCCACTGGGCAGGTTCCTGCTGAGACCCACAGGCCAGCGGGGGGGTTCCTGGGCCAGTGCGCTACGGTCCTTGGCTGCACGGTCTCACTCCAGCCTCCTGTTCCACGTGGGCCAGGAGAATATGTCTCAGGCAGGCCAAAAAGGCTAATCCCACCTGGCAGGGCATTTCAGTGTTCAGAAGGATTTGGGTCCCAGCGTGGGTTGGTTTGAAGAGAGTCCTTTTTAAAACCCGACATACTAGTCGGCGTAGCACTCTCTACTGTCCCAAAGGAACCAAACATTTAGGCGGCTCAACACAATAGTTTAATTTCTCACCACACACCGGTGCAGTGCCTCGAACGGGCCTTCAGAGGCCAGAGACGGCTCCTGCTTTGTGGCTCTGCTGTGCCCTGTGGCCTCTGACTCTTCCGCCGGGTCCTTCACCTCGGCCAGCAGTTAGAGGAAGAGAGAATGGAGAAGTCAGTGCACCTGATCCCTACCTGCCTCAGCAGGGAAATGGCCCAATGGCCCGCACCACTTTCACTCCCAGACCACAGGCCAGGACCGGTCACACAGCCCCACGTTGATGCAGAGGGCCTGGCAGACACAGTCCTGGCATTGCAAACACATTCCGGCCACACAGCTGGGCCGGGAGAGGGGCTTTCGTGGCCAGCTGTCATCCCCGCCACACCTGAGAATGGCATGCTCCCCATTCTTCCTGCTCCTGCTTCCGGAAGGCCCTGTCTCTGCATAGAGCCCTTGAACTCACCTCTCCAGAGACCCGACATCCACAACACGCGGTCCCTTGTAAACCTGTCAAGTCACGTAACCCTTCCCAATGAGGAGGCTCGAAGTAGCCTGTCGCTTTCCCAGAGTCGCACCTCAGGAGGTCGTGAGGGGGTTGGAACCACGTGGGTAACGGCCGAGGGCCATGGAGCAGCCTGGCCAGGCCACCTCGGTCTCCCCGGCCCGTGACTGACTGTCCACGTCAAGATGCTCACTCCACCCTGGCCCAGGCCTGTTCTTTCCTCACCTAGATACATGTAATGAGAGCTAGGACCACTGTCCTCACAGGAAGAAACCACAAAAGGGTCCTCAGCTCCCAGTATATGTCAGCTCTGCCCTCCCCTTTTCTGAACAACACCACAAAACCTCGCAGCAAAACATTCGTCTTAGAAATATTATTTTAAAGATGGCGCTATCATTGCTGCTCTCTAAGGGAAAAGACTGAACTAACAGCTTTTGAAGCAAATTCCGATGTTCCATGTTCTCCCAGGGCAAAGAATGGCCAATGCACTGTTTACTACAGTCGTTCTAAAACTTTTTTCCAAACAGGTCACTTCCATGCGTCCCATGTAGTAGAACCCATCGGGAGAACCTGCAGGGATTCGGTGAAACTCATGAAATGGTCTTTCTTTATGTATATGGTTTGGGGCTTTGTTTTGTAATTGGCATTCTTCCATTTAAATTTTTTTTTTTAATGTTTATTTATTTTTGAGAGGGAGAGAGACAGAGTGTGAGCGAGGGAGGGGCAGAGAGAGAGAGAGAGAGACAGGGAGACAGAATCTGAAGCAGGCTCCAGGCCCGGAGCTGTCAGCCCAGAGCCTGACGTGGGGCTCGAACTCACAAACTGAAGTCGGATGCTCAACCGACTGAGCCACCCAGGCGCCCCACATTCTTCCATTTTAAATGAGCTTTACTTTGCCTTCCTCCTGCTGTTCATTCATTCAGATTCTTTCTTTTTTTCTCTCGTTAGCTCCCACCAGAGACTGAAAGTCCCCACAGAGAAGGGACTGTAAAAGTTCCCCAAGGCATATGATAGATCATCAATAAACAATAAACAATAAACAATAATAACTAACTTTTAAAAATACTCTACGACGTACAGCGTTCATCTGCAGGCACTATTTTATTCATTCCTCCAGGGTCATTATCTTGTGAGGGGCAGTGAGGGTGAACGAGTTTGAGATCCCACAGCTAGTGTGCCCAAACCCAAACATCGTGGCCCCAGCTTGCGGGCTCTTTCAACCACTGCATGATAATAAGTGCGTCCCAACTCCATAAAAGCAAACCAATAAACAACAGCAGCGACAAAGAGCCTTTCAGAATCCATGCTTAACACACTGATACATTTAGAAGAGATTATAAAAACGTCTGACAAACACTCCAATTCATGAAATAGTTCCCTGCTGAATTATGAGCATTCCAAATAAATTTGGAAAGGATTTTAATTTTCAAAATGTGATTTTTTTAACCTAATTTTCTGTAAAATAAAGCACCCATATTATAATTCACCAGTTGTATATAAACAAAATTTAGGGGTGCCGGGTAGCTCCGTCGGTTAAGCGTCCGACTTCAGCTCAGGGCATGATCTCATGGTTCATGAGTTCAAGCCCCGTGTGGGGATTTGTGCTGACAGCTTGGAGCCTGGAGCCTGCTTCGGATTCTGTGTCTCCCTCTCTCTCTGCCCCTCCTCTGCTCATGCTCTCTCTCTCTCTCTCTCTCTCTCTCTCTCAAAAATAAACATTAAAAAATTTTAAATATATATATAATTTAGTTCAACAATATCACACACAAAAGATTTCATACTCAAAAGCTCCATGCATCCCTCGGGATGGAGATTTAAAATTACAAACATATAAAGCCCTTGTGCAGAAAACTGCAGGGTGTTTTGAGGATTGCTTGGCCTTGCTAAGGTCTCCAGGCCAACCCCAGAGGTGCTGAGGGATGTCTGATATGTTTAGCAGGAAGCAGATTATACCCAGGGCCCTTGCCCCATGTCAGCAGAGCAGAAATGGAGACCAGTGGAGACCCAGAGGTGGAGAGCATCTTGGGTTAATGTCCACTGGGCTATTTTCAGCACTTCTGTGTATGCCCCAGGGGAAAGGTCGCTTCCAGAGCCTGCTAATTCACGGTCAGGGTCAGCCGTAGGGACGCTGTGGGCTGAGTAAACCAAAGCAGATCCACTTGGGGCCTTGGCAGGGCTGACCGCAGTCCGTGGATGTCTCCCAAAACACATCTTCCTCTTACAGACCTTGGCTGTGTGCACAGCATGTGCTCGGTGCTGGAACACTGCAGTCAGGGGACAGCCCCTGCTCTTGAGCCGTTGTCTGCACCGTCGTGAAAGAGGATGTGGAAAGAGGAGAGAACGGAGGGACGCAGGGTCCCCAGTGCATATTCCCGGAGGACTGAGAGCATGTGGTATTGGAGCCCAGGCGCAGCCTTGAGCTGTTCCAGCCAGGAAGCTAGACAGCGAGGTTTCCATCGGGTCGGGCATTCAGGGAGCCAGCTCTGTTTTTGCGGAGATAGAAGTCGGTCAACTTCTAGCTTCCGCAGAGGCCCGTGGTAGATGGGACCATAAAAGGCGGAAGAGAGGAGCCAGCAGCGGGCTGAATCCCTGCCCGCCCTGGGGTGGGTGTTGAAGGCAGATGCGTGACCGCAGAGAAAACACAGTCCGCCCTGGAGCCAGGCAGGAGCGGCCTTCTCAGGGCCTTTCTCTTTTTGGCTTCCCCCCACGGCCCCAGACAGCCTTGCATCGAGAGTTCGGCCTCGTCCCTGCAGCCTGTGGGTGTCCGTGTTCACTAACAAGTAGTCTTTATGAGCCCAGGACAGGTTCCAGAAATGCTCAGGGACTGGAGGTAGAGCGGCAAAGAAGACTCAAGCTGTGGTCAGGGTGGCGGCGGGCCAGGGGTGATGGGGGTGGACGGCCAAGGAAGTAAGCTGTAGTGTAGTTTAAGGGTTTAAAAGTGAAAGCTTCCTGGAAGAGCCCAGAGAGCAGAGGGGCCGGTCTGCCCAGGAAGCAGCCGGTGAGTTGGGCCTCCAAAGACCACCCAGAAGGCAGACAGGGTGACCGATTGTAAGGCCCCAGGGCCACACCTCTCCCCTCGGAGTGAACGCTCCCCGCGGCCAAGGCGGAGTCTGCTTTGCATCGTGGGGGTGTCTCTGTTGGCAGACTGTAATGTGAAGACTTGAGGACCTGTGGTTTATTTGGAGGTGAGCCCAGGAGACACAGAGAGGGGAGGGGACAGGAGACAGGAAGGGAAGGCAGGCAAATGACTCATTAAACAGGATGGCTGTTCGTCCCCACTGGGGAACTCTTAAGAGCCAGCATAGAATACTGTCCTGGGCAACAGACAGGGGAGTGGGGAGACTTATCCACCGGCTTCCCCTGTCATTCGTTGAGGGCTGTATCCAGGGGGCCGGGATCGCCCCCCGCCCCTGGGGCAGCCCAGCAGTCTCTGGTAAACAGAGCACACCTCAGGCAAAGAATCACAAGTGCTGGCAGTTGGGAGCCCAGAGGACATATATACCCTGAAATGATCCACAACGTCTGCTGCAGAGAAAATCAATATTGCCACTTACTGGCCATTCATAGCCTCACTGAGAGAGAGCCCGGGCATTTCTGGAGAAACCCAGGTGGGATCTTTGGTCCCTGCCTTCCACACCAGCTGACTGATGCTATTGGGATGTGGCATTGGGAAAATGCCAGCAAAATAGAGACCCTTTTTCCCAGAAGAAGACCTCCATTACCACCATGGCAGGTGGAGCCCATAACAGGTAAATGGTAATAACACCCTCACTGGCCTTTCTTCTGAATGTTTCCATGGCCAGTGAGAGCAGTGTTGCTGTGGTCCGGAATAGCAACTATGGGGTAGATGGATACATATACACATGTATGGAGTTCGTGGTGCTGCCCTGTGACGTCAGATAAAAATAATGATAGTATAAGCCCATTCAACAGGTAGAAGATAAAAAAGGCTGAGGGGTAGCAGATAGTATGATCGATGCTTTACACAGGTTGTCTCGTAATAATCCTCTGACCGCCACGGAGGGCACACTGTCTCCATTTTCAGGTCAGGGAACTGGCACAGGAGGTGCTCTCTGACCGAGGTCGCCTGCCAGGAATCCCGGTAACTGGGGCTCAGCCCTGGATCTGCCTGAACCCACAGTCCCTGTTCTTCACCCTGCCCTAAAGCAGCCCAGATATGGGCGAGGGGAAGAGTGCTATTATGACCGTCCCCTGCTCTGAACAGGCACATGTAACACCCTTGATGGGTGTCCTCTCATTTAAACCCCACACCCAACCAGGGGGGTATTAGCTGTACCAAGGCTGAGAGGCTCTCAGAGCTTTCTGCCCAGGCCCCCTGACTCCACAGCGTCTGCTCTCCCCTCTACACAAGCTGGCTGTGGGGCAGAGCAGGCTGGAGAGGTCAGAGATGCAGCCCCAGCCGCGGGGGCCTTGTCCTGGGTGGGGAGAGGGCGCGGTCATGCGCGTGATCTACCGGAACACGGATGGGGTCATGGAATGAGCCCGACAGGCTATCACACCAGGAGGACTCGGGGAAGGAGGAGGCCACATCTGGGCAGGGGGAGAAGCAAGTGCTCTAGGAAAAGGGGGGCCTAGGACGTGAGGCCTTTGAGGGGTCACCAGAGCTCTGCCACATGGAGATGTGCGGAGGGACCCCAAAGATAGCGGAACCAGCCAGAGAAAGGCAGGACCCGGGCCCTCAGGCTTCCGGGAGGGCTGTACTCCAATCAGCCGCCACCGGGCTCAGAATGTAGAAGGCCTGTGTTCTGACTCCCGGCGAAAAAAGGGAACTCAGGTGTCCTGCCAGCCCGGGCGGCTAAATTAGAACTCGGTCTCTGAGCTGAGAAGAATGTCCAGCCAACACCTGAATGCCCTTCAGGCTGTGGTTCTAAAGCAGGGTCCTGGCCAGCGCAGTCCTCCGTGGACAACACCGTGAAATACTGATAACCTTCATTTCATTACGTGAGACAGTAATCATCTAATGGGTAAAAATGAATCTGTGTTTGAAGTGGCATGTGACGGGACTCTGCCCCCGTGTCCCAGCACAGCAGCGCTGTGGCCCTGTAGGCCTCAAGCCCAGGAGCTGGTGTCCACACACAAGTTAGTCCCCAAAGCCCCAGGATCCTCATCACCCAACCTCCAGGGGGTCCTGTAAGGCTCCTCATAAAGGAAACAGCTTCTGGTGGCAGTTGCTGTGCCCAAGGCCGGTGAGCTCTGCCAGGTACTCAGGGCTGAGAAGGACCATGTACATGGTCCCCAGGCACGTGGGCAGGACACGTCGTCCTTTTAGGCTTCGGCAAAAATAAGACGAGGCAACTTTCACCCCCTGGCATGCAGATCAACCCTCGGGGCCCCAGTCAGCAGCCATCACAGATGCTCTGAGCAAAACTGAGCCTAGCTGAGGGCCAATCCAGACCATGACCCTGAACTGAGGACCTCTCCAGCCTCACAGCTGACCAAGGGTTTCCACAGCACAGGCTATAAGGCAGGGCTGCTTTGGCCTTGGGTAGAGAGGCCCCTCATCCCGACTCGGCCCGTTATGGGCTCTGGGACCTTTGACAAGTTACATAGCCTTGCCTACCTTTGTTCCCCCATCTGCAAGGTAGGATTGGGGATACCAACTGCTTTCTCCCTCAGATCCTCTTCAGAATGGGGCACGTGCCCTGAGTTGAAGAGAAACGTACATGCGGAACAGGAACAAACCCTCACTCCTCCACGACCCACACAGAACCCTTCTGGGGCCAGATGTGTGGGGTTTTTCCATTATCAACCAACTCACTGACCACAGCCGGGTATCCTGCAATTCCACGCTGACCCTGTCTCCCTGGAGTGAGCCCCAGATCCCGCAGCCAAGGGCTCAGGACTGCGTGACTTCGGATACCAATCACAAGTCCCGAGTTGTCACTTGCATTTTGACCAGCCAGCTATACTCAGGGTTCCCACGACCTCCTCCCGAGGTGCAGTAGTTTGCTGGAACGGCTCAGCTCACAGAACTCGGGGAAGTACTTTTGTCCGTAATAAAGGACACAGATGAACAAACAGATGAAGACGTACATAGGGTGAGGCCCTGGAGGGTCCTGAGCACCGAGGAGCTGGGGTGTACCACTCTCTAGGCACATGGACGTGCCGACCAGGAAGCTCTCAGAACCCCCTACTTCGGGGACTTTTATGGAGGCCTCATTCTGTAGGCACAATCAATTCTCAACTCATTTTCCAGCCCTTCTTCCTTCTCTGGAGTGTGGGGGTGGGGCCGACAGCCCTAAGTTTCTACTCATGGCTTGGCCTTTCTGGTGGCCAGTCCCATCCTGGAGTCCCCCAGAGTCACCTCCTTAGCATAAAAGATGCTCCCAGAACCCAGGAAATTCCAAGGGATTTAATTTAGGAGCCCTGTGTCAGGAACTGGGGTCAGAGACCAAATGTTAGCAGGAACCTGGACAGAGTCTGGAGTGTGTGTGTGTGTGTGTGTGTGTGTGTGTGTGTGCATGCCTATATTTTCTTTCACATATGCCTTCTCACAAGGCTGTGATTGGTGGGATCTGTCCAAGTGCCAAGGGCAGGCAGGGTGTGTTAACCTGGAGGGAGGCCAGGGAGGGTGATGGAATCATCTCCCATCCTATCAGGGGAAACCATGGCCCAAGGGCAAAAGGCCAGACCCGCGGTTGCCAACAGTAGCTCTCCCTTCACCTCTTCTGTGCCCAGCCAGCCTAGGGGAGGAGGGGGGCCATTCTGAGGAGGCCGAGGTGACCAACTACCCAGGTATATGTGCAATAGAAGCCTGATCTCTGAGTTTCTCCCCATCTGTGGAGCACTGGGGCCTCGAGGGACTTCCTGGGGACCTTCAGCTCTGCTAAAGAGGCATGGCCTCGTGGACTTCCTAGAGTCCACCAATCCAAGGACCCCCACAAGCCGGTCGTGGGGAAGAGACAGACAGCAGCCTCACCTTGCTGTCAGGTGATAACAGCCCTCTCTGGTTTCTCTCCTCCCACCCGCAGACCTGGCCGCGGTTTTGCAGAGCCCCGACGGGAACTGGGTGGCCCTGAAAGATGGCGCTCTGCCGCCCACCCGCCTGCTGGCCAAGCCCAAGAGTGGCACGTTCCAGTCCCTGGAGGCAGCTTCCCGCGTGACATCTGCCTACGAGGAGATGGGCTCCGAAAGTGAGGAGGACTTTGACTGGAGTGAGGCCTTGAGCACGCTATGCCCGCGGCCCCCAGGCCTGCCCAGGAGCCCCCAGCCTCAGCCCACACAGGCCCAGGGTTCGGACCAAGGCCCCTCGGCCACCTCCGCCTCCTCCGGGCTCTCTCCCAACCCCGAGGCCATGTGCTCCGACTCAGAGACGTCCTCTGCGGGCTCCTCCCGGGAAGCTGGGCGCCGGGCCAGACTGTCCTGGTTGCAGAGGAAGGCCCCCAGGGACCCCGCTGCGGAGAAGATACGCCTGCAGGGAGAGCTGGACGTGAACTTCAACCCCCAGGCAGCCAGCAGGGAGACCTCAGACAGCAGCGAGCCCGAGGAGATGCCCCAGGCTGCGGACCGGAAGGCCAGGAGGTGGAGAAGGGCCCGTGTGGGCTCGGAGGAGCCGAGCGAGGAGTTGTCTTCTCCCAATGCCCATTGCCAGGGGCTGGGTGCACATCAGGTAATAAAACCGGGTGCGTGCAGGTGCATGTACACGCTTCTCAGCAAGAGGTGCCCTTCTGCCAGCATGACTGGTGCCGAAAGGGCTGGGTTTAGAATTCACAGACCCAGATTCTCACCTTGGTTTGCTGGGAGGTAGCTGAGTGGCCCAGACCACTCGCGTCACCTGTCTGGGGTTCCACGACCTCCTCTCTGGAGACGAGCGCCGACAGGTCAAAGTGGGTTTGCAGCGTCGCCCCCAGACCATCAGCGTCAGCGCCACCTGAGAACAAGTTAGAAATGCAAATTCTCAGGCCCCGCCCCACCCAAAAACCCTGGGGACGTGGTGCGGCATCTGCTGGAACCAGCTCTCCTAGTGAGTCTGCTGGACCGAAGCGTGAGGGCCGCTGGCTTAGGGTTAAAGGTATGGGGTCTAGAGTCAGGCTGCCTGGCTTCAAATCCGGCTGTGTGGCCTGGGGCGAGGGCTCAGTTCCTTCCTCTCTAAGTGTAGATGGTTTTACCAGCCATTTCAAAGAATGGTCTGATGCACGAAAAAGGTGAGGCTTATGAGGAACCGAGCTCTGTCCTGGACAGAGTACAGGGCTCAGTAAATATTATTCCAGTATGATAGCTCAGGCCACAGTTTACTCACATTCTGTGACTCTTTTGTCCGCCTCACACCCCCTCTACGTGTCTTCAGTGGCCTTGCCAACATGAATTAGTTCATGAGCCTCCTTTGAGACTCTGTGATGAAAGTTACGGACTCTCTACCTGGAAAAATGCACCCGTACACACACACACACACTCACGCACCTGACACACACACAAATATACACACACATACACATACTCCCACACAGGCGTGCACTCGAATGTCATTTTACGTACAACGTCAGGTAGTTCGTGCACCCCCAACCGGATTAATTCTGTATTCTCCAAAGACACCCTGCTCACTCGCAACTCTGTGCTGGGATCACGCTGTGCCCTTGCCCCTCCCTTGCCTTTTCCCGGCGAAGCGCGACGCGGCCAACCGAATGTGGAACTTTGTGGAGCCCGCTCTCATCTCAATATTTTCTAAACTGAAAAGCGGCACAGGTGGCCCGGAGAATTGAAATGACTTCATGAAAACAATGGGTTGCATTTGAAACTGAGAGTCTAATGGAAGAATCTAGTTAGGTTGCCCCTGCCTTCTGTAGGCTCACATTACTGTCGGGTTGACCTTTTACACTCCTAAAGAAAGCACACCCACTTCCGGAACCTCACTGCGTCGCCAGTAGCCCTCAGCCACCGTGCTCTGCATTCCTAGTTTGCGTCTAACCAAAAGCAGGCGCTGAGTCAAGGATTTGGATGCAGGTTTAGGTGGGAGGAGATCCCAGGAACCCCAAGGGTGAGCCAGGGTGGCGAGAAAGGCCTATTAAGGCTGACTACTGAGGCTGTGCTCTCCAGCAGGGACCCACTGAGAAGCCACATGGGACACGCCTCCCCCCTGAGGACAGGAGCATTAGTCACAGTCTCCCGTCTCCCATTGGTAGAGAGTGGCCCCTCCCAGGAGAGAATTAACTGGAGACACAAGCAGTTTCTGGAGAAATCCTGCAGGCAGAGACACCCGGGTCTGAGGTGGGAAACTATCAGTGGCCAGAAACTATCCTTCAGAACTTCAGGCAACTCAGGCACCTCCAGCGGATACAGGCTGGGACGTCACCAGTGGCTCCAACAGTGCCCTCTCGGGAATGCATCAGCCAGATCCCTGCTCTTGAGAGACCCCATGGTGAAGATCGTTGGGGACTCAGAGGCCCTCGGGTCACAGAATCTGGCAGCAGTCCTTCCTGAGCTGCTAATGTATCCCCTAGAAAACATCCTTTCTTTGCTCCAAGGTCTCATTTGCTCCTCCGTAACACCAGACCATTATTATCTAGCTCAAGTGGAGACTGTCCTACAGAGACTTTGGGTGACTTACCTGAAGGGATGTTCTTGAGGGCAGTTGGCCTGACTCACAGGCAGGCATCAAATGCCACGTATCCACAACAGCTGGCTGCATGAAGCTTCCTATTTATTCTGAAGTGGCTTGAAAGTTGTCTTCCGGTGGCAATATTTGCAAGGCATCGATAGAGAGAAGGCAGGACCGGCAGAAAAGCACTTGGGACCAGCGTCGCTTCTGTCTCCCTGCAGTGTCCTCTCCTCCCCAGTAGGTGGCAGTAGTGTTGCACCAACAGAGACTTCAAAACTGGCCCTCCTAGCTCTCCCTCTTAGTTTACTAGGGCAAGTCTCTCTTCTGTCTTCTCAAAAACAAAACTAACTAAAAATAAAAATAAACACACACACACACACACACACACACACACACACACACACACACCTCCAATACTGAGGGATGCATCATTTTTTGAGAAAAGTATGAAATCTTTTGTATATATGCGTGAACATATATGTACGTGTATATATATGTATAGTATTTTTAACTGCATGCTTTTTATGAAAATTTATATTTAATATAAATATATATATATATTTTATACGGTTAGATATATTTCATAAGGTTAGATCTTATATGTGTGTGTACATATATATATATACATGTATATATATGTGTAGTTATTTTTAACTGCATGCTTTTTAACTATCCAAATTTATATTTAACATAAATAAATGAATGTAGTGTAAAAAAGTTGTGAACGTACAAATACAGTCCCCCTTGACCACAATCTAAATCCCTGCCACGTCCCCCAGAATAACTGCAGTTGTGTTTGTGCATTCGTACACATAGAATACGTTTAGAAATACCGTTCTGGGGGCACCTGGGTGGCTCAGTCGGTTGAGTGTCCAACTTTGGCTCGGGTCATGATCTCGCAGTTTGTGAGTTCGAGCCCCGCATCAGGCTCTGTGCTGACAGCTCGGAGCCTGGAACCTGCTTCACATTCTGTGTCTCCCTGTCTCTCTTGGTCCCTCCCCTGCTCATGCTCTGTCTCTCTCTGTCTCTCAATAGATAAACATTAAAAAAAAATTTTTTTAAAGAAATACAGTTCTGTAAAGCGATCGGTATCTTAGCAAAACGGGCCTTTACTCTCCATATTCTCCTGCCACCTGCTATTCACAGTGATAGAAATGTCAGCACACATCTATCTCCACGCAGTGCCTGCAGAAGATTGCCTCCAGGTGGTCCCTGGTTGGGGGGGGGGGGCATGGGAGAGGGAACAGTGTGTTCAGGGTGCAAGCAGGAAGGGTGCACTTCCGGTAGAGAATTTTATTTATTTATTTATTTATTTATTTTTTTTATATATGAAATTTATTGTCAAATTGGTTTCCATACAACACCCAGTGCTCATCCCAAAAGGTGCCCTCCTCAGTACCCATCACCCACCCTCTCCTCCCTCCCACCCCCCATCAACCCTCAGTTTGCTCTCAGTTCTCAACAGTCTCTTATGCTTTGGCTCTCTCCCACTCTAACCTCTTTTTTTTTTTTTTCCTTCCCCTCCCCCATGGGTTCCTGTTAAGTTTCTCAGGATCCACATAAGAGTGAAACCATATGGTATCTGTCTTTCTCTGTATGGCTTATTTCACTTAGCATTACACTCTCCAGTTCCATCCACGTTGCTACAAAAGGCCATATTTTATTTTTTCTCATTGCCACGTAGTATTCCATAGTGTATATAAACCACAATTTCTTTATCCATTCATCAGTTGATGGACATTTAGGCTCTTTCCATAATTTGGCTATTGTTGAGAGTGCTGCTATGAACATTGGGGTACAAGTGCCCCTATGCATCAGTACTCCTGTGTCCCTTGGATAAATTCCTAGCAGTGCTATTGCTGGGTCATAGGGTAGGTCTATTTTTAATTTTCTGAGGAACCTCCACACTGCTTTCCAGAGCGGCTGCACCAATTTGCATTCCCACCAACAGTGCAAGAGGGTTCCCATTTCTCCACATCCTCTCCAGCATCTATAGTCTCCTGATTTGTTCATTTTGGCCACTCTGACTGGAGTGAGGTGATATCTGAGTGTGGTTTTGATTTGTATTTCCCTGATAAGGAGCGACGCTGAACATCTTTTCATGTGCCTGTTGGCCATCCGGATGTCTTCTTTAGAGAAATGTCTATTCATGTTTTCTGCCCATTTCTTCACTGGGTTATTTGCTTTTCGGGTGTGGAGTTTGGTGAGCTCTTTATAGATTTTGGATACTAGCCCTTTGTCCGATATGTCATTTGCAAATATCTTTTCCCATTCCGTCCGGCAGAGAATTTTAAAACAATAATAAGTTCAACAAAAGTCAGCCTTTTTGTTGTCACCTTGCACCATGCCGGGACAATTCTGAGTAGCGTAACTTACGGTTAGGCCTTCAGTGGCTCTGCTCTTTGCTTTTCCGGATGATATGTGGTAAGATCTGACCTTGTTTTTCTTCAAATGAAGCATTTGTCACCAAATCATTATTAAATAATTCATCCTTTATCTGCTGGCCTCAGGTGTCCCCTTTGATATATATTAACCTTCTTTTATCTCCATGAGCCTGGTTTCCTTATGCTCTATTTTCTTCACTGACGCAGAAGTCCATTCATGTACAGATACAACTTTATTTTCACTGTATTAACATCATAACGTACTTTGATATCTGGTAGATGATCTTCCCTTCGTGGTGGTTTTTGTCGAGGATCTTTTATAAAGTGTGTCAACTTGTCTCAGGCCTTTACTCACATAAATGATTTTTCACAATCTTCTCTTCCAGTTGAAGAAAATTTTAAGTTTTGATTGGATTGCTCCAAATGCATTTATCTATTTGGAAAAAATGTATGTCTGCATAATACTGAGGCTCCCCATCCAACGGTGTCCTCCTTGTCTCTATTCGTTTACTTTCTGTCAAGTTTTAGAGATTTTTTTCAAAGCTCTCCTCTTTTTGTGAAGAAGTTTTTAATTATGTACATTTTATTGACATTGTGGTTGAGATCTCTTTTTAAATTTTTTTTTAATGTTTATTTATTTTTGAGAGAGAGACAGAGTGTGAGCGGGGAAGGGACAGAGAGAGAGGGAGACACAGAATCCGAAGCAGGATCCAGGCTCTGAGCTGTCAGCACAGAGCCCGACGCGGGGCTTGAACTCACGGACCGCGAGATCATGACCTGAGCCGAAGTCGGACGCTCAACCGACCGAGCCACTCAGGTGCCCCTAAGATCTCTTTTATCTATTCCCTGTTCTGAGTTCTGACGGTGTATAGAACACTATTGACTTTATGTTTGTAATTTTATAACTTAGCCCTAATAGATTCTTAGTCCTAATAGTCTTTCCCGTGGTTCTTTTAGCGACTCCTGGTAGATGATCATCTTGTCCACAAGGAAGGACATTTTCATGGTGTTTTTCCATGATTTACACTTATTTGTCTTGCTCGTATTATGGCCCGGCGACAATCGTGTGCTATACTATGAAGGACTAGTGACACCCAGCGTTTGGTGTCTATCTTGCTGCGGTCCTTAGCCATCTGCTTCCAGTGGCGACTCCTCTATGTTTAGCAGATACGGTTAAGTAAGTTACTTCCTGTACCTTTAGTAGATATTCCAAGACGAAGAAGCATCTGTCTGTCCCTGGCTCCCTCAATGATTTAAATCAGGAATGTGAGTTTCATCAACTGCTTTCTGCCATCCCTTGAAATGATCCTATAGTTTTTCTCCTGTTGATGTTTGTAAGTCACATTAATAGAGTGCTTAATTCTGAAACATCTTTTCATTTGCTGCGTAAATCTTACTGGATCCTGGTTCCTTTGTACAAAAACTGGTCTCTAGTCGCAGGTTTCCATTTCATGCCGCCTTGTTGAGCTTTGCTATCAAGTTGTACTAATGACTTGACAAAGACTCTCTGTTGTTTACTATTTTCTAGAACGCTTTATATGACTTGATAATTTTCTGAAAGTTTGGAAGAATTCACCTATAAAGCTATCCAGGTCTGCCCACAGCTTTAAAAGTGAATTTTATATGTGAAATATTTTACGTATTAGAATCTGTAGAAAATATATATTAGAAATATATCAGAAAACGAGAAAGTTAAATGAAAAAATTAATATAAAAGCAAAACAAAAAACCTTGAGATCAATTAATAAAATTATAATCTGGCTCATATATATATATATATATTCATTATATGTAACATAATATATAGTATGTGTATATATATGTGTATATATAATGAATTTCCCTCAAGTGCAGCTTTGTTAGCATCCCGTAGGCAATGTAGTGTACCCATCGTCAAACTTTTGCAAGTAAATTATCATTCCCAATGTGATTCTCTTTTCAATCAAAATGAAGAGGTAATCAGAAGAGTAGATAACTTTCTCGTTTGTTTTGCTTTGTTTTTTTAGTCTTTGTTTGTTTTAGTCTTACAGCATTGTGAACAATAAATATGGCTTATGTGATTTTGCTGTTGGCATTTCCTTTGTGGCCCAGTCCATGGCCAGTTTTCATGACTGTTTCATTTGTGTGTTTGAAAAGAACACATATTATCTGTCTGTTGAGGAGAAACACCATGTACACAGGCACAATGTTGTGTACGTCAGCAAGATAGACAAGGCAGTGCCTCAGAAGCTCATGTTCCTTTGCCTTCGCGTCCGTCAGGCTTCATTCCCCTAACTCCCCACTCTTTTCTACTGTCGTCTTCGTGCTTCTGTGGTTTTCTTACTTTCCGCCTCTTCGGACTCTGGCGACTCCCTGGAAGACACACAGCGGGTACTGGAGGCTCCACCCCCTGCTGGACCCCTGCCCTCGCCAGCCCTGATCAGCAGGTAGAGCCATTGAGGGCAGAAGTCCCGTCCCACATTCTCTAACTGCACCCCCAGCCTCCAGTCTCACCTCACACATAACTTAGCACATGGAGTCGCTCTGTCATCTGTTACCATAGACTGCTGAGCACATTCTCTGACCTCTGGAACCCCAACCCCTGATGTCCGCCGATGGGATGAAATCCATGCGGCTGAATCGCTTTCCCTCCAAAGCCCTGCAACAGGTATTTCACCATCTCTAGCCTTGGAGTGAATAGACGCCTGAAGACATCCTAATTTTTCCTTTATGTGTAACGATTTTCTCTTCTCTTAGACGTTTGTTTGGTTTGCCGTTATCTTTAAAGAGCAAACAGTTTGCCAGAACAGTAGTGTCTACTCATTTCATGCTGTTGCACATAATACACAGACCTTTTTTCCTACACACTTAAGTATTGTTCCAACTCTAGTGTTTTCTTCTGCCATTTTGATTCTTACTTCTTCCGGCTCACCTGTAGTTCTTATGCTGAATCTTGATTCTCTATCTTCCATGTCTACAGCCCTGTCTTATTGTTTTCCCCTTCTCTTATTGATCTGTTTCTCAGCCTCTAGAATACCTTCCCAAGTTTGTCCTCCCCATCACTCATTTGTGTTCCCAGGGTTAATTCAGCTATTACCATTGTCAGATATGAGTTCTAATCCTGCTCCCGTGCCTGCAGTCTTCCTGGATTCTTTTGCCTCAGCAGTCTCCCCATTTTATCTCATGCTACTGCCTTGCCTTTCAGTCTGGGTGCTTAGCCCTCATAACTTTCTATACCTCTTCATTGAGACTCTGTATTATTATGCCCTAATGAAAATGCAAAACCACCATCAGACATTGTGCCCTACTTGTTAGTGAAATTTACGTGATGCCTCTGAGCTAGCTTTTGTTTCCTTTGCTCTGCAGTATTTTTCCATAAGTTCCATGTTAACGTGTTTCTGTTAGTCATGGCTAAATGAGAATAATGCTGTCTCCACCGCATTGTTTACCAGTATCTAACATGCTCAAACCACTTCCCCTCTGCTAGCTTAAGATACAAGCTTTCTCCTACTCGCATTGTCTTGCTTTATGTTTCTTTGGACAAATGGCTAAGAACCTACAATATGTATATGTATGTTGAACGAATGAACGAGTGAATGAATGGAAAAGAACAAAAATCATTCTATGTTTCTACATGGTTTTATAGTCTCTGCCCCTGGCGCTTTGTATTTCGTGACCATACCTCCTAGGAGGCAACATGGTACCATGGTGAGCTCTTTCCTCCGCCCACTTGAATGTTTGAAGAAGATACTTCCTAAGTAGCTGTAAAACAAGGAGGAAGAAAAAGGACTAGGAGTAGGGCTTATCTCTGGATGTTTCAAATGGCCAATACCACAACAGCTTGGATAATGTGCTTTTGTTTGTCTGGTGTTTTGTTTTGTTTTGCTTTGTTTTGTTTTGTTTTGTTTTGTTTTGTTTTGTTTTATTATGAGCATTTATCTTATACTCTGAACCAGGAGGAGGTACTGTTTGGTAGGAGGGCAACCAATTATCCTGACCACTTAGGAGAGGGAGAGAGTGGACAGGCCTCCGCAAACATTTTTTTTTTTCTCTCCAGTTCATTTCTCTGGGCTTTGTACTTAGTGAAAATTGTTCCCATCCATTTACCAGTAATGAGCCGACTTCCATTCCTTTTCTGTTACGTAAGTTTTCACCTTTATCTGCATCTTCCCACACCGTTCTGGTGGAAAATTTGGAGAAGCTGTAGAGTGATGTTTGCCAGATGCCATTTTAAAATGGAAACCTGCTAGTTAATTTTTCATTGATTGAGACGCCAGGATTGCAGGGGCTGCTGTTTTCAGTTTCCTCTGAGGTTTCACGTTTTGTTGTACTCATTAGTGAAACTTGTTTCCTTGGGAGAAATTTGCCCCCTTGTCTAGCGTGCTAGGTCCCAGTTATTCTCAAAAGACATTTTAAGAATCTCGCCTCGGGGCGCCTGGGTGGCGCAGTCGGTTGAGCGTCCGACTTCAGCCAGGTCACGATCTCGCGGTCCGTGAGTTCGAGCCCCGCGTCGGGCTCTGGGCTGATGGCTCGGAGCCTGGAGCCTGTTTCCGATTCTGTGTCCCCCTCTCTCTCTGCCCCTCCCCCGTTCATGCTCTGTCTCTCTCTGTCCCAAAAATAAATAAACAGTGAAAAAAAAAATTAAAAAAAAAAATCTCGCCACATTGAGAAGCTAGTAATCCTTTCTAACTAAGAATCTGTAAATATTCCTTTATTTTTGCGTGTTTATGCCTTGCTACGGAGAGAATTTAAAGTGGTTTCTATAAATGTAAACAGAAGAGAATAAAATGAAAATGTAAGAAAAGTAGGACAAAGGGGAAATCAGGATAGGAAAAATAAATGAAGCTAGGAGTCATGTTAGTTCCCAGTACGGATGCAGTGAGGTTCCTGATCACAGGCTAACAGTACCAAAAATTTGGCTCTGAGCTTTCCAGAAGACAATAGGAAGAGAATGATGCGAGCAGCTTGCTGAGTCAGGGAAACCATATTAGAACAGTAAATCCATTCCTTAAAGCGGGCTGCTCCTGGAGCTGAGATCCATGAGAAATTTATCCCATGGGTCCTCATGGAGAGAAGGCAGGATGTATCGCCCTTTGCTATAAATGGCTCCAAACAAGCACACACATTGGAGGCTGCTCCTCGCAGTGTCACTCAGCTTGAACCAGTATATCACCGCGGGCACAGTTCCATCAAGTCAGTCTATCGGGGGCCAAATACACCAACCTCTGCTGGTCCAGGTTGTTCGGGATTCAGTTCGGGATATGTGGAGGAGTGGATGGCTGCCCCCGCCCCAAGCCCTGGTTCATGAGCGTTGTTAAGTTCCGCATCCAAGGGGGTGCTCTCTGACAAGTGCTAGCAAGACCCACGGGTATTGGGGGTAGTGTGACGCCCCCCGCATCCCGAGAACACTGAGGCACCCAACAGGTGCACCTCCCTCTGAGGTGTGCGAAGAGAATATCCCCCAAGCAGGCCCTTCAGTCTACGCCAGTTGAATTTGAATTGCCTCCAGTACACAGACCAAAGGGTGGCAATCCCCACACCCTGCCCCCAATTCTTCACCTCCAATTGTCTTTTTTTTTTTAATATTTTATTTATTTTTTTAAAGTAGGCTCCACACCCGATGTGGGGCTCAAACTCAACCCCACGATCAAGAGTCGCACGCTCTACCAACCAGGCCAGCCAGGCGCCCCTTCGCCATTGATTTTCAGACCTCTTTAGGCATGGAACTTTGCCTGAAATGCAAACTTAAGGAGAAGACAATATATAATATAACTGAAAGCAGAACAGCTCTGAGACAGGGCTGGCCTCTGCCCTTGTCCCTTACTCCCACCTACACAACAGCCTAAGCCAAAACAAATGATAACCTGGAAACAGTTCCGGATGGGGGTGCCCAATACCCCCCTCAACAGGAGCAAAATCTTCAGTATCTGGCAAATGATTCCCCTTGAACATGAGGACTGCTGGGTGTGCCCTCCAAGGTAACCTCCCTGCAGAGAACAGGTCTAGAAAACCAGGAGAGACACTTGCTGAATAATGGTGATTCTTAAATATGTTTGTGTCATAGGCCCTATTGAGAACCCGATGAACACAGACTCCTGACCCGAGGAGCCGAGGCAAGTGATTTTCTAGCTGTTTTATATGGAACTGCCATCATTCTGGCCCTTTCAAGAAACAGCATGGTCTAATCACGTCAGAGAGGAGATTATAAAGAGAGGCAACACAGGCGAGTGGCAGAGCCCACCCGTCAGGGAATGATTTTCTCTTCTGGGAGAGGGAGATGTGCCCCAGATTAGATTGAGGTTTTGTTCATTTGGTTTTTTGTTTTTGTTTTTTAATTTTTCTAATGTTTATGTTTAAGAGAGAGACAGAGAGTGAGAGGGCGGAAGGGCAGAGAGAGAGAGAGGGAGACAGAGAATCTGAAGCAGGCTCCGGGCTCCGAGCTGTCAGCACAGAGCCCGACGACGCGGGGCTCGAACCCACCAACCCACCATCAGGAGATCATGACCTGAGCCGAAGTCAGACGCTTAACCGACTGAGCCACCCAGGCGCCCCTTGTTCGTTCGTTTTTAAATCAATTTTATAATATGAAAGACTCAGAAAACAGCCTGGGATCCATACAGGACAACGGACCTGTAATTGTAGAAGCTAAAATTAAGCCTTTCGGATCAGCACGTAGGTGCTAAGTTTTCACAACCTCCTTCACCAAATGCATCCGCAGCAGCTGGGGCCGGCATCTGCCTTCCATACAGTTCCACCGGCCAAACCCAGGTCCTTCCATGTGAAGGGCTTCTCACAGAGGCAGGAAGAAATAGATGATCGTATTCAATTTGATAAGATTCCAGGTGATGCGTTCCCATTTTAACCGTGATAGTTGGCCAGGGATTTGGTGTGTGGCTGTGTGTCTGTTCTTATCACAGCAGTTACAAGAAAAATAAATGCCTTGATCACCAGGGCACAGCCTGTGAGCAAAACTGGTTTTAGGTTAGTGGCAGTACGTCGAGAGAGGACAGACCTCTGCCTTAAGGCGCCAGAGACGGAAATCGTCCGAGTCCTCAGGAGAAACAGGCCGACGGTAGAGCCAGCCAGCGCTGAGGCTCCTTCTCTCTTCTCCGGCTTCCGGACAACTCTGCCAGGGCATCTTCAAGGAAAACTACGTGCATATTCGCCACGCATGGTAGTCCCAGGGCGGGTGCACCTGGAAGCCAGGCCCCGTCTCTGAAGTTCACTGGAATACCTAAAAGCAAGCCGCACAACTGCTTTTTTAGGTCAGGTTCAGTATTTTTCATCAGCAGGAACAGAGAGAACCACGAGAACCCGGGATATAATCAACGAAGGCTGATATCTCACATGTGAAAGTAATCCTTTAGCAGCCGGGGTTTTTTCAAAGGTGGAGAAAATGCTAAGCCTCCCACCTCTCCCTCAAATGACCTGGCAGATGAAAGACGGGCTTTGTGAAAAGGCGTTCCTGGGACCGGGGTTGCTCAGTCTAGAAGACGTTGCCATTGCTTCCCTTCAAACATGTGGAGAATTTTGATAACGACGATGGAGAGGCGTAATAGGAGAAAAACTGCTTTAAATTAAAGCAGGCAGGATTTCAGGGTGCATAAAGACAGATCACAAGGGTGAGTGGAGGTAAGAACACTTTATCCTCTAAGGAAATCTGAAGGTAGCCGTCTCCAGAAAGCTTCCAGAGAAAGTATCTGCTCCCCCATTTACACTTGCGATTCATGAAAGAAGAGATTAAATCCTTTGCCTGTCGGGTTCTGTTCCTATTCTGTGGTTCTGCTGTCTTTCTCTAATGAGCATGGCTTCACCCGGAGCATCTGGCCTTGTCTTGGAAAAATGGCAAGAGTGTGGCCTTCAGGGTCAGGCTGTCTGGTCACATGACCTCCGACAGCCTGCTCAACCTCAGGGCCCTCGTGGATACGCAGGGAATCGTCAGGACACGCGAGTGACACCCCGCGTGTCCTGTGCCCAGCTCCTTGCTCACCCACAGCTGTCCAGTTCCGGCCCCCCTCTCTCACACCCCCATCACTTACTTACTTAGCCGGGGTCTCCAGGTTCCACGCACTAAATTGAAGTGTGCAAGGAAAAGGTGACCTTGTGTCCTTCTGTAACTGCCTCAGCCTTCCTTCTCTGCCTCCCCACGCTGCGTAGCCAGCGATGTAAACGAGCCGATCCAAGAACACATTGCCTCTTTGGTTGCTCCCTTTAAAACTGTCTTTCCTGGGGCACCTGGGTGGCTCAGTTGGTTAAGCGTCCAACTCTTGATTTCAACTCAGGTCATGATCTCACAGTTCATGCGATCAAGCCCCTTATCAGGCTCTGCACTGAGCATGGAGCCTACTTGGGATACTCTCTCTCTCTCCCTCTCTCTCTCTCTGCCCCTCCTCCACTCTCTAAAAAAATAAATAAATACATAAATAAATAAATAAATAAGTAAATAAAATGGTCTTTCCTCTTCTAGGTAGATAATCAGTCCTCCAACCCCTCCACTCTCTCCACTTTTGCCATCTCGGGGCACCTGTCGGGGAGCTTCTGTGTCCTGGTGGCTGTATGGCCGTCTTAGAGTTCAGCAGGGTCCTCTGGGTCCTCGCAGGTCTCTTCAGCGATGGGGTCCCTGTTCATGAAGTCATTCCCACCCCGCTGGCGTCCTAAGGCTTGAGAACCGTCCTAAGGCTTGGTCTGTTCCCTGTGTGCCTGGTTAGAACCCAGTATCTCTCCCTCGGGCCGCCCCCCCTCCCCCGTGGCCGTCACTGTCATCACCCTTGGGACCCGGCTGTCCAGCCCCAAGTCAGCCGCTTCCTTCCCACCTGAGGAAACGCTACTAAGCTCACCTTCCGGCACCACCAATGACCTTCTGCGAGCCGGCTCCTGGATGCTCTCTGCACCACACAGGAACCCCAGGGAGACCAGGAGCCCCTTCAGGTCCCTCTGAGGCCCTTCCTCTGGGTCTGATTCAACCCTGGCACAGCAGCCCCAAATTAATACAGTCCAAAGGGTGAGAGGCCACAGGCAGCCCGTGAGGCTCCTTCTCCCTGGCCCCCAACTGAGGAGCAAGCAAAATCCAGCATTTGAACTTTAGGGAACTTGAGTCTCTAGAAGCCTCTTCTCTCTTTCCATTATCCCCATGTTAAAGAGGTGGTGGAGTGAGCTGATCCATGATCCTTCCATTCTGGATCTACGCTCTTCTCCCCTGGGTAAAATGCTTAGGCTTGGCTAAGAAAAAGGAGGCGCGAAGGAGTATTGTTTTAATGGCAACTGAAAAACATTAGTTTCTTATTTTCAAAGTAATGTCATCCCATTATACATACCAATGCCGATCTATAAAGTGGAGTGGGCGGGATTGAGAAAAAGCACCAGTGGAAGGCAATTATGATTCTTAACTGATTATATAAAATGTCTTATGCCCAGATACACATATTGCTATGTTATCCAGCTTGCCCCTCAGGAATTCCATTCCATGATTATTTTATTTTTCGAGTCGCCAAAGTTTCTTAGAATTCTCCACTGTCTTCATAATGCTCCTGGTAATCTGTTTGAGTCACCGTCCAACATTTTCATTTTCAAGGTCCCTTTGAGGTACAAGGATATAGTCTTCAGGCTGGACATTCTGCAGCCCTTCTCATCTTCTCTAAACCTTCTGTCCAGGTTCCCAACAGACTCTGGAAACCAACTACACTTCTCCCCCTTCCTTTGATTTCAACTGGAAGTTTGCTATTCCGTATTCGAGTAATGTGTATCTGTCTACTGTTGTCTTATCAGGAAGTAGGATTATTTATTCTTTTCCTTGTTCCTTAGTCTTTTGGGGCCATGGATGCCAGTGAAAATCTGATGAAGGCCAGTAACCCTCTCCCTAGAAAATTGTGCATGGAAGCTGAAGTGAGAAAACAGTATCAGGGATCCCCAGAGGCCAACCACAGACCCGTGTTAGCTGAGACCCCAACTTAACATCTATTGTTCCAGCTGTCATGGAGACTGACATTAAAATCAATACGTGGGGGAAACCTGTAAGTCTATAACAGAGCAGGCACGATTCGATCCTTTGTAGACTGGAAACACAGACCCATTTTTCTTTAGAGATGTAACTATTTGTTGACGTGCTTAATATTACGTAAATATTATAGGGCCAAATATTACTTAAGTTAGTTTTGAAGCTCTTGTGGCTTTTGATAATGATGCTTTCATCTACGTTCATGGTACTACATCTCCTGATGTCAGATCCCTGTGCGTACGACTACAGTGTTTATTGAACTCTGGGGCCATCATGTATCATTAATACAATTCTCAACACTCAGATAACACTGGACATATATCCCGATAATCTCTAGGACTTTATCCTTTAAGATTCTACTCAGCTATCACCGATTCCTCTTTCTTTCCTGACAACATCCATCCGACGAACTAGGCGAGGGCTCCCCCCGAGTCTCATCAAATGCTCACGTGTGTGTGTGGCACCCCATGTGTCAAGATGACGTCCCTCCACCACCAGAGAATTTCACCAGAGCGGCATGGTTTTCACTCCCACCCGTGGGCTCCAGTGGCCAGCACGGGCCCAGCACATAGTAGGCATTCGGAATGTGTTTGCTGAATGTAGACTGAATCACCATTGACCAAGTCTTCAAAGGTTCCGGTGAGGTAAAGACATAAGCCAAAGCTAAAGAAAAGCAAACTGGAGTTAAGACGAATTGCTATTTCAGTGTGTTAAATCTGTTGAGCGAGCTGAAAAGAGGTTGCTGGATGTGGATTTGTGGCCAGTTGCTGACTTCCAGGCTAGTGTGGTGCACACCACAAGGCAGCAGCAAAACTGGTAGACAAGCTCAGCTCCTTGGGCTCATCCTTTGCCCTCTGCAGTCTGACCCAGGCCCATTTTCTCCTCCCTCCCAACCCCCCCCCCCACTCTCCCATTTCTGAGCCTTATTCCTCCAGCTACCCTAAGCAATCTCATGCTCCCTGGGTCTTACTGGCCCTGCTGCTTCCTCATCAAGAATGTCTGACCTGACATCTGCATATTAAAATGTTCCTCATCTTTCAAGAACCTACTCAGAGGCCATTCTCCCCATTGAGCTTCCCTGTATCCCCAGGCAAAAGAATTCCTCCTTCTCAAGCTCGCTGGGAGTACTGGTCACCTCCCATGAGGCCAGTTCATCACAGATTCTTGCTCAGGACCAGAAAAACAATCATTTCCAGTGGAGTTTTTTTCTTTTATCAATCCAGTCAGGGGCTCTTTATTTTCATTTCTATGTCATCTGTTTGCTCCTACTCCCCTTTATATAGACTGCTGCCTTTAGCATCCGTCCAGTTACAACTGTGTCAAGTAAATTTGATGTGCAAATGTCACAAAGAATGAAAGAATCTGTCACACATTTTTTAGCAGAACAGGACGGTCCCAATTCTTGCTATAATATGGTATATGATGAAGCCCTTCCTGTTGAATGGCCAACTGAATGAAAATACCATATTTCCTTGTGTCCTTATAAATGCATTATTTACTGATCAGATTCTTTAGTGTGAGGAAATTCACCTTGAGACACTATCATCTGAAGACTCTTGGGCTGAGCTTTTACTCATACAGGCAACTTACCATCATTGTTAGCTCTGAAGAGCCACTCTCCTTCTCTTTGAGTTCATCCTCTGAGTCATCTCATCGTCATGAAATGTTGTTCTCTGTCACTTTCCTTCTCTTTGCAGTTATGAAAAATTGTGAATTCTCGACTGTATGCAGTGAGCTAAAAGCAGAGTCAAAACGGCGATGATTTATTTCGTTACTGAATCATCCTTCCAGGCAATTCCATTCTTCTGTTGTATTATTTTGGTGTCTGTTAGCATAATTGGGCATAATTGATGAGTAATGATGGAAGATAATTCCCAGGACGATGAAAGAGCAAAATATTTCGAAAGATAGGAAAAAGAAGATCACAAAGATCCCGTCATGTACCATAGATTGATGAAAGGGTCCAACGAACCCACGTAGTAATTACAAAATAGAATGAGTCTTATTTTATTTTTTAAAAAAATCAGTAAATTTTCTCTTTGTTCTTAAGAAAGCCTTCAAGAAAGAATAAAAACAATAAAGCATCAAGCCTTCTAAATAGATAGAGCAACTAAGGGGAATTAAAGAACTGAAGTCTGGTCTAATGGACCCCAATGGTTTGCTGAGGGTTACCTTGTTAAAATTCCATGCACATCTGTCCACCTTAAGGCCAAGGCCAGAGCGAGAGTCACAGTCTCCATGTCTTCAGGGATCTGCTCCCAGAAGCAGCTTAGGAGATACCCACCAAGTGGACAGTAGGAGCCAAAGGTATCATTATTAAGCTGGGACTGTAATTATCAAAGGAAGGTCACACAGTATTGCTTACCTACCTACAAGGACCTCACACCATCTCAAAATCTTTGCCCTTTGCCCAGAGTGCTGTCCTTCCCTGTCTCCCTTTTAGCTCCGTAACTGCTGCACTTTGTATGGCCATTTCCATGAGAAAGCTTCTTCCATCTCTCGGCCCTCAAGTGCCCCTTAGGGGGGCCTTCAGAGCATCCTTCCCCACCCCCTTCTCTGTACTTACCACCAGGACAGTTAGCACCTGAGGTTTTAGTGTGTCCCTTCCACAAGGGGGTCGCCAACCAGGTGTCTCAGCCTCCTACTACCCACACAGGGCTGCCTCGGTGGGCGCCGCGTAAGCATCTTGTGAGCGAAAAACGCTGAATTTGAACACGTTTCTGAGCACAGGCGCTCACCTGCATGGTCGCTTTAACGAAGCATTAAGGTGCGTGTATTTGAGTAAGTAAAAGTGGAAAGTAAAAGGCCATCTGTAGAGCAAGCAGGTCAGGTGAGAGAGCTTGATTTTCCTGGACAGTCCCTTCCCCGGGGGGTGATGGGGAACGAGCACCAGGACTCTGGCAGAGGAGTCCTCAGCTGCTGATTCTGACTTGCATTTAGGCATCCGGTGATTTGTCGGAGACCGACACCAGCAACGACGCCAGGCACCCTCGGAGCCGGGCGGCCGCCACGGAAGAGAAACTGAGAAACAGGCTGTACGAGTTAGCAACGAGAGTGAGCGAGAAGGAGACCTCTTCGGGGGACGATCAGGAGTCGGAGCCCAAGACGGAGCCTCAGAACCCCAAGGAGAGTCTGTCCTCTGAAGACAACAGCCAGGGCGTCGAGGAGGAGCTCAAGAAGGTAAGCACTGTGAAGCCACCGGTGCACAGCTTGTTTTGTGTGGCCGGGGTGCGGGGAAAGATCTATATTTGTGCCGAAGTGTCCTGTGCCCCCAAAGAGCTGTCTTTCAAATGCCTATCCTGTGCACACAGGAGACCCCAGAAACCCCAGTTGTTTAGCACTGAGTAGTTCAAGCAGGAAAAGGGCCCCGTGTGGCCCGGGCCTCCTGAGCCCTGTTTCCTCCTCCTGCTGTCCTTCACCAGACAGCCCTTTACTTTCGAGACTATAATTTATTTATTTTTTTAATTTTTTTAACATTTCTTTGTGAGAGACAGTGAGAGACAGAGTGTGAGCAGGGGAGGGACGGAGAGAGAGGGCGACACAGAATCCGAAGCAGGCTCCAGGTTCTGAGTTGTCAGCACAGACAACCCCACCCCGAGCCAACCCCACCCCACCTCGAGCACCTACGGACATTGCTTGAAAACCACAGCGGGAAGGACCCCTGGCAGAAAGGGGGTCCCAGACCCCCTGCCCCCCAGTCAGTGCTCCACCCCCTGTCCTTCCCTCTACAGCTCCTCAAAGCACATCCGTGCTAGACTTGGCCACATTAGAGTCAGGATAAGGCTGCTTCCAATGGAAGAGGAAGAAGCTAACATTTGCTGAGGGTCTCCTATGTGCCTGGTGCTTTGCTTATGTTAGTTCGTTCGTTTCATAAAAACCCTCTGAAGACGTACAGGAGGAGACAGGCTTGTTCTGAAGGTACTTACCTGAGGCCCACAGCTAGTAAGTTTCAGAGCTGGGTCCGCTTCACAAACCTGCTTGGCCTTAAATCACAGGCTCCTTCTACAGCAAGCTGCTTCTTCTGTAACTCAGATAAGATCTTGCCTAGAAACACTTAGATTTCTTTGCGCTTGTGGTCAGGTTTTTCCCCCTATTCTGAGAGTACATTACATAGGCTAACAAGTTACCGGTAGCCCATGTGAACGGGGGAAGAAGCCTTCTTCATCTGCTCTGTAGCCAGGCTATTGGAGCCAAGCTCCGTAGTACAGTTGGGTGCCATGGGGGAGCCAGGCCAAGCCAAGAATGACCGCAGATGGTCAAGAGCAGGCCCAGAGGGGTGTGGGGACCATCTCCCATCGCTGAGCCCCCGAACCCTCCAATGTCTCAGACTCTGCCTTTCACTCATTCCCGCCCCACCCTCCATAACCTTGGAGTCCTTATACTCGTAAATCTATCAGGTCGCCTGCCTGTGGACAGTGCGCACATCTTTCCACTGGCCTGCCCGTGGGCTGGAGCATGGAGCTTGGCTCTCGCAGGCAGCCCCTCCCCGGGATGTGGGCTCCAACCCATTGCTTCCTCAATGGTAGTGGGCTTTGCTTCTCTCCGTTACTTGAACCAATACCCCATTACTGTCATCATTTGTCTGCCAGAACTAAGAGCCAGAGGGTAACTGAAGAATATCACATTATTTCTTACAATGGCTCTACCTCCTACTGGCTTTGCTGCCTGATGGTCACAAGGCTCCAAAAACTCCCGCTGTTCTGGCATTCCAGACCCTGATGAGTCATGCACTCCCGCCCGCCACCCCACCCCTCCATCAGCCAGCAGGCGTCACCTTCTGGAGGCACAGCCACCAATCTGCGCGGGGTTCTCCTGGGTAGAGAGTGAACAGGGAAAGGAGGAGCCAGTGGGCAAAAATCTTAGCTCCCCTATCCTTCCCCATGCCTCGCTGAGCAAGAAATGAGGAGGGTTGTTGAAAATGCTAGCTTTTACTCAAGCTCCCAAATATGTCCATTTCTCGAAATTTAAGTCTTTCCCCAGCCTATCATGAATCAGTGCATGAAAATATCAATCAGATCTGTTGTATGCAAAAATCCACGTGAGCAAACAAAAACAGATAATTAGCACATATCAGGCAGAGGGCTCCTCTGGGATAGGAAAACAAATACAGGTTTCTATCTTCAATATTATTTAGAAGCAGAAAGATACAAGGATAGGCTTCGCGATTAGACTGAGTTTGAATACCAACCATGCAGTTCGCAAACTCTGTGAACTGTGGTTAATATCCTAACTCGCCGCCAGTGCTTTGAACAAGCTGGCGTACCCTACCCTCAGGCTGCTCCCCCTGTCCCTCCAGGCCCTGCGTGGGATTCCAGTCCTTTCTGCACTCAGCAGCCAGAACTGCCTTCCAGTCCCTGAGCTTTGCTCCCAACACCACCGACAGGCCCACACCTGTCTTGTTTTTCAGTTCATCCCTGGGACCCATCCCAGGGCTTCATTGTTGATTAGATAAACACATCTTGGCCTCATCTGTAAAATGAGGGTAGTCATACCCACTAATAGAGTTGTAAGGGTTGAGTTATACAGCATTGGGTTTAGCACATTAGCAGGAGGCCAGCAAATATCACATCCCCTGGATCAACCTCCAGGAAAATAAACTTCACGGCTGTGAGGTAACAGCCGTCTGCTGGGACTGAAGGGACAGCTCTGCACCTGGTTGCAGTCAGCACCTGGTACGTCAAGCCTAGGTCTGTAACCACCCTTGGGGTTTTGTCATGCGACGTAGAATGTAAGTGGAAAGGCAGGGCATCAGAACGCCCCAGGTTCCCATCTTTAGGATCAGAATAACTGGGACTGTCTCTGGGACGCCTGGGTGACTCAGTAGGTTACGCATCCGACTCTTGATTTCAGCTCAGGTCATAATCTCGTGGTTCGTAAGTTCTATCCCCGCATCGGGCTCTGTGCTGACATTGCACAGCCCGCTTGACATTCTCTCTCTCCTTCTGTCTCTGCCCCTTCTCCGCTTGTACTCTGTCTGTCTCAAAATAAGTAAACCTAAAAAAAAAAAAGAGAGAGAGAATAACCGTGACCTTGGCACAGCATGGTTTGGGAGTGGAACTCACTAAAGTGACTATTTCGGAAGCTGCCGGTGCTCCCCTAATCTTCTTACTGTGGCAGTGCCCCCTGGCCCAAAGTCCAACGGCCTGCGGACACCTGACGCGGCAGGGGCCCCTCTTCCTGCACAGAAGGCAGGCTGGGAGCGAGAAGAAAGTAAATGCTCTCCAGCTATTTGGCCCCCACTGGCATGATGATTCTGGGGCAGAGCTACACTGACTCCCCGAGCCTCCCCGGCACGCTGAGCTCTGGGCACCCACGCTGATGAGCCGTCCCCATTGACTCCCTTCCCATCCCTGCCCCACTTCCCCCTCCTCCACCACTGCTTCCCCAGGATCACCTCCCGAATGAACTAAATCCCTATCTCAGATCGGCTTCTGGGTGAAACCAGACTAGGCCAGTAACCAAACAGGAGAAATGTAGGGTCCCCGATTGGCAAGTACTCCAGGGTTGTGACCGTACGTCGGTGTTCACACGTAGGCAGTGAGGAAATCCAGATGCCCGATTGGCTGCTAATGGCCTTTGCCTTACTAAGAGGAGCCTTGCCTCACACAGAGAGGGCTTTGCTCAGGCCCTACTGTCCCCTGCCTCCACCACTGGCCCTGCTCCCCAGGAGCCAAAGCAGAGGAATGTTCCTGTTCCCGTAGACACATGACATCAGTGGCTGTTTAGTGTCCTTAGTATGATGACCCATGTGGGAACTGGGACTTCAGAATCCTATCCAACAGCAGAAGAACCATTTCAGAAACATTCTTTATCTTTCTTTTTTTTAAATGTTTGTTTATTTTTGAGAGAGAGAGAGAAAGGGTGCACGCACGAGCGGGGGAGGGCAGAGAGAGGGCGACACAGAATCCGAAGCAGGCTCCAGGCTCTGGGCTGTCCGCACAGAGCCCAACACGGGGCTCAGACTCACGAACCATGAGATCATGACCTGAGCCAAAGTTGGATGCTTAACTGACTGGGCCACCTAGGTGCCCTTGAAACATGCTTTACCTTGATGGGAGTCAGCCCTTTGCTGCAGGCAGACTTGTCGTATAGGTGGCACTTGGGGGATAGTCAGCACCATCTGCATTTTAACCACCTGTAGAACAAGTCTGTGGAGCTTGGGGCAAGCCCAGAAACCTCTTGGGAACCGGATTGCCAAAGAGCCGTTCTTTCCTTAAGTCCTCGTATTTCCGTCAAACCTCAGTGGTCAGTCCTACAAACCATGTGATCCTTCGAGCCCAGGAGTGAGCACTTACCTCTCCTCTACCACTGGGCCGGTGGTCATGCCGATGGTTCTGGCAGAAAAGTCATGGACACAGCGGTTCTTAGAACCGTCTGCCTTCTAGGTATGCAAGCGCAGCATTCCTGAAAGAGGGAGAAAAAGAATGGCTAAGAACTCCTGGCCTGAGTTTGGAGACGACTTTCAGGGGCTGGATCTCCTGTAAGCCCCCTAATCTTTCCAGGCTTGGAGCAGTGGTCCCCGATGTCCCTTCAGGCTCCAAAGCCCCATGGGTCTAGATATGTAACAGATTAGATGGATTTTTGTTCCCTGACATAGGTATCATTTATGACACGGTTTAAAAAATGGTTTTTTTCAACGTTTATTTATTTTGGGGACAGAGAGAGACAGAGCATGAACGGGGGAGGGGCAGAGAGAGAGGGAGACACAGAATCAGAAACGGGCTCCAGGCTCCGAGCCGTCAGCCCAGAGCCCGACGCGGGGCTCAAACTCCCGGACCGCGAGATCATGGCCTGGCTGAAGTCGGACGCTCAACCAACTGCGCCACCCAGGCGCCCCTATGACACTGTTTATATGACAAAAGATGTCCATGGAATGTTGAGTGTCTGTTGAAGGCCCAAATTAGTAAATTCTTACATTATAGGCAAATGTTTGTATACCCAGGCTCCTAAAAGCATTTTATTTAAAGTGGCTTTGTTTATTATTATTATAAGTGGCTGGATCATTGTGCTTTGCTTTCCAACAGAGTCACAGACTTGCACATATCACCCATATTTATAGTTTCTTGAAACAATTTTCGTTAAAGTATTAAGACTTCCCTGAACTATTAAATGACTTTCTCCCCAAACAAGAGACAAATTTGTGTATCTCCTGGCTGTTCCCCATTTACTAACCTCAAGGGACAGAAAAACACAATCCTGGTCAATGATCAAGGAGACCGATCTATTAACTGTTCCAGAAAACCTAGAGCCTTGGGTTTCTAAAGTTTAATGTGCTTGCGAAAAACTTTTCGTTGATATCAGTGTTGACATAAAGGCAAGTTTGTCCACATGTGTCACACCCCGTAAAATAACTCGCCATTCACATAAGGATCCAGTGTCTTTCAACCAAGGTCATATTCTATTTGAGAAGAATGTCTTGATCTTCAGTTGGTGCCAGAGAGAATATAGTGTTAGATACTGACTTGTATCTTACAAGTGACTCATCTCAGTAGGCCTGTGCCTGTTGAAGAATTAGAGCCTCTTTTCTAACTTTCCATTTAGCCGTTGGGGTGGAGGGGAGAAGCTTTAGCCATCCACTGAGAACTACGGCTCTTATCCATGGTGCTTGAACAGGTGAGGAGGCTCCATACCACTCAGGATGTCATTGGCGTCACTGATTCCCACAACCGTATCCTGTGTGTGTATGGGGAGGGGCCTGGCTGCCTGCCTGGGAAGAGTTCCAGGTTCTCTCCTGGATCACTGGGGTTGCAGCAGAACACCATCTTCCCTTGGCAGAAAATGAACGGACTAGAGAAAGATTGTCCAGAACTCCAGTGCAAAGATTCCTTAACGTCTCTGTGAAATGCAGGTGTTATCTGAAAGGCCAGGAAAAACTGAGGTTGCCTCAGCGACAGCAATAGAATGGGACATAGGACAGATGTGGTTGGAAGAGAGAAAGGCAGAGTTGCCCTAGAAGGCTGCAAATAGGAAAGCACTGGTTCAGAGTTCTTGGCCCACAAAAGCTCAAAAGTAGGATCCCCTGGGGAAATGGGACCACAGGCGGTAAGAAGGGAGAGAGACCAAAGAACATACTGTGTGCAGGCAGCTCCCCAGAATAAGTAGGAGTGTGCTCTTGGAAAACACTTCTGGGTGGAGAGAGTATAAGAACAATATAAGAGAATATAAGAACAAAAGAAAGAAATATATACCAGTCTGACCTACAAACACACATACCAAAATCCTAAATAATTAGCAAACTAAATGTTGTAATACTCGAATTGCATGCCCACACAACTAACACATTTATTCTCAGGATGAAAAACTGGAGGCAAGAGCAGGACACCCCACTGTTTTCATAAATTGCTTAGTAAATACTGTTTTTTTAAAAACACACGATAATCCCAACTGATGCCAAAATGGCCCTTGGAAATATTCAACACATATTCCATTAAAAGAAAAAAAAAAACTCCCAATGAAATAGATAATTCTAATGAAGGATATTCATCTCAAAGCACCTAGGGAGTTTTTCCTCAATGAGAACTCGTTGTAAATATCAAAAATGTCTTGAATATTATAATATTTCATTATTGATCAAATCCATATATGATGAGTCATGAAGGCAAATGATTTTGCATAAATGCTTATCTTGTTAATCAAAAGAGCATGTACATGCATTTGAAAAATAAGTATGTGTGGCTTTAAGATTTATGTAAAATTATAGGTGAATAATTTGATATTTGTAATGATTTTTTTAAATATTGAGTATTTTAAGAGAAGTAAATGAGCAAAACGGACCAGACAGAAGAAATTGGCAAAGTGGTCAAAGAACTATCATCAAAAAGAAGATAGTCCCCATGATCTTGCCAATAAAATTCCATTAATCGTTCATGGTACCAATTACTCCCATATGATTTAGCATTAAAAAATTAAAGGTATACAAGTCCACTTTATTTATTTAAAAACTTTGTCTGAGTCTAACCCAAAAATCACATACCACCAAAAATTTGCATACTATCTCACTGGTTGATAAATATTCAAAAATTCTTAATATGTTAACAAAACGTTTCCAGCTGCATATTAAAATAATAATTTACAGTGGCCAAGTAGGATTTTGTCTAGGAATGTAATCACATCAATTTTAGGAAACCTATTAATACTTTTCATTATATTCACAGATCAAAGGGGGAAAACATAATTATTTTGATAAATTCCTAGATTGGTGTTTAACGTGTAGTAGGAAACTCATGAACACTCATAAGTATTGAGAGAAAAATAGTTGATAAATTGGAAGATAAAAACTCAACAGTAATGACCCTTTTGAGTCTCGCTGGTCTCTTTAGGAATTTGATGAAAACTATATGCTGCTCTCCATAAACCTGTAAAGAATGAAAAGGATTTGGATAGAGTCCCAGGATGAGTCTCACTCACTTATGCATCAAGTCACAGGAATACAGAGCCCAGGCCCAGCTGTGGACCTGATGTGTCCCATCAGCCAGCTGCAGCCCATCTCAGCCATGGTCTAGAAGCCCCTGGAGAACACTGACCTAGACAATTGCACATATATGCGGTTAGGAATGTGGAGGGTCCAGGAGTCCATCAGAGAAGTTCCAACATCCTGTTGGAGCAAACCCAGTCCGAGCCTGGACTCGTTGGAGATGGTCAAAGTAACAGTTTGACTTTACCTGCCTCACCCCTCCCCCAGGGTGGCGCATGGCCCATGATGTCTCCCATGGGGGAAAGTAAGAGCGTGTGAGTGAGCACCCCGCCTCCCCAGCTGTGCAGGACACTACCAAAGAGGTCAGTTTCTCGCTTGCCCCATCCAGAATACTGAGTCATAAGCTACATGAGTAGGGCTGGCGAGAAGCTACAGGAACAGCAGCCAGAGCTCAGAATGTATCAGATGGACTCAGATCCTGTTAACTGCATCATGGACTCCTTCTAGAGTCCTGCCCACCACTAGGACACCTCATCCACAGGCTCCCCGACAAGGATACCCCCAGTGGCTGCGGTGAGAGGAAGCTTTGCCAGATGGCTAGTGAGCACGCACACAAAGCAGGACTGAACCTGTGAGTACGGGAGAGGACACAGACTTGATAACAGCACTGCCCTTTGGAAAGCAAAAGGCAGGCTGTCAGCACTCAGCCTGGTGCACTGCAGAATTGAGAGAAGGCATACAAGTTCCAGAATTCTGCCTCAGGAGGGAGGAAGAAGTGTAGAGCATGAGTATCCATAGAAGGTCTGAGAAAGCCTCAGAATCCCTAGTAAAGCTGCTGGAAGATATTTCTCTCCTGAAGTCAGCCAGTAAATATTGGAGGAGGTGACTGCTACTTCAAATGCAAAGACAGCAACACGACTTAAAGGAACATGGAAAATCAAGGAAACGTGATGCCACCAGAGGATCAAAATAATCTTTCAGTAACTGACCCCAAAGAAATGGATATCTGTGATTTACCTGATAAAGAATTCAAAACAGCTTTTTATTTATTTATTTATTTATTTATAGAAAGCACATGCAAGTGGGGAGCAGAAGGAGAGAGAGAATCCCAAGCAGGCTGTATGCTCAGCACAGAGCCCGATTCAGGGCTCAATCCCATGACCCTGGGATCATGCCCTGAGCAAAAATCAAGAGTCAGACGCTCAACTGACTAAACCACCCAGGCACCCCAAAACAGCTTTTAAAGGAAGCTCAATGAGCTGTGAGAAAATACAGAAAGTTAATTCAACAAAAGTAGGAAAACAGTGCATAAAACAAAATGAGAAGTTTAACAAAGAGGCAGAAATCATATGAAAGAACCAAACAGAAATTCTGGAGCTGAAGAACACAATGAATGAAATGAAAGCTGCAGTAGAGAGTATCAAGGGCAGAATGGATCAAGCAGAGGAAAGAATATGTGAAGTAGAAGACAGGATCTTGGAAATTATCCAGCCAGAGAACAACAAAGGAAAAAGAATGAAAAAGAGTGAAGAGAGCCTATGAACTATGGGATACTATCAAGAGAAGCAATCTGTGAATTACTAGAGACCAAGAAGGAGAAGAGAGGGAGAAGGGGCAAAAAGCTTATTTAAAAAAATAATGGTTGAGACCTTCCCAAATCTGAGGAGAGATTTGACCATCCAAGTTCATGAAGCTCATAAGTCCCCAAAAAGGTCAAAAATATTTTCTCTGAGGCACATAATAATACAACTAACAAAAATAAGGGACCAAAAGAGAATCCCTAAAACAGCAGGAGGAAAGAAACTTACACTTATAAGGGAATCTTCATAAGGCTATCAGCAGATTTCTCAGCAGAAACCTTACAGGCCAAGATGGAGTAGAATGAGGTACTCAAAATGCTGAAAGAAAAAGAAAAGAAAAGAAAAAAGAGAAGAGAAAAGAAAAAGGGCACCTGGGTGGCTTAGTCTGTTAAATATCGAACTCTCGATTTTGGCTCAGGTCATGATCTCAGAGTGGTGAGATCAAGCCCCACACTGGGCTCCATGCTGGTCATGAAGCCTACTTAGGAGTCTCTCTCTCCCTCCCCCACTGCCCATCCCCCTCCTAAAAAGTGCTGGAAAAAAACCCCTGCCAACCAAGAATACTTTAACTGGCAAAGCTTTCCTTCAGAAATGAAGTAGAGATAAAGACATTCGTTCCCAAACAAAAGCTGAGAGAGTTCAACAACACTAGACCTGCCTTACAAGAAGTGCTGAAAGTTCTAAAGGCTGAAATGAAAATTCACTAGTTAATAATATGAATGAATTAAAATATACAACACACTGATAAAGGTAAATATATAGTCAAATTCAGAATACTCTGATACTGTAATATGGTAGTGTCTTAACCACTTCATGCTAGTGAAAAAGACTAAGGACAAAAATATTAAAATTAACTTATAGGGGCTCCTGGGTGGCGCAGTCGGTTAAGCGTCCGACTTCAGCCAGGTCACGATCTCGCGGTCCGTGAGTTCGAGCCCCACGTCAGGCTCTGGGCTGATGGCTCAGAGCCTGGAGCCTGTTTCCGATTCTGTGTCTCCCTCTCTCTCTGCCCCTCCCCCGTTCATGCTCTGTCTCTCTCTGTCCCAAAAATAAATAAATGTTGAAAAAAAAATTTTTTTAAATTAACTTATAGCTACAATGATTTGCTAATGAATACACAATATAAAAAGAGGTAAATTGTGACACCAAAAACATAAAGGGGGAGAATAGAGGGTAGTTTTGTATGCCATTGAAGTTAAGTTGTTATCAGCATAAAGTAGACTGCTATATCTAGAAGATGTTTTGTGTAAGCCTTATGATATAAAGCAAAATCTATAGTAGAGACACAAAAGATAAAGAGATGGGAGTCAAGGCATACCATGCCAGAACATCATCAATTCCCAAAGGAAAACAGCAAGAGAGGAAGAAAGGAACAAGAGAACAACAAAACAGCTAGAAACCAGTTAATGAGATACATTCATCAGTCCTTACCTGTGAATAGTTACTCTACATGTAAGTAGATTAAATTCACCAATCGAGACACAACTACACACTGCCTACAAAGGACTCACGTCAGCTTTAAGAACACACATAGGCTTGAAGTAAAGGGATGGAAAAAGACGTTCCATGAAACCAAAAGAGAATAGAGGTAGCTGTAATTATATCAGACAGAATAGACTTTAACTCAAGTGCTATAATAAGAGACAATGTCATTCTAGAGTGATAAAGGATTCAATTCATTAAGAGCATATAAATTCATAAATATATATGCACCCAGTATTGGAGCATTTAAATATGTTAAGCAAATACAAACAGGTCTGATGAGAGAAATAAATAACAATACAATAAGAGTAGGGGAGAGACAGAAAATCAATAAGGAAAGGTTGGATTTGAACTGTACTTTAGACCAAATGGACATTTGCACCATTCCATCCAATAGCAGCAGAACACACATTTTTTTCAAGCTTACATGGGGCATTCTTCAGGACAGAACATATGTTAGGTCACAAAACAAGTCTTAACAAATTTAAAAAGGTTGATATCATACTAAATTTCTTTTACAGCCACAGTGATATAAAACTAAAAATCAATAACAGGAGGAAAACAGAATAATTCACAAATATGTGGAAATTACACAACGCACTCCAAAAAATCAGTGGGTCAAAAAAGAAATCAAAAGGGAAATAAAAAAAGCCACTTCAAACAAATGAAAATGGAAACTAAATATACCAAAACTTATGGAATTTGGCAAAAACAATTCGAAGAGGGAAGTTTATAGTGCTAAATGCCTATGTTAAAAAAGAAAGATCTCAATAAACAACCTAACTTTATACTTCAAGGAACTAGAAAAAGAAGAACAAACTAAGACCAAAGCTAGCAGAAGATAAGGAAATAACAACGAACAGAGCAGAAATAAATGAAATAGAGTCCAGAAGGCAATAGAAAAGATCAGTGAGGGGTAGCTGGGTGGTGCAGTTTGTTGAGCGTCCAACTCTTGAATTCAGCTCAGGTCATAAGCTCATGGTTCATGGGACTGAGGCCTGCATCAAGGTCCATATTGACAGCCCAGAGCCTGCTTGGGATTCTCTTTCTTCTGTCTGTCTCTGCTCTTAACCCAACTCGCGTGTGCTCTTTCTCTCTCTCTTTCAAAAAATAAACATTACAAAAAAAGAAAAGAAAAGATCAATGAAATTAGAGCTTGTTTTGTGGGTAAAATCAAAATAGACAAACCTTTAGCTAGACTAAGAAAAGGGGGAAAAGACTCAAGTAAAATCATAAATGAAAGAGGAGACATAACAACCTCTATCACAGAAATACAAAATACCATGACTGAATATTATGAACAATTATATGCCAAAAAATTGGATAACCTAGAAAAAAATGAATGAATTCCCAGGAATACAGAACCTACCAAAACTGAATCATGAAGAAAAATCATGAGTCATCATAGGAAATCTAAATAGCCAATAATGAGTACTGGATCAGTAATCAAAAGCCTCCTAACACAGAAGAGCCCAGGACCAGATGGCACAGTGGTTCATTCTACCAAACACTTAAAGAAGAATTAATGCCAATCCTTCTTAAACTCTTGCAAAAACTTAAGAAGAGGGAGTACTCCCAAAATGATTTCATGAGGTCAGCATTACCCTTTTACCATAGGCAGATAAGGACACTATAAACTACAGGCCAATACTCCTGATGAATATAGATGCAAATAATCTCAGCAAAATATTAGCAAACTGAATTCAACAACACATTAAAGAATCCTACACCATGATCAAGTGAGATTTATCCCTGGGATGCAAAGGTGGTTCAACATATGCAAACCATTAAATATAATATACTACATTAATATAATGAAGGATAAAAACCTTGATCCTCTCCGTAGATACAGAAAAAGCATTTGACCAAATTCATCACCCTTTCATGATAAAAACCCTCAACGAATTGTGTATAGAAGGAACATACCTCAACATACCTCAGAGATGACAAGCCACAGCTAACATCATACTCAGTGGTGAAAAACTGGAAGCTTTTCCTCTTTTACAAAGGGGCCCACTCTTACCACTCCTTTTCTATATATTACATGAAGTCCTATCCAGAATGATCAGGTAGGAAAAAGAAATAAAATGCATTCAATTTGGAAAGGAAGAAGTCATATTGTCATTGTTTTCAAGTGATATGAGCTTATATAGAGAAAACCCTAAACACTCCACCAAAAAACTGTTAGCACTAACAAAAGAATTCAGTAGATTTGTGGGATACAAAATCAACATACAGAAGTCAGTTGTGTTTTTAAATACTAACAAAGAAACATCTATAAAAGAAATAAAATCATCTCATTCATATTAGTGTCAAAAACAATAAAGTGCTTAGGAAGAAATTTAACCAACTAAGTGAAGGATCTGTACTCTGAAAATTATGACTTTGATGAAAGCAATTGAAGATGATGCAAACAAATGGAAAAATGCCCCATGTGCATGGATCAGAAGAATTAATAGTTAAAATGCTCATACAATGCAAATCCATTTATAGAATCGATGCAGTCCCCATCAAAATTTTATCAAAATTCCAATAACATTTTTCACAGAAATGGAACAAACAATCCTAAAATTTCTGTGAAACCACAAAAGACCTCAAATAGCCAAAGCAGTTCTGAGATAGAAGAACAAAGCTGGAGGCATTGCACTTCTTGATTTCAGACTATGCTTCAAAGCCAGAGATGTGAAAATAGTATGGTACTAGCATTAGCAGAAACATACAGGTCAATGACACAGAATCACGAGCCCAGAAATAAACCCTCAAATACTCAACTAGGAGTACGGAATGATAAAAGGATAGACTCCAATAAACAATATGGGGAAACTGGATAACCTCATGCAGAAGAATGAAAATGATCCCCTATCTTATACTACTCACAAAAATTAACCTGAAATGAATCAAAGACTGAAACTCTAAAACATCTCAAGAAACAGAGGGAAAAATTTCCTTGACGTTAGCATGGCAATGATATGACAATACACCACCAAAAGCACAAGCGACAAAATAATAAGGAACTACATCAAACTAAAAAGTCCTTGCGTAACAAAAGAAACAGTCAACAAAAGGAAAAGGCAACCTACAGAATGAGAGAAAATATTTGTAAACTGTCTTTGTGATAAGGGTTAATATCCAAAATATATAAGGAACTCATACAATTCAATAGCAAAAAAAAAAAAAAAAAAAGCAAAACAACCTAATTTAAAAGTGGGCGGAGGAATTCAATAGATATTTTTCCAAAGAAGACCTACAAATGACCGAGAGGTAGGTGCATAAAAAGAAGCCTTAACATCACCAGTCATCAGGGACATCCAAATCAATACCACGTTGATATATCACCTCACACCTGTGAGAATGGCTGTCATCAAAAAGATAGGAGAAAACAAGTGTTGGTGAGGATGTGGAGAAAAGGGAACCCTTGTGTATACAGTTGGTGGGAATGTAAATTCATACATCCATTGTGGAAAACAGTATAGAGGTTCAACTACCATATGGTCCAGTCATCCAACTTCTGAGCATTTATCAGAAGGAAATGAAATTGGGATCTGGAAAAGATATCAGCCCTCCCATGTTTATGGCAGCATTATCCAGTAGCCAAGATATGGGAACAATCTAAGTATCTCTCTACAGATGAATGGATAGAGAAAATGTGGCATATTGGTACAATGGAGTATTATTCGGCCATGAGGAATAAGGAAATCTTGCAATTTGTGACAAACTTGAGAGTGTTATGCTAAGTGACATAAGTCAGAGAAAAATAAATACTGTATGATCTTACGTGTGAAATCTAAAAAAGCTGAACTCCTAGAAACCAAGAGTAGAATGGTGGTTTCCGGGGTCTGTGGGATGGATGGAATGGGGAAATGTTGGTCAAAGAGTACAAACTTCCAGTTATAAGATGAATAAGTGCCGAGAATCACACAGTGTGGTGAATATAGTTAACAATACTGTATTATATACTTAAAAGTTGCTAAGAGTAAACCTTAAATGTTCTCACTATACACCAAAAAAAAAAAAAAAAAAAGGATTATATGAGATGATTGAGGTAGTCACTAACCCTATTATGGTAATTCATTCAAAATATAAAAGTGTATCAAATCCTGTTATACACCTTAAATTTACACAATGTTCTGTCTCAATTATATCCCAATAATTCTGGAGGGAAAAG
The DNA here is from genome assembly GCF_014898765.1 of Herpailurus yagouaroundi. NCBI lineage: Eukaryota > Metazoa > Chordata > Mammalia > Carnivora > Felidae > Herpailurus > Herpailurus yagouaroundi. Next base: position 8,014,470 of record NW_024412400.1, read on the forward strand.
ACAAGTTGATTTTTCACAAACCATAAAATTAAAGGACAAATAACTGGAAAGACATATTGCTTAAATATATAATGGGCAAATAATTAATAGCCTCAGAATGCTAATGGATACAAGGGCAATGCATGTAAGCAGGCAATTCACCAAAAAGAGGAAGGAAGGAAGGAAGGAAGGAAGGAAGGAAGGAAGGAAGGAAGGAAGGAAGGA
>NW_024412400.1:8014683-8055209 GCF_014898765.1 Herpailurus yagouaroundi
GGAAGGAAGGAAGGAAGGAAGGAAGGAAGGAAGGAAGGAAGGAAGGAGAAAGAACGTGAATGACCAATAAGCATGTGAAAAAAATATCTCACTTCATCTGTATTTCAACTGTATTCAATACAACACCTAGCCCAGAACTTAGCGTATGGTTTGCGCATTCATCTTTCCCGTTCAACAAGTGCACAGTGAGGCTCTGGAAAGGCAGCCATGAACAGGGCAAAGCTCATCATTCGTTTAGACAAGCAACAGAAATGCAAATTGAAATAACGAAATGTCACTTTGCCTAACAAACTGGACGATTAAAAAGAACGATGACCAAAGTCGGTAAGAGCTCAGGGAAACAGCCAGTCTAATAGACACAAAATAGTAGGGGCACATGTTAGCACAGTGGTAACTGGGTAGCTCTGAGCAATCAAAGGGGGCATAGCATTCAATCCAGCAATTAATTGTACTTTCCATGCTTTATCCTACAGAAAAACTGAACAAGCAGCCAAGGGTATATCAGTGCAGTTCACCAAGCATCGCATTATTCTTGTAGGGAAACAATGACCTTACTGTCCAACAATAAGGGATTCGGGAGAATGGAGGGGGATGGGGTCCAGAAAACAGATGGGGCATCAGCACTGGAATAGCAGACAGATTTGGTCCAGACACAAGGAAGTGCATAAATTTGATGTCAGGAAGTTGGAGAAGTCTTATGTTCTGGGCTTTTCTCCCACTCTCTGAACTAGAAGGCAAGTGTGTCTTCTGAAGGTGAGGGGGTATTGGAATTGAAGTTTCAAGGTTTGAAACAGCTCTAGCATAGAAAGGGAAAGGAAACAGTGTGGGCAAATAGGAAGGGTCCCCACACGGCAAGGAAGGCCTGGGTGAGATCAGTGACCACAAACATTTACCTGAGACATAAAGAGCAAGTAACCTTGAGCAAAATAAATGCAAAATAAAAATCCATTCTATTTGAAGAAAAGGTCTGTTAGTAGCAGGTGTATTCATAAATCCACATCATTCAGCAAAATTACATAGGACAACTCAAGTGTCAATTCTAGGATTTACATTACAACTCTTCATATCAAGCGTTTCTAATTTAACCATTAATTTGCAGTGAAATTTGTAGATGAATCTCAACCCAAGTTTGGGAGTTGGGGAGAGCAAATAAAATGGAAACAAATTATATATATATATATATATATATATATATATACACACACACACACACATATATGATATACAACAATTATATATAACAATTATATATATAACATATAACATATATATAGATATAACATATATATAATATATAACAATTATATATAACAATATATAATAATAATATATAACAAATATATAATAAGTTATATATATAACTTAAAACTTAAGAAAACTGAAGTTCTCCAGGAAACCTAGCAGTCTGATGGAAGAAAAGATAATGTAAGAGAATTCTTCCAAAATTAGGGTAGAAGTTTAATGTTGGTCAAATCAACATCTGAACCAGATGTTTTTTAAACTTTTCAAATGGATTCGAAAATCATCGGATAGGGAAGAAAGTCAAGAATAGTTGAGAAATATTTAGAAAAACTAATGAAGATGACCCCTGTATTAAGATACTACAGTATGCTTTAAAGGCACAGTAATTAGGGGTGACTCAGTCGGTTAAGCATCCAACTCTTGATCTCAGCTCAGTTCGTGATCTCAGCGTCATGAGTTCAAGCCCTGCATTGGGCTCTGTGCTGGGTTTGAAGCCTACGTTAAAAAAAAAAATTAAAAGGGCACCCAGGTGGCTCAGTCAGTTAAGCATCCAACTCTTGGTTTCATCTCAGGTTATGATCTCACAGTTCATGGGTTCTAGCCCCACATCAGGCTCTGTGCTGATGGCACAGAGCCTGCTTGGGATTCTCTCTCTCCCTCTCTCTCTGTCCCTCCCCTGCTTGTGCTCTCTCTCTCTCTCAAAATAAATACATAAACTTAAAAAAAAATAAAGTCCTAGTAATTAAATTTGTGAGATAGTGATACAAGATACAATGAAATAGTCCAGAAGTACAGTCTAGAATATATTAAAATTTAACTCACAATTTATCTCATGATTCCCACCCACCTGTCACCCCTGTTTGGAAAAAGAACACTTTCTAATAAATGGTGTTGGGACAAACATTCACTAGCTATTTGGAAGAGGGGAAGATGTAGCGAGAGAAGAACGTCCTTAATTTTCCCTCCAATGAAGGAATGAATGAATTTTCCCTCCAATGAATCTTCCTGGTCTGCAGGCCCAACAGTACTTACGGGAGACAATAAAGGAAGATTAAAGCTCTGGACTCTGAATCCCTGTTCGCTTGCCATTTATCCAACAAATAATGGTTGAACTATTCCAAGAGCTGCAATACAGCAGGGATAAGAGAGAAAAGTCCCCTGTCTCGTGGAATTTACCTTCTACTGGAGGAGGCAGCTGAGAAAGATGTAAACAGGTTGAGGGCAAGGTGTCAAATAGAGATAAGAGCTCAAAAGAAGGTTAAGCAGGGCAGTGGTGGAGGGAGTTGGGAGGAAGGGGAGTCCTGGAAGGTCTTTTCAGACACCATTCTGGCCAAGTGTCCCCTGGATCGAGATCTGAAGGGCAAGACAGAAGAAGGCAGGCAAAGATTGAAAGGAAGTGCTTTCCAGGCAGAGGAACACAAGCAAAGCCATACTTTGGAAATGACCTGGACAACTTTAAGGAACAGATGAAAGAGCCGGGGTGGCCCGAGCACGGTGGCAAAGGCGAGGGCGGTGAGGGAAGGTGACAGAGGGCCAGGCGGGGAACTTCTGCTTTCACATAGGGAACATCTGGGAAGGTGTCAGCAGAAGTGACAAGGAGGACCTTACATTTACCAAGATCACCCAGGCTGCCATGTGCCACTTCCGTCCCCAGTGAACGTGGAAGGTGGTTTCACGTCCCACTAAGCTTCTGTAGATGTGAGCGTGTTCCTGGGCAGCACCCTGGCTACCGCCAGCAGTGGAGAAATGTTTCCAATCAGGATCAGGAACTAATTTTTTTTAAGTTTTTATGTATTTATTTTGAGAAAGAGGGAACAAGCTAGGGAGGGGAAGAGAGAGAGGGAGAGAGAGAGAATCCCAAGCCAATTCTGCACCGTCAGCACAGAGCCTGGTACGGGGCTTGAACCCACAAACCGTGAGATCACGGCCTGAGCCTACACTAAGAGTCAGCCGCTTAACTGACTGAGCCACCCAGGTGCCCAGGAACTATTTTTCTTTCTTTCTTTTTTTAATGTTTATGTATTGGAGAGAGAGAGAGAGAGAGAGAGAGAGAGAGAGAGAGCGCATGAGCAGGGGAGGGGGCAAGAAAATGCCCTCAGGAAAACATGCAGACCAGTGAGTTTAATTCTGGAACAAAACTACAGATAGCACATTTTCAAAAACTCATTTCTGTAATCACCATTAAAAAAGGAAACCTTGGGGCACCTGGGTATCTCCCGTGAGTTAAGCATCTGACTCTTGGTCTTGGCTTAGCTCAGGATCTCACGGTTGTGAGATCGAGCCCTGTATCAGGTTCTCTCTCCCCCTCCACCCCTCCCCCACTCGCTCACACGCTCACTCACTCTCTCTTTCTCAAAAAAAAAAAAAAAAAAGGAAAATATTTCTTTCTTTCATAAATGGCCTTGGCCATGAAAACCAAGGTGATTTAAGAACCTAAACATTCCTAAGAGGTCAGTTCTCTAATCTCTGTTACGGTTCGTAGCTTCGTTTTATTACACATGCTAATGTATTAGGTTTGTGCTCCAATTTCTTTCTACAATTCTGTGTCACCCACTTTCATCAAGTCACTTCAGGGACACGAGTCTGTTCATGGAGAACGTATTTTGACGGGTTGTAGAGGCATCACCAGAGCGCCTTCTGTTTTATGAGAGCTGAAACGTATTTGCATTTAGTTTTTCCAGCAGATTTCTGTCAACTATTTAAGAGGACATATGGAGTTTCTTTTCTTACCTTTGAACAGGGAAAAAAACACATGAGATCGGGGCTGTTGGACAAATTTCCTTGCTTCCTCTGGTTGTCTGATGGAAGCATTTTGTAAAGCCAAGAAAGCACCTGTAATATGGGACAGAAAAGTAATGAGGAGACCGTCAAGTCTGGACCACACTTAGAGCAGATTTCCTTATAGACCGAATTCCTTCCCACTGAGTGTCCTTGGTGCCCCAGTCCTAGTGGGTTCAGTAAGGCTCAGAACTAGAGCTTGTCACCAGGGAGATCTCAAGCTCTATTGTGTGGCTTGGTGGTTGGTGTGGCCAAATTCTTACAGATGTCAACCAGTCGAGGGTGCAGAACATTCCGAGGGCTCTCACATGCCCTTCTCTCACTGATCTGTTATTCCCTGACCTGATTATTCAATACAATTCAGTTCCACCATCACTTCCTACAGACCGTTGGGTCCCAGGAGTTATGCGCATGGAGGAGGTGCTATGACAGGTGGGAAGGAGCATGGGCTTGGGAGACCAGTCTCTGGGTTCAAATCCCAGCTCTGCGTCTGCTTCACTGAGCCATAGTTTCTTCATCTCTAAAGATGGGATTAAAACATCAACCGTGTCCAGTTGTTGTGAGGGCTAAATGCAGTGACAAGAAGCCTGGAATCACAATGGCACCGGATGGATCCACATTAGCTCTGAGTTGGCCGCCTTCTTTCTTCTTCTGTTCCCTCCTAGAGGGGTCTCGGGAGCAGCATTCGGCAGGGGCCCATATGTGTTTGATGCACGGTGAGCTCCTGAAGGGCTTTTCTGTGCTGCATGAGAGCCCCCCTTTGTGTTCAAACCGGTCCCTAGAAGGGCCCTGTTAAAAAGTTCTTTCCTCCGATACCTGGGATGTCTGCTGTCCTGTGAGCCCCTTGGGGAACACCCACGTATCACAGGGCTGAAAGGAGACCTGGAGGGCTCCACGCTCCCACCATCTTCCCTTTTTTGCCAAAGCCACCTCTGGAGGTTGTGTCCCCCCAGCCTGCTCAGGACACTTGACATCAAAAATGATAGATTCAAAATAAAGACTAAATAGATGACCTGGAGGTTTTCCATCCCGGCCGTTGGAAATCACAGCCTCTCGGGTTGTCAGAAAGGAGCTTTGGGGCGCCTGGTTGGCTCAGCCGGTTAAGCGACGGCCTCTTGATTTCAACTCAGGTCATGATCTCACAGTTGGTGAGATTGAGCCCCGCATCGGGCTCCACGCTGACAGCTCGGAGCCTGCTTGGGATTCCCTCTCCCCCTCTCTTTCTCTGCTTCTCTCTCTCTCTCTCTCTCCCCCCCTCAAAATAAGTAAACTTAAAAAAGAAGGAGTTTTGAAATATTACATTGTCCCTTATTCCAAGAGCCCAGTGAACCGTTCTTTCTCTGCCGGCATCTAAATCTCCTTATTGGTGTCAGTTTGCACCCGGTCTCTCCACTGGGATTACAGCCTGTCCTGCCATCTCCCTCCCCACCCTGCAGCCACAGCATGCTCTCAGCTCTCTTTCCAGAAAACCGCTCACCACCTACTCCCATGCAGCTGCCCCGCCCCGGTGACCTTGGATTCCAGCTGCAGTAATAGTTTCCAACGCTTTTCTCTGCCACGGGTCCTCCCCAGCCCTAAATCTGTGCCTCCTCTGCCGGTCAGAACCGCCTTCCTGAAGCCTAAGCCTCTTGTGCGGCGTGGGAGGAACCTGGCTTTGAAATCGGGCGGGTCTGGGTGCAAAGCCGACTCCTGACGAGCGAACCCCCCTCTAAGGCCCATCTCCTCATCTGTGAGATGTGATCAGCATACCTGCCTCAGAGGGCGCTCAGGAAAGTTCGGGGAGGCAAGGCCAGTCCAGTGCTTGTCCCAGAGCTTGGCATGCAGTCAGTGCTCAGGAAATGCCAGCTCTTGAGAACAGCAGCAGCGAGGACCCACGGTGGCGCCTGATTGCCGGGAGCACAAAACTCAAACTCCTGAGCTTGGCGGTCGGGGCACTGCCCTGCCCCCGCCTCCCTCCTGTTTGTCATCTGCACGCCCCAGGCTGTGCCCTCCAGCCTCTGAGGCCGGTGCCCTTCCAGCTGAGGCCGGAAGCCCAACTTCGCGGTTTCTTCACCTCTTTCTTGTGCCTCCAGACCAACCCCAAAGTCACATACCGGCGTGGCCTCTGCAGGTCTGCAGCCTGTGGCTCACAAGCAGGGTAGGGCCTCCCTCTGCTACCTGCTGTTGGTCTTCTTGTCCTTCTCCCCTCTCTGCTCTCTGAGGACAGGGACCACGGCTTACTCACCTCTGCATCCCCTGCAGGGCTCCACGCCAGGGCCCTGGCACAGAGGAGACTCTTCCCGAAGGCTTTGCATTAAGTTAGTGCCGGTGAGAAACAGCAGACAATGTTTGAGGACCTGATTCGTTCAGTTTCCCAGCTAGGCAACGACATACCTTGTTTTTATTGCATCAGCAGTACATACGGTTCAGTCTGCTTGCAGTCAGAGGGAGATACAGGGTCGGGGATATGTGTGAGTGCCCAGGGCGGGGGGGTGGGGGGCTGTCCGAGTGTCCATGTCAGGTCACCTACTGTCGTTGCTTAGGATAGACCTCCTATATTGTGATATTATGTTCTCTTTTTTTAATTTTTTTAATGTTTATTCATTTTCGAGAGAGAGAGAGAGACAGAGTGTGAGTGGGGGAGGGTCAGAGAGAGAGGGAGACACAGAATCCGAAGCGGGCTCCAGGCTCTGAGCGGTCAGCACAGAGCCCGACGCGGGGCTCGAACTCACGGACCGCGAGATCGAGACCTGAGCCGAAGTCGGCCGCTCGACCGACGGAGCCACCCAGGCACCCCACGTTATCTCTTCTTTATGAAATTGTGGTGATGGTGGTAGACAATACTAGATCACAGTGTTGTTGTTGTTTTGTTTTTTTAAGGTATTCTTAGTTGACGAGGAAAAAAACTGGGAAATGGAGAGCAGCAAAGTTTAACTTTTTTCAGGAAAGAACAAGAGAAAACATTCTTCAAAACACCTCGTAGGCAGGGAAGATGCTTCGAGAGCGTGGCACATAATGGAAGGCACGTAAGCCAGGCAGTAACAGGCCCATCTAGAGCCGGTGGGGCAGTTTGGTGAGGGGAGGAGGGGCGGCTCACAGCTCTGGCCCCAGACGCTTTGTGGACACGACATATGCTGTCTGATGTAATCTCAGAAGCCCCTTGAGCTGGATGCCATTTTGGGATGGAGGCTCAGAGAGCTTAAGTTATTTGCCCAAAGTGTCACAGACAGTGTAACCTGAATTTCCCAAGCCTCGTGGTCTGGTGTGTGCAATGGGGAGGTCACATTAGCATCAATCCTCAATAGGAAGCCGCAGGACCACAGCACCTACACCCACCGTCTCCCTCCGTCATCTGGGGGAAGCTCGGAAAGGTTCTCCCAAGTGTGAGTGGACAGCCCCCTCTCACAGGCCTGCCTGGGGGCCTCACTAATATCTAGGGAAGACAGCAGTGCCCCCAGAGGACGGGTCTCACCAGGCCTCTGCTGCCCACATGCCTTCTCACAGAGGGGCTCCAGGCCAGCCAGATCCAGGCCAACTTACGACTTCCTGGCCCCCTTCCCTTTGCCCTCATGGGCCCTTTGCTCTAGAAAACACACTTGCGAATCAAATCTTACAGCTGTGTTGATATATTAATTAATTAACAGATTAATATATTAATATTATGTATCAAAACATGCTCCCGGGCCTAAGAGTTCTCTTTTATCTTCTGATTTTAAAGCATTTGTATAGGCTTCTAAAAGAACGATGAGCTGTAGGCTCGACACCTGCTGAGCCCAGTGGGCAAGGAGGCCCTTTGCAAGACGCTGGCCACTGACCATCCCTGTCTCATGGAGTGACCCACGGACCTCAAAGCGTACCGCCTGCCTCCGTATCTCACAAACACCCCGGTGTCGCTGTCCTTTCGGCTTCTGCCAATTTAGCTTTCCTGCTCCTATGACGGGACTCAGAGCAGTTCCCAAACTGGAAAAATTCCTCCTCTGCCCCAGATACCTGTACATATAACTTAATCCTCAAAGCTTCCCCCCCCCCACCCCGCGACCTTGTATTCGATGAGGTCATCGTAAGACTCGTATCAAGTCAAATAAATAGACACCCCAGGCCCCTGTCACACCCCAGTTCATCACACGCAGCCAGCCATGGGGTGTGTTGTGGCCAGCCGAGGCAGGCAGACACGTGCATGCACATGGGTAGAACTGGGGCCGGAATCAGCCGTCTGGCATCCACAGTGTTCCCTCCGGATCAAGCCAGGCATTTCACGCACCCCCGCTCTTTGCGTGTTGGCAAGCTTGGGGTATTCTGGTAAGGAACATTCCTGTCTGTTCCAGCTTGAAATGAGTCTGCATTTCTTTGTCCAGCATAAAGCTTTGAAATGCATGATGATGCCGGAAAAAAAAAAAAAAAATCTCAGGAGAGTTTGCAAGGGTTGCTAATAAGCAAGAATGGTTAGGATGGAAACCGTCTTTTCCGTAGAACTCCACAGCCTCGGAATCTCCTGGCAACACCCTGCAGTCTGCCTGCCTTTGGAAAGCAGTTTCTAAGGAAGAGTAAATGGAGGAGGAATTTGTTCCAGAACATGTTTTATCTGAATAGGGAGTGTGTGGGGACAGGAGGGAGAAATCACTAAGGCTAATCTCTGCAGTCCCTAGTGAGATAAGAAGGATGCTGGGGTTTACGACTTGGGTCCTGACCTGCTCTTCTGCCATTGAAATGGCCCCCGTGGCAGGACCCCCGCCTTTGAGCGGTACGTAACCTTCTGAAAGGCCTGCATCGGTCCTATTGTAGGTTACAGGCGGACAGGAAACAGGAGTCTTTGTTGAGGTTGCTTGTTCTGCTGCTGCTGTGAGCGATCAAGGGCACCGGAGAGCGTCTCATCACCCTCTCTGTACCCCGAGGGTAGACCGTTTGTTTCAGCCCCAGAGGTAGCAAAGTCGGCATGATGGATGCGACGTTCCATATGAAGTCCCCATGAAGTTATGCAAAGTCATGCTGGCCCACGCAAGCATTGTATTTTTTTTTTTATTTTTTTAATGTTTACTTATTTATTTTTGAGAAAGAGAGAGGAGAGAGAGAATGAGCAGGGGAGGGCCAGAGAGAGACACAGAATCCAAAGCAGGCTCCAGGCTCTGAGCTGTCAGCACAGAGCCCGACGCGGGGCTTGAACCCATGAGCCGTGAGATCATGACCTGAGCCGAAGTCGGACACTTAACCGACCGAGCCATCCGGGGCCCCCCACACAAGCATTTTAAATTTTTTTTTTTCAACGTTTATTTATTTTTGGGACAGAGAGAGACAGAGCATGAACAGAGAGAGAGAGGGAGACACAGAATCGGAAACAGGCTCCAGGCTGTGAACCATCAGCCCAAAGCCTGACGCGGGGCTCGACCTCACGGACCGCGAGATCATGACCTGGCTGAAGTCGGACGCTTAACCGACTGCGCCACCCAGGCGCCCACACACAAGCATTTTAAATGGGAATCGCATGGGTATCTGGTGCCTGATACAATTTGCCATTTAACTCGTATCTCTTTGACAGCTGGGAGGTTGAATTTGTTACTGTGTGGCCGTTTTCATTCTGTCATCTGTGGGGCCTTGGCCCCAAGTGTCAGTGAGGCCACCTTCCCGTTTGGTAGTTGTCCCTACTCTGTGGGCTAATGTCCACACTTTCACCCCTCCCTATTTGATCCCATGAAACTGTCACACTGGACCCATCTTATAATTGCTATCTGGAGTAGCATAAGCTACCGCAGTAGCTCGCTTTGGGCTCTCCAATTGTGTTCTGTTGGTGCCATTCAGCTCGGCTCTCTGGGGCTATGAGCAGTAAAGCAGAGGGTCCTTTACCTCTTCACTTCTCCCACACACGGGGCTCCCTGCCAGCACCCCGGTCCACACCAGCTTTTCATCTGAACAAGATCCCATCCAGTGCTAAATCTAGCTTTATTTAACGTAACTGTACAAGGTGCTTTCTACTTTTAACTCTGGACCGGGCAGGGAGCGGGACATTTACATAACAAGTCTGTGTCAGCCCTGCACCAAATCTTCTGGTCTCCTTAATTGGACCAGCGAGTAAACCAAGGAGCAGGGAGGCTTGGAGCCCCGCTCCTGCCATGTGGCTAATTAAATCCCAGGTATCTTACCTTCCAGTCCACGCACTGTTCGCACCCACCCCCACGTCCAGGCAAAAAGCCCCATCAGCCCTTTGTAGTGGACAAGTAGACCTCATTCCCTGCCGGGGTTGATGGTTTCCAGTTTGCACTTGCCCACGGAGAGCTCACCACCAGACAGAGGGCAGTGGTCCCGCCAACTGGCTCACCAACCAGAGAGATCTTGTCCAGTTTTCATATTCTTTCTTTCTTTCTTTCTTTCTTTCTTTCTTTCTTTCTTTCTTTCTTTCTTTCTTTTTGGCCACGTCCCCCAGCTGGTGGCTAGTTCGCTTCTGAACTTTCCCGGGGCTTCCCCCAGACCACAGATCTTCCCGTTAAAGCTGTGGTTGCTGTCCTCGGACCGGCCGCCGGGGACCCCACGCTCTGACTCAGCGGCACATGCGGACGGCCTTCAGGGGACAGGAAAGTATGTCTGCACGTCCAGTGGCAGGGGTAGGACTAGAGGCGTGCCTCGAGGGCAGGGACTTCATCCACTGTCCACTGCTTCATCCCAGCACCTAGATCAGAGCCTGCCCACCACAGACTACCCCCAGTGAAATATGTAGGGTGAGCCATGTGGGGACTGCAGAGACCTGGGAAGCACATGTCTCAAGGAAGGCATTCTCGTCCAAAAAAAACCCCAAAAGCATGCCCCTGGGCAATGTTTGGCTTCCAGCGTGCAACCCCTGTGGCTGAATAAACAACACTATTTATGGATGGAATGGAACAGTGGCCGCCAAGCAACATGGATGCCCAGCTTTAACGCGATATGTTCAGTCGGAGTCAGGATGCAGATAACCCTTCCTGGCGAAGCACCTCTTAAACCCTTCCCATCAATAACCCTGGCCCTTGAATGACCCTGCGCCCACCGGGGACGTGTGTCCATCTTCACACTTTTCCCTCCTACTGTGCTGTGGTCCTTTTTTCTTCTTCGGAGTCTCCTAGTCATACGTTTTTCTTTTCAAAAAACTGTACAAGGACACCTCTTCTACCAAAGAGGGGGCAGAGTTTCTAAACACGAACTCACATGCTAAGAGCAGGGCAACGCATCTGCTTTCGTACCTACAACGTTGCCTCTTCTGAAACGGACACGAGCCGACAGTGGTATAGCCGTGTCGTGCCAAAGTCACGCCGAGCCCCGTTCATCCTCGCCGTGTGCCACAGCAAGTCCCAGCGTCCTGGAAAGTGGTGGGGTAGCCCCTGCAAGTCCCTCCTCAGATAAAGAGTTGGCACTGGCTGCTCCCTCCGACACTGGCCCTATTCTACTGGGTCTGTGTACTGTCCCTTCCATTCCCTTCTCCTGACACCGCAGACGGAATTGTTTGGGTTTATACCAGATCCCTTAAACCGAAAGGAGTGTGGCCGTTGGGTCAGGCAAGCAGCTGTTGTGGAGTGGACGGGCTAGATGGGGGGCCCTCTTATCACAGGCGCCCTAAGCCTACAAAAATTTGACAGATAGGAGACCATGTGCATGGAAGGCCAGAGCCAGTTTCTAGACTGTGGACTCACTCACTGATTTGTCACTCAAACACTTTGATTCCCTAGTGAATTGGGAAGGGTGTCAAAACATCCTCTGGGGCACCCGGGTGGCTCAGTCGGTTAAGCATTCAACTTCAGCTCAGGTCACGATCTCACCGTCTGTGAGTTCGAGCCCTGCTTCAGGCTCTGTGCTGACAGCTCGGAGCCTGGAGCCTGCTTCGGATTCTGTGTCTCCCTCTCTCTCTGCCCCTCTCCTGCTCACACTCTTTCTCTCGCCCTCAAAAGTAAATAAACATTAAAAATTTAAAGAAGGGGCGCCTGGGTGGCGCAGTCGGTTAAGCGTCCGACTTCAGCCAGGTCACGATCTTGCGGTCCGTGAGTTCGAGCCCCGCGTCAGGCTCTGGGCTGATGGCTCAGAGCCTGGAGCCTGTTTCTGATTCTCTGTCTCCCTCTCTCTCTGACCCTCCCCCGTTCATGCTCTGTCTCTCCCTGTCCCAAAAATAAATAAACATTGAAAAAAAAATTAAAAAAAAAAAATCCTCCAGCAAAACAAAACCTGCAGTAGCATCATCTGCTTGGAGGAACAGGCTTTGCAAAATCGAGCCATAGCTGCCATTAACATTTTGGCCAGGATACGTGAGTCAGAAGGGTACCTTAGAAGGTACCAAAGGGATTAAAATTCCAGATTTTCTTGAAACACTTTACTGGTAAATGGTAAACACACACACACATACGTGCATCCGCAATATTTGAGTTCCAATTTACAAACCCTTTGATGGGATAAATAAACTTGATCATAGGTAGATGCCATTACTATCAAGACACATTGATCTCCAGCCTATAATGATGTTCTATGTCCTGATGAACTCGAAGATGCAGCTAATTCTTGGTGGTTGAAGTGCCTCTGCTCCATCAATGACTTTGGCCCAGATCCTGATTGTAATTTTCAGCCATGAATGTAAAAGCAGGAACTGACTTACGTCGGTGAGGAATCTTTTCAGACACAGAGAACAGAAAAAGAAGTGGGGTAGGAGAACATCAGCTAGATCTCTTCACTGGGTTAGGAAAACAGCGGCTTTGCTGGAGACCCCCTCAGCAGGCTTTCCTGTCGGGCTCACTGGGCAGAACTGTGTCACATGCCTGCCCCTGGCTACAGAGGCGTGGGGAATGGAGTGCTCTGTCCCGCCTCTGTGGTAGAGGAGAGCAAGGGAGAATGGGCTCGAGAGGAGGTGTGTGTGAGCTAACACACGGGGGGCTACCGAACCCTGCAGGGAAACTCTTCCACTCTCATTCCACACGTGACAAAACAGAGGTCCAGAGGCACGAAGCCACTTGGTCGAGATCCCAGCACCAGATGAAGGGAGAACCGGATCTGGAGCCCAGGTCTCTTAACATCCAGTCCAGACCTACCAGACCACAGCATGGATGGGGTTTGACAGAGTCTGTGACTGACGTTCTGTTGAGGACATAGAATGCCACGCAAACAGTGAGGTGATGCGTCTAAAACCGCCAGCAGTGGGCCGAAGATGTGGTAGCCTCGGCTTGAGGTCTCCTTCCTTCTCGGGGGATCCGATAACCCCGTGTGAGTCCCAGAAGCGAGGCCGTGTCAAATCAGGCCTCCTCCAGGCGCCTTCCTGCCGTGTAGATTTTTTTTTTAGCTTCTCGTTCCTTCGGCACAGCGATGTTTATGTGTGTTATGATGGAATAAGTGTCATGATGAGCAGCAGGTAACGTGGAATTCCCTTGTCATTGTTAATGTGCTGTTCTTGTCTCCTGTCCCCTTCTGTTATTGGGCCAAACAGAAGTTTTCTGCTGTTTCTCTCTGCAACATCTCCACAGAAGTCCTGAAAGTCATCAACGCCACCGAGGAGCTGATAGCAGAGTCCGCAGGGCCCTGGGAGTTCCCACCTGTCCCTCCCGACAGAGAGAAGGGGACATTTCCTCTTGGGACAGACCAAGTGAGACTGGATGAACAGCTGACTTCTCTGGAAGAAAACGTAAGCCGGTGTGGGTGTTCCCCGTCTCGGGCAAACGTGAGAAGACACTGATGACGTTGTGACCCGTCACAGACAGTGCAAGGACACATGCACACCACACAACGTAGCAAGTATATCCTCAGGGAGGGTGTCAGGCCGGGTCCTCCAGAAGCCGACCCTGAGGAGAGGATAGGCGATTTCTTTCGGAAGTGCTCCCCCAGGGAGGCTCATCAGGGAGCGGGGAAGGACTGGGGAAAGCTAAGGGGTCAAGCAAAGGTGTGACCTTAGACCAAGAGTCGATTTGACCTGTAGGGAGCCCTGGGGTGTTAGCTGCATCTCAGGGTTGTCTTGACGCGAGCCAAAGGAACTGGCTTTTTCTACCCAGCCAGCAGGCACTTCGGTCTCTTGGCAAGCAAGCCAAATGTAGACACTTCTGTCTACACTAGCCCCAGGCGGTCTGGTGTGTAGGGCTGAGCGGGTGGGAACCCAGGCACACTGAAGCTGGGGGGTGTGGGGCGATGCAGAAACTACAAAAGGGCCCCGGGAGGATCCAGGTGGAGCACTCCCAGTGCCACTGCAGGGCAAGGGCGTGGTTGCCCACGGAACTCAGGTCACAAGTGGTCTGCCCAGCTTACGGGTCTGTTTGCCAGTAGGGCGTTTTTCTAGCCTCCCTCGGGAGGAAAGGATGGCGGGAACAGATTTTTCCATATAAGTATCCCCGCTCATCGCCGAGCGTTTTCAGAAATGTCTGATGAGAATTTGCCAACCCTTCAGACGAGGGGGTGACACAGAGAGATCTGGAACATTAGCCCCTTGGGCCACACGCACCATCACCAGCTGGCAGAGTCCTGCCCATGAATCAGATACCAAATGAAGTCGGGTGGTTCCATCTTTACACACCCAGCAAGAACCAACCCTGATTTTGGGGTGCTGCCAGGAGTGCAGCTCCCAGAAATCAGGACCGGTTGGTAGAGGCAATTTTTGCAGAAAGTTGCAACAACGACAAATCAGAATGCCTCCAGGTTAAAAAAAAAAAAATGCTGATAGTCGCTTTATCTTAAAAGGTAAAGACTCTCTCCCTCTGAATTCCCATAAAACCTGAGCAGAGGTCTGTCTGCCAGTTAACGTCACTTGGCTGCCCTTTCTATCCACTCGTCTCTCCCCATTAGATCGGCACCACTTACATTTTGGGTTCGATAATTCTTTGTTGCGGGGGGAGAGCGTCCTGACAGTAGAGCATGTTCAGCACCCCAGCACCTACCCACGAGATGCCGGCAACAGCACCCTCCTAACTGTGGCCATCAAAATGTCTCCAGATGTTGCCAAACATCAGAGAGGGAGATGCACGGAGGTGCAGTCGCCCCCAGATTAGGAATCAGGTGTATAAATCCCTGAAGACCAGGGTCCTGCACATCACGAGCTCCAGCCCTTGCCCAGAGCCTGACACAGAGGTGCTCAAAGAATGTGGTTACCTGATAGAAGATTCAGATGAATGAAGTCCTTTTTTTTTTTTTTTTTTTTCCGGAAAAAATGTTTTGCTTCTGATGCGTCGGGCCTCTGTTCTTTAAATACGTCTATAATACGGTTCTTTCAATGCTGATGGTCCTACAGTGGCGGTAATCCCCTGGACACATAGAAGTGAAAAAGTGAAAGTCAAGATATGGTTCACCAGGCAAGGGGCGTGGGTTTTTGTTTGTTCGTTTGTTTGTTTTACAAGGTATTGTATTTAAAAAAAAAAAAATACAGTGCGTGAAATATTCAGATTTAAATGACAACCGTGGGTTCCCGTAGCACACACTTAAAGCGAAGACAGCCTGCCTTTTTTGCCCTCCAAGGGGGATATCGTGGGGGGTTTCATTTTGTAACGTCCTTTTATTACACGCTATGTCTCCTTTCCTGGGGTTCCTTAACACTTTCAGTTCAAAACACATCCACTTAGCCGCCGATGTGAGAGGTCCCAAACCCCAGCAGGGACTGCGTTGCAGGCCGCCGTCTGCAGTGCACCTCACCCCTGCCCAGCGTCTGTAGTTTACTTCACCCCTGCGCGGTCCTGGGAGACGCCTCTCCTGGTCCCCAAGGGTTAACTGCCTCTTCCTCCTCCTCCCTTCCCCCCCCCCCCCCCGTCCAGCTCTTCAAACTGCACCTCAGAAGAAACTCCATAGCTGTTCCTTTGAATTCTCTGGGTTTTGAGTCAGAGAAGGGATGGCTGTTTTCTGTATCTCTTTAGAGACAGAGATCACAGCCCTGGGCGGGTCTGGCTCTGCCGTTTCCAGGATTGAATTCAGTGGAGCAGCAGAAGGGCAGGGAGATTCTTAAACCGGCCTCTGGGTGCAGTGATTTAATTAAACCGGGGCTTTTGTCTGCGTTCTAAAGAGCGGCTCCCACGTTCCTCGTTTTCTCGCTGCCTGGCTCCTTTGTGCTCAGGGATGGGGACTGTCAGAAATAGCAACGGGGACACCTCTTGTCACCTTCTGAACATTGGCCACCGCAGACCAGCCCGGGGACTCAGAAATGAAAGAGAACGTTGGCTCGAGAATGTTTCACCTTCAAAAATACTTCTGAAGGTTTCAGAGCTGCCTCCGATAACAAAAAAATGTCGTTCACATGGCGAATCTCCTGTTTTCACAAGGTGCCTTGTTAATCCACTTAATTAGAGTAGGGCTTGGGGACTTCAGAATTCCCTTAGTCTCTCTATGTTGACACTGCTCACCTGCTGCCTGGCTGGGCACTCTGAAATCAGCTCTTGGCTCCCTTGCAGGCAGGGGGATCCTCGGGCCAATCCCAGCCTCCCCTGTGCACCACGGGGAGCTCAGTCCCTTGGATTGCGTGCCTGCGTCTCTTGTGTTTGAAGCTCTCGCTGACAGCTGTGGGTTGTAGGGTTCCATTGTACCTGCAGGGACTTGGCTGGGAAAGGCAAGTTTCGGGAAAGGACTACAATCTGAAGCGTGGGTAAGGTCCAGGGACGCTGCAGCCCCCAGGGAGTAGCGGTCGGCGGGGAGGCGGGCAAGCGGTCACCACCCCTGGGCAGTGGAGCCCAGGGAGAGCTGGAGCCTGGGGGATCGCCCCCTAGTGGGAGCTGTCACCAAGAAGCCCACACAGAGAGGGAGCAGGGGAAGGGAGACTAACTTCCTTCCCCTCCCGCCTTTGATCTCCTGCTGGTGTCTCCCACCGGCCCAACCCGCAAGGGGGCCTGGGTGATGAGGTCCACACAGGGCAGCCTGAGAACAGAGTGGGACAGAGAAGAGTGGAAAATGGATCTAGGAGTCCACAGAAGAACGGGCATGACCATTCTCAGACCTGTGGTGTCAGCAGTAGGGACCCACAGAGGCCATCTTGTGGATTTATGCAGGGTTATGAGTAGGAGGGATGAGTCAGCTGCCTCACCCCTCCACTGCCACCATTTGAGGAACTTCCAGACAGCCTGGGGCACCCCGTAATTCCCAGCACAGAGGCAGTAGAGGGACAGTCCCAACTTCCCTTTTCGCACTACCCCGTAACTTTTGGCAACACCAAATCCGTCGCGTAGGTAGTGGCTGGAGACACCGGGGGACTTCCCCTTGAGGGGCCCCAGCTCTGCCACAGAATCCGGGACCGGACAGAGGGTGTTGTCAGTCCTCCTCCTCAAGGCTCTCGGGTACCCCTACAGCACCGGAGAGGTTGTGGCCCTGGAGGTGGTCCTGGCTCATCAGGTGCTCCTCTGCCCTCGAGAGCAAGCAAAGAATTGCTATCGGTTCCTGTCTAGCCTTAGTTCTCTAGAATGCGTTTCATGGAAGGTTAGTCTGACGAGATGCGATAAGACCAAATCAGTTTGATCAATCCGTATAGTGTCTTTCTAGGATCGTTGAGATACGGGTTCGCACGTTAAAGACTCCAAGAAGTCCTGCAGCAAAGAAATATGTTCCATTCTCTTCATCCTACAGGCTTTGACCACAAGGCCTCTTGAGACCAAAGTTAGGTCAAGTCCCTCCTTAATGAAACACCTGTTCTCGTCCCCTGACCCACTTTGAGAAGGGCGTTTTGAACCAGGAGCCAGTCCATGGGGTCATGGGCATCAGTGGCTGGAGCTTGGAGAAGACACAGATTGCACGAAAATGGTAACCTTGGTTCTGGCCAAAAGTGGGCCTTTCATCAGCCAGCAATTCCAGGTTCATGGTTTTCAAATGGGTTGTTTTTTTTGTTGGTTTCTTTTTTTTTTTTTTTAAGATTAGAATAACATTTCCATTGTTATAGAATGTTAACGTTTGTTATTTTAGCCCCAGCAACAGAGCCAAAGTCATGTTGATCTATAACCACAGTAACTCTAGGACTTTCAGGTCAGAGTTCGAAACGTAAAAAGTCATAACATAACGTGGCAAGCAAGATTAAGTATCAGGCCACCATAGGACAGGGTGAATAAAGGCAAGGGAATTGGCATCAGCCCCCAGGAGCTCAAATCCCAGCTGCACCATTTCCCAGCTGCGAGGCCTGGGGAAGTCACCAGAACTCCAGGACCCAGTGTTCTCCTCTTTCACACCGTGACTGTAATAGCACCCACCTCAGGGACCGCCATGAGCAGTAAAGAAACGTCACATCAAACCCTTGGCTCAGCGCCTGGCTCCATAAATGTGTGTCGTCACCATCATCACCATCACGGGCCCTCTCGGCTCCATCACCGTGGCGGTGAGTTCCCGCTCAGCCCGCGTCGGTGCCAAACCACAGAACCTTCCCTTCCCCCTCGTGCCAGGAGAACAGGCTTTCAGGGAACACAGAGTAAAAGACGAACATTCTGGCCTTACTGAGCTATTGCATACGGGAGCTCGGAGGCTTGGAGCTATTTCATATTGCTTTGATTTGGCAGAGAAAACAAAGAACGTGAGCGGATGACCATGCTGAAGACAAAACAAGAGACCGTCGAGATGATACAGCTGTGGGGTGTGATGATGTTGAGTTTTGTGTGTTTCTGGAAAAATCCAGGCTCTTGAGACCCAAGTCATGTCGAGTTGTGTTTAACCCCATTGTCACACTCACTCAAATTGTTGGTCTCATTTAAATAATAATTCCAAATTTTGTTTCATCGTGCAACACTGTAAGTTTATATTTAAAATTATCCAGGGGCTCCTGGGTGGCTGTTGGGCGTCAGACTCTCCGTTTCAGCCCAGGTCATGATCTCATGGTTTCATGGGTTCGGGCTCTGCACTGACAGTGAAGAGCCTGCCTGGGATTCTCTCTCTCCCTCTCTCTCCACCCCTCCTTCGCTCACACTGTCTCTGTCTCTCTCAAATCAATAAAACTTAAAAAAAAATTTTTTAATAATAATAAAATAAAATTGCCTTATCAAGGGGTGCCTGGGCAGCTCAGTCGGTTAAGCTAAAGCTAAAGCTAAGGCTCAGGTCATGAGTTCGAGCCCCATATCAGCCTCTCTGCTGTCAGCCCAGAGCCAGCTTCAGATCCTCTGTCTCCCTCTCTCTCTGCCCCTCCCCTGCTCGCTCTCTCCCTCTCAAAATTATATATTTTTTAATTAAATGAAATTAAATATGTTTTAAAATTAAATAAAAATTAAAAAAATAAAATTATCTTATCAAAATACATTTACCTTTTATCCTCTCTCCTTGTCTCTTCCTCCCTCTCTTTCTCTCTCCCCTCAATTTTCTTTCCCTCTGAAGAGAAATTTTTAACCTCAGAACTTTTGAGAGACTAATTTTTAAGGTTTTCTACACTCAAATAGCTTTGAAATATTCATCATTTCCTTCAGGTGACAAACAATAAAGGAGTGTATCTTGTTTTCAAGGCGAAGAATAAATGTCTTCTATTAAACTGTGAGGATCTTTTAGAAACACAAGTTCTCTGATACCCACATATGACCAAGAAATGCACAACTAAGGGCAAACTGAAATATGGCAATTGTCAACAGACGTTTGACTCGTGGCCCACCATGCAACTGACGAATCGCTTAACACGACGGACGTCCACTACCGCAGTCAGTGCCGGAAGCCCCCCCAGCCAAGCCCATTGTGCCTGGTGTGGCACCAGTGCTCATTCATCAGATCTGCACCTGCCTTTGCTGCACTCTGAAATGTTGTGTAGAATTGCCAAGTTTTTTTTTATTATTATTATTTTAAAAATGTTTAATGTTTATTTAGTTTTGAGATAAAGACAGAACGTGAGTGGGAGAGGGGCAGAGAGAAGGAGACAGAATCCGAAGCAGGCTCCGGGCTCCGAGTTGTCAGCACAGAGCCCGACAGGGGCTGGAACTCATCAACTGTGAGATCACGACCTGAGCCGAAGTCAGATGCTTAACCAACTGAGCCACCCAGGCGCCCCTAAAATTACCAGTTTTTATGGAGATGCAGGAATCGGGCTAAGGAATTGACGGGGTTCTCAGTTGTCTTTCCCCAACACTCGCTGTAGCTCAGTGCAAAACGCTTGCTTGTCCTATGTGCACAAGCTCTTGGCTTATCCCAACTCTGCTTTATTTAACTCAAGTTAAAAGAGCTTGTGTGACCACCGTGTGTTTTCATTCAAATCAACTCCAAATTGCTGCAATCAGATGCTTAGAGCTTTGTGGATGTTGATTAAATTTCAAAAAACCCCTCATAAGTAATTAGCTTCTTTAGATCAAAGAGGTCCGGTGTTGTTGGTCATTTCATCCACGTTATTCTGTAGGCAGAAGGGATTTGTTTCACTCCTCCCATGGTCTGAATGATTCCAACAATCCTACCTTCTGTTTGCCCACTTTTACGGCAATCGCTGTATTAACTCCTGAGTCAACGTTTTTTTCCCTTTAATTTTTCCTCACATCACTCCCTTTGTCTGACTCTCTTTAATTTTCAGTAGCTCTCAAAAAAACTGTCTTCCTTGACAGATGAATAGAGTGGACAGGTTTGTTTTAACATCGCGCTTTTTTCTAAGAAATAAACTATTTTCCTGCTATGAATTTCCGGTCCCTTTTAATGCCCTTCACCTGCTCCAGGCAAGCTGTAGGTAACCAATCAGAGAAAATTCATTCGAAATGTTTTAAATTGTTGTTTTAAATTAATTTCATCTCTTTTATGTTTTCTGAATTTTTCTCAATTACTAAATGCCAAGCAAAAAAATGTTTTTAATTTTAATTTTTTTTTAATTTTTATTTAAATTCAAGTTAGTTAACATACCGTGTACTAATGGCTTCAGGAGTAGAATTTAGTGATTCATTGCTCACATATAACACCCAGTGCTCATCCCAACAAGTGTCCCCCTTAATGCCCCTCGTCCATTTAGCCCACCTCCCCAACACCCCTCCAGCAACCCTCAGTTTGTTCTCCATGTTTAAGAGTCTCTTATGGTTTGCCTCCTTCTCTGTTTTCATCTTATTTTTCCTCAGACAAAATTTTTATTGGAAAAATCACATCACGAGTTGTTCTTTGCTTCTTCCGTCTTGGTATTCTGGTTGTGTGACTCACCGGACAAATTTGCAACTTATGTGGCTGACGCCATGTACTTTGGAGTATTTTATCAGATTTTCAAAACTTATAAGTTGCTTTTTCTTGCCGGAAAGTTGAGGCAGGGGAGGTGCAGTTGACGGTGAGGGGGTGGTAAGACCTCATGCTACCATTTAAGCGTGAAGAAGGTTTATAGATGGGGGCATTCCCTGGCTTTTCCCCCAGTGCTGAGCCTGAATCACCTGGGCGCCCGTAAGGGACCCCACCAGTCCTGGTTCCAAATCCTGAGCTCAAGGCTGCACCCCCTCTGCAGGTGTACCTGGCGGCAGGCACCGTGTATGGACTTGAAGGCCAGCTGAGTGAACTGGAGGATGCCGCCCGCTGCATCCACAGTGGCACCGATGAGACCGAACTGGCAGATCTGGAGGACCAGGTGGCCACGGCTGCAGCCCAGGTTCACCACGCTGAGCTCCAGGTAAGAACCCCCTCCCGCCCAGATGGAGGACCACCGTGAACAAGGGGAGAGCACCCCATCTTCCACAAGAATTACTGCAAAGCCTTTGTATCCGTTCCCTAGCACACTCGCATGGTCCTTTCGGGTGGATTCCACCCAACCCTCCTTCTAAAAAATTATAGCCTTGATAATATATCAGAATTTTCTTTAAACCTATGTCGCCTTCCTCTTTGACAAATCCTCTGACCCACAGGCAGATCTCCTTGCTATATAGGGTCCCATTGCATCTCAAGACCACCCTCCCCTAACCTGTATCACACTGTTGATGACTTACTTGATGCCCTTTTCCCCTCTATACACTAAGAGCCCCATGAGGACATGACTATAGCTGTCTAGCTTAACACGGTAACTTCAGTGCCTGACATCTGACACGGCTTTAGCACTTTGAATAAAACTGGGGTGAATAGCTGAATGAAACTGAAAATGTAGATTTCTTTATGAAAGAAAGAAGGAAAGAAAGAAAGAAAGAAAGAAAGAAAGAAAGAAAGAAGAGAAAGAGAAAGAAAGGAAGAAAAACAAGAAAGAAAGAAAGAAAGAAAGAAAGAAAGAAAGAAAGAAAGAAGAAAAACAAAAAAGAAGAAAGAAAGAAAGAAGAGAGAGAAAGAGGAAGAAAAACAAAAAAGAAGAAAGAAAGAAAGAGAGAGAGAGAAAGAGAAAGAGGAAGAAAAACAAAAAAGAAAGAAAGAAAGAAAAGAAGAGAGAGAAAGAGGAAGAAAAACAAAAAAGGAGAAAGAAAGAAAGAAAGAAAGAAAGAAAGAAAGAAGAGAAAGAGAAAGGAAGAAAAACAAAAAAGAAAGAAAGAAAAGAGAGAAAGAGAAAGAAAGGAAGAAAAACAAAAAGAAAGAAAGAAGGAAAGAAAAGATTTCTCAGACCAGTATTTTGATGATTTAGATATGGCCTTTTCAGAACTGAAATGATATTATCTGTAAGACAGACAGTATCATTGTGATATTAGCTTGTGAAGACACTTGTTTGCAGCTTGCACGGATACCCCCGTGGCCTCTGACTCTGGATCAGAATTGATTGTGGACTAAGTCGCTGATGCTCAAAGTGGGGTCCTTGAGACGTGCTGGTAAGACGTGCAGTGTAAGCTCAGTATAAACCCCTGGTTCACGGACGGACACCTTGCATCCCTAAACAGTATCCTAGGAAAACTGGGGTCAGTAGAAACCACCTATGGAGAGAGAAGATGACAGTCTTGCACGGTAACTATTTTTTCAACCGGGATTTTTGTTTTAGAGAGTCAAAAATCACAACCGCCACTGACAGCAGGAAGCACTCTTGAGAGTGTGAGCGCGCCCATTCTCCACCCTGTGGGTGCGTTAACACTGTGTGCTATAGGTGTGGTCTCTTTGGACGCGGCCCCGTCAACTATTCATTATCAGCAAGAATGACTGAAGAGCGTCTCTCCCCAAATACAAATCATTTCCCATAAGTGCCACCCAACCTTTAATCTGTTTGCCATAAAGCTACAGAAAGTGGGATCAAATCTTTTCTTTTCTGGGGTACACTCTGCAGCAAATAACTTCTTGAATGGTTTAGCCAGAAGTAATATTATTTGAGGGTGTCTGGGAGGGTTATGTTGGATAATTAGTTATTCCTGCTTCTAGATTTCTCCGGTCTTCAATTGTAAGAGCGGTGTTTTATGGGAGAAAATCCTGGAGTCCAAACTACCATTTTCTGTGTTTGAATGTGCCTGGTTTTTCTGCGTTTTTAAACATTACAGTAACGTTATCAATAATACCTAGTTTTCAGCGAGCCTTTCTTTGTGCCAAAAGTTGTACTTGGCGCTTGACCTCATTATTGTAATGAATCCTTCCAGCAACTCCACGAGGGGCTCCGTGATGTGTCCCCTTTCATTTCTAGGGAGACTGAGGCTCAGAAAGGTTATCCCACTTGCCCAAGGTCAAATAACTAGCGGGTGATGGAGCCAGGGTTTTTGTGTGTTTTTTTTGTTTTTTTTTTTCTTTTTTTTCTTTTTCAACGTTTTATTTATTTTGGGGACAGAGAGAGACAGAGCATGAACGGGGGAGGGGCAGAGAGAGAGGGAGACACAGAATCGGAAACAGGCTCCAGGCTCCGAGCCATCAGCCCAGAGCCCAACGCGGGACTCGAACTCCCAGACCGCGAGATCGTGACCTGGTTGAAGTCGGACGCTCAACCGACTGCGCCACCCAGGCGCCCCTGGAGCCAGGGTTTTAATCTCTCTGACCTCACGGCCATGTTCTTCACCAGCCTGCGCCGTGTGGCTTCCTGAGAAACGTGTCGGTGCTGCCTTCAGACCCGCAGACACTCGCATCAGTGCCCTTCATTGGCAGAGGAGGGCATCAGCCCTGCCTTCGGTTTTATGGACCTTGTCTCGACCCGGGAACCGAACTGCGGGCCGCTGTCAGAGCAGGAAGCCTCACTCCCTGTAGTCTGCCCTTAAAGGACAGATGTGTCGCGAGCAGCTCAAGAGAGTGCAGGGATAGGGGAGGGAGGGGGGACCTCAGGGCAGAGCCCACGCACACTGGCTGCAGCCGCCTTTCAGGTTTTCTGCCTGACACCCCAGTAACACTCAGGCTGCGTGGGGAGAGCAGCAAGACGGCTGGGACCCCTGCCTCCTGCCGCCCCTCCACCGGCCCGCTCCCGCCTCTTCCTGTGTCCCCCACGGCACATCCTCTGAGAACGTGGCGGTGTGGCAAGAGCATGAGCGTTGGCATGAATCCGGAGCTCTGCCCCAGACCAGCTGTGAAACGTTGGCCGTACTACCCTCGGAGCCACGGTCTCCCCATCTTTCAAAGCACGGTACCTGCATCACAGGTTCACGAATGAGTCCGTGAGCGAAGCGTGAACGACTTCGCATATTTAAAGCGCCTCGCATGATGGCAGCACATACTAATGCTCTTTTCCGGGAGCAGGGACTGTTGTCTTCTTCAACCCTGGGGACCTGATGGATCAGGCTTCTTTCTGGGCCCTCAGTGGGCTCCTGCTCCCTGCATCTGCCTTAAGACTCTGCTGGGGAAAAAATTCTCTCTGACCTTCTGATGTTATAGTCGAGGAAACTGACGCCCAGGGAGAAGAGGGAGTTTCTCAAGGCACTTGTCCTTTTAGTGAAAGAAACGGACTTGAACCAGGGGCTGTTGGACCTCCCTCCTAAGAGCCAGTGCTCTGCGGTTTTGGTTCATGGAGTCATGGGAGATGGAAGGGCCTCTAAATCATACCTGCCTTTCAAAGTTCACATCAAGTGTTGCCTGCTGTAGAAGCCTTCCCTGACCACCTTTCACAGCCTCCGCCCCCGGGCTGAGCCAGGAGGCCCTGGCCACGGTTCCCATCATGCCCCAGGCTTCCATTTATCCCCAGAAATACTCTGACAAGGGTGTTGATACAGTCTGGAGCTACCAAGCTAGACATACAAATTTACAAAGAAAAACCTATGCTCTTTTTTTACTATGGCACTAGATAGAGAAGGGCCTCTTAAAAGTTGAATGAATGAGGGGCACCTGGCTGGCTCAGTCAGTAGAGCACGGGATTCTTGATCTCAGGGTTGTGAGTTCGAGCCCCACGTTGTGTGTAAAGGTTACTTAAAAAATAAAATCTTAAAAAAAAGCAAGTTGAGTAAATGAGTCTACATAAAGGCAGATTTAATCTTTATAGATTCCTAACACTTTTTTTAATTTTTTTATTATTTTTGAGAGAGAGACAGAGGGCGAATGGGAGGGGCAGAGAGAGAGGGAGACACAGAAAAGGAAGCAGGCTCCAGGCTCTGAGCTGTCAGCACAGAGCCCGACGCGGGGCTCGAACCCACAAACTGTGAGATCGAGACCTGAGCCGAAGTCCAACGCTTAACCGACTGAGCCACCCAGATGCCCCGAGGTTCCTGACACTTTTAACAAAGATTCTCCCCTCCTGTGCTTTTTCGCCTACCAATTCTGTCTTTCTGTTGCATTAAGATTTCTGATATTGAGAGCCGGATTTCAGCCCTGACCATTGCAGGATTAAACATAGCACCGTGTGTCCGCCTCACAAGAAGACGCGATCAGAAGCAAAGGAACCAGGTGCGTTTGTCCCTCACTCCCTCTGTTGGAATATTGCACCACCTGGAAAATTTGGAAGATAATGTATCTTTGGCTTTGCAAAGGCGTATTGATTGCTGTGTTCTGTTTGTAGGTACAAACCATAGACACATCAAGGCAGCAGAGGAGGAAACTGCCTGCCCCGCCAGTGAAAGGTGTGCTTGAAGGAAAACAGTAGCAGAGCTATCAAAGAATTCAGCCTGACTTTGAGTGACTTGGTGATCTGAGTTTGAGAACCAGACCTAACGGGGAGTTCTTACCTAGAAGTGCTCTTGTGGAGAATCTGTCTTGACTTGAATCCCCCCAAGAGGCAGATCCATGGACAAGGATGTGATTTGGAACGTGATTGCAAGAAATCGTGGTAGGAAAAGAGAGAAATGATTCAGGGAAGGAAATTAAATCAGTACAGTCCAATGTCTTTTTTTTAATGTTTATTAATTTAGAGAGAGTGTGTGTGTGTGTGTGTGTGCAAGCGGGGGAAGGGCAGAGAGAGAGAGAGAGAGAGAGAGGAGAGAGAATCCCCAAGCAGGCTCCGCACTGTCAGCACAGAGCCCGATGCAGGGCTCGAACTCATGAACCGCGAGATCATGACCGGAGCTGAAATCGGGAGTCAGACTGAGCCACCCAGGCACCCCGGTACAGTGCGATTTATTTCATAGCTTACTTCTCTGGGCAAATGAGGCTGAATCCTGCTGGGGACTTCCCGGGAGACAGTATTGACTGCACCTCAGAGTTTTCTGCCCCATGAACAGGAAGATGGGGATATCAGCTGTCAGCCCTCAGCCCCTGAAGTTTCCGGTGGGGGTGGGGAGGCATTGATCCCCTGGTGCTTCTGCCCCACCCCGTGCATGAGCCAAGGGAGTGACGGTGCTTGTGGTCACATGCTTCCGGAATGTGCTGAATGACAGAATGTGTGGTGATGTCAGGGAAACGTGGGCAGGACACCGAAGGCATCTAACACAGCGCCCCGCCCAGAAGGGAGTCCGGCAATGCCGGGGTGGCATCCTCATCCACTGGGCATTTTGAACACTTTCCCTGGATTTAGGAGCCACTTACGATGATGCCAAACCAGAAATTTAGATCTACAAAGTAAAAGAACAGACAGACAGAAGATAGATGTTTGAGTCTTGGTTCCACCGATCTTTTCTTCAACATTTATTGAATGCCTACTTGATATTCCATGAGACCCTATACGATTACCATTTATTACAGATCCACGGTCCCTTATCTGAAACCCTTGGATAAATATATGTTTTAGGACATGTTGGACATCAGAAAGCTAAGACGGTACATGTGCTGTATATTTCATAACAGTCCCCTCCCTCTGGTGTCTGGGGAAGCCTCTGATAAACACATTAAATCCTCTCAGCAAAGCTCGAGAATGTTCACACTGGGTGGGATGGACCAGGATTTTAAATGGCCACATGTCAGTTAAGTCAGGGTTTCCCATCAGACAGTTTTGGCCCCAAAGTTATAAAGATTTTGTCTTTAGAGCCTTTTATAGTCCAGAATTGCAAATAAGGATTTGTGAACTATGGTCAATTATCTCCAAGCTACCTTTTCCTGGAAAGCCGCTAACAATTCTTGAGTTCATTTGGTGCATATCATAAACATAGACACAAAATGTAGAGATTCTACAGTCAGACCTGTGGACTGCAATGAGATGCCAAGTCTAGAGCAAAAGTCTGGGTGATGGGGACACCTGGTCTTTCTTCCTCAACACTCGGCCCCGCTCCTGGGTACCACTTACTTCCATGTGTTTCCTTTTAGCCGAAAACATTGAGGCATCTTCAGTGACCACCATTAAAACATTTAACCGCAACTTCCTTCTCCAAGGCTCCTTGACAAACAGGACTAATGAAAGGAAAAGCACCACCAAGGATTTGATGGTAAGTCAGCCCTTTCTCAGTGCCCATCGCTTCCACTGCCGATGGTGCCTCCAGTCTGTAGCCCTTCCGTCTGCAGCTCCCCCGTCAGAGCCCCAGGAAGCATCCTCCGTGGATGGTTTCATGGTCCGTTGGCTGGGGAGACGGGCGGGGGCGGGGGTGCAGTGAGAAGTGATGAGCACCGTGCCCGGTACCGCTCACCTCTCTGATATGTGGATACGTCCTCTCAACCGTACATCCAGCTCCTTGTGGGGTTTGATCCGAGAGAAGTAAAAATACGTACATGGGAACGTTAAGGTCTGGTTGAGGTGCCAGAGTCTTTCTCCTGTTCTTGATCCAAATTCACTCTTCCTTAAATCTCTTATTAGCCCTGAATTACTTGTTGTGCTCCTGAGAAAAGCCAGCAGCTGCCCCTAAATGCAAAGGGAGGGACAGGACATCATTGGCACGTAAAGAGGCGATCGCGTAAAGAGGGCTAACGGACTGTTTGCCTGAACACCAACACATGCTTCAGATTTGGGCAAAGGCTTGGTGCTGTTGATATGGGAAGTGATAATCCAGCTAACCTGCCTCAGTGGTACCAATATGCTGAGGGCAGATGATGTCTGAGTGACAGGATTAGAGCAAGGGCCAGTTTATTCTGTTGTCTTTTATGCCTCGCCCCTCCCTCCCTTCCCCTTCCTCCCCGCCACCGTCCCTGTGCTCTGAGTGCAGAGCACCAGGTAATGATGTAATGGGGGGCGTGCCCTTTGGGGTTCCGGATTACTGCGTCTCTTCGGCACCCCATGGCAACAGCGCTGCCCGCTAGCTTTTCTTCACTGCTCAGCCGTTACCCTCGACCTTTTAAAGTCCAGTTACTTTGCTCCTGGCCGTCAGAGCGTTACTTCAAAGAGTGAAAAAGATGCATTACGCACTTAAAAGGGCAGACCATTAGGGTCAGGGAAGGAATCTGTTATAAATAAGAGAGTTACAAATAAATTACCTTTCATAGAGATAGAACACAGATCAGGGGGTGCCAAGGGCTGTAGGGAGGGGCCATCGGAAGAAGCCACTCGGTGGATAGGAGGTTTTACTTTAGAGGGACAGGAGGTTTTCAAACAATGGCTGCACAACATGGTGAATGTACTAAATGCCACTGTTCACTTTAAAATGGTTAATGTTGGGGCGTGTGGGTGGCTCAGTCTGTTGAGAGTCCAACTTTTTTTTTGTTAATGTTTTATTTATTTTTGAGACAGAGAGAGACAGCGCATGAGTGGGGTTGGGGCAGAGAGAGAGGGAGACACAGAATCGGAAGCAGGCTCCAGGCTCTGAGCTCTCAGCACAGAGCCCGACACGGGGCTCGAACTCACAACCCGTGAGATCATGACCTGAGCCGAAGTCGGTCACTCAACCGACTGAGCCACCCAGGCGCCCCGAGAGTCCAACTCTTAATGTCGGCTCAGGTCATGATCTCAGGGTAGTGAGATCAGGCCCCACACTGAGAGTGGAGCCTGCTTAAGATTCTCTCTCTCGGGGCGCCTGGGTGGCGCAGTCGGTTAAGCGTCCGACTTCAGCCAGGTCACGATCTCGCGGTCCGTGAGTTCGAGCCCCGCGTCGGGCTCTGGGCTGGTGGCTCGGAGCCTGGAGCCTGTTTCCGATTCTGTGTCTCCCTCTCTCTCTGCCCCTCCCCTGTTCATGCTCTGTCTCTCTCTGTCCCAAAAATAAATAAACGTTGAAAAAAAAATTAAAAAAAAAAAAAAGATTCTCTCTCTCTCTCTCTCTCTCTCTCTTTCTCTCCCCCTTCCTCTTTGCCCCTCTCCCCTGCTCATGGTCTATCTCTCCCTCAACATAATAAAATAATAAAATAAAATAAAATAAAATAATAAAATGGTTAATGTTACATCACCTAAGTTCACCTCAGATTATTTTGAAGAATAAGTTACCTTTAGATAATACAGCGAGGTTAAAAATGAAAGAATGGGCAATATTTCCTAAACAAATGCAAACAAAAAACAGCAATATCACTTTCAAACAAAGTAGAATCCAAGAGAAAAACATTTGGAGAAAATGGGGAAGGAGGATGTTTTAATTTTGATTTTAAAAAATCGGGGTGCCTGGGGGGCTCAGTCAGTTACGCATCTGACTCTTGGTTTCAGCTCAGGTCATGATCTCATGGTTCGTGAGTTTGAGCCCCACATCGGGTTCTGTGCTGACAGTGTGGAGCCTGCTTGGGATTCTCTCTCTCCCTCTCTCTGTCCCTCTCCCACTTGTACGGTCTCTGTCTCTCTCAAAATAAACAAGTAAACTTTAAAAAATAAATAGGTAAGTCCTGAGCCTTTCTTGATTCAGCATGCAAAAGTGATACAATTTATTGTGCCATGGTTGGTGACTTTAAAATTCCCTTAGCAACCCTGGGAAGCCCAAATATGCCAAAAATAAATACAAATTACGAGGAGCCTGGGTGGCTCAGTTGGTGAAGCGGCCAACTTCAGTTCAGGTCATGATCTCACGGTTTGTGAGTTCAAGCCCCGTGTCAGGCTCTGTGCTGACAGCTCAGAGCCTGCTTTGCATCCTCTGTCTCCCTTTCTCTGTGCCCCCCCTCTGTTTGTTCACACGTGTGTGCTCTCTCTCTGTCTCTCAAAAATAAACATTTTTTTTAAAAATTAAGTACAGGGGCGCCTGGGTGGCGCAGTCGGTTAAGCGTCCGACTTCAGCCAGGTCACGATCTCGCGGTCCGTGGGTTCGAGCCCCGCGTCGGGCTCTGGGCTGGTGGCTCGGAGCCCGGAGCCTGTTTCCGATTCTGTGTCTCCCTCTCTCTCTGCCCCTCCCCCGTTCATGCTCTGTCTCTCTCTGTCCCCAAAATAAATAAACGTTGAAAAAAAAAAATTTTAAAATTAAGTACAAATGAGAGCATGTGAATAGTATAATTAATAAGCTTTAGTTAAGGCATTTCTCTTACTTTACACTTCATGGAAGATTCACTTTGTTTCCAAGCATCAGTGGACCCTTTATAAAAGTTGATTTTTCACCAGCTACAAAGAAAACCTATTGAGGTTACAAAAAGCGACAAAAAGTGGGAAGCATAGAACAAACTTCTGTGACTCCAGTGCCAGAAATAATCTTCAACAGGGGGCGTCCAGATGGCTCAGTCAGTGAAGCGTCCTACTTCAGCTCGGGTCACGATCTCACGGTCCATGAGTTCGAGCCCCGCGTCGGGCTCTGGGCTGATGGCTCAGAGCCTGGAGCCTGCTTCGGATTCTGTGTCTCCCTCTCTCTCTGCCCCTCCCCTGCTCATGCTGTCTCTCTGTCTCTCTCTCTCTCTCAAAAATAAACATTAAAAACAAGTTTCAAAAAGAGAGACTCTCCAGCCGTGCTGTCATGCAGAGCTCTCCAAAATGATGGATATGTTCTCTGTGTGGTGCACAATATGGCAGCCGCCAGCCACATGGGGCTGTTGGGCCCTTGAAATGTGGCTACTGCCTTGAAGGAACTGATTTTTTAAATTTCACTCATTTTAATTAATCTAAAGAGCCACATGTGCCTAGACTACCAGAAGTGACAGAGCAAACCTAGCAAATTGGAACAAAACTTAAAATACACAGAAACTCTACTTGGAAGTTAGAAAGCACGTACACCCACATACACGATGCATTCCAGACATCAGAGATAAAGGCAGAAACCAATGAATGCAAGCCAGAAAACTATAGAAATGATCATAAGTTCAAGAGCTTATTCTTCGAAAAAATAAAAAGCAGAGTGTTTTGCAAGCCAGATCAAGAAAATAAATAAATAAATAAAAATAAGAGACTCTAACAGATGTAAATTTTTAATTTAAACATACCATGCGATGTAAATATATAGTAATGAATTTTAGAGGCTTAATTCTAATAAAATAAGAATTACATCAGAATATTAGTAAGAACTGACTTAAAACTGAGTAAAACTTAAAGAAAAGATTGTCTGGGGCCACGTGGGTGGCTCAGTCAGTTGAGCATCTGACTCTTGATTTTGGCTCAGGTCATAATCTCACAGTTCATGGGATCAAGCCCTGCATTCCAAGAGAGCTTAGAATTCTCTCTCTCCCTCTCTCTCTGCCCCTCCCTTGCTCACTCTCTCTCTGTCTCTCAAAATAAATAAACAAACATATTTAAAAACAAAAAAGACTGGACAAATAGTTTTGCTGATAAATTTTTTTTAAGTTTATTAATTTTGAGAGATCACAAGCAAGGGAGGAGCAGAGGGAAGGGGAGAGAGAGAATCCCAAGTAGGCTCCATGCTGTCAGCACAGAACTGGACTCAGGGCTCAATCCCATGAACCAAAGTGAGGTCATGACTTGAGCCAAGATCAAGAGCAGGAGGTTTAACCAGCTGAGCCACCCAGACGCCCCTCAGGGATAGATTTTTTAAGCAGAAATTAATTCCAGGCAATATAAAGTACTCCGGAACACTTAAAAAACTTGAAAACTGAAAGATTCGTGTTGTGAAGCTACACGTACGTGTGCGCACGTGTTTCGTGCCTGCTCACACACACGCGTGCACACACACCCCACACAACAGCTATCCTTCTTCACATGTACACACACGCAGCTCACTACATAATGCATCAGCGAGTTAACTGCAGCACTAACCTTTACAGAAATGCAAGGATACCTTTAATACTGAGGTATTGATTACTCAGTTACATCAGTAGTTCAACAAGAAAAGTCATTTCTTCCCAAATTAATCTGTAGTTTAATCCAATTCTCATAAAGCTCTCAGTGGGACTTTCTTTCGAACTAAAGTTCCTGAAAGAATGACTCAGAAAGAATAGGCAAAATCATTTTGCAAAATTAAAGTGATTTTCCTGCCAGATTTTTTTAAATCTTTATTTATTTTTGAGAGAGAGACAGAATGTGAGCAAGGGAGGATCAGAGAGAGAGACAGAGACCGAATCCGAAGCAGGCTCCAGGCCCTGAGCTGTCAGCACAGAGTCTGACTCGGGGCTTGAACTGACGAACCATGAGATCATGACCTGAGCCGAAGTCGGAGGCTCAACCGACTGAGCCACCCAGGCGCCCCTCCTGCTAGATTTTAAAACAAATTAAAAGCTATAAAAAATGGTCAGTGGAAAAGAAGGCTCAGAAGAGGTACAGGCATATCTGAGAATGTGTTTTTGATTTGTTTTAAAGTATTAGGAACTACCTTTTGCAACTGCACCGAAAACAATAAGATACCCAGGAATAAACCTAACTGCAGAGGTAAAGGATCTGTACGCTGAAAACTACAAGACACTTACGAAAGAAATTGAAGAGGGCAACAAAGAAATGGAAAAGCTTTCCATGCTTATGGATTGGAAGGACAAACATTGTTCGAACGTCTGAACTCCCCCGGCTGCCTGAGAGGCTCAGTTGGTGAAGTGTTCGACGTTGGTTCAGGTTATGATATCACAGTTCATGAGTTCGGGCCTCGCATGAGGCTGTTAGTGGGGATCCTGCTTTTCTGTCTCCCCCCCTCTGCTCCTCCCCCCTCTCAAAAATAAATAAACAATAAACAAATAAATGTTCTTTTAAAAATAAATAAATCAACATCTATACTACCCAAAGCAATCTACACATTTAATGCAATCCCTATCAAAATACTACCAGCATTTTTCACAGAGCTAGAACAAACAATCTTAAAATTTGTATGGAACCACAAAAGACCACAAATAGCCAAAGCAATCCTGAAAAAGAAAAACAAAACTGGAGGCATCACAATTGTGGATTTCAAGCCATATTACAAAGCTGTAATCATCAAGACAATACGGTACAAGCACAAAAACAGACACATAGAGCAGTGGAATGGAATCAAAACCCCAAAAGTGGACCCACGACTATATGGCCAAAGAATCTTCAACAAAGCAGGAAAGAATATCCAATAGAAAAAAGGACAGTCTCTTCAACAAATGGTGTTGGGAAAACTGGGCAACGACATGCAGAAGAATGAAACAGGACCACTTTCTTACACCATACACAAAAATAAATCCATACACAAAAACAAATCCAAAATGGATGAAAGACCTAAGTGTGAGACAAGAAACCATCAAAATCCTAGAGGAGGAGAGAGGCAGCCACCTCTTTGACCTCGGCTGCAGCAACTTCTTACTAGACACATTGCCGAAGGCCAAGGAAACCAAAGCGAACATGAGCTACTGAGACTTTATAAAAATAAAAACTTCTGCACAACAAAACTAAAAGGCAGTCTATGGAATGGGAGAAGAGAGTTGCAAATGACAGATCTGATAAAAGGTTAGTATCCAAAATCTATAAAGAACTTATCAAACTCAACACCCAAAAAACAAATAAGCCAGTGAAGAAATGAGCAGAAGACACGAAGAGACACTTCTCCAAAGAAGACATCCAGATGGCCAACAGGCACATGAAAAGATGCTCAACACTACTCATCATCAGGGAAATACAAATCAAAACCACGATGAGATACCACCTCACACCTGTCAGAATGGCTCACATGAACAACACAAGAAACAACAGGTGTTGGCAAGGATGTGGAGAAAGGGGAACCCTCTTGCACTGTTGGTGGGAATGCAAACTGGTGCAGCCACTCTGGAGAATAGTATGGAGGCTCCTCATACCAACAATAGCCAAACTAGGGGAAGAGCCCAAATGTCATCAACTGATGAATGGATAAAGAAGATGTGGTTTATATACACAATGGGAGATTACTCAGCCATCGAAAAGAATGAAATCTCGCCATTTGCAACAATGTGGATGGAGCTAGAATGTATTCTGCTAAGCGAAACCAGTCAATCAGAGAAAGACAAATACCGTATGATTTCACTCATACGTGGAATTTAAGAAACAAAACGAATGAACTTAAGGAAGTGGGGGTGGGAAGAGGAGAGAGGGAAGCAAACCACAAGAGACTCTGAACATAGGAAATTGGCCATGGGGGTGGTAATGGGAAGGGAATCAAATTAAATAACTGCTGTATTCCACACGCCGAATAAATTTCAGACAGATTAAAAAGTACAGGTAGGGGCACCTGGGTGGCTCAGTAGCTGGGGCATCCGACTTAGGCTCAGGTCATGATCTCATGAGTTTGTGAGTTCAAGCCCCACTTCGGGCTCTCTGCTGCCAGCTGGGAGCCTGCTTCGGACCCTCTGTCTGTCTCTGTGCCCCTCCCCTGCTTGTGCTCTCTCTCTCTCTCTCTCTCTCTGTCTCTCTCAAAAATAAATAAACACTTTTTTTAAAAGTGCAAGTAAAAAATGCATCACTTTTGGGGTGCCTGAGTGGCTCAGTCGGTTGAGCGTCCGACTCAGTTTGGGTTCAGGTCATGATCTCATAGTTCGTGGCTTCGAGCCTGCTTAGCATTCTCCTTCTCTCCCTCTCTCTCTCTGCTCCTCACCTGCTCGTGTGCGTGCAGGTGCACCCTCTTTCTCTCCAAAATAAACTTTTTGTAAAGTATCATTTTTTAAATAATTAAATATTCCCAGTCAACGAGCACAAACATTTTTGATGATATAGAAAACAGGGGCACCTGGGTGGCTCAGTCGGCTAAGCATCCAGCTCTTGATCTCAGCTCAGGTCTTGATCTCAGGGTCTTGGGTTCAAGCCCTGCATTGGGCTCCATGTTGGGTGTGAAGCCTATTTAAAAAGAAAGAAAAGAAAAAAAGCAGGAGACATTTTTAATTGCCTTTTCTTGCTCTTGCCAAGTGGCTGATGACCATGCGCTCATTGTCTCGCCGCAGGAGCCCGGTCTGGCGTCTGCTGTGATGTATTAGTGCCACGGAGCTCCACTGCCAGTGACCCACTGCCTCCGGCCGTACACGACAGTGCCTTGACCCAACAGCCATCCAATACTGTACCGATTTCCACCCGAGGAGGGGGCCTGGGGGGGCCATGGTGCACCACTGCACAGGGCTGTCCTGATACCTCACCCAGAAAGCAGCCCCAGACTTGAGCACTGCGGTCTTGCCCACTCGCTGCCTTAGGCTCCCAGGGGAATCCAAGACAGAAAACCGAGACGCTGGCTTCCAACAACAGAGCTCCCTGTTCAAAAGACGCATCTTTTCCGTGTTCGCTTCGCTACTGTGTGTTGTCTTTAAGATCTTTTTTTTAATCCCTTTGATTCAACTGAAAGTATATGTCAATAGTTATTTGTCCAAAGGAGAACCGTTGGGAGCTGGGGTGGGGGGGGGGGGGGGCGGAGGTGGAAAGAAGGGAGATGGAGATTACCATTGAATTCATCACCAGTTCTTACTAATCTCTCAAAACCACGTTTGTCCCACAAATGCTAAGGAAAAATGTGCAGATGTCCCCGTAGTGAACATCCGGACCGTCCCATCTGGGGAGCGCGCACCCAGCAAGGATGCAGGTCTCCCTTCAGCCGCCTCCTTCCTGGGAAGCTCCTAGCTACCCCTCTCCCCACACCACACGACCATAACCAGTGGCCCAGTCATTTCCATCGCTTTGCAATCACACACCACGGAATGGAAAGTTCTGACTCACCCACGCCAGGCCCAGGTCTTTCTGAGTCGAGGTCTCATGGAGAATTTAGGGTTTCTCCTTGGACTCACTGACAGTTTCCCCAGTGTGAAGGGGAGAGGAGCTTGAGAAAGCTCACCATTGGCTTAACTTTGGGGCGCTGTCTGGAATCCACGTGATGCAGCTTAGTGATGGCCGCGTCTAAAGGGATGCTAACCACATGAGAAAATGTCCTCCAGAATTTATTTCCCAGTAGATAATTCGGCAAAAGTAGTAGGATGACCTTAAGGGAAAAAAATGGTTAAAGAATAGCCTTGGAAAGCTCACAGGCATGAAAAAAGCAAGGACAAACTGTGAGTTTAACAGACACACGAGCCGACACGTGCTCCACGTCTGCGGTCTCGAAGGCATGACCGTGTAGAGGGTGCTTGTAAAAGCCAGTGGAACAGAATTCTGCTCAATGAACTGAGCATTTACAGCCTTTGTTAAAATTTGTCCCTGAGACATTCTGAATCTTAGGAAGAAAGCAAACGATGGGGGGCAAGGGGATAGTTTGACCGAAATGTTTTAAGTGACTGCTTTGAGGAAGGCAGTTTCTTCTCATTTTCATCCTTGGAGCAACCCTCTTCAGTGGGTATCCCCACTTTTCAGATTTGGGAACCGAGGGGGCCAGAGAGATTAGTTTGCCAAAGTCACGCCTCTAAGCCAAGTGTCATCGGAATGCCTCCCCAAAGCCTCACCCTGCGTTGGTTTCAACTCCTACCTTCTTTTGCTGCTACACACATTGCCAGACCTGATTTGCTGCTGAAATGTGTGTTCCGATCCATTCCTGATGCGATCTACCTATCTTCCGGTGACACCCTTTGCTGATCCTGTGTATGTGCTATCCAACAGAAGTGACTTCTTTGAAACACAGTAAATCTTGGCTTTTTGTTCTGTTGGTATGACTCAAAGCAGACAAATACAAATTTTAAAAACACAACAACAACAACAAAAGATCTGAGTTCCAAATCGAATGTTTCCTTTAAGAGGCATGAAAAGCAACTATTGGTGTGTTCCAGTGCTAATATTCAGTTTTCTTTGACAAAAATGTGTACTGTGTAAGCCTTGCAAAAAACAAAAACAAACAAAAAAACAAAAAAGAGAAAAAAGAAGAAGCCTGCTCTACGGCATTTGAAATTTTATAAAGGTTTCCTTGTGCCAAATAAGTGCAAAGATTTAATTGACTATTAAAAACCATAAGCATATGTTATAGTTTCGGAAGAATTATTTTGTCATCAAGTGATTTTGATCTTCAGTGTCAATATTTATATTTAGATTAATTTTTATAAATGAAAATATTTTAATGGTTTAAGAAAACGAGGACAATAAGACCATATCTTTGATGACTTCTGAAAGTTATGCTTGCCTTCATGTTATATGCACATCGCCAAGAATCGCTGT
This sequence comes from Herpailurus yagouaroundi, assembly GCF_014898765.1. Classification (NCBI taxonomy): domain Eukaryota; kingdom Metazoa; phylum Chordata; class Mammalia; order Carnivora; family Felidae; genus Herpailurus; species Herpailurus yagouaroundi. The sequence continues at coordinate 8,052,014 of NW_024412400.1, forward strand.
CAAGAGAAATGATAAAGAAGTAAAAGTCATTTATGAAAATAATGTGTGTGGGGGTGTGGTTTTTGGGGGTTGGGGAAGACTGGGAGTGGAGAGGAGGCAGGGAAAGAAGTCCGTGGCCAGTCATCGGAGGGGCCGAGATTCAAGGCTGCTAGCCTCACACCCCACGTTCCTTGCAGTTACACCACTGGCTTTTCCATTGCTCGTTATCCTGAGAAGGGAATTTCCCAGCATAAGCCCAGCAGTCTCAAAGCAGGAGACGGGAGGGGAGTGGTGTGATTTAATCCCTCTCCCTCAGGAGACCTTTTTGATTGTCATAACTTGGCAGGGCAGAGCGGGTTGGGGGGGGGGGGGCGGGTGCTCCTCCTGGCATACAGTGGAGAGTGGCCGGGGATGCTGGTAAATGCATAACCACCCACAACCAAGAATTATCCAGTGCCAAATGTCCATAGTGCCCAGGCTGAGAAACCTTAGACCCTGCAGGTAAGCCCGGACATCACCGGGGAGGCCCCTGCCCATCCCTGCAGGGACTGCATAGCCAAGCAGGAAGCAGGACCGTGACTCTCCCAGAGTCTTGCACGGGATTGGTGGCAACTGTTGCTTCTCTGAGGCTGGCCTCCCCAGACCCTGGCCCCTGCCATCCCTGAAGAAGAGTAGGAACCTTCCTCTAACCTGAAATGAATGAGTGAATAGTAACTCTAATAGAAGCCACCAGCCTTCTCTATCTGGTGGCCTAACACAGTAATACTCCAACTTGAGTGGCACCAGAATCACCTATTAAGACACAGATCCATAGGATTCACCCGGTCATCACTAGCGCTCGGTCTACCTTTCTCCACACTCCCGTGAATGTGCCTGGCACATCGGTGTTTGCTAAGCATTGGTGACAAACAAGCTAACATTTAGGTCAACAGGGCATTTCAGATGGGGGAGAACAACATCGTCGACCCACCTGAAATTCTCTTCAGGCAGCGTTTCCTGGCTGGAGTTCCTGATTTCTCCATCCTTCCTCCCCACGGCCCCAGCCCTGCAGGATAGGAATAGCAAGACAGTCAAGAGAGGCCAGTCACACTCAAGTGACGGGAACAGTCCGCCTCTCTAACCCGTAGAAGTCCCCAAAGCCTCTGTTGAGCAACCAATCGGCATCATCAGTGCAGGTTTTCAAGAGAATCCATTTGAGCCAACAATTTGAATATCAAGAGTGATGGGCAGCTATGCTCACAGAAAAAGTATGGCGCTTCTTGCTTCTGGGGTATTAGAACAGTGCAATAAAAATATTTCCCCCTAAGAAGTCAGTGCTTGATTTGCCACAACACCACCAAAAATGTGACCCAATAGTCAAGGCACGTGAAGGCTGCCAGAAAAAACTAGGCTCCACTCCTAGACTGTCCACGTCCTAGCTCCTTGGCCTGTCACCTTGTATGTGAAATGGGTTCTAGTGGTGTTAAAAGGTTCAATGAAATAACATGGGAGAAAACTCAGTAGAATCTTGGAGTACTATAGGTACTCAGTGCTTGTGTCCTCCTTCTCTCGGGATAAGAAAATCCTTCACACACAAGCACCGTGACTTGTACAAAATGCTATGCCTCACTTTTCCTACTGATAGTAGAAAAGACCCTCGTTCTACACATATGCACGCCTTTTACACCCTAACTCTGAGAGGAGGGCACCACCCTTGACATTGGGCTTGACCACGTGACGTGCCTTATGGTCGGTGGAACATACCTCTCTCAGTCCACTGGGGCTCTGTGATGAAATACCGGAGACCCAGCAGCTCATAAACAATAGGAATGTATTTCTCACAGTTCCGGAGGCTGGAAATCCAAGACCAGGGTGCCAGCATGGCCAGGTGCTGCCAGAAGCTGTTGCGGACCGCCATCTTCCCACTGCGTCCTCCCACGGTGGAAACAGGCGAGGAATCTCTCTGGCGCCTCCTTTAAAAGTACACCAGTCCCAATTGGGAGGGCGGACCCCTCATGACCTAATCACCTCCCCAAAGCTCCACCTCCTTATACCATCACCTTAGGGGTTAGGTTTCAACATATGAATGGGGGGGGGGCGGGGAGGCACATTCAGATTGTAGCATTGGAGTCTCCAACCCTTGGTTTGGACTGGGCCACATGACTTGCTTTGGCCAATAAGATGTTATGGTGAGAGCTGCATAAGGGGCTTGAAATACGTTTATGGAGGTGGGTTTGTCCACTTACCTTTTGCCACTCACTATGAGAACGTGTCACAGGTCCAAGGAACAGGGCCAGACCCAACCAACCTACAGCCTGCAGCCAAGCTGGGCTGAGCCCGGCCGAGATCAGCAGAGCCACCCCACCAACCTTTAGACAGACGAGCAAGAATAAACCACTGAATCTGGCAGTAGGTTATGACACAGGAATGGCTAATGGATATGCTACCTGAAAGATGAGTTTCATCACCTTAGATGAATCCTGCTGGGGAAGAAGTGAAGGTGAGTGGCTGTCAAAGAGAAAATCACGTGCCAGTATGAAGGATGCATAAGCAAACTATTGGGCTGTTTGTTTTTGACATTTCACAATTGATGTAGGCAAATTCTGTTAGGGTTCCATCACGTGCCCTAAAACATAGCATCGCTCTCTTGCTCTTACTCTCGCGTGTGCGCGTGTGCCTGTGCATGTGTGTATTGATCTCTCACAAAGGGTTCTCTTTCATTGAGATTTTCGATAAAACACTAAAGCACGGGAGACATTTGGTGTGTTCTTGTAAAAATAACCTCTCTCACAACAGCCACTCCATTTTCTCCCAGGGGAAGTATTTCCCATGCACAATTTGCATTCTGCAGAACAGTTGGCTGTGCGAGCCTTCTGTCTCTGCAATTGAGTTCCAATTATGATAAAGTGCAGGTAAACGGAGCTGCATTTTAAAGAGTGTTCAAAGGGCTAGAAAACTTTAATATCCACTTCAAACACCGGAAACCTCAAAGAAGTTGTTTAGAAGGATCCAGGTTGGTAGAATCAAGTCCTACAATATGGAAAAGTATGTTTTATATCAAAGTTACCAGGTTTCATAAAGATGAGAGCTTTAAGGTAGCGCTTCTCAGGGCGCCTGGGTGGCTCAGTCGGTTAAGCGTCTGACTTCAGCTCAGGTCGTGGTCTCGAGGTTCAGGAGCTCGAGCCCCCGGTCAGGCTCTCTGCTGTGAGCACAGAGTTTGCTTGGGATCCTCTGGGGC
>NW_024412400.1:8055309-8079979 GCF_014898765.1 Herpailurus yagouaroundi
TTGGGATCCTCTGCCCCCCCCCCCGACCCTTCCCCAATTGCACTCTTTCCCTCTCTGTCTCTCTCTCTCTCTCAAAAAATAAAAAATAAAAAATAATAAGCACTCAAAAAACGTAGTAGTCCAAAGTGGGGTACAGATAACACACAAGGTATAGAATGTGGTCAACTGCGGACAGGTGAAAGAAAATATTAGAACTTCTATTTATACTTATTTTTTATCTGGAAGCAAGTTTACCAATATTAAATACGTGATAGATGACAGTACATGTAAATAATTTATAAATGAAACTACATCTTTTGAGCACGCATCATCAAACAGTTTTCACTCATGGCATATGTAGCCAAAAAGGTTTGGAGACCACCCACGAACTAGAGCACCCAGTACACTTCTCATGACTCAAATTCCCCTTCCAGGTAGTCCCCACCCCTGCCCTGTCAGGGACAGTGCTAACTCTCAAGACATGACCCAGGGCTTGAAGGGCAGCTGAAAGCAGGGCAGAGGTGGGGAGGTCATCCTGAGAGCCCCAATCTATTGGTTTGCCTGGGATGAGTGTCCCTCCAACCCTTCAGAGAAAAGCTTTCGGTCAGTCTTGCCTTCCTTGCTCTTCCCCCCCCCCCCCGCCCCGCCCCCAGCCCAGGGAGGGAATGTCTACTTCCTAGCCAGCCATCTCAACTGAGCTTCTAAAGGACATCAGGGTATTTTTTCCCAGAAACAACCCAGGAGGCAGCCTTGAGGTGTGGGGATTTCCAATCAAGTGTCCTTGGGGCTCTCTGAAGCGGACCCAAGTTAAATCTCTGCTAGTAGAGGTAAGAGCCGCGTGGCACGGTGAGGCAGGTGTAACAGCCTCTCCTCTATCCCGTTCTGCGTCCCTCCGGTTTATAGCCCCCAAAGCCCTCCAGCCAGGCAGGCTCAGCCGTTCACAAGCCCAGCAACCTAAGGACCTCCAGGAAGTCTACTTGCACAGGAAAAGGGCACCAAACATCCGTACATCTGCCATCTCTTAAGATCTCGTGTGAGTCCAGGAGAGGCTGTACTCTGCTCTGAGCAGAGCAATTTGGAGAGTATGCCCTTGACACTTCCCCATCCAGTTTGCCAAGTTCTCAGTCCGTGCTTGCTCAGGAAGGTCTGCGAGACCGACCGGAGAGCCCTGTGGCCTGAGGACCGCGAGAGCCACCTTCTTCTCCGCGTGCTGTGTGATCAAATGAAAAAGTGATGCTGGCCCAGAGCCAGGGTGTGCCACAGCCATGAGGTGTTAGGATGACAGGATGAGAAGGCACGTAATTGCTGTCCTCATTCATTGAGCAATATGGCCATTACTTAATGGAAGCTAAAAGAGCGATTTGCAGTCAGTCGGGGTAGGATTTTTTGTTGCGCTTCCGTCTTCAACACGCCCTCCCTGTTTTCTGGTAATGACAATAACTTGGCACTTTCAAGCCTGTCTTTCCTGGTTTATTCTTCCCTTCTGTTTTATTCATTTCATGACAAACGCACTCAGAAGTCAGGAAAAGATTTCTGTCTTTGAGGACGGGCCAGTCTTTAAAAGGGCAAGGCTGGACAAGCATTCTTTGCCCTGATAAATGTAGACCATGTGTCGTGAATGCTCTACCGGGAACAGACTGTGAATGAGCATTTCCACCCCATTTGTAAATTGGGTCATTGTAGGACCATCCTGGTGATGAATGGGTTTGCTCCCCCCAGTCTGGCAGAGTTGAGGTTCTTTTTTGTCTTTGAATGACACTGTTTTTGCTTTTGCTGTGCCCAGTAGCAATTCTTCCTAGTGACCACGGGCTATTGAAATGCTGCCTATCTGAGGTTCAACAGCTCTGCTGATGTCACTCGGCCAAATGTCAGCTTGGTGCCCATTGATTGTTGAACTGTCTGATGACAAAAGACTAATAAGTCAGTCTTTCTTGGCTCGAAGGAGCTAGGATTCTGCTCTGCTGGCCTCCACTCCGTCTTTGATTGCAGGGGAAAATAAGCATCTTGGCTAATGCTGAAATGATAGGTCTACAGTGTGGTTAGAAAGCCCCTTTCAGGCACTGTGGGAGCTGGGCTGCGCCAGATGGGGATTCTGGACCACAGCTCCTGGTAGGGTCCCATTTACCCTTCGTGGGTCACAAGCCATTAAAGCTAAGACCTTTAGGGGCGCCTGGGTGGCGCAGTCGGTTGGGCGTCCGACTTCAGCCGGGTCGCGATCTCGCGGTCCGGGAGTCCGAGCCCCGCGTCGGGCTCTGTGCTGGCAACTCGGAGCCTGGAGCCTGTTTCCGATTCTGTGTCTCCCTCTCTCTCTGCCCCTCCCCCGTTCACGCTCTGTCTCTCTCTGTCCCCCAAAAAAAATAAACGTTGAAAAAAAAATATTTTAAAAAAAAAAAAGCTAACACCTTTCTCAGCTCTGTGTCTTGCCACATCATATTCAATCCCCTGGAATGCCTCCCTCTGACTGGGAAAATCCCTACCTATTCTTTAAGAAGGCTGTGCTCAAGTGTCACCTCCTCTCTGATGGCGCCGGATCCCTCCCAGCCTAGGAGAATCCTAGTGTAACCCAGGTAGTTGGAGGGGGGTGCGACTCAAAATCTAGGTTCAAACCTATACTGGTTCAAACCCTTAATTCTATTTCCTGCGAAGCCCAAAGCCTTTCCCCAAAGTCTGTGAGTTTGTACTTTTGAAGATCTGTGGTTTCTGATCCTTGCTTCCCTGCTGCAGGCTCCGTTTCGCACTGCAACAATCCAGAGAGGAAATTTAAGCCCATCGCCATTTTCATTTAAAACAACAACAAAGACAACAACCCACCATTTCTAAATAGTAGACCTCACTGAAGGGCTTCAAGGCAGCAGGAGCTGGCAGAGGTTGGGGGTGGCGTGGGGGAGTGGGTGGGGGCATATACATGTCACCTAATGGCTAAAAATCCCACCGAGACATTCCTGTTCCTCAAAAGTCCTCTTTCCAACCAACAGTGGACTTTCCATATGGCGCCAGTCTCCTGCTGTGCCCTGTCTCCTCCTCTCTGACCTCCAGGATTGCTTGGCCAACTCCACGGGCCTCCGTGATGTTTTGGCCCCACTGAAAACTCAAGGCATGCAATCTGTCCCACTTGCTGCCCCAAGCCCTTGCCCAGAGACACCTCTCCACCTATGCAGAGTGCCGGGACTCACTGTTAAGCTATTATTTTCCACCTAGTTGCGTGATTCACTCCTTCCTCTCTATGCAGACCATTTTGCATGTTCCCCCATCACCATCCCATTTATCACAGGTAAATATCATTTATGTGCAAGTCTGCATCGATACAGTGAAATCCTACGTTTAGTCCATGATTTAAGGCAAGACATTGAAAAGTTTGGGAGGGAAGTGACCCAATCAGATTTGTGAGTTATTCTTTTTAATTGCTCTGGATTTTTAGCATAAGGAATACATTGCAGCAGGACAAAGATTATGGGGAAACTAATTCAGAGACTTCCCAGAGTCTTCCCAGAGAAGACAGCTTGGATCAGGGCAGGGAGGAAGGAGAATTTCGGTGGATCCAGGAGACATTTTGGAGGCAAAGACGGGAGTGGGGAATTGGTTGGATATGGGGAGTAAAAAAGATTGAGGTGTGAAATAAGGAAAACATTGCTCCCATTCACTGAACTGGCAGATGGTGAAGGAAGATGAATTCCTTTTGGGATATGTCCAATTTGAGATATTGGCCAAGTGGAGAGGTCCAGGAGGTAGGTGGGTCTACATTTGCAGAGACCAGGGTTGGAGGTGGAGATCAGAGGGCTACTGGGACATGGATGGAACCAGAAATGTGCACATGGATGAGGTCCCCGGGGGACCTTATAAAATCGGATAGGTACCGAGGGCCTGGACCTATGGAACCATATCGGCCGAGGAAGAGCAGCCAGAAAGAAGGAAAACCAGGGGATAATAGTGTCTCAGGAAACAGGAAGTTTAAGAAGGAAAAAGCGAGTGGCTACTGAGTGCCAAGTTGTGGGCACACCAGAAGACATCAGGGTTCTGACTGCTCGACACCATTCCACCAACCAATACGGAAGTAGAGGCACACGAGTGAGCACAATCCAAATAAAAAGATCAGTTTGGGGTCATGTTGAGTTTCAGGCGCTTTTGGAACATCTTGGTAGAGATATCCAGGTGCAGATTAGAAACACACATTCACTCACTGAATTCAGCAGCATATGTTTAGTTAGTGTCTACCCTTTGCCAGGCACCAGATAGGTAAAAAGTAAAAGATTTGTAATTCCACCCTCTGGCAGTCTGCAGTCTAGGAAGACACAGAATTAATGACGCTGGCATCCCCATTAGAGAAGGACACACAGTCAGAACTGGGCAGAGTCCTATTGCCCAGAGGCAGGCTGGGGGTGCAGGGGTGGCCAAAGATCGGTATTGAATATCTCAAATCTGGGTCTCTGGCTTGTCCTGTTTTATTTCATGTTCTCTCACATCTCCTTCCTGGTGCCTTTTTGTCCTTTATTTTGCCTGAATGACGCATCTGGGGTTTAGAATATCTGTTCCTGCTGTGAAAGATCTTGTATTTCCTTTGATCTTCAGAATTTGTATTATACCTTCAGGTTCTTAACTGTGGTGGTGGTGGGGAGGGGAATCAGAATCCCCGGGGGGGGGGTGCTTTTTAAGAATACACATGCCAGCCCATGCCAGCCCCCTTTCCCTACCAAAATTCTAATTTCACACAATCTTATTCCCTATCTGATAGAATAGGCAGTTAGCTAGATATTAGCAGGGAACAGGATTTTCTGACCATTAATCAAACAAACAAACAAACGAACGAATATAAATAAATAAAAATCCAGAACACAAACAGCTAGGAAAAGCCCCAGGGAGCACACATGTGCCTTTCCCTATAAGCACTGCCCTAAAGCAACCTATAGCTTCATTATAATACATTTACTTTGTAGTTTCGACTCCCCTTTGGAAGGGAAGGCTGCCATGACAGTTTGGACAAGGACCCTATAGGGCCAAAAGTTCCCCCCTCCCAACCAGTAGGAGGGTCCCTTAGTTGACTGGAAGCAATCTCAGAGACTGCCCTAGCTATGGAGGCAAAAGCATAAAGAGAGAAGGCACCCCCAGCCCTGGTGCATCTGCCGTCTCTGAGCCTGCCTGCTGTCCCATCCGGAGAGTGTACTTCTGCTTTTGAACTTTCTAATAAAGCCTTGCTTACTTGAGAGTTTGGCTCTGCATTCTTTCTTGGACGAACTCAAGAACCGGGGTCTGCACAGAGGCAGGGAAGGGACCCACCCTCAACATGGCCCCCTCCCCACCCAGGCCCAAGGCAATAGTGAGGCTGAAAACAGGTGTTCAAGGGTTGGAGGCAGACGAGGAGAACCAAGAAGAAAAAGCAGAGAGAAGGGAAGAAAGGCAGGAAGGCCCCCCAGATTTCCTGCTAGGGCTGTTGGGTCAGTAGCTGAAACAATGGAACAGATATGGGATGTAGTTCTTGCTTTTACTCTGAAGTTTGCTCAGATTTTTGCTTGAACTGATTTTGCAATCTCCACACTTTTTCATTAGCTACTCTGAGCAACACCTAAAATTATCTGAGTAACTGAGAGAAGACTGATTGTACCATTCCCACCACTCCTGTAACTTAGCACCCCAGCTATGTAGCGGTGATGTCCCCACCGCTAACCACGCAATTACATAGAAAAAATAGGGGGGTGCCTAGGTGGCTCAGTCAGTCGAGCGTCTGACTCTTGATCTCGGCTCAGGTCATAATCTCATGGTTCATGAGTTCGAGCCCCTCATGGGACTCTGCACTGACAGAGCAGAGCCTGCTTGGGATTCACTCTCTCCCTCGCTCCCTGCCCCTCCCCTGCTCACCCTTTCTCTCAAAATAAATAAATAAGCTTTTTTAAAAAAGAAAAATATACGTGTTTGCTATGAAAACCAGATCTGGTTTTTGTAACTGGGTACTTATTTTGGAATCTCTGACATTGCAGAGGGGAAACTAACGGCATTTCTATCCGTCAAGCACATATACAAAGTCATAATAAGATTGGGTACTTTTAATACAACTGTTTCTAAGACAGTAAAGATATTCACTCTTTTTTCCCCTATAAGAAAAAGCGACACAGAACCCCTTTCTGTGCTTACGGTGGAAATTGCTCCTGAAAATAGTCTGTTATATTGCTTGGGGTACTTTATTTAGTTTGGAATAGCCCAAGAAACAATGATGCTGCCCTCCAAACTCATGGCTCTTATTGATAGCTCTACAAATTTTCATGTTTCTGCATTAAAGTGAACTAATATTCAAAGGGAATTAAAGTGCCCTGAACTAAAGAGTAGATTTTGTTTTATTTAATCGGTTTTCTCACCCTCTCTCCGTGTCCTACCCACTTCTTAAGGTCCAATGCCTTTATTTACATAATTGCCCACCTTTGTTTCCCTTTCTCAAAGGTGTTTTTGATGCATGATGCATCAGTCAGTTGAGCATCCGACTCTTGATTTCGGCTCAGGTCATGATCCCAAAGTTCATGGGTTTGAGTCCTGCATCGGGATTCTCCTGCTTGGGATTCTCCCTCTGTCCCTCCCCTGCTCATTCTCATTCTCTCTCCCTCTTTCTTTCTCTCAAAAATAAATAAACATGAAAAAAAGATGTTTTTGATGCAGAAAAATTTCCTCTCCATCTTCATTCTTCTTTAGCTCAAGGGAAAATTCTAATGCATTTCCTTCTTGCTGGTAGATTACTGTAACTAGTATAACCAAAATGTGGATGATCTGAGACCCTCCCTGGTCTCCCGAGGGTTTGGAAATAGCTACTTTCTCTACTTCAACTCTATCCTCCTCACCCTGAGAGCATCGTGCCACTGAATAAAACTGTGACTTTGCCAGGCCACTGGGCTTGACTGTCCTCTGCCAGTGACTACTCCTCCTAACCCAGCCTCTAGGATGCACCCTTCCTTCCTTTGGTATCCAAAACACCATCTTCTGATTTTCCTCCTTTCTTGATGATCACACTGACATAATCTGAGCAGAGAAGGAGCCAGCAAAGGTGCTGGAAATAGTGTGACAGAAGATATAGAAGAAAACCAAGAGAGGGTGATGTCACACAAACCAAAAGAAGAAAGGAGTAGTAGTTCACTTCATCAAATTCTGAAGTCATGTAAGGAAAAAAAAAAAATGAAATTGCATTCAACTGGCAATATGGAGGTCAACCAAACTTGGACAAGTATACTCTTGGTGCAACGGAGAGAGAAGCCTGTTTGGAGGGGTTCAGGAGAGATACGTCTTGAGCAAGTGGAGAAAGTGAAATAGACAGCTCTTTGGAAGAGCAGAGAAATGGGTCCTGGCAAGACAAGCAATGAGGTCAAGGGAGGTTTTTACTTTTGTCTTTTTGAGATGGAAGGTTCTAGAGAATACCTGCATCCTGGTAGAACTAATACTATACAGAGAAAGACATTATAAATACAATAAAGAGAAGGGGATTCTTCGGGGACCAACATCCGAGAAGGGACAAAAGAGGAAAACAGGGATTCTACACTGATTGTAACAAGAGGCAAAGTAGAGACCAGAGGTACAAATGCAAAGAAATTTGGAGATTTCGTGGCTGGATGATGTTTGTTCCCATCTGATTGTTTCTATCTTCTCAATAAAGTATGCGCAAGGCCATCAGCTAAGATGAATATAGGGGGAGAAGTTGGGTTTTGCAAAGAGAGAAGAGGTCTCAAACCATCACTGTAGAGAGTTAAAAAAGAGCATCCCAGGGAGTACAGCAAGAAGTGAAGTGCAGACTACCCTTTTGAGATTTGTGGTCTCAAATTTAAAATGAGGCTGGCTAATGAACACAGACGTATTTTGCGTAAAGCACTTAGCCCTGACCTGGTATATAATGCACATTCAGTAAATGCAAGCCATTACTATTTTCCCACATGAATATGTCTTTACTGTTTGCTTAGATGAGATACAATCCCGTCCAAAGAATGGATGGATGGATGGAAGGAAGGAAGGAAGGAAGGAAGGAAGGAAGGATCCCGTCCAAAGAATGGATGGAAGGAAGGAAGGAAGGAAGGAAGGAAGGAAGGAAGGAAGGATCCCGTCCAAAGAATGGATGGAAGGAAGGAAGGACAGAAGGAAGGAAGGAAGGAAGGAAGGAAGGAAGGAAGGAAGGAAGGAAGGAAGGAAGGAAGGAAGGAAACAAAGAAAGAGAAAATGAATCTTGGGTGAGATGGCTTTACCAGCATTGTAAGTCCATTAAATACAGAAAACATTTCCGATAAAGTAAGATGACTGAATTTAAGAGTCTTGAAAAGTAGACCTAAAGCCTAAGGAACCAATGAAACATGAAGAGCGTGCTATCAGTTAAATAAGATTTTATACAGACACGGTACCACAAGTTTGTCTCATTGTGGCTACTACATTGTGATAGCCTTGTGCAGCCCTGTAACATAAGGGCATGGTTGGCCTGGGATTACAAACTTTGGTGGGCAGACTACAATATGGGTATATTGCACATAAAAAAATAATACTCTTGGTTAAAATTTTACTCTTGGTTAAAATATTACTCTTGGTTAAAAGAGTAATAGAATCGATTAAGCAGCTCTTATATTGAAGTGAGCTGTGGAAAGAATTTGGGGAGGCTATTATGACAATGAAAATATCAGCATAAATCTAGAACTTGGAAAGGTCACTGGTCTATCCTTGAGATTAGAAGCAACAGCTCCTGCATCACCCCACTTTGAGAAAACATACAGGTGATCTAACATGAGGCCTTAACCCCCACTGTGGTCCTTGGCCCTTCTCACACTGGGGACAAAGCCAGGCAGGGGTTGTGGGGGAGGGCTGTGCTTAGAGAACAGAACAAGGTGATTGATTAAAATCACTTTTTATTTCATCTTATTGAGAGGACCATAGAGCTGGGGTTCTTTAATGTATCAATGTCTTGGGGAAGAGAGCGATCCCTCCTTTTACAACATGGTGGTGCATCACGTGCTTAACTAGGAGTTACAGCCTCCATGCCACTTTCCAAATGTATATGATCAGCATCGCTTTCCAAAGGGCCTTTCTGAAGTTAGCTGATTGTACTTATGATGTTGACCTTTCTTTCCCATGCTGTCAAGGGGTCTCATCTCCTCCATCTGGCAGATGCGGGTCTCCATCACCTCCACTTGAGTATCGCCAAGTCTCCATTCCCTCGTTGAGTGTCCCAAGGCCTCTTCAACCTTATTAACTGAAAGGAAACTCCCATGAGCGGTCTTGGTTATATATGGGTCATAAAAGCCTTCATTCTGATGTGTTAAAAACTTGCGGTGTGGAGGGTTCCTCAGTGTGGAGAGTTGGTAAACACGTCTCCCTGTTCCTCCAAAATGGCAAAATCCTGTATTCGAATCCTTATATATTAAATGCTGGATCTTTTACTGTAATTACAATAGTACATTTACTTATGCTTGATTACCCTTGCATGTCTGGGTTAATAATATTCTTTTTGATATAATGCTGTCAATATATTGACAGGAAATAGGAGAAACTGGTGTTCACTTTTTTTGATTACTCTTCCTTTTTATAACAATTTTAGAGACATACAAAATTCATATACCATACAATTCACCCATTTAACGTGTAGAATTCAATGTTTTTTTTTTAATATATTTACAGAGTTGATGTAACCATCACCACAATCAATTTTTGAGCATTCTCGTCGCCCAAAAAAAAAAAAAAAACAAAAAAAATAAAAAAACAAAAAACCCACATACTCATTAGCTGCAACCACCCATTTTCCCCTTACCATGCACTCCTAACCCCAGGCAACCACTAGTCTACTTTCTGTCTCCAGAGACCAACCAATTCTGGACACTTCACATAAATGGGATTATGTAATATGTGGTCTTTTGTGACTGGTTTCTTTCACTTCGCGTAATGTTTTCAAAGTTCATCCGTGTTGTAGCATGTAACCTTCTTTTTATGGCTGAACATCCATTGTACGGAGAGACCACATGTTGTGTATTCATTCATCAGTTGATGGACATTTGGGTGGTTTCTGCTTTATGACTCTCATGAATAAGGCTGTTAGGAACATTCATGTACAAATGTTTTGCGAACATACAGGTTTTCATTCCTCTTGGGTATTTACCTTGGAGTAGTACAGCTGGGTCATATTACAAATCTGTGTTTTAACCTTTGGAGGAACTACTGGGCTGTTTTCAAAAAGACATTCCATATTCCTACAAGTAGCTCCTACAAGCAATTTATGAAAGTTTCAATTTCTCCACATCCTCAATAACATTTATTATTATCTCTCCTTTTGAGAGATACCCCAGTGGGTATGAAGTGGTATCTTATTGTGGTTTTGATTTGCATTTTCCTGATGTCTAATGGTGTTGAGCACCTTTTCATGTGCTTATTTACCACCTGTGTTATCTTCTCCAGAGGAATGTCTATTCAAATCCTTTCCTTATTTTAATGGGATTTTTTTTTTTATTATTGAGTTGTAAGAATTCTCTATGTATTATGGATACAACTCTCTTATCAGGTATATAATTGGCAAATATTTTCTCCCATTCTGTGGCTTTCTGTTTCACTTTCTTGACGGTGTCCTTTCAAGCACAAAAGTTTTTTAATTTTAATGAAGCCCAATTTATCTTTTTTCTTGTTATTTGTGCTTTCGGTGTCATACCTAAGAAACCATCGCCTAACCCAATACAGTGATCATATACACTATGCTTTCTTCTAGGAACATTATAGTTTTAGCTCTTACATTCAGCTTTCTTGTCCATTTTAATTTTTATGTATGATGTGAATTTAGAGTTTAACTTCATTCTTTTGTATGTGAATATCCAGTTGTCCCAACACCAATAGTTTGAAAAAACTATTCTTTCCTCCATTGAATTGTCTTGTCACTGTTGTCAAAAAATCAGTTGACCATAAATTTTAGGGGTTTTTTTTCTCTGAACTTCGAGTTCCATTCCACTGACCTACAATGTCTATCCTATGCCAATACCACACTGTCTTAACTACTGTGGCTTTGTAGTAAGGAGTATGAATCTTCCAACAATGCTGTTCTTTTTCAAGATTGTTTTATCTATTTTGGGTCTCTTAAATTTCTATACGAATTTTAGGATCAGCTTTTCAATTTTTGCAAAGAAGTCAGCATGAATTTTAATGGATATCGTGTTGAGTCTGTAAATCAGTTTGGGGGAGATTAGCACCTTAGCAGTATTAAGCCTTTTGATCCATGAAGATGTTTCTTCAGTTATTTAATGTCTTTCAAGAATATTGCATTGCATAGTTCTAAAAGTATAAGTTTTGCACTTATTTTGTTAAATTTGTTGTTAAGTATTTTATTATTTTGATGCTATTATAAACTATTCCTTTTGCTTTTAGAGTTCTAAAACAAGTTAGAAAGGTTTCCATCTTTTTCTATGCTTTAAAAATCCCATTTTAAATAAGATGGGATTTTTGATGTTTGATGAACTTGACCATCAAAAACTATTGGGCCAGGTTCCTTCTTTTAAAAAAAAAAACACAAAACTTTTTTTAATGCTAATTTTTGAGAGGGAAAGAAAGAGCACAAGTGGGGAGGGGCAGAGAGAGAGGGAGACATAGAATCCAAAGTAGGCTCCAGGCTCTGAGCTGTCAGCACAGAGACTGATGGGCTCAAACTCACAAACCCCAGACCATGACCTGAGCCAAAGTTGGATGCTTAACCAACTGAGCCACCCAGGAGCCCCACCAGGTTATCTTTATAAGCCCTCTTCCTCTTTCTTGTTCGCAACTGCCAAGAGTTTGTCTATTTTGAAAGCCTTTAAAATAAAACAAAACTTGGCTTCTTACTGATCAATAAGTTATACTGATCACTACTCTTGCTTTTCCTAACTTATTAACTTTTGCTTTGCTCTTTATGATTTTGGTGATTTTCCCCATATTTTTGGACTTACTTTGTTCTTTTTCTAGCTCTTGAGTTGAAAATATAGTCCAGGTATTTCCCATGTTCTCTCGTAAGTACAAGTAATGCTACGCATTTTCCCCTAATGCTGCTTTGGCTATATTCCCTAAGTTTGGATGTATACTGCTTTCTTTGAAAAATGAATTTCTTGGGGTGCCTGGGTGGCTCAGTAGGTTAAGCGTCTGACTTCAGCTCAGGTCATGATCTCGCAGTTTGTATATACGTGTATATGTGTATATATGTATATGCACATATATATATATACACATATATATGCACATATACACATATATACACCCCACTTTTCAATTAGCAGTTGCTCGCAATAAGTTTTTCAATCTCTCTGTCACTTGACTTTAAATGTGTCATAACTACAAGCTAAAGTTTTGAAACCATTTTTAATTGAAACCAGAGGTTGTGTTATAACCAAAAAATATTATCATTCACTTTTTAACGTTTATTTATTTTTGAAACAGAGGGAGACGGAGCGCAAGTGGGGGAGGGGCAGAGAGAGAGGGAGACACAGAATCTCAAACAGGCTCCAGGCTCTGAGCTGTCAGCACAGAGCCCAATGCGGGCGGGGCTCAAACCCACGAACCATGAGATCATGACCTCAACCAAAGTGGGACGCTTAACCGACTCAGCCACCCAGGCACCCCATATCATTCACATTTTTTGTGGATTACTAATAATAATGTACTTTCTATTTGTTACCACTTAATGTTTTTAATTTACTACATGATTTCTTCTGGACTTTATCCTTTTCCTTGCCTTTTGTTTAATTAAAAAATGCATTAAATTTCTATTCTTCTAGAAATCACCCATAAAATATTTCACTCTCATTACATACCAGTATGATTTAGACATAACCTCAATTTTTACTGATTTCTTTATATACCTATATTTCTTTTGTCCCATGCCTTTCTTTTCTGTGGGTTTTTAATTTTTAATACTGATTTCTTTATATACCTATATTTCTTTTGTCCCATATCTTTCTTTTCTGTGTCATCAATATTGCCTGTGGAAGAAAACTTTCCGAGTTCTTGAATATTTTAAAAAATGCTTCAAAGGGCCTTTATTTTGCCTTCTTTCTTGCATATTCTTTTACATAAATATAGGATTTGGGATTCAAAGTCTCCAAATTTTGAAGATATTCTGTGATCTTTAAGAATCCAATGGTGCTAGTGTTTAAATATGCAGTTTCTTCCATCGACTGATTTTCATCTGTTTTTTCCTTCAGGTGGAAGGAAATGTCCGATCCAAAGATAGTATACCCTTGTTGTCCAGTGCTAGATTTATCCTGTCCCAAAATGTACCTTGTCTGAGACCCCCAGGGACTTTTTGATGGTAAAGATGCTGAGTTAACCATCTTGAGCCAATTACTATCCCCTTCTCTCTAAAGATAGTATAACCTTTTAGTATGATGATTACTATTAATGATCTGTCATCCAAGCTCCTACTGTAGGTTAAGTAGGTTTCTGGGGACATGATTTTACTTTTGGCCGGTGCAAATATGCCTAACAATGAGTTCTGCTGTGACAGAATTCTATTTTCAGTGATAAATAAAAGAATTAAATCCTTCTACCTAGTAATGTTTCCAGTATTTCCTTTATATCACACGTTGCTGATAGAACATCAGGTGCTCATAGTAAGTTGAGATTTTTTTACTCTTTCTACCTGACCTGGACATGAGACGGTGTCTAACAAGCCTAGAAACATAAAGAGTGTATTTATTGCACTTGTTTCAAAATAAAAAATAGACTGGACCTATTGCTTTAAGCTTAGTTATTTCACCTGAAAAGTTTTCCAGGGGTTCAAAAAAAAAATATCTTAGGAGCATTTGAAAACGTATTTGAAATGTTATTTGAAAATGTAATTACTATGCTTCTAAAAATGAGTTCAAATGTTATTTCAAACGTTATTTGAAAATGTAATTAATATGCTTCTAAAAACGAGTTCATCCTTACGTTTCTTGACTTTTCAGACATTCTGTAATTATTTCCGTTTGCTCCAGCTCTGTGCATCACTGAGGTATGTTTATCCAATTTCTGCCCAAAGAGTACGAGGGAGTTAGAGCATAAGTCATCATGAGACTGGATCAGAAGCCCTGGATTCAAGGCTCAGCCTTGAAGCTGTGTGAGCACGAACAAGATTCTTAACCCCCCTCTTAGCCTCAAGTTCCTGCTACGTAAACATAAGAGAGTATCACCTGCTTTATTTACCCTCATTTAATAAAATAATATATATATAAATGCTCTGGTTTGGACATTTTTAGCCAGAATGATTGTATGCTTAGAGTCTTAGGATTCAGACGTTGAAATATATGTATAATATAGGGAACAAGTCGTGCTTCTGTTTGGTGGCCTTAAAACTGCCAGATAGGGGCACCTGGGTGGCTCAGTCGGTTGAGTGTCTGACTTCGGCTCAGGTCATGATCTTGTGGTCCGTGAGTTTGAGCCCCACGTCGGGCTCTGTGCTGACAACTCGGAGCCTGGAGCCTGCTTCAGATTCTGTGTCTCCCTCTCTCTCTGCCCCTCCCCTGCTCATGCTCTCTCTCTCTCTCTCTCTGTCAAAAATAAATAAACATTAAAAAAAAAAAAAAAAACCTGCCAGATAAACCATCACATGTCTTGGTGTCTAACTGGAACCAAATTTATTTCTCAAACTGAAATCTGGAAAGGCTAGTATTTACATTTGGGACGAGGCAACTCATCTCCAGGACAACAATTTACAAGTGACTGAGCCTCTCCATGTCACATAAGGCTCCAGGTAAATTAAAAAATCACAAATATCGGTCATCATAAACAAAAGAAAAGGTGGGAGAGAGTCCAGACAAGTATTTCCCCACATCTCTCAATTACTGTGAATGAATTTTAAAAACCTGTTTTTTAAAACCTATTTTACTATTTCAAAAGGGCCTTGCGTATTTACATACATCGCTTCATTTGATTTTCCTAGCAGGTCGCTTTGGCAAGTACTCTTTTTCCCCCCATTAATTTACAGATGAAACTGAGGTTCAGAGAGGTGATGTTACATCCATGAAGCCATGTATGCGGTAGACAGAGTGAGCCTTTGGGCCTTTGGTTATTGATATGAATCTGCTCAGACGTTCCCATGATGGACCTTCACTAACCAACTCTCCAGGCTGCTCGACCCCTTCCTTCCGTCGATCACCCTGCCCTGATGCTGCTGCCCAGTCTGGCCGGGTCTCCACCACGTGAAACGCATGCCCACCAGGAGTCAGTCGTGTTTGCTCCCAAATCTGTTTGTGCAGGTTTTACATGTCACTGCAATTATCTAATTCCACTATAATAAAACTGAGTGAGTGAGTGCACACAGAAAGACGGTCGTCACATCCAGGATAAATACATGGGCTACTTTGGAAAAATGAGATAAAAGCAAATCGCTGAAGAAAATTACGGTCAAGTAAAGTACAAACAAAACCAACAAATGTTAGCGGGAAGTAGTCATAAAAATCTAGACAGAGTTTGCACTGAGAGCTTAAAAATACTCTTTAAGCGCTTACGTTAAAAACACAAAAAGAGGACACTGTAACCAGTGTGTTATTGGTAGAATTTGTGATCCCAGGGAGCTCCAGTTAGTAAGCCGATCATCAAAAAAAAGGCCTGAGCCCAATATTGAAAGACTATCAAATTACATATTTTAGTAAAATGCAAACACATAATATGTCTATCACTGCTATAGATCTTTAACAGACTTTTTTGATTAGCAAACTCTACTGTAAACAGCCCAAAAATACCTGATAAGAGTGTCTATTTTACTACAGGCTCCAAATTCCTCCCCACAAACCATAAGGCCCCACAATCCCTGGATCCAGCTTGGTGGAGAGGGAGCGCTGCCCAAGAATTTGCTTTTCCAGAACTTAAAGCAAAATATAACCTACAACATTGCCGCCCTTTGCTACTGTTGCTATGTAATGGGACTCCAGCATAGCAAGGCCTCTACCCCGAGATGGGTGGGGGATTGAGGGAGGCATTTAAAACTGCTCTGCAGGATAAGGTACCAGAAAACGTTCACCTTCCCCTGATGAGTGGTTTCCTTGCCCGGAACACGGGGAGAGGATGAGTCACATGGCAGTGGGAGGGGTCTCAGGAGGCAATGATGCCTAACCCTGAACTTGGAAGTTGATCCCCAGCCCGTGCAATGCTGTAGCCTCTTGGGTTCTCTCCAATTTTTCCATAAAAGTGCTATGCGCTATCACCCTGTGTTAGTGCTGTTTAGGGAAGTAAGGGAGGAAGAGGGGCAAAGAACTCCTCCAGGGTCAGAACTGAAAGTAGGGGAGGACCAGGAGAATGCAGACCGCCAGAGAAGCCTTGGGAATTGTAGGTAGGGTGCAGGACGGCCCAGAGCCCCGTGGGATTGGACTTGAATCAGTTTATTAACAAAAGGAAAAAGGGAAGCAGTAATCTCAGAAGACGCAGTGCTTGGATATGCCTAGATTACTTGTTTATGGAAATGACGAACTGCACTCTCCCTGTTTGCCAAAATGCAGATCAAGGCCAACAAAGACACTGTTACTGTGCCTACCTTCGAATGAAAGCAACGTGTCCAGGTATCATTCTACAAAGGCCCTAACTGTACTGAAGTGGTTATTTGCAAAAACATGGTGGGAAGAAGAGCTTAGAAGTGTCCCCGGACATGGCGTTTAGAAAGAACATCCTCTTCGGGTACTTCCTGTTTGTACTTCACAGCTTTGAAAAGTGAAGTTCCTAATTGTTACTCGGTATAAATCCGTGATGAGTTCGTGTTGAAATTCCGCTGAGGAAAAAAAACATAAAATGCCTGTGTATTTGGGTTCCTTTGATCACCTATCTACTTTGATTTTCTGCAACTTTTGAGTGTTTTCTCCCTTCCTTCCTCCCTTCGTTTCTTCTCTGCTTCATTCCAGAAAGGTTGTAATAAGTATACTTACAAAGACAGGGAGAAGGGAAAATTGGACACTTATAGACAGGTTTGTAAGATTGAAAAAAAAAAACCCCAAAAAACACAGTTTTCCCGGAGTAATACAACTGTTTTGCTTCTAAAACCAGTGAAACAAGTCTCTGAGGATTCTTATAAATAGACACTGTGATATAAAAAAAACACACACACAGCTTGACAACGATCTGTAAGACAGATGACAGTGAGAGTCATTTGTGCCGGTCCCTTCCCTGTCTCTCAGCACAGGCTGATGACATCACCCAAAACAGTTCAGCAAGACCCGCTCTGCAGAGGGTGGGAGGCGGCAGGAACAAACTGAAACAATATACCCGTTCTCAGTTCCTCTGCTGACCTGATTTGATCCAGGGCTGGACTCTGGAACATCTAGAACAATACCCTCCACAGTGTTTCAATCAAACGACTGACAAAAATTGGGCAGCAACGAACACGTTGCTGGCAAAATGAGCACTGTGAGCTCAGATGCCTAATTTTAAAAGTGCAGAGGGCCCAAATCCAGGAGAAATTTTGCTGTTTTCGTTGCTTGTTCATGCAATGGTCGAAGAGGTCCAAAGGGACGAGCCGGCATTGGGGGCGCTGAGCAGTAACTATTTGCCGACTAGCATGGGCGTATTTTAATAATTTAACGACTTGTATGGATGCAGTCACGTACACCAGCTGGATGTCAACCCTCCAACAAATACAACCAAATTCTAAAAAGCCAAAGAATGTTTATTTAAGACTTTTTAAACTTGAGCTTTACGGACTCTGCTTCCAGGTCCATGGGGAGAGTCCAGGCACGTTGTTTATAAGGCAGACAATAAACAAGGCTAAATTTCACCAACCCTTCCCCTTAAAACTCCCATAGGATGCCATCTGTCACCAGTGTTTATGGCAAAGATGTGATGAGCCCAAGACAGTTGATGGACATCTGCCCGGCCAGGTGGCCTCTGAAGTGTCAGGAGACACAATGTAACATACTGTCAGTTTGTTTCTAGCACATCCTCCTACAGCCCACGTTGAGCGGGCCCAACTTCTGGATCACGGCTAGCACAGAAGGCATGATCCATGCCACAGACAACCCCAACACAGGGCACCGGGAAGGTGCACGCCCAGCTTCCCTGGGTCCGGGGGTTTCCACTGGGGCAACAGCACTCTGCAGGCTGGGTTCCGCTTCATTGGACAGAAAACCCAAAATAGCAGGGGCTTAAACACGTGGGCTTCCTTCTGTCACGTAACAAGACCAGAGACAGGCAGTCCGTGGCCCCAGGCTCCCTCTATCATTCTGAGCCACCGGCGGCAGCACAACCATATGGCGAGGTCACCTTATCGTCCAAGATGGCGGTCACACTTCCAACATCGCGTCTCCATTCAAGGCAGCAGGAAGGAAGAAGAGAGAAGGGCAAACCGGGCCCTTTTCTGAACCAAGTCGGCTTCCTTTAAGTGAATTCTTAGAAAGCCCACTCAACGTTTGTGCCTATACCGCATTGGCCACATCTAGCAAGGCCAACTGAAATGGAGTATATTCTTTTAGCTGGGCACGCTGCAACCCAGAATGAAACTGGGTTTTGTTTGCTACGAAAGAAGGGGAGAATGATACTAGGTAGCAACCCACAATCTCTGCCACAAATCCCAGGGCACAGAACAGCGAAACAACACAGCATGGCATTGCTGATGTATTATGCACGCTGGACTAACCCAAGTCAGGAGAGGAGCCAAAAACTCTGTACCACCAGATGCTCTCTCAAGCCAAAAGGTTCAATTTTAACTTTTTAATACAAAACACAAATTCCTTCCTTCAGGACCCCACTCTTTGACTCGGTACTGAACTCTTCCCCAAATGCCCCCTAAAGTGGAATAATCCAGGTATGAGTGGCTCCACTGCTTTCTAATATTTTCCTAATTCACTGTTTGTTTGGTTTTTTTTAATCACAATTCCATTAACATCATCCCACTGCCTGGGCAATCAGAAGTGAAGTATCTACAGATCAGCCTTGACTTTTTTTGTTTTTTTTGAAGACAAGCAATAAACGTAGATTTTTTTTTCTTAAGGGAAGACAGAAATCTCAATTGTCGGGGAACCTGGGCAGCTCAGTGGGTTGAGTGTCCAACTCTCACAGTTATAAGATCGAGCCCCGCGTCAGGCTCTGTGCTGACAGCGTGGAGCCTGCTTGGGATTCTCTCTCTTCTCTCTCTGCTCCTCCCTTGCTTGTGCGCCCTCTCTCTCCAAATAAGTAAGTAAACATTTAAAAAAGGAAAAATAGGTATTGGGGCACCTGGGTGGCTCAGTCGTTTGAGCGTCCGACTTCAGCTCAGGTCATGAACTCGCCCTTCGTGAGTTCGAGCCCGGCATTGAGCTCTATGTTGACAGCTCAGAGCCTGGAGTCTGCTTCAGATTCTGTGTCTCCCTCTCTGTCTGCCCCTCCCCCTCTCATGCTCTCTCTTTCTCTCTCTCTCTCTCTCTCTCTCTCTGTCAAAAATAAATAAACATTAAAAAAGAAATTTAAAGAAATAATAGGTATTGTGACAAATTCAAGAACTGTCCCTAAGCTAAGGTAGAGCAACTGCTACCAGTGCTCCTGAATTTTTTAAAGATAAGCTAGAAATTCATATACTGTCCTTAAGAGAATAAACCTAAATTTTATACAATTTTAGTGAATATACTAATTCACGTTCAAAAAAATAATGAGTGGGCCCCCAGCACATACTGAATTACTCCCTAATTGGTTCAAATATGTGTATCTTGTCACAGCACCAGGCTGCCTGATGCTATCACTTGGCCAATGAATTTGTACCCTTCGTGGAGGGAGGAGTTTCAGGGCTGCTTCAGAACTTGGATAGGGTCACGGAACTGAGAAATATGAGCTTGGTTATCATGAAGAGGAGATTCAATCACTTTTTTATTCCCAGTGAATGAGAACACCGTGGTTTTACACCTGCTTTGTTAACAACGAAAACCCTGGCATTATGAAAAATTGGCGTTAGTGTATGTTTGACACAAGCTTTAGTGACATCTATATTCATGAGTGATTTTAGGGCATCTATCAGCAACCACTGGAACTGTACTTTCCTGGTCCATGTGTTACATGTTTTCAACTGGCCAGATTTTCCTATTCTTTCCCTGTAAAAATACTAATAAACATAGTGTGGTTCACAGTGTATGCTTAACCTCCATAAAGGAGTAAGAATATAGGATAAAGAGCATAGAATTTGGAGGCAGACAAACCCAGGTTCAGATCCTGTCTATGCCATTTACTGGCTACAGACTCCTGAGGAAGGAATACCCCTCTTGTGTGTGTGTGTGTGTGTGTGTGTGTGTGTGTGTGTGTGTGTAAGTAATCAACTTCCTGAGACTCATTTTCCTCATCTGTAAAACAGGATAATAAGCCCACCTCACAAAATTATTATGAACGGTAAAACAGTAACGTAAAGTGCTTAGCACATCTCCTGGCCCACATGGAATATACAAAATATTACTAGCAATTTTCTTTGGTCATTTAGTGCATGCCTCAGCTCAGAATATGCTTTCTTGCTTTTTTTTTTTTAATTTTTATTTAATTTTTTTTAATGTTTTATTTTTATTTTTGGGAGAGACAGAGGATGAGCAGAGAAGGGGCGGAGAGAGAGGGAGACCCAGAATCCGAAGCAGGCTCCAGGCTCCGAGCGGTCGGCACAGAGCCCAACGCGGGGCTCGAACTCACAGACTGCGAGATCATGACCTGAGCTGAAGCCAGACGCTTAACCAACTGAGCCACCCAGGCACCCCTGTTTTCTCTTTTTAGCCATAAAGTAGGTCAACTCACACTTACCAAATACTCATAGTATATTTAACTCCCTACACAGTACTTGCAAATAACTAAGAAAATTTTCAAGGTCTCAGGTATAAAAGTGGATAGATGGGCAGACTAACACAACAGGAATTTAGTTAATGTAATTTATAGGCTGATTCATTTCTCTGCCATAAAGCAACCCAAAGTTTCCCTGCTACAAAATAGCACTTACAGAAATACACATTTGTAAAGGTCTTCTGAAGGACCAGTTTTTAGTACTGTAAGAAATGTGCACCATCGGTGGATAGAAAATTTGCACACACATACGTGTTCACCACTGTAGCACATCCACATGGCAAGGGACACCTTCACAGCGAAAGGTTTAACCTCAGGCTGGACGCCAAGGAGAAGCTCATTCATTTATTCCAAATACATGTAGTGGACTTGTGTTGTCAACCAAGATGAATTTCCTGAATTTACTCTCCACCTAAAATAACCAAAACAAAGGACACAATATGAGCCACCACGGATTTTCAAGAAACTCTATGTCAAAGGATAGCGATCCCTAAAAGATGAAAAACAAGTGAGGTGAGCCCTGTGACCACCGCATCTCACTGCCTTGAAAGAGTTTGGAGGGAAACACAGGCAGAGCCCAGCAGACTCCCTAAGCTAAGTAGAAACAGTGACGAGTCCAAGGCAGCTAGAGTTCATAGACAAAAGTCCTGGAAAGAGCTTCCGAGAAAGGGGGAACTCTGAAGAGTTCTTGGGCCCTCCTCCAGTAATTGGCAGGATACTGATCAGCACGTGAATATAAGGCAACCATGTGGAGCTTAGGAAGAAAGCACCCAAAAGGCTAGGGGAACAGCGCGCAATACCCCACACAGGGCTGGGAATAGCGCCTGTATGTATCTCTTGCCGGTTCTACTTCTCTAGTTGAACACACACAAATATATAGAAAGGAATTTGTTACAGGGGATGATCGGCTTATGTGACTGTAAGGGACCTTTAAGTAGCTTCTTTAGGACTGCATCTCTGCATCTGATGCAGGTAAGGGAAAGAAGAGAAGATTCAGGCAAGCCGGAACCCTACAAGCAACCACATGCTGGAATCGCACGAAGATGGCCTGACGCTCGGGTCCCTTCTTGTTGCCTCGGAGCTTAGTGCGAGAGTGGACCACAGTAGCTGAACCTTGTGTCCCACCCAGCATGGGCTTAGTGTACCAGTGTGGGTCCTCTGAGAGTCAGACACTGACATGGGTTTAGATGCGCAGGATGTGTGGGGGAAAGAGGGAGGAGCCGGAGGAGGTGACCCTGTGAAGGAGGAGGGAAGAAGGGTTGGATAAGAGACTCAGACCTCAGCCCAAGGTTAGGAAAGTTCACCCAGGCCAATGGAGAGTCCGTGAGGAAAGGTGCCCATCAGTCGAGTCCCACATCTGGAGAACAGCCCGCACCGGCATCCCTGTTGCACAGTCATCTGCTGGGAGCAGCGGGTGGGAAGTGTGGCCTCAGCAGTAAGCAAGGTAGAATTCAGAGCCCAGTGTCTGGGGCTGTTGGTCAATTATGCATGCTGAAGCAGGGAATCTGAGTGGCGCATTATCACCCGCCTGCCACAGGAGGATGGATGAGGACCCAAGGTTCTAACCAGACAGTACATCTTCATAACTAGCAGATATAAAAAAGAGCCGCATAAAACCCACCATTGTCTTCGTGGTAGGCAAACTGCTGGGGATGCTGTTCACTACATCACAGTGTCTCCTTTATGAGGACCCAAGAGAAACATCTACTGTGGCTCAGGGCCGGGCAAAGTCATTCCTCCTGCACAACTGGTATGTTTTCATCCTGTAGACATACAAATTTTCTCATTGATTTTCCCTTTGTCTTAACCAGTTAAGATCCAGACCTGGGGTCTAACTTTAGCTTTGGGGCTTTTATTTTTCAACCATTCTACCTTTTTTTTATTCTTTCCTGATTCCTTTAGTCAATAGTCTTTTTTCCCTGCAGGTGATCTATAATCCTTTCTGAAATAAGGCGGGATATAATTACGTTCAACTAGGCCAGTACCTGTTAGAACTAAAAAGAGTAGTTTTTAAATGCTTCAGTTTATTCCTTTTACGGTAACTTTACATACAGGTCAACCCTTCTACTCTAAACCAGCCCTAATAGAAACAGTGAGCAACCCACGTGTAATTTTAAATTTTCTAGTAGCCACATCTTAAAAAGGAAAAGGAAATAAATGAAATGGAAACAATTTAAACCTTTGAAAGGCCAGTGTATACTTTATACTTAGAACATGTATGAATTTGGACCAGCCACACTACAAGTCCCCGCCCAGTGGCCACATGTGAAAAATGGTTTCTGTGTTAGACAGTGTAAGCCTAAAACAGGCCTACCAATGACCAGAAAATCGGAAGAGTTTTTAAGATAATTGTATCTAACCTATGTGATTGCCTTTTATTAAAGATTTCTGAGGTCCTGGGGGTCTCTGACACAACACTAGGAAGTAGAAAGGAGTTCTCCCAGGGGTAATGATCATGAAATCCCGAAGATACTCTGTGTGTGTGTGTGTGTGTGTGTGTGTGTGTGTGTGTGTGTGTGTGTTTAACTTCTCTATGTACCCTTGTTATTTTATTCTTCACTAAACCACCCTTGTCTCCTTCTGAGAAACAATGTAATATAAAATGGCTAAGAAAGAAAACAGAAAGAGATATGCATTTTGTATGTCCTGTGCTTCATCACAGTAGTGTTAAAAATTACTTTAAAACATGCTTACAGAGGTGTTAAAACCAAAGAACACAAACCATCATAGTTGTAATCAACAAATGGGCAACCAAAAAAAATGCCTGATTCTCCTTGTTTTGGAACCAGCTCTAAAACCTTATACCTAAGTTTGTATTTAAAAAGTATTACTCATTTACATCAAGATTGGAAGACCAAAATTGTAGTAAGATACCTGAGAGTTAAGAATTTGAATTTTTAAGGCAAATTATTTAACCTAGGAAAGCCTCCATTCCTACATCTTTTCAATAGTTATAACTAAATCACAGAATGGCTATGAAAATACGTAATAATATTACGTATAAGTCCAACAGACAAATAGTAAGCACTCAGTAAGTGGTACCTGTCATCATTAACTAGAAAAGATTATTAAAGCCAGGTGTTCTTAACTTGGGGTCTACAGATACCTGGTCCATAGACAAAACTGCAGGGTTGTGGGGAATCCCAAAACGTGGATGGGGAAGAAAGATTACATCCACATTTTCGCTAACCTCTAAGCAAAATTCAGCATTTCCCAATTATGAATATTCACCACAATAGTATTAGAAGAACCTGTCTCTTTGCACTAATAGAAGTTACAGGTGTTTTCACGTTACATTTCTGATGTTACAGTTATGTCAAAATATCTTTTATCGTCTCTCTGAAATCTAGTTGTCATTACACCTGGTGCTAGATCTTAATGCATTAGTAAAGAAACAATACTATGCTATCAACGTTTGTTTTTAATTTCGAGAAGCGTAGTTTGCTTTATAATCGTCAATGTTTTATTTCATGCGCTTAAAGCATTATTCTGAGAAGGGGTCCATGGGCCTCACAAGACGGCCATGGCACCAAAAACAGGTTAAGAATCCCTACATTTTAGTCTCTCTCTTTCCTTCCAGAAAGCCAACCAAGTTGGACAATTGAGCACCTGCCTGGGTGAGCCCATTCCCAAAGTCTCAGGTTTGTTTTCTGTCCGTAGCTCGCTGGAAACGATATTCCAGTCCTGGAACCCGACTCTGTATCAGTCAATTTGCCAAGCTCGCCTTCCATTTACGCCTGGCACCTGTCCTGTTCAAGGTCCTGTGTCCCAAGCTGACAGGCTGTTTTTCTGGTACGTTCGGATGACACAGCCCTGGCCCCCCGCTGGACGCCGGGCCCCTGGTGAAGCGGGGCAGTGAGTGTGCAGCGTGGTCCAGGCCCAGCAGCATCTGCGTCTCCTGGCAGTTTGTCACATTTGCCAATTTGCTGGCTCTCGGGGAACACCGCAGCCGTGAAACGCACCCGGGGCTATCAATCCGTGTTTTATCATGCCCTCCGGG
>NW_024412400.1:8080379-8139787 GCF_014898765.1 Herpailurus yagouaroundi
GGGGCATCGGCTCCGACCGCCGAAGGACGCCGATCCCCGGGGGGCCCTGCCCCCGCCGCGCCTGCGAGCCCGGCACGCCGCGCCTGGACCTGCCCTTCCGCTCGCGGGGCGCCGCGGGGCCGGGCCCCCCGGGGATCGGCGTCCTTCGGCGGTCGGAGCCGATGCCCCGCAGCTCCGGCGGGCGTCGGGCTGGAGACGCGGGTCGCGGCCTCCGATGGGTCACGGGCCCGCGGTCCAGCTTCCTCGGCTGGCGTAGTAATTTGTAAAATGACGCCTTTGGGGAGGGAGACCCGCGCTCGTGCTTGTGCGTGGACGTGGGTAGGTTTCTCCTTTCCGCTGCTTCCAGACGCGGCCACGGTTAAGTGCTTGCGGTGGGCACGTTCGAGTGCCTCTGTTGTCATCAGAATGTAGGCGAGATGACGCACGTCTTTATCGTAGCTGTAAAATCGTGTTTTTGAAATCTGCCCCCCCCCCCCCCTGAGGGGGCCCCCCCCCCCCAAAAATCTCCCCAAAAAAGGGTTTTTTAGTGGGATGGGGGGGTGGGGGGGGGGGCATCGGCCGTTCAAATGCGCCTCTTTCTGCGAGAGTACCTTGCCTGGAGGTTTTGGTAATGCCCCACCCCCATCACCGCCCCGTCCCCACCCGCAAAAACAGCAGAGGCACTAGAACCTTCTTTGCCGCTGGCCTGGATCGTAGTGGGCCGTACACCGGGGAATCACTTTCTGGAAGGTAATTCTTCTGCTTTGGCATTTTTTGTGTGTGTCCCTTTGCAGACCCCTTTGCTGATGCAACTAAGGGTGACGACTTACTCCCGGCAGGGACTGAGGATTACATTCATATAAGAATCCAGCAACGGAACGGCAGAAAGACACTGACTACTGTCCAGGGCATCGCAGATGATTATGACAAAAAGAAACTTGTGAAAGCTTTCAAAAAGGTAAAGGTGTTGGGAAGAAAAGGTTAAACCACAGCTGCTGATGCGCTTCCGAGCAGGACACCCTTACTCGAGTCCAACAGTGTGGGCGCAAACGATGGGGCTCGGGAAGGGAAAGCCTGTTGGTTCTGGTAATTAACACCCAGGCGTTTATGGGTGGCCTCCCATTTCAAACTGAGATGTGAATGGCTTTCAAACCAAAGAGATGTGGAATACTCAGTTCTTGGTGTTCTAAGTAAAATCATTCCCCGTATGTTTCCTGCTGATTCACTTGCAAATTAATTTGGGAGTGTTGGGGAGACCAAACGTAAACACGATCAGCTCTACTCAAATGGTATGGGTCTTAATGGTCAAAGTAAATCCTCCTTGTTGTATGTGACTCCATTGTGTGACACATCTCCTTCTCCAGAAATTCGCCTGTAATGGTACTGTGATTGAGCATCCTGAGTACGGAGAGGTTATTCAGCTTCAAGGTGACCAAAGAAAAAACATTTGCCAGTTTCTCCTGGAGGTGAGTGATTGGGTGCTTTATGTACAACCTTGACATTGCTTCCAAAATTGTATTCAAGGACAATGTGAATTATCTCCTACTTCATTAAAAAAAAAAAAAAATTACGTGAATGAGGTAAATCCGTTAATTGAGAGAGAAATACAGTGTCGGTACTTACTTTAAAGGCAGCGGAACCTTTTTTGGTTTATTTTGTCATTCGAATGACGTGACCGTTCTTGTATCTGCACAGCCAGTTTTGGGGCACGTCAAGGTGTGTAAGCGTCTATTGAATTGCTAACGGTAAACGCCACAAGGAACAGTGTTGCAACAGACTGGTAACCCTGATTGTTTTATCATCGGGGCTCCACGTTTTCTTGGGGCTGAAATCCTGCATCCCTCAGAGCGATTCTGTTACGTTTTGTTTTGCAGGTTGGCATTGTCAAGGAGGAACAGCTTAAGGTTCATGGATTCTAAAACGAACCCGAAGACGTGGAGAATTTCTTGAATGATTTTGTCCTCTAAACCCAGTGTGGCTGCCTCGTGAAATGACTCTCTGCAGTAAACGGACTTTTCATGTATTTAATCGTTCAAACTCCCATTCACACGTGCATGATTACAGAAAACATGGGGTATGTAGGCTAGTAACACACAAGAAAATTGCAGTAAGATGGTAACGAAACCCCGTATTCATCTTAACATGTTTCCAATGGAAAATATTTTGTTTTGAGTGTTTATTTGTTTATTGTTCAGCTTTTTTTCACCTGATTAAATGCTTTTTTGTTGTATTAAACCATGTATGTTGCAGCTTGACAATAAAGAAACATCTCTGAATCCTTCTGTGAGCAGTTAGGCTCCCAAATCTAAGCAAGTAAATACGTAGGTTTTGTCTTTGAGAGTTGGAGTTCTAATGCAAGTGTTCTTTCTGCTTAGTTTTCACCTGCTGTTAAATCCAAAGCCGGAGGGGAACCTTTGTCATGTAACCTGTGTTCTTCCTTTACTGACTTACAGATGAGAATGAGAACTGGAGTATAAGCTCAGCCAGAGGCAAGATTTATCAGAAGGTGGTGTTAAAGTTTGAAAATAGGAAGTACAGTTTAAATTCCCAGGTATTAGCACGTAGAATTCTTCTGTGTGTTTTTCTTGCCGTTACCGGACTACCCACGTGAATCTGTCCCTAAGTCCAGATGATACAGCAGGCTCCTGACCCCAAATAAGTTCAGTCACATGCGCTGTCCTGCAAGTGTTGGTGGCTGGTGTCGCTGCCCTACAGATGGAAGACGAGGTGCAGATTATCTTGCCGGGAGTGCTGGGCATCGGGGTGCCCGCTCAGGGCTCCCGGGCCAGAAGATCCGTGTTCTTTCGCTGCATCTTGGCTTCGGTATGTGTTCTGCCACAGGAAGTGAGAGCCGTGGGTGATCTCGCAGGGGATTGGGGACGGTGTGAGAAATAGATTTGCAGCTCGAGTTCCACACTCCACTGTGGATGGTGGATGGTAATAATTTGCTCGGTTACATAAGCCATGCCGTTGAAACCATTCTGCCGAGACGCGTCCACAAGTGTGTCCTCTTCGGCCTGATGATGACGTGAGCGATGTCTCACGTGGGCCACCAGTTGTGTACCAGCTGAACCTTTGCCCCTATTTTGAGGGGACTGCTTTTGGACAAGCAAAATGGGCCCCATAGTTGACCTTTTAAAGACACTAAGTAATAGACTTCCTTTCTCACCCCATTACTACTTAAGATTGGTCCTATTAAGTGAGAATACCAGAATATGGTGCCAGATTTAGCAAGCTCATTTCTGAAAAACAGTACAATTTGAACAAGAAGATTGAGCTGTTGAGCATTATTCAGCTTCACTGAGCAATCCTCAGTTTTCTATCCGTAACATTTTACAACGATTCCACCTCTAGTTGAGAGGTGCTGTGGAAACGGTTTATGAAAACGATAAAGCAGAAACCTGAGTTAACAGGTACATTCCAGAGTTGCCTTTTCATTGTGGCGTATATTTTTTTTAAATATTTTTTTTCAACGTTTATTTATTTATTTTTTTTTGGGACAGAGAGAGACAGAGCATGAACGGGGGAGGGTCAGAGAGAGAGGGAGACACAGAATCGGAAACAGGCTCCAGGCTCTGAGCCATCAGCCCAGAGCCTGACGCGGGGCTCGAACCCACGGACCGCGAGATCGTGACCTGGCTGAAGTCGGATGCTTAACCGACTGCGCCACCTAGGCGCTCCTCATCGTGGCATATTTAAAGTCGAGTCAAACTATTGCCCAGGAGAGAATTGACTTAAAACAACACAGAAAGGGTCCCTGGGTGGCTCAGTCGGTTGAGTATCCAACCTCTGCTCAGGTCGTGATCTTGCGGCTTGTGAGTTCGAGCTTCATGTCCAGCTGTGCTGACAGCTCAGAGCCTGGAGCCTGCTTCGGATTCTGTCTCCCTCTCTGTCTGCCCCTCCCCGCTCATGCTCTCTCAGCAATAAATAAATGTTAAAAAAAAAAAAAAAAAAAAGGGAATTGGGAAACTTAAGATAAAAAGGGACCTCATCTGGGCTCCCATAGGTAAGCTCTCCCATCGTCAATGCGTCAGGCCACTCCCACCGCATGGATCAAAAACCTTGAGCAAAACTGGCTTTTTTTGAGGAGCACCTCTCTCGACCTCCCTTTAGCCTGTGAGCCCCAGATACCTGATTGGACTTCTCACCTGTAGGGCAATCCCCATCCTTAGAGCAAAAACAGATCATGCACCCTTTCCTCTCTGGTGTTTGTGATGCCATGGAAAGAAAGGACGTAACTAAGAGCTACGGATTTCTGCAATTTTACCGAAACTTCATCAAAGGATGAACTTGGAATAAACATCACCCTCACGTGGAAAAGCCCTCTGAGAGCCTTAGAGGTACGTAAAGGCACAGGAACAGGACTAACTGTGCTTGTCTGCTTCAGGGGCAAGGGGGACTAGGCAGCATTGTATAACCGAGGAGGGAAAATAGATCGCGTCTTAAACGCACCGAAAATAACTAGCCGAGGGGCGTACTTCCTTGTGCTTCTGGTGTGGGAGTATTTAGATCTGCGGTGTCGTAAGTGGTCTGTACTTTGAGGACGCAACATGGAAAATACTGAATAGAGGACGAGGACATTTGTCCCTGAACCTCTAGACTTGGCAGAGGTCTTGGCGAAGGCTTTAGGAAACGAACCTTTGGTTGAGGCGCAGCCTGGAGGAAGGGGCCACCAGCAGTGACGTCCCCTGCCCTCAGATCTCAGAAGCCCTGAGGCAGAGGAAAGCCTGGAGAAGCGGCCCCGGCTCTAGGTACCAAGGATTCAAGTAACAGTGGCTGTTCTCAACCATCCTCGGAAGGGGGCGACTCTTCACACAGAAGAACAGTTCTTTTCCCAGTCACACGGCCGTGGAAGTCAGAAACACAGAACGTGAATAGATTTCTGTGTGCCACCTGCCACCGGCTGGGCTCCATCTAAAGGAACGGGTAGCTCGTGCAAAAACCAGCCTCACCAGGTTGCCCGCAACGTCATTAGGGTTGTTCCACTGGGGCTCCTGAGGATTCCCCTTACCAAGCCAGATTTCCTTGGGGGTGGGGGTGGGGTGGGGGGGACAAGGGAGGCATGGCCCTGCCGTAAAAAACCAAGGGAATCTTCATCTGCAGGGATTGCAACCAGCTGCCCTTGCTCGACAGGCAGGCGGTAGCCAGGTGACACGATGACTGTCTGGGGTCAAGGGACCAAGCAAATCAGCTACGATTAAGCAGGAGTCAAACCATGTAAAGGGCCCTCAGCGTTGACAGCTCCTTTCGCGTGGCCATGTTGGCCTTTAACTCCCTCCATCCGGATAATGGAAACCTGGAAAAAGAAACACCATTAATCAGAGGAATGGCTGCCTTTCCTCACTCGTGGAGAATCATTCAGAGTGGAATTAGTGCCAGAAAGGGGAGAGAATTTCCAACTGTCCTTGGATCCTCCTCATCCAGGCCTCATCGTGTTCGATGCCATCCAGCCAGTGGGGAGCCTCTCACCTGCGCAGAGGACTGGAATGCCCAGCTAAAGTCAGCCTTGGCTGTGAGGATGCCTGGGGGTCAGGCAGCTCACCAAGCGGCTCATCAGTCTGATTTTGAACCTAGCAGGGGGAGCGGTAAATCTGCCGCGGTCTGTAGTTCTCCCGATGAATTGAGGGCATGATTGGAATTATGGTTGGTGCCTTCATCTCAAAGGAATGAACAACCTACAGACGTTTTTCATGCAAAAAGCAAGTATACACATAGGTGCCATTCATTCAAGGCACAAAAGGGGACTAAAGTTCAAACCCAGAATTCCTCACGGGAATCTAAGTGACCTCAGCCCCCCAAACGGTGCTTCAGCTGAAGCTCTCTTCTCCAGCCTGGTGGGTTTCACGGGGCCTCTGGGCATACAGAACGGTCTGAAAGGAGGCTAACTGTAACCCTCAGGTTGTCTCCATGTGTCCTTCACACATTTTTTTTAAATTTTTTAATGTTTATTTTTGACAGAGACAGAGCATGAGCAAGGGAGGGACAGAGAGAGAGGGAGACACAGAATCCAAAGCAGGCTCCAGGCTCTGAGCTGTCGGCACAGAGCCCGACCCGGGGCTCGAACCCACGAGCCACAAGATCATGACCTGAGCAAGATCATGACCTGAACCCAAGCCCGACGCTCAACCGACGGAGCCACCCAGGCGCCCCCCTTCACACATTCTTATCAGGACCCCAGGTGCACGCAACAGCAAACAGCACGTCAGTGGAGATAGAATCAAAAAGTACTTTAATCCATGTAAACCATGACAAATTCCGCGGAGAAGACATCGCCAAGGATTTGGAGAGAAGCATAACTATTTGAAGTAGGCAAGAGGCCCACCTACTCCCTGGTCACGAACTGAGTGCCACTGTCAGCTCTTTGTTGCCATCGACTTGTCAAAAACACAGGAAATGTGAGCCCAATATTCAGATTGGACTACAGGAGCCCCTAGCGACCTCCTTGGTAGACCAGGATTGTTGAAATAAAACCGCATAGGGTGCAGGGGCGAGTTGGGCTATTAGAGAGACCGGGAATTAAAGGGGCAGGTGAAAAGGGGAGGTGATTGGGGCAAGTGTGTAGCCCTTTACCGCCGCCTTGTGGCCACTTTAAGAAAAAAACAATAGCTCCTGGAAGGCAGTTCATAGTAAACTGCTGAGGTTTAAGTTGTTGGTGGGGGATCCTTAAAGCACGTCTTTAAGGATCTGCTTTAATTTTGTCGCCTTTAAGCTGACGACTTTAATTTTGTCGCCCCTCGCGTATTAGGCCGAAATTGGTCCAGCCGATCTTTTATCACTGCAGTCCATAAAAACCTGTTGCCATCTGCTTTTACGTGGGAGAGACCAGAAAACGTTTCTGCAGCCTCACCCAGGGGAAGCATAAAGCCACGTCACCTACTATCGACCACAATGTTATTAGAAGGAATTTAACTCAAATGTAAACAGAGACATCTGTTTAGAGCCTCCAGAGAACAAGTGCTGCTCCTAAACTGTCACCTGTTGAAGAACACAGTTGGAGTTTTATACACAGAGAGAACTCAAATATATAGTGCTCTCGATTTAAACCTGTGTCACAGGTTACTGTCCCTTTTTGGCTACTAGAAGCACACCCACATAGAGGGTCAGCTGCACATCAGCGATTTTTATCTGGGAAAAGTACTGACGGGATTCCCTAAAAGCTCGTAAGGCCACAATACACGATGCCGTTCCATTAAGCCTGGAGAACCCAGAGCAGAACTCATTTGGAGAGGCTCAACGTCACAAGCAGGGGAGACGTAATGAGGGCTCGGGGCGACACAGAAATTGTACTGGAGGGATCTGATCCTACGTGATCAGCGTCAGCACCATGAGCTGGGCCCGCGACCCTGAAGATGCCTTATAAAATTCAAATGAGATTACGTCAGTTCCCTGCACAAAATCTTTGTGAACACTGTGCTTAATATTAATGCTGAACATATTCTAGGGGCTTACGGGGTCCCAGTGACCTGTTCCCTGCCTGCCTCCTGTTCTACACCTTTGACTTTCCACTCTGCTTCGGGACATACTGGTCCCCTGCCTTGGTGCTTTTGCGCTCGCCGTTCACTTTGCCTGGGATGCTCTGCCCCCTCTCCATCTCCCTCCTTGTCACTCCATTTTAGTTCCAACCTCAGGGAGGCCATCGCTGACTGTCTAGTCCTCACAAGCCCCCCACCGTCCATTGCTAACAAAACACCCTGCATTTTCCTTTCTTCATAGTACTTCCATTTATTCAAAAGTATCTTGTTCATTACTTGTTTGCTGGTTTCCTCTCCCTGTAAGGTCCAGGAGAGACTCTTGCAGGAGACGCTGTCAGGGTCCCTCATTCCCTCGGCACTCACCATTCCTGGGCATGTTCCCTGGTGTTCCATCTACAAGCAGCTGTGGCCTTCGCTTGAGGGCTTTCTCTGGCCACAGGAGCACGCTGGGCCTGCACGGGGAAGGGAATTAACGCCTGCGCCTTGCCCCTTACTTCGGTGGCCCTCAGTGACTGGTGGGAATTGGTATATTGTACCCCAGATCCCTCGCCCGCAGATGGGAAAACTTGGAAGCATGTTCTATCCTGGCTCCCAGAATTCCCCAGCAAGCTGGGACCTCAGGTGCCCATAATAATAACCTATCGATATTGCGCCCTTGATCGTCTTTCTTTCTTTTCCTGTCTCACATCCCCATTCTTCTGCCAATGCTCTCTGAGCTCACCTCCCAGATAAACTACGGGCACTTAAATCCTTATCGCAGCCTTCCGTGGGAACCCAACCTAAGACGCCCCTGTATCTCTCACCCCCAGTGCTTAGAACATGGTCTGGGAAACCATAGATGCTCAGTAAATACCTGTTGAACAAATGATTAAGTCTTCCTTCCTTTGACCTCCACTCACCCTTTGGGAAATTCCAATCCAATTAGATAACTTCGCTGCGGATCGTTCCGGTTGCGAAGGCATTTGGAGCCCACTCATCCCCGAAATGGGAAACGGCTACACTTTTTGTCATCAGATTGTTTGAACACAATTCTTCCTGGCGAGCTGTCTCCTCACCCTGCCTGTCACCCATGCCTCTCCCTGGAGTGGGGGCAGAGGAGAAGAATTCAGACGCAGGAGAGAGAAAGCTGGCAGGATGCCTGGCGGAGGCATAGCCTACCAGGGCCTTGGGGAGACGGGGACGCTGGGCCCCGCTGGCATTCACCAGCATTACCCAGTGCCCGGCCCTGCCAAGACGCTGGATGAGACTTAGTTACATCCTTCTCACAGGCCTTCTATATCACAATGGGAATCCACTGGGGGAAAGAATGGATTGTTTGGTTGCAGGTGTTGGGAAATCTGGCTAAATGGAGAAGAAGTTGGGTCCCCACTTCGCACGATGAATAGTGGTGGATTCCAGACGATCAACGATCTAGTTGTGAAAAGCAAAGACTTAACGGTAATCAAAAAAACGTAGGAGGGTATGTTGTGACTTCGAGATGCGAAAGATTTTCTATTGTAAAACATACCTAAGATGCAATTTGCCATCTTAACCGGTTTGAGGTGCGGTCAGTGGTATTAAGTGGATTCGCCTTGGGTCGCCACCACCACCATCCTTCCATGGAACTCTTCTCATCTTGCAAGACTGAAACTCTGTGCCCATTACATAGTAATTCCCTCTTCTGCCCCCCCCCGGGCCCCCCCCCCCCCCCACCGCTCCTGGCAACCACCATTCTGCTTTCAATCTCCATACATTTGACCATTCTAGATTCCCCATACGACTGGAGTCCGACAGCATTTGTCCTTTTGTGCCTGGCTTAGTTCATGTGGCACATGATGTCATCGAGGTTCATCCGTGTTGTAGCAGGTGTCAGAACGTCCCTTAATTTTTTTAATTTATTTTGTGTATTTTTAAATTTTTTTTTAACATGTATTCATTTTTGAGAGACCGAGTATGAGCAGGAGGAAGGTAGAGAGAGATCGGGAGACACAGAATCCGAAGCAGGCTCCAGGCTCTGAGCCATCAGCACAGAGCCCGATGCAAGGCTTGAACTCACTGACTGCACGGTCACGACCTGAGCCGAAGTCGGACGCTTAACCGACTGAGTCACCCAGGCGCCCCTATTTTACTTTTTTAGAGAGTGAGAGCGTGTGAGAGCTGGGAGAGGGGCAGAGGAAGAGACAGAGAAAATCCTAAGCAGGCTCCACACTCAGCACAGAGCCTGATGTGGGGCTCGATCCCACAACCCTGGGATCATGACCTGAGCTGAAATCAAGAGTTGGAGGCTCAACTAAGCCACGCAGGTGCCCCTTTCTTTTCTTTTTAAGGCTGAATAATAATTACTCCGTGGTACGTATGTGCCACATTTGGTTCACTCGTTCATCCATTGGTGGACACTTGGGTTCCTTCCACCTTTTAGCTATTGTGAATAAAGCTGCTATGAATATGGCAGAAAAGGAATTTTGTAACAGGACCCCAAACAAAGGATAAGGAGACAAATTGACGGTTTGGTCGCCATTAAAATTAAAGACTGTGTTTTGTCGAGGGATGCCTGGTGGTTCAGTAGGTTAAGCGTCGGGCTCTTGGTTTCGGCTAGGTCACGATCTCACGGTTTGTGGGTTTGAGCCCTGCATCTGGCTTTGCGCTGACAGTGTGGAGCCTGCTTGCGATCCTCTCTCTCCCTCTCTTTCTGTCCCTCCCTTGCTTCCTCTCTCTCTTTCTCAAAACAGATAAAGTTACAAAAAAAAATTTGAAAACAAAGACTGTGTTTTGTCAGAAACACACCAGGCGAAGTTAACAGACAATAACAGAAGATATTACAAAGCCTAAAACCTATGAAGGTTTAGCACTAAATTCTAGAATATATAAGGAACTCTTGCAAATCAGCAAAGAAAGCCTTTTGTACTTGAGAATGATTTTTATTTCCACAATGTTCATTGGAGGATTTTCTGCCCCTTTCTGACTATTTAAAATCCGGCACCTTCAAAGGGGCGCCTGGGTGGCGCAGTCGGTTAAGTGTCCGACTTCAGCCAGGTCACGATCTCGCGGTCTGTGAGTTCGAGCCCCGCGTCGGGCTCTGGGCTGATGGCTCAGAGCCTGGAGCCTGTTTCCGATTCTGTGTCTCCCTCTCTCTCTGCCCCTCCCCCGTTCATGCTCTGTCTCTCTCTGTCCCAAAAATAAATAAACGTTGAAAAAAAAAAACAAAAACAAACAAAAAATAAATAAATAAAATAAAATCCGGCACCTTCAAAAATTAATTGATTTGGCCAAATTTTTAAATTTATGCTTTCAGAAACCAAACAAAATAAAATCTAAAACAACAAAGTTTAAAGACACAACCAAACTAAAAAGAAACATTTTCAGTATATACCAAGGGGTTATTAAGCTTCTTTCAAAAATATGCACATTATCATCGCTTTCAGAAAAAAAAGAGAAAAATTTTTTACCTCCATTTGAGGGAAGACAGCTTCGTGTTTTGGCTATTAGAACTGGAGATAATTAAATGAAAGAATAAACTTTTTGTTTTTCATGAAGGCTTGAACTTTTTTATTGTTATGTCTGTAATGTGTGGGGTTTTTTTCGGGCCTTTTGGAAAACACAGAAAATCCAGAAGAGCTTAGAGAAAAAAATAAAAGTTACCCATAATTCCACCATACAGGGGAGCCACTGTATCATGTAAGTACATAACCTTATAGCTTTTTGGGGTGCCCAGGTGGCTCAGTCGGTTAAACGTCTGACTCTTGATTCGACTCAGGTCATGATCTCATGGTTCATGGGATCGAGCCCCTCATCAGGCCCTGTGCTGATAATGCAAAGCCTGCTTGGGATTTTCTCTCTCCCTCTTTCTGGGCCCCTCCCCCGTTCATGCTCTCTCTCTCTCTCTCTGTCTCTCAAAATAAATTAATTAAAAACAATAATAATCTTATAGCTTTTGGGGGTTTGGGGTATAGTTGTTTTTATAATGAAAGTAGGATTAGCCTGTCTATTATATTTTGTACCCCATTTTATTATTTTCTCTCTCATTCACAATTTTTTATGTCATTCATTATTCCTTCTCCAGTGGTTGATAGCCCCTCCCCCCTAGGACCTTGCCTGTCCAGACTCAGGTGTGGAAATTCTGGGTGTTCCCATTACAGTTTGGAGAAGCCAAACTTTGGTATTCAGAGGAATCTACGTAACAAACCTTTGTAACCAGCTCTTTGTACCATTAGTTTCTGCTGATAATTGCCTTCCTGCAATTTGCTGTCCCTAGAAACTCCAAGTCCTCTCTCCCTTTTTCTTATCACTTCTCCACAGAATTATTGTTCTTTGCTACATGGACCCAAGTGCTACCCATCCCTTTGTGGTACTCATCACCGAATACTCCTGTGTGTAAACACGTGTTAATACACTTCTGTCTTTTGTTGTCTCCTTTGCAAGGTCCCAGGGGAGGCTCTCGAAGGATAAGGAAAGGTTTTCCTCCCCCGCAATACCAGTACCTGAGGTTCTGTAACCCAACAAGGTCGTCCGCCCTGGCTCCTGACCCAACAAGGTCGTCCGCCCTGGCTCCTGAAACTCCAGCCAAGGACAGAGGCTTCCAAAGGCCCAACGGCAGAGCAGAACATCTCCAGGAGGTGCATGATGAGAAAATGTGAGATCTAAGGTGGCATTTCAA
Source organism: Herpailurus yagouaroundi (assembly GCF_014898765.1). Lineage (NCBI taxonomy): Eukaryota > Metazoa > Chordata > Mammalia > Carnivora > Felidae > Herpailurus > Herpailurus yagouaroundi. Next base: position 8,092,464 of record NW_024412400.1, read on the forward strand.
CCATCCTGTTAGAAGCAGGGCTTGCACAGTCCTGGGGACCAAGTCCACGCATTAAGTTTGGGGCCGGGCACAGTGGCCCCTGTTTACGAAGAGTCAACTTTGATCTTGAACTGCTTAATCTCCATAGCATTGTAGTTATGACTCCACTTTTATTCTTTGTTGGTACCTTTTCTCCTTTTCTCTTGATAAGTATTGTCAAAAACGTATCTGTTTTGTTAAAACAAACAAGTAAACAAAGAACCACAAATTTCTTTGGTTTCCTTGACCTACTATGGAAACCTAGTATGTCTATTCTTTTGTTTCTTTCATCTCTGCCCTTTATTGTTTTCTTCCTTCCACTCTCTTTGTTCTATCCTTTTGGTCACTTTTAAAATTAGACACTGAGCTCCCTCACGTTTAACTTTTCTTCTTTTCCACTGTAAGCATTTAAGGATGTACATTCCCCTTGTGCAGCCCACAGGTTTTGATAGCTAGTCTTTTCATTATCATTCACTAAGAGATATTTTCTAGTTTCCATTAACTATGGTCTTCCCGAAGCTCCCTGGAGAGCTCTGTGGTCTCTTGCCCTGAACTCTGCAGGTATCCTCAGCGCGATTCGTGTGTTTTGTTTTGTTTTGTTTTTGTTTTTTTGAACCAGATTCATTTTTACTGCTGGTGTCAAACTCTCTTCAAATATTCTATTTGGAGATATCAGATGTCAGCTTATTGCCTTGAAGATAGCACTGCTTTTACACTCTTTGTGGTTTTGCTTTGTTACAGCATGGGCAGGGCCGGGGGTGCGATGGGGAGACAATTTGTCTTAGTTAACCACAGATCTCCAAGTGTAGCTTGTAATTTTAAGTGGAAAAAAAAAAAAGGAGATGCAGTACCCAGATATGGCCAATAGATGATGCTATTGACCCATTTAAGGCCAGCTCTTTTATTCCGTAGGGCTCTCTATTTTCTGCTGACTTGCATGTGAGTTTATTTCAAAGAAAAGACCCCAAAGTCAGAAGAGGTAGAGAGGTTATATAATACCGGCTGAACACTTAGATGCTCCAGGCACTCAAGATATAAGCATAATAAATTAAAACTTTGGTTTAAAAGATGCAGAGAGGGGTGCCCGGGTGGCTCTGTCAGTTGAGTGTCTGACTCTTGATTTCAGCTCATGTCATGGACCTCAGTGAGGTCGGTGAGATTGAGCCCCGCATCAGGCTCCGTGCTGAAAGCGTGGAGCCAGCTTGGGATTCTCTCTCTCTCTCTCTCTCTCTCTCTCTCTCTCTCAAAATAAATAAAACTTTAAAAACTAAAAATAGACAAATAAATAAAAAGAAGCAGAGAAATGTCCCTGTGAGAACTTCTGATTCCAGAGGTCTGGTGAAGGAGCATTTGTTTTCCCTCCGCGTCCTGATGTCCCAGTGATCTGCCCAGTCAGTCCCTGGTGATGGTTCTCCTGGCGCAGTCACCTGGATGATTTGTTTTGGATTACAGATGAACGCTCCTCCCAGAACTCACCTTCAAGGGTTAAAAAGGTTAGAATCTATTTGGGCACAATTTTCCACCAGAGTGAAACAGGTTGTGGAAGTGACAGTGAGGGAGGGCATCCGCCTTTGAATGATTACCTTTCCAAGGTACACATATCCTCGTGTTTGTGTCCTGTCTCTCTCAAATGCCCTCTGTTCAAACCACAGCCTCCTAAGTGCTCTTTGAGACTTAATCTGATTAAGAACCACCAGCTGTCCCACTTCTGGGTATCCATCTGAAGGAAATGAAATCCCTATTTCAAAGAGCTATCTGCACTCCCATGTTCATTGTAGCATTATTCACAATAGCCAAAAGGTGGAAACAGCATAAGTGTCCATTTATAGACAAATGGATAAAGAAGATGTGAGGTGTGTGCATATGTTATAAAACAAATAAATATGTATGTTATATATGTATATATATGTTATATGTATGTGTATATGTATGTATGTATGTACATATATATGTGCATAACAGAATATTACTCAGCCATTAAAAAAGAGGGGTCTTGCATTTGGGACAACATGGATGGACCTTAAGGAAATTATGCAAAGCAAGATAAGTTGGACAGAGAAAGGCAAAGACTGGGGGCGCCTGGGTGGCTCAGTCAGTTAAGTATTTGACTCTTGATTTCGGCTCAGGTCATGATCTCCCGGTTCATGAGATTGAGTCCCCAAGTTGGGCTCTGTGCTGACAGCACCGAGCCTGCTTGGGATTCTCTCTCTCTTTGTCCCTCTCCCCACTCGTGCATGTGCTCTCTCTCTCTCTCTATCTCTCTCCAAATAAGTAAATTTAAAAAAGAAAGACAGAGACGGTACAATCTCACTTATATGTGGACTCTAAAGCTGGAACTCCTAGAATCAGGGAGAATGGTGATTGTCAGGGGCTGGTGGTGGGAGAAATGGGGCGATGTTGATCAAAGGATGCAAACTTTCAATTATCCAATGAACGCATTCATCCCTAGCCTGGTGACTGTAATTAACAATACGGTAACCTGTACTGAAAAGTTGCTGCGAGAGTAGAGTTTCAACAGTCCACCAAAACAACAGCAACATAGTAATTATGTGAAGCGAAGAAAGTGAAGGATGTGTTAACTAACGTTACTTTGGTAAACATCTCACAATACATACAAATCATCACATTGTATGCCTTAACTTACATAATGTTATATACGAATTCTGTCTCAAGCTGGAGGGGAAAGAATCCCCTGATGATTTCATTAAAATGCAGATTCTGTTTAAGAAACCGAACAGATAAACATGTGAGAAGGGAGCGGGGGTGGGGGGAGACGAGAGGGAAACAAACCAGGAGAGACTCTTAATGATAGAGAACAAACTGAGGGTTGAAGGGGGTGGGGGGGGGGGATGGGCTAGATGGGGGGTGGGTATTTAGGAGGGGACTTGCTGTAATGAGCACTGGGTATTGTACCTAAGTGATGAACCACTGAATTCTACTCCTGAAACCAATATTGCGCTGTATGTTAACTAAGTAGAAATTAAATTTAAAAAAACTTTTAATGTAGATTCTGACTCAGGAGGTCTAGCCACATGCGTGAGAGTCTGCATCTCTAACAAGCTCCCAGGTGATGCTGGTAACATAGGTCTGCCAGCCACACTTTGGGTAGCAAGCATTCATGGCCGTGGTCTAATGGCAGGAGTCAGGGTGGTGGTCCCTTCAGAGAATCTCTAGGATTTGGAATCAGAAGGCCTGCCTTCAAATCCAGGCTCCACACTGAAGTGTGAGCTGACCCAGCCAGAGAAGCTCTCATAGCCTCAGTTTCCTCAACAGTGACTTAGGGATGTTACATTTAATAACACACAGGGTGAAATGGAGTGATTTGAATATGGCTCCCAACCCAATGCCTCGCCAGCGTAAGAGCTTGGTCACGTTTTCGGGAGATGTGACACTTTCACGGAACGTGGCAGTGTGAATACTGATACAGGACGCCCTGGACCACTTCTAGTTTGTCACGGAAACGATCTGCGGACTCGTTTTCTAAATCTGCCCGAGATGCTATGAAAAGCCACAAACCCGTGAGACCCTTCCTCTCCCACATCTTCAGAATGTCTGGGGAGGGAAGGGACTCAACGTTTTAACAGGTGCCCAGAAACGTCTTGAGATCACGCAAGTCTGACACACTGTTGTACAGAATTTAAAAATATGGGGAAACCCACCCGCCTCCTTGCTGGAAACTAGGGAGACAGACCATCCATCCTCCTGATGCAGCGGCATTGATCTCTTAGTTTTCATGACGAGGGAGTCAGAGGAAGCCCAGAGAGACAGCTCAGCCCTCTCGTGGAAGATGGAGGAAGGAAGAAGGGGACAGGCCCTACGAACCCCCTAACGTGGAGGGACGCGGGCAGGCCTGGGACGAGCCTCCAGGCTTCCATCCACGGGGCAAGGGCCACCCCCGGAGGCAGGGCTTCCTGCTTGGCCGCAGGGAGACCACTAACCCGCCAGCCCTTCCTTCTCTGGGGTCCACGGCTTCTCCCCAGAGAATGAGAACAGGAGGAGAATCCGCAGGATCACAGAGAGTGCCCAATTTTGTGCAGGGCGTGTTACCATTTTCATATCAAAGTGTCCTATACGAATTCCCTTCCCTCCTAGCCATTCCACTCTGGGGCAAAGCGGAATGAATTCAGATGTTTCGGGCACCGGGGTTGAAACGACCAATCCCAGAGCCAGAATGAGTAAATACCTTCAGCCCGAAGAGGATCCAGGCAGGCCAAAGGTGGCAGGTGGCAAGCTTCAGGATGTGGGCTCGGCAGACACAAAGGGCCCCCCGTGACAGAGCAGATGGCCAGTGTGATGAGAGCACTGAGCCAGAGGGCATGTTGGCGATAGAGGAGGAAGCTAGAAAGGCAGACGGTCAGACGGGCTCATAGGCTGGGGCCGCAAGCGTGAGTGTTACCCTGAAGCATTGGTGTGTTTAAAAAAAATTTTTTTAACTTTTATTTATTTTTGAGAGACAGAGAGAGAGCATGAGCAGGGGAGGGGCAGAGAGAGAGGGAGACACAGAATCCAAAACAGTCTCCAGGCTCTGAGCTGGCAGCACAGAGCCCGACGCGGGGCTCGAACTCACGGACCGCGAGATCGTGACCTGGCTGAAGTCGGACGCTTCACCGACTGAGCCACCCAGGCACCCCAGCATTGGCATGTTCTTAAGCAGAGAAACAGCCCGATACAGTGACTGGAAGAAGCCAGTTGTGGCTGCTGCACAGTGAGAGGAAGGGAGGTAGGGGGAGCAGTAGTGGAAGAGAGGAGACCAAATCGAGGCTACTGCACCGGTCCAAGCAGGAGATGGTGGCAAAGAGAAGGGTTGGGCGGGTTACACACTTGTTCTGGGGACAGAACTAACAGGACTCGGGGTTGTACTGGACGTCAGTGACCAGGAAAAGATGACTCCCACATCCAACCTTTAGAAACCGAGGGGCAGGAAGTGACATGACCAAAACGAGGAAGGCTGGGGTAGAGACACACAATTAAGAAGTGGAAACGCGAATTCTGTGTGGATATGCTATGTGTGAGGGACTTTAGACACGCGCCCCTTTGGAGATGTCAGGCAGGTAGTTAGTTGGGTGTATGAGGCTGGCGGTCAGAGAAGACATAAATTCAGGAGGTATGGACTCACAGACTATTTAAAGCCATGGTGAAATTTTTAGGGAGAGATTGTATAGAGAAGAGGTCCCGGAAGGAATCCATGTGGCACATCAGAAATGCTAGTTTCAAAGAAGTATTTCTCGTGCGACATCGTTTTGTATAAAATTTTAAAATTTGGGGCATCTTGGTGGCTCAGTCGATTCAGCATCCGACTCTTGATTTTGGCTCAGGTCAGGATCTCACGGTTCTTGAGTTCAAGCCCCGAGTTAGGCTCTAGCATAGAGCCTGCTTGGGATTTTCTTTCCTTCTCTCTCTGCTCCTCCCCTGTTTGTGTTCTCTCTCCGTCTCAAAATAAAATAAATAAACCCAAATCTTTTTTTTTTTTTATTAAAATGACATAGAAAAAATCTGCGTGAATATTCAGCAAACTGTTCGTGGTGGGTACCTCTGGAGGGTTGGGTGGGAGGGCTTTCCTTTTCTCCACTGTATGTCTCTGGCACATTTGAATTTTTATAAAGTGCATGGTTCTTACCTTTGTCCTGAGAGAAAAACGATAAATGGAATTGATTTAAATGATAGCTCCCATGATTGGTGAGGATGCTGTGACGTGGGCGAATGCGTCCTCTTTGGAGAAAGCATAAGTTGGCACAACTTTCTAGAATGAAATTTGGATTTCATTTGAAGGAAAGTACATGTCGGGGCCCTTGAAAAGTTGAGACCTTTCCGCTTCCAGGCACTTTTGCTGGAGAAACCGTCAGAGATGGTTGTTAGGAAGCATGGAAAGGTTTTGACAAATCCACGACGGCACGTGAACGCTATAAATGTCCCCACGCTCGGCTGGATCCAGCCATTCCTTATCCCCGTTGGAGTCCTTCGGGAGCTGGGTACTGGGGAGCGCTCAGGATGGGAATTGCCACCTGATCATTACCCATCCTGTGCCTGCGCCCTCCCCTGCAGGTCTCTGGGGACCCCACACTTAGTCTGCGGCCCCAGGGAAGTTGTCGTCTCCCACATCCAGCTTCTGGATGAAGAGAAGCACCCATGCGATGGGGAGGTGGCCAAGTTCTCCCGGAGAAGACCAGTTTCCCTGCATGGTTGAGAAAAGAACATCAGACACAGGGCCCGTGCTCAAAGGCTCCGGCTTCTAACGGTCCGGTTTGACCCCACCGAATGTCGCCTTCCACCCCAACCACCAAAAGCGCCTTATTATTGGACTCGAGCCGTGACCGGCTCGCCCTGAAACAAACACGCTTTCAGATTCAGGCCTCCTCCAGGACCCCAGGCTAGATTTGCACGCAAACCTCTCCCTCCCTTTGTGAAGAGTGTCTGAAGTTGCCTGAGCCTGGGCCCCCGGAGATGGGGGATTTTCCCGCTGTCAGAAACCTGAGCTGAGCTGGGAAATAGGGAAATAATCAAACGGTTAGTAGGCCCCGTGGCTTTCTGAAAAGAGGCCCAGGAGAGGCCGGAGGAGAGCAGGAGCGAGGGCAGGCCGAACGTTTGCCTACAGGGGGTTAGGAAGCATCACTGGTGGGGGGTGGGGAGGGGGGCGATGGGGTGAAATGCCTCCTGGGTTCTGCTGAGGAGACGACGTGTGGAAAGGTGTGAGCATGTGCTTTGCACAGTCGCTGCTCCCTGGACTTTCCTCTCAGGTTCACCATCATCGTGTCGGTGTTACCGGGCAGGCCTGCCAACTCCATTTGCTGAAGCCCTGGGACGTGCCCATGGATCTGGTTTCAGTCACCCCAAAGCCTGCGACCACGGGGGTCTGCTTTGCAAAGCAGAGTTTCGGTTTCTATGAAACTCTGTCTTCTTCGTTGCTGTCATGTTCTGGTGCCAAAGGCTCATGTGGCCTAACCCTGACAGACGCCATTGTCCCCCAGACACACCCCAGGCGGGCTAAGGCGAGGGACTGTCATCCAACCGAAAGGACTGTGGCTCAAATGGCTTCTGGGCCTCACCCAAAGTCCCAGAGCCAGGGTGTGATAAGGCCCACTCCCGAGCCCTGGTTGTGGCTTTCCCGGTCTTTTTTACTTTCTTTAATGTTTGTTTATTTTTTTAGTTAGAGAGAGAGAGAGTTAGAGAGCAAGCGGGGGAGGGGCAGAGAGAGGGAGACAGACAATCCCAACTCATGCGGGGCTCGAACTCATGAACTGTGAGATTGTGACTTGAACCGAAGCCAAGAGTCGGACGATGAACTGACGGAGCCACGTAGATGCCCCCCTTTGCCGATCTTCCGGTGACTTCTCTGAGCAGGTAAGTCAGCTTGGCAGTGGACAGAGAAGCTGGCTCATCCATCCTGACAAAAAGTACTGACGGCTGCTTGAGGGGCCCGGGAGCTAAGGGGCCCGGAATTCAGGGCTCCAGGTGGCTTACAGACCCAGGAACCTAGTCTGCATTTCCTCCTCCAGACTGCCCCACACTAGCGGTCTGTGTTTGTACCGCCATATTCCTCCACATTTTTGTATCCCCTCTGCCAAAGAGAAAGAAACGTGTCCCACAAAACTGCCCTTGGGGGGACTGATCGATCACACACCAGCCTGGGAGAGTGGTGCAACGTGGCCGGGGTTTATGCTGCCCTTTCGAACCTCGCCCACGGGAACTACCCAGGAAGCAACAGGTCACCCCATCTACAGCCGAGTTTCACCTGTAATTAAACGTGAATTCACTCATGCCTTGTCCCTGTGCCCATGTGCTGCTGGGAATCTGAGCCACAGTCACCTGGGCTGAAGCCAGGCCTCTCAGAACAGCACCAAGAGGCATCAGGGAGTAAAAATAGACTCCTGATTATTAAATCCAATGCCTCACTCGGGGAGCTAATGAGAGCACTCCCAAAGGAAGCCGAGAGCTGCCTCTGGGCACAGAACAGGTGCTTCCAGTAAATGCCCCCACTCCAACACACACACACACACACACACACACACACGAGCGCGCAAATTGGGATTACACTATTACCTATTTAAATTCATCACATTTCTGATGGGAAGCCATCAGGACGAGGATGTGAAAGCAAGAACTTCTAACCTTTCTCGTGGTGGAACTGCTCATTTGGTGCCAGGCACTGTGGGGATATGAGGTGACGTCACCTTTCAGCAAACGTGGCCAGCACCCCGCCCACCACGCACCTGGAAATCACCTACGGTCCCTTGGCCTCCTACCCTAAACCCCCGCACGTCTCTGACTGGGGCCATCTCTGGCTGTGGGAGCTTGAGGCATGTGAACAGGACTGTCGCAAAGTGCCCCCAGGAGGGGGTCCGGTGAGGGAGGAGCTGGCGGACAAATATCACGGCCTCCTCACCCCTTGTCCCACTTGGGTTCCCTGGGGCCCCTAGGTGGGAGGAAGCCCCTGTTGCCCACCCTGGCCCCCTGCTCATTAACTTTCCCTGCCTTGGCCTCCCTCCCTTTTCTGACTCACTTTATAGAATCGCTTTTCAAATACAGAAATACAGGGTGTTTGCATCCAAATCCTAGTCTCAGCATCTGCTTTCAGAGGAACTCAAACTAAGACTCAGTTTTACTCTTAACCTCAGTAATGACATTTCCAAGGTAGCTGTACTAAGAGTGAGCCCAAATATCTACAGGCCAAAGTCAATGAGTGAAGAAGCCAGGAGGTGCATGAGGGGTCCTGGGGGGAAGGGGGTGGCTATGTCCTCTCTTGGGGATAGCTCCTACTCTGCTCAAGTGACTGTTGCCATGCAAGGGGGGGGGGCACTTTTGCTAGATCTTTCCATTTTTAAAGAGGCTGAAACTCTGCCTCTTATTATGGGTTTTCTTAATTTTTTAAACTCTGGAATCGATTCAAACATGTTCAAATACCGTGAAGTTACGAGAAACCTACTCATGCACCAGAACCCACCACAATCCCCCAGCTTGCAGCCTCTGGTTGCACTGGGTTTGTCAATCAGACATCCACGGGGACCTTTCCTGGGGTAATTTAAGTTGAGGAGGGGGGCCAGAAGGCATATTGTGGAGAGCTGAGGAAGGAATTGGAGGTGAGAATAGAGAAGGCCAGTGTACGGGGTTCATTCCAGAACAGAGGGAGAGTAGTTCTTGAGGTCAAGGAAGCACTTTGGTTTTTAAAGTTTGGTCACTTGAGAGTGTTTGTAAGCAGAGAGGAAAGATCCAACAACAAAGAGGAGACTGGAAACAGAGGAGACAGGCAGGGTAGCCGGCTGAGAAAAGTTCCTCAAATGAGGACAAGAATGGACCCAGTGATGCCAGATGGGGACTTGACCTTCATGAGGAGGAAAACCCATTACTCTCAGACATCAGCCTGGGGGGCAACGGGGCAGTGGGGTGTGGGGTCCCTGACACCCTATGGTAAAAATGTTCGGATACACCCCAAGGCAGAGGGACGCATCCCTTCGAAAATAACGTGTATTGGATGTATTGGGTATTTTTTTCGTTTTAATTATCTAATTACAAAATTGATAACACGCTTGTTGTGAGGATGTTGGAAAATGCAGAGAGGCATAAAGAAGAAAATAAAAATGTCCTGTTGTCCCATCGCCTAGACATGACCACTGTTCATATTTGGCACCTATACCTGTTTCCCTTCAGACTGGAATTACACCGTCCACACTGGTTTGCAATCTGATTTTTACTTCTTAACATGTCATGAATGTTTTCCCATGCCATTAGGCATTCTTTTAAAATACGATTAGTTACAGTCACACCGTGTTACCCAAAGATGCCCACACTGGAGTAGATCCCACACTGCAAGCTCTTCTGACAATGCGACGTTGACACATCACCATTAAGAGGTGGGGTCTTTGTTTCCTCTCTTTGAACCTAGCCAGACTTTTTTTAACGGTCACAGTCAACCAAAGGAGGCGTAGGTGATGCTGCGTGACTTCCAAGGCTAGATCATGAAAGGCAATAATATGTCTTCTGCCTGACTCTTTCTTTCTCTTCCACCTGGGAACCAAACCACGATATCATGGGGAAGTCCAAGCTACGTGGAAAAGCCCCACGTGAATGTTCTAGCTGAGCTCCTGGCCGATCATCAGCATCTGCTAAATACGTGAGCAAACCAACCATCACGTGATTCCCGCCTTTAAGTTCTCAGGCTGAGCCCCCAGACGGCACAGAGCTGAGATAAGCCATCTCCACTGTGTCCCGTCCGAATTTCTGACCACAAAAACCATGATTAGAAGGAATAACGATGAGGCGCCTGGGTGGCTCAGTCGGTTAAGCGTCTGACTCTCGGTTTCGGCTCAGGTTACGATCTCATGGTTTGTGGGATGGAGCCTTGCGTCAGGCTCTTCGCTGACAGTGTGCATGGAGCCTGCTTGCAATTCTCCCTCTCCCTGACCCTCCCCCTGCTCTCTCTCAAAAATAAATAAACTTAAAAAAACGGTGGTATAATAAATGGTTACTGTTTAGTAACTGAAGCAGTATGGCATTGCATGAACGTATAATAATTCTCCTTTTTGGGGTTTTCGGTTATCTCCAATTTCTTATTAGTCCAAATAACAGTGGGATGAGCCTCCATATAGCTGATTCTTAATTAGTCATCTATTTCCTAAGAATAAAACTAGGTCAAAAGCCACTATCCTTTTAGAACGATCTTTGGGAACACATTGCTAAATCGCTTCCTAGAAAGATTGTGTCAATTTACATTCCCATCAGTATCGGATGAGGGCATATGAGAGCATCTAGTGAGTTGTTCTTAGTCAGTGAGTTGTTCTTAGTCACCATCCTCTGGCAACCTCACATTTCTTGTCCTCACGCCATTGGTCATTTTTTGAGGTATACGATTCTGAGGTTCCTCAACAAAACCGTGGATGCCATGTTGGGAGTTGATCAAGGCAAGGGTTGGCTGGTAGGGCTCCGGGACCCGACAGCTTAGCTTAGAGCAGGGGTCCTTGGGGGGACTGCTGGCCTTAACCACACCACACACCAGAGGCTCCTCCTGTCCTCCTTAGATGGAACCACAACACTAACCCCAGAAACTATGTCTGCTCCCATCCTCCTCTTAAACGTGGATGATAATAGAAGCCAGGAATATCCTTTCCTTCCATCCGGTTGTTGAGACGACATTCACATAACATAAAATTAGCCAATTTACAGTGATAAATTCAGTGGTACTTAGCAAAATTCACCGTGCTGTGCGACGACCGACCACCTCTATCTAGTTTCAAAACATTCTCGTTGCCCCTAAAGGAAACCCCATTCCCATTAAGCAATTTTCCCCATGCCCCTCTCCCTAGCCCCTGGCGACCACCAATCTATCTTCTGTTTCTGTGGATTTGTCTATTCAGAGTATTTTGTATAAATGGGGTCATGCAGTCGGTAGACTTTTGTCTGGCTTCTCTCACTCAGCATGATGTTTTCAAGGTTCATCCCCCTTGAAGCATGTATCAGTACTCCATTCCTTTTTATAGCTGGATAATATTCCATAGTATGGCTATCCTTCAATTTGGTTATTCATGGATGGACATTTGGATTGTTTCTGTCCTGTTCTTTTTTTTTTTTACCAAGATATATGTACTGAAACTTGTCCCCCAGATACAGTCATTTGTTGTCACTTCTTTGTCTGAATTCTTCCCAGGTTCTTCCACTCAATGATTGAGGAATATTTGTCACTCTATTTTTCATCCCTAAAAGCCACCTAATTCCTTATTGAAGCCCTCATTTAACCTGATCTGGATTCAGTTTCTCCCACTTACTTTCAAAGCAAAACAAAAACCGTCCCAGAGTCTATCGCATGAGTCAAAAACTCTTTTTGATAGAATAGGCTTTAAAAGAAGATATTCAGGGGGCACCGGGGTGGCTCGGCCAGTTAAGCGTCCAGCTCTTGATTTTGGCTCAGGTCATGAGCTCATGGTTTGTGAGATCGAGCCCTACATCAGGCTCTGTGCTGACAGTGTGGAGCCTGCTTGGGATTCTCTCTCTTCCTCTCTCTCTCCCCCTCCCCATCTCATGCTCTCTCTCTCAAAATAAATAAACATTTAAAAGAAGAAGATAGGGGCGCCTGGGTGGCACAGTCGGTTAGGCGTCCGACTTCAGCCAGGTCACGATCTCGCGGTCCGTGAGTTCGAGCCCCGCGTCAGGCTCTGGGCTGATGGCTCGGAGCCTGGAGCCTGTTTCCGATTCTGTGTCTCCCTCTCTCTCTGCCCCTCCCCCGTTCATGCTCTGTCTCTCTCTGTCCCAAAAATAAATAAAACGTTGAAAAAAAAATGTTTAAAAAAAATAAAAATAAATAAAAGAAGAAGATATTCAAATGGAGTTGAGGCAGCTATGGAGTTCTTAGAAGGCATTTCTGATTTAGCTGGAGAAATTTGGGCCAAATCAATGGTTCTCAAAACTCTCCTTTGTGCTTCCACATGGTTTGATAAATGAAGCATGTGACTAAAAATAGAAAAGAAGCCAGTCGTTGGAGTGTTAGATGCCAAAGAAGGAGTTGATGGCCCTCCCTGTCTCTACCCCATCTTTTTCCCCACCCCTGGCCTCAACACAGGCCTCTCTCATTGTGACATGTGATGGGCACATTGAGTATGAACTTGATTACCCCCCTGGTGCCAGAACTATAGTGCAGCTGCCCCATTCTTCGCGTCCAGTCGTTGGATCCATGTGAGAACACGAGGGGGCCATGGCTGACACGTTAGAGTTAAGGGCTTGTATCTCATTCACGAATTCCATCCAAAGACCTACTGAAATGGGCGCTAAATATACTGGGCTCCATGGGTTTATCTTACTCTGAGAAAAAAAAGGTCAAGTTCACCGCAGCTTAAGAATGAAAACCATTTGCATGGCCAAATCTTACTGCCCCTAGGTGTTGCTGTTAAAGGTCAAACGCCAACAACGACCATCGACATCTTGATCTATTGAGCAGTTCAAACCAAATCTATCGAAACCGTATGACTCTTACGTCCTCTCCAAAGTACACCCTTGGCAAACGGCTCCACGATTCTGTTCAGTATTTCCCAGTCCCAGAGATCAAGCAGAGTAGAGGTTTTCCCCCACCCTCTGACAACAGTGCCCCTGTGGAACCTTGCATAAATTGAAATGGCGTGAATGGAAAAAGCATTACCGTTTCGTAGAGACAAAACTCCTCTTCAACTTTCAGCTAGCAAAAACACGTAGGCCTTTTGTCAGTAGCAGAAAACTGACGTAGGCCTTTGGTAAAAGGAAGCAGGCATAAAGCAAGCTTTCAGGGAGCAGGGGAGACCTCTATTTTGATCTGGGTGAGGGTTTTTGGGTACTGATCAAAGACATAATGATCAGCAGAGAAGATGCCTGAGAGTATATGCCTCCCCTGGACGAGCACCTCTCAAGTGGCAATTAAAGTCAGGTTTCAGAGGTAAGCTGTCTTCTCTTGTCCGCCACCATTGAGGATGTAGGCCAAAAGGGAAGCGGTTAGGTCAAAAGGCAAGATAGTTTGCAATATAAGCAGAAGCATTGTATTATTAGTCCAGACTGTTTTGGTTGCCTGTGCCAGAAACATAGCACAAGTTCACTAAAGCATAAAAAAGCAAATTGGTTCACCAATCTTCAGTCACGGCTGACCCCGGCAGCTCAGACTACATCATTCATTCTGCCTTCTTCAGCATTGTCTTCACTTGCTAGGTAGTGGCTGGGGTGAGGTCAGCTCCATCTGAACCAAAAGGTGGAGAGGGGTAGTTCCCCAGGATAAAAGTCAGAGTTTGGGGGTAGACAAGGACAAGAGATTCTACCCCAAGAGGCCACAAAAGCGACCGCCATGAATCTGGCCCTGAGATACCACAATACCTGATCTCATGGTGCTTTTTCAGCAGAAGTGCCAGAAATACACCGATGAACAGAACAGGCACCCCCTCTGCCTTCATGGAGTTTGCATTTTAAGGTCAATATACTTCATTATGACTCCATCCAGACTAGCTCCTGTCTTCCTGAATCACCACACAACAGCTAATGGGAGGAGTATCAAAGGCCAGAGCCCGAGACAGGCACCGGGCACCTACGATTTACAGAGGGAGTGTTCTTAAGAGAGAGGAGAGGGAGGGAAACAGGGTGGAGGCTAAGCAGGAAAGTGGTCTCAGCTGGAGTAAGCTTCAGCCTGATCCCCTGGGAGGCTGTGGAGCCTGAGTTGTACCACAGAGTTGGTCGAGGCCTGGCCGTCCGTACCTCCATGTCAGTCACTCATTGGCTCTGGGCTGCCCTGGGGGGACTGGGGGTGTGATATTCCAGGCCAGATGGCTCCTGTTCTGGCAAAATAACCCTCTGAAGGGGAACGCCGTGAGTCATTCATGACCAACACTCCCAGCTGCTGGGAGTGGATTCAATGAGCTAATTATTCACTTAGTTAACCGATATGACCAAAGAGCAAACTCAAGTAGTAGTGGTAGTAATTATGGGAGATGAATTAAACTCTCTTATGTCTTTCCTAGGAACTCGGTGATTCTTCTAGGGAAAATAATAATAATAAAACTAAGGCCACATGGTCAGCTGAGTCTTCTGCAACAATGCCCAGGGTAATGAGGGAATTTCAGGGAATGAGGTTGAATACTGTGAATTGTGTTTGGCAGCTGGAGAGCCCATGTCTACCAGGAAATCTCTGCTTCCTAAAAAATGGAAGCGCTGATAAGGTCAGGACAATTACAGCCTTTAGTTATTTGTAACTAAAACCTTGTAACAGAATAAAGCGGGAGTCGAAAACTCAAGATCTAATTTGTCACCAACGGACAACACGTTATGTCTTCTGGAACGTCCACTGCGGATGAACAATGAGAAGTGTTGGCAAATATTTTATTGTTTCTTCAATTTCAAATGATTCTGTTTGTTACGAATTGCATTTTCAACGACTACAGAAACTTTACGAACTTTAGGAAGATGTCGAACGATCCGCCATGTTCTAGCATGGGAATGGAAGGCCTGGGGGCCAGAGTCAGCAGGCATAGTGCAGTCGGGGCTGGAGGGCTGGAGGCCGGCACCCAGTGGTGAGGAAGGGCCCGGGAGGTTTTTGTGTTGAACACACAACCCGCTCCCCACTACACAGAGTGTCCTGCCTGCATTAACAGGACTTTACTATCTCCATCATATTCATGAGCGTAATTTCGCTATGCCAGGAGACTCCTGCCCAGGAAAGTAACTTGAAAGTTCATTATAAGAACCTCCCAAAAGGCACATCAATGCCTCTCTGGGAAGCGTCAGCAGACCGCTGACTTTCTAAACTTCTTTGGATCTCTCACCTCAAAACCCTTGCCTTGCTGTTTCCAGAAACTCTAAACCATTATGCCATGCTCTTTATCCAATCCTAATTGAGCATCTCACGGAAAGAGTCACTTTAAATAACACGTCCATTTCTGGGGCACCTGGGTGGCTCAGTTGGTTGAGCGTCCAACTTCAGCCCAGGCCATGATCTTGCGGTTCATGAGTTGGAGCCCCACATCGGGCTCTGTGCTGACAGCTCAGAGCCTGGACCCTGCTTCGGATTCTGTGTCTCCCTCTCTCTATGACCGCCCCCACTCACACTCTCTCTCTCTTTCTCTCCTAAAAATTAAAAAAACAAACAAACATTAGAAAAACCCACTTCCGTTTCTCAATAAAGTCCAGCTTTGCCTTTGCCCCTCAGAGCTCCATTGTGGTGTTGTTCTTCCTTACCAGAGTAAGCAATCAACTCAGCACTGTCTTAACAATAGGTTGTGTTGGTCGTATTTGGGGAGCTTGTATTTAACAGATTTTAATAGCTATAGCTTTTCTCAGACATAAAACTTCATGCTTGCTTCTCTGCCGTCCTCAAACGCTTCCTCCAGGGCCATGTCTTGAATCTCTGCTCTTAATATTGTGATGTTTCACATCTTCCTCTAACCACCCCCCCCCACAATGAAAACAGGAGATGTACCTAAATATTAAGAGTAGGTAGAAGAATTATATACGTGAAACTTTATGCACCTAGTATGAAAGCTTTGAAATCTGTGAAACAAAAATGGTAGATGTACAAGGACAAATGGACAAATCTACAATCTTTATGACAAAATTAAAAGTCTCAGACATTGGCAGAGTGGGTACAAACAAATGAGAATATAGATCGTTTGAATAACAGTTGATAACGTACATTAAATGTTATAGCCTCAAAACAAATAATATATTCCTTCTCCTTGATTCACTTTCTACACCGAGCCTCCATGATCCATCCTGTGTTTTCTTCTCACTTCATTGGTGCCTCTTTCCCAGATCTTTCCTTGTTCCTCTCCTTCCCTCAGACTTCACATGATGCTGGAGCTCTCCTCTCTATTTACATCCACTCCCTTGGAAACCTCGTCTGGTTTCTTGGCTATAAATACTAACTGCCTGCTAACAGCTCCTAAATTTATATCTCCATTCTGACCTCTCTTCTGAGCCCCACATTCATAGATCCAATCGTCTACTCAACACAACTCAAATTTAGCATTTTGGACATTGAATTCCAGACCTTTACCCCACAACCTGACTTATCCACAGTTTTCCCCATCTCAGCGGATGGCGACTGTGGAAAGTCACACAGCACAAACCTTGACCCGATCTTAGACTCCAATCTTGGACTCCCCATGGCTCATCGGTCAGGAAATCCAGTTGGCTCTACCTTCAAAATATATCCCAAATCCAGGGTACCTGGGTGGCTCAGTCGGTTAAGCATCTGACTCTTGATTTCGGCTCAGGTCAGGATCTCGAGGTTCATGTCTTCGAGCCCCGCGTCAGGCTCTGTGCTGACAGCGTGAAGCCTGGTTGGGATTCTCTCTCCCTGTCTCTCTCTGCTCCTCCCCTGCTTGTGCACGCATGCGCACTCTCTCTCTCTCAAAATAAATAAACTTTCAACTATATATCTATATCCCCAGTCCAATCACTTCTCCCCACCTCTACTGCTGTGATCCAAATCATGTCCTACCTGAACAACGACATTAACCCCCTGGACATCTCCCTGCCTCCACTTTTCACTCCCTACAGTCAATTCCCCACAAAGTTATCAGTGTGAGCCCTTAAAAACTGAGATCATGACACTCCTCTGTCCAAACCCACTTCACCAGGAGTCAAGGGGTCTTACACAGCCCTACAAAGCCCTACAAGATGTACACACACGTGCACACACACACCTACCTACCTCCTCTACCCTCACATTCCACGTCATCTTGAGGCCTGTCCTGACCACCCAATTAAATTGCCATCCCAATCCAACTTACCCTACTCTATTCTTTTGGAAAACATTTGTCCCTTTCTAATGTACATATATCATTACTTTGCAAGTATTGCTTATCGTCTGTTTGCTCTCAGCAGGATCTTTGTTTTATTCACCGATGGATCCTAGGAATCTGGCACAGTGCCTGGCACATAGTAGGACGTCAATAAATATTTGTTGAATGAATATGCATTTTTCATGCTAAGATGGAACATTAGCAAATTTTGACTAGGTATTAGGTCACACAGGGAATGTTGGCAAACTTCAAAGAGCGGAAATTTCTAGGTCACATTTAATGACAACGGTGTAATATAATTACAAATTAATAACCAAACAATACTTTTAAAAATCTTTGCCCTTTGATATTTTAAAATACTTTTTGACTTCTTCCTTTTCTTCTTCCCTTCTCTCTCCCTAGCCCACCTCGTGCTGGCAACCCCCCCCCCCCCCAACAACTAGTCCATGTTTTGTGCTAGAGATATGCTCAGTTCTGAGCTGCAAGGCTGTGGGAAAAGAGGAGTCCCTGGAGGATGTGGTGTGGGGTTGTCAGTATCAGATCAACAACCATTTCTATGGTAAGTACAGGTCATGATCTGTCTATGAGATCAGCAGCTCAGTGGAGGAGAAAACTGCGGGGGACAATGAGGTACAGCACTCTGCATGGTAACAGTGAGTACTTCCCTACTGACCTGAGATATGGTGTGTCCACCATGGGCAGTCAGGCAAAGAACCCAGGCCTGGAGACCGGACTGAAGTTTTCACACTGCCTATGAGCACTGGTCCATCTCTATAAGTTGGTTTTGTGATTCACGGGTCTCCAAGAGTTGTTGTGACCATGGGACTTGGATATCTGATGTTCATCATATTCTCTTTCATTTTATTTTATTGAATACGCTTTTTTTGAGAGAGAGAGAGAGAGAGAGCATGAGTGGGAGAGAGGGGCAGAGAGAGAGGGAGAGAGGGAATCTTAAGCAGATTCCACACTCAGCACAGAGCCTGATGCAGGGCTTGATCCCACGACTGTGAGATCCTGACCTGAGCCGAAATCAAGTTGGACACTCAACCGACTGAGCTACCAAGAACAGCCCATATTTTACTGAATATACTTCTTACATTCAGAAAAACATACAAATCATTGGTGAATAGCTCTGCTATGGACTAAATTGTATCCCCCGCTTCACTCCCTAAATGCCTCCGTATGTTGAAGTCCTAACCCCCAATGTGACTGTGTTTGGAGATAGGGCCTGTGAGAAGATGATAAAGGTTAAATTCCATAAGTCATCTAGGTCATAAGGGAGGGACCCTGATCCTATAAGATGCCCTTATAAGAGGAGGAAAAGACACCAGAATGCTCTCCCCTCTGCCCCCCTTCCATGTGAGGGCACAGGAAGAAAACAACCATCTGCAAGCCAGGAAGAGGGCCCTCAAATTGGCTGGCACCTTGACCTTGGACATCCTAGAAAATGAGAACATAAGAACTATCAGAAAATAAGTGTCATTGTTTGAGCCACTAAGTCTGTGATACTTCGTTAAGACAACCAAAGCTGCTGACTAACACAAGCTCAATGCATCTCACAAAGCGAACACACCCATGTGATCACCAAGGGGGTCAAAATAGAAAATTATCAGCATTCCAGAAGCCCTCATCATTTCCCTTCCCAATCCCCCTCTTTACCAAAGTTAGCCAATATATTAACTTCCACTAACCATAGATCAGTTTTTGCTTAATTTTGGACTTTAAATAAACAGAATTATACAGGGTAAAAAAAAAAAAACGAGTAATTCCTAGTCTAAGCACCCCCCAAAAGGAAACTAAACACTATTATATTAAAAAATAAGATGATGATCTATAAAAACCTGTGATGCAATCTAGTTATTCTTAAAGGAAAATTTTGAGCATTACATGAATTTATTAAAACAGAAAAAGATTGAAAATAAATAAACCCAAGAATCTGCAAGAGAGAGCAAGTGAATCAAAGCAAAGAAATTAGAAGAAAGGAATTAATAAATATAAAGGCAAAAAAAAAAAAAAAGATGAAGTAGGAAATTAACATAGACCATCAAATCAAATGCTTGCTCTTTCAGGGGCTCCCCTGAGGTAGCTCAGTCAGTTAAGCCTCCAACTCTTGGTTTCAGCTCCAGGTTGGGGAGATCGAGCCCTGAGTGGGGCCCTGCGCTGACAGTGTAGAGCCTGCTTGGGATCTCGTCTCTCCCTTTCTCTCTGCCCTTCCCCTGACAATGCTCTGTCTCTCTCAAAAATAAATAAGTAAACTTAAAAAAGAAACACTTGTTCTTTGTTTTTACAGTTTATTAAAAACGTAAGTGTCTGAGTCAGGCACCTACCCATCCGAGCCACCCAGACACCCCTGAAAAGCTTGCTCTTTAAAGGACATCTTCCCTTTGTCCCTCGAGAGCCATCACCTTCTCCACCAGATTCTATGTCTTGAGTGAGATACTGATCACTGTGTATGGTGTCCAGGGGTCTCCAATCGGATTTGGCCACTGGGGAGTGCTAGCTTGTGTTGGAAGAGAAAAAAGAGTCAGATTAAAACTTTTATTCCTTTGTTCCATGTATGTCCCTTTCTTCAGACTGTGTCTGCCTGTGTATCTCACTGTCAAATCAGAGCTCCTTCCAAGGCGGACCCCCCCGCCCCGCCAGGGTTCTCTTCTTCTGGGTGTTGGTCACTGCTTCCTGCCCTCACCCGTTCCTGTCTAGGAGTGATAATGCCCCCACCAATGCCAGCCCCTGGCGTTTCCCTGTACCCTGACCACAACTTGGTAGAGTTCTTTGCTAAACGCCTCTCAAATTGAGAGTGGCAACTGTTTGCCCCCTATAGCAACACACCCCAAATTTTTAAATTACACATCAATTAAAATTTGAAATATTTTGGCAAGTGTCATCAAGAAAAAAGAGAACACACACACACACACACACACACACACACACACACAGGAGAAATGATTGCAAACATGGAAGAGTTTGAAAGGGATAAATCAATTATGTGAAATTTTGTATGAATAGATTTGGAAAACTAGAGGAAATGGATTGCTTTCCAGAGTAATACAGATAATAAAAAACTGGTTTGAGAAAGAAAACAAACCAGAAAAGAAAAGGCAGTCAAAGATCTACCCTAAACAAGGCACCTGAGGTAAAATGATTAAAACAAGGTAAGAATTTCCGTGTCACATAAATATTCCTACAGCAGAGAAAAAGGTGGATATGTCCCCAACTCATTTAGGATTGTGGCCTAAAAATCTGATACCAAAATTAGTGAATTAGAAGAAAGTGATTGGTCTATTCTGCTTAAGAACATAGTGGGAAAATATCCCAATAAAATACTCGCAAATTGAGTCTGGCAATGATTTAGAAGAATAATGTATTATGAGTTTATTCTAGAAATAGAAAGATGATTCACCATTAAGATATCTATTACTCTAATTCAGTACAGTAAGAGATTAAAGGGGAGATACATTATCATCTCACTAATGCTGAAAAACCATTTGACCAAATAGAGATCGTCCCACATTGTATTACTGTCAGCCACACGGCAGAGGTTTTATGAGAAGGTGGGGTGAAAAACAATAATCATTTACCCACCCTGGATTGTAAGAGAATAAAAAGTCATGCGGGGGAAGCACTCCCAGTAGACGTGAGGGGGGTGGGGTTAAAGGCAAGGAGGTGGGGAGAACATTCCCAGAAGTGGTCGAGGCAGGACATCCACACAGCGTTGCAGGAAGTGGAGAACGGTGGTGACCACGTCAAGGACAGAGAGGTACACAGCATGGCAAAGCCACAGACAAGGCAGCAGAGTGGCCATCATCAAAGCCAAGTACTGTGTCCTGGGTGGTCCCAAGGGGTTTCTGAGGGCAGACAGGATTCCAGAACCTTGCCTTCTTTATGAACTCCTTCCTCACACAAAGCTCTCTGAGAAGAAGCTTGCTGTCTGCCATTTTTCCTTCTACTGTAGAAGAGGCTCACGTCTCACACACCCCAAAGCTTCCAAAGGGAATTATGCTGGGGCACAGGGCACCCCAAAACTGGAAACGTAAAGAGCACGTCGCCTCCTGGGGGAGACTCTGGCCCTACTTTTTCTGTATGGTGATGCGGTCGTAAAGGAGCAAGCGTAACATGTTTATTTGAATTTTAAATGCAGCAACTTCTAGAAAAAATAAGCCCGGTCTGCTGGTTGGGTTTGACCATGAGGACTGGCGTGGCTGATTGGATTGTACCCAGGCATTTCCATAAATTAGACAGGCTAAGTCTGCAACCACAGTGTTTTGACAAAGATATATTTAAGATTCATATGTTATATGGGCACACTGGAGATTCTGTCCTTTGCAGGATTCTATCCTTTATTTAATATTAAGACGAGAAGAAAGTAGGTGTTAACTTAAAATTGTGTTAACAGAAGACCATAGGGGAAGGGAAGGAAGAATAAGTTACAAACGAGAGGGAGATAAACCATAAGAAATCTTTTTTTTTTAACTTTTTTTTCAATGTTTATTTATTTTTGGGACAGAGAGAGACAGAGCATGAACGGGGGACGGGCAGAGAGAGAGGGAGACACAGAATCGGAAACAGGCTCCAGGCTCCGAGCCATCAGCCCAGAGCCTGATGTGGGGCTCGAACTCACAGACTGCGACATCGTGACCTGGCTGAAGTCGGACGCTTAACCGACTGCGCCACCCAGGCGCCCCAGAAATCTTAAATACAGAGAACAAACTGAGGGTTGATGGGGGTGGGGGCTGGGGGGAGCGGGAGAAATGGGAGATGGGCATTGAGGAGGGCACTTGTTGGGTATGGGCACTGGGTATGGTATGAAAGCGATGAATCACGGGAATCTGCTCCCAAAGCCAGGACTACACTGTATACACTGTATGTTAGCTAATGTGACAATAAATTATTTTAAAAAAGTTGTGTGAAGGTGCACAGTTATGACGTATTCTTTAGGCCCAAGAGCTTGAAGAAAAGTGCAGTGGAAATCTGGGAAGATGGGCACTGGCTAAAGAAAATAGAGATTTTTAACCATCTCTTGGAGGTGGGGGTGAACACTGCAGGGCTCAATTCACCTGCGTGAGTCATGGCGACCCAGCAACCTTGGACCCCACAACTATGGGATGGCGGAGGGAGAGCGGCCGACATGAGGAATCATTACGTTATTTTGAAATCTCTCTTCTTTGTACCTTTCCTTTCCTTTCTCGCTGTGTCTCTGCCCTCCGCCCTTTTTCTTCTGCTTATTTCTGTCTAAATCCTATCCCTCCCCGCCCCTGCCCTGCCCCCTTCCCACTTTCTGATTTCCTCCTCTTTCTGTTGTCCTCCCCCTGCACCCCCGTGACTGAATCAGCATCAGTCCTGAGCTAATGAGTATGTTCTGCTGTTAATTCATGTTTTCGTGTTTCAGGCTCCTAATTCTTTTGAAAATTGTGTGAGACGGATTTTATTTCTCTCTCTTTCAGAAAGTATAACTCGGCTACCATTTCCTTGTGAAAGACTTCTGCCTGCCTTATTCCCTGTAGCTCAGCAGCTCTTGCCAAGCTAGAGAAGAGCCTGTGTGGAGTATATCACACTACACGCTTTGCCTCCAGGACGATCCTTTCCATTCTCTTAGAAACCTGTGGAGTTCGAGCCCCGTGTCAGGCTCTGTGCTGACAGCTCAGAGCCAGAGAGGTTCCTGACCCTCGGGAGCAGTTCCCTTCTCCTTGGCAAAGATGCTCAACTGAGTTGTTCCTTCTGTGAAAAGTCAAGGTGCCCCTTTAGTCATGCATTTTCCAGAACCTTCCTATCATAAGAGATGCAGAATTTCTACACTCCTTTCACACCTTTAATATTAATCTACTGCATGGACCCCAACCAGGTTGGAGACTGGTTTTCATCTCAGTGCTGCAAATACCAGTGAGATTTGGGGCCAGTCTCTTAATGTCACTGGGCCCCATCTGGAAACATAGCTATTTTTTTCCCAAGGTTTTATTTTTAAATAATCTCCACACCCAATGTGGGGCTTGAACTCACAGCCCCGAGATCAAGAGTCATGTGCTCTATTGACTGAGCCAGCCAGGTGCTCCTGGAAAAATAGCTTCTAAGGGGCCAAATTTATTTTTTTTTAAGTTTTTTTTTTTTTTTTTGGAGGTGGGGGAGAGAACAAATGGGGGAAGGGCAGAGAGAGAGAGAGGGAGAGAGAGAATCCCAAGCGGCCTCCATTCCCAGTGAGAAGCCCGACATGGGACTCGAACCCCTGAACCATGAGATCACGACCTGAGCCGAAATCAAGAGTTGGACCTTAACGAACTGAGCCACCCAGGCGCCACAGAGGGACCGAAGTTAAGATTCCATCAAGTCCTTTATTTAGTTGGCGTCACAGAAAAATACAGACCATCTTGCCAGTGAGCCCCTGTCAGCCTCAGTCCTCCCCTCTGTAATTCCTGAACACAGCCCAGTGTTGACACATGGCAGGCGGTGAATAAAATTTGATGTTTGAACAAATACACCACAGATTTCCCCAGACTCTCTGGAGCCGGCTTTGTCACAGACGCGGTCAATGACACAAAGATCACTGAGGTATAAGGACTTACGAAGCCTGGGCCTCTCTCACCTCCTGTACACTTAAACAAGGCAGCCGAAGAGAGCCAGAGCATAAGAGACTCAAAAACTGAGAACAAACTGGGGGGGGGGGGGGGGGGGGGGGGGGAGGGTGGGTGATGGGTATTGAAGAGGGCATCTTTGGGGATGAGCACTGGGTGTTGTAGGGAAACCAATTTGACAATAAATTTCATATGCTAAAAAAAACAATAATGAATAAATAAATCAATCAATAAATAAACAAGGCAGCCTTGGGATGGTGTTCCTCTGCCCCACCCTGCCCCCATCCTGCTCTCGTCTTCCTGCTGGATATCATGCTTGGGAATGACTCCTCGGGGCCCGGGGGAAAAGTGTTTAGCAAGCACCGGACAAAACACAGTGTGCTTAATAACAAGTTAGCCTGCCCCCAAATCGCATCTTGTCTTTACCAGTATCTGTAATTGACTTCTAAGCAAACCAGCAGCTAAACTCACCACTGGCTCTGGGAGAAGGATCCAATGTCAAGCCTAAGGGCAGAATGTTTGGCTTGAAGTCAGCTCCCTCTCATTCTAAAAGTGGAAGCAAATCCAGGAACATTACAAGCTGGGCCCATGCCCCTGAGAAAGAAAGAGAAGCTGTAGTTATTGTAAATCTGTTGATTTTTAATTTAATGACATGATTCTTTTTCCCAGAAAAACTGTTGTTAAAGCAAGAGCGTAGACTACGATCGATGATATCAAGGAATGATGACATTCTACGAATCTGCGGCAAGAGTCACTTTGTTGCATTGAGATTTAATTTATTTTACGGCTGCCCGCCTTATCAGATCTTCTTTTGGCCTTAACTCCTTTGAAAGTCACAAGTGTTCGGGGGCGCCTGGCTGGCTCAGTGGGGAGAGTCCCTGACTCTTGATGTCGGGGTCATGAGTTCAAGCCCCACGTGGGAGACAGAGATTACTTACATAAATCAAACTTAAAAAATGAATATTTATTTTAATAAAAACTGTATAAGCAAATTATCCTTGAAACAGCACATGAGCAAAACCATGTTGGTCACTTCTGCAGAGGGGAACTAGGTGGAAGGAGGCAGGGAAGGAGGGAGACATTTTATTGTGCCATTTGAATTTTGAAACATCTGAAAATACTTTCTATTATAAAAAATGCAGCTAAGGGGCGCCTGGGTGGCTCAGTCAGTGAAGCGACCGACTTTGGCTCAGGTCATGAGCGGTTCAGGAGTCTGAGCCCCGCGTCGGGCTCTGTGCTGACAGCTCAGAGTCTGGAGCCTGCTTCGGATTCTGTGTCTCTCTCTCCCTGCCCCTCCCCTGCTCGAGCTCTGTCTCTGTCTTTCTCTCTCAAAAATAAATAAACATTTAAAAAATGCAGGTAAAAGAACACCGGCACAGCATTTAACAATCAGTAGTATGAAAGACGGCTCTCTCCCTGACCTACCCCTACCCCCAAACTCCCCCTGTCCTTCAGAAGCACCTGCTCTCAAACCTTTCAGGGCTTTTCTCATACCTAGTCTCGCACTATGATTTGCTTCCTTTTACAGTGGTCTGTTTTTCCCTGGTTTTCATTTGCTTAACCTTCCGTGGAATTTTTTTAAGTGACCCCTCAGAATGGTTTTCATTCTCCCCGTCCTGTGATTATCACCTCTGGTTATCAACAGCAGCACCCAAGGGGACTCCCTCCCTCCCTAAGAGCCTCCTTTGTTCCCGCTCGCTTTCACCGAGACCGTGTTACCAGCCGCAGTCCCACTTGGAAAAAGATAAATTGAATTCCGTTTCCTCCAGGGATATGTCCGCCTCTCCAGGGGCTGCCAGAACATCCTGAATGTTCTTCCCTGAAATCCCTCTCCTGCCTCACAAGGGAAGTGGGGCTCACGGTGTAAATTCACCTATTCACATCAGAACACGTTTGAATGTAAAAAGCTGGCTTCATCAGTGGACAAGGATTCGTTGTTGTGCCCAGGCTCACGGTGGATGCGGAATGTACCGTATTGTCAAAGACACCAAGAGTCAGGCTTATCTGGCATAGGGGTAGGACAGAACCGAGAAGAAGTTCTCTATCTCCTTCCCTTTCTCCCCAGCCTTCTTTCCATCGCCAGTGCTTTGAAAACTCACAGCGAGATGTCTTCGTTGCTTCTTTTCCCATCTGGGGTGCTAGGCACGCCGTCAGCACTTTCAGTCTGGACATTCCTTTTCTTCCAACTCTGAGGATTTTTCTTGTACTACTTCTCCGATAATCTCTTCCCTCCCACCCTCTCTGCTTTATCTCTGGAACTCCTTATTGGGTGCTGTACTTCCAGGACTGAGCCTCTAGTTTTCTTATCATTTCTGTCCCATTTTCCATAACTGTATCTTTTTATAATACTAATATTATACATTCATGTGACATACAAATGTATATCACTTTTCCATCTCTATCTTCCAAACAGTCTGTTATATTCTTCACTTGTCTATCCTGTCGTAAATGCCCATCAGTTCCCGCCCCAAAGAATTTCTTTCTTGTGTAATGGATCCAGTACCTTCAAGTCGGCCTGAGAAGCTGAATGGTTGTTGGGGGTTTGCTTTTTATATTTTCTTCTGTAATTTGCATCATCTTAGCTTTCTCTGAGTTCCCTTTTTCCGATTTGTTTTGTTGTGGCTGTTGTTCCTTGTTGTCTCCCACTCGGTCGTGCATGTTGGTGGTTTTTCTCTACTCAGCCTTGGCTTTGATTCGTATTTAAGGCTTACCATTCAGCCCGGAGCTGAGGTCTTCAGTCATCACCAGGCATCTAATGAATCTTCCAAACCAGACTCCCAGAATCTAGACCGTTTCTAGGAGAGCCTGAGAATACCCATCTATAACTTCCTGTGGTAAAGCCATGAAGGGTTTGGTCAGAGGAAACTGAGTGGACCAGCCTGACCCTTTTTAGACATCGGGCCTCCCCTCTCCTTCAGGCAAGGCTCTCTTCAAAACATTCCCGAGTGCTCCCTTATGAGCCTCAGTCAAGCCCATATCACACCTTTTGGGAGAAATGTGGTCACTATTAGCCAGTTTCCATTGACTTTCTCAGTGTTCTCAGGCAGTTTTCCTTCCTAAGATAGACATCACAATTTACTCCGATTTTTTAAAACTGTTTTTTCTCCAAACCCAAACAAAAACAGTAAAGCAGGTAAGGGCATGCTTTCTGGGAAAAACGAAACAAAACAAAAGCAAAGACAAAACAAAAAACAAAACAAAGCAAAACAACAGTAACAAAAACCAAAAAACAATGAAACCAAATCAGAAGAATTTAAGGAGCATGGGTCAGGGCACAGGGCAGGAAGATGAGAGGTGAAACTCACAGGAAGGTGACATTTACCAGACAGGGTCTTGGACCTGATGTTCAGATATCCCAGCCCAACGGGCGCCGAAAGGAAAAGGTGCAAAGCATCATTTTGATGTAAAAGGGCACCAGCAACTGTATGTTGAGTAATTCTGTGGGAGAAATAACTATACCAAGAGAGAAACTTTAAATATTAACAGTCAAGAAAGAGGAAAATTCAGTTCCTCCCCAAATCTGGACATTTTTCAGACGAGCACTATGAATGTTGCTCAAGTTACCATTTTTAACAAGAAACCATTGAAATACAGCATATCTTTGGAGGGAGGTTTTCTTTCCCTCACACAACCTTTTGCAAGACTTCTGTGTGGGCAGCAGGCACGTCTGTTTCAATCGCCTGCCAGACACCCCACCGCCAAGCAGGAACTGAGAGTCTAGGAGCTGTGGGCTGCACAACCTGGGATGTCCCAGCATCAGGAAGGAGAAATCGTTCAGTGGAGCAGCCACAGGGGCAGGATGGGCCAGAGAGGCCGGCCCTATGGGGCACAGCCTAAGTGCACTGTCATGGCACGGACCTCCCCTGTTCCCTGGGGCAGCTCAAACCATATCTGGTTGCAGCAACCATCCCCTTCATTGCACAGAGTGCCAGGTGTGGGGAAGTAGAAACCTAAGGGGAGGCAGGCAGTCCCCACCCGGCACTAGTGCGTCCTGCAACCCACCTCCTGCCCTCAGCCACTGCTCGTGCAGGTGAAGCAGGTATGACAGTTTTCCCATGAGTATGGACAGTCCTCTTCATGCAGCGACACGTCCACGCCTGCCCCCGGCACCCACGCTGGTCCACCTGCTGAATCCTGCTCCAGGTGGAGGGAAGGGCATAGGTGTGCAGGATGAAGGGATGTTTGCAGGAGGGCGCTGTCTCTCTATGTGGCTCCAGTGAGTCTGAACGGGCCGGACATGTCATCGGGGGCTTCCTGGAACAGGCAGTGTCTTTTCAGGGGCTGTACTACTCATGCAACGTGTCCTCGAGTCTTTCCCTTGTGGCACTTGGCATCCCTGTGGACAGGAGAAGGTCACTTCTTGCCTGCAAAGTCCAGGGCTGGGTGCCCCACATCACGACCGCCAAGATCAGAAGGAGTACCAACCGTGTTGTCGTTGATCAGGCCATGTCTACCCTGAATCGTGCAACACACAGCCTAGGACGGTCAAGTCCTCCAAAAATTGCAGCAGGTCCAGGGGCTCTGGACACAAACCTTATGTTTAATCCTTTATCTTTTCAGAGAAATTCATTTAAAAGATGGACAACCTACAGGTGCCTGGGTGACCCAGTGGGTTAAGCACTTGACTCTTGATTTCGGCTCAGGTCAGGATCTCAC
The DNA here is from genome assembly GCF_014898765.1 of Herpailurus yagouaroundi. Lineage (NCBI taxonomy): Eukaryota > Metazoa > Chordata > Mammalia > Carnivora > Felidae > Herpailurus > Herpailurus yagouaroundi. The sequence goes on from NW_024412400.1 coordinate 8,120,935, forward strand.
GGGTTCATGAGATCGAACCTCACATCAAGTTCCATGTGTTGACAGCGTGGAGCCTGCTTGGGATTCTCTCTCTTTCTCTCTCTCTCTGCCCCTCCCCCATGCTTTCACACTCTCTTTCTCCTTCCCTCAAATAATAATTTTTTTAAAAGGTAAACAACCTAATAGAAAAAATAAATAAAGAGTATGTACTCCCAGTTCACCAAAATGAACAAACAACACCAAATGGCCAATAAAATATGAAAAGTTACTAAAAGATATTGCCCATGTTTGAATATGATTATGTCATTCTGTCTTTCTTATAAGAACGGAGGGTGGAAATTTTCTCCAGATCTCATATTTTCATTGGTTTTTCTAAAGCTGATAAATGCCTTTCCTTTGGTCCATCTTAGTTTTTCTTTGTATCAGAAGAGCAAGATGGTCTCACAATTTCAAAATGAGAACTAACTCGAAGAAAGACAGAGCCAAAATATATTCACTTTGTTAGTCACACTGTTTATCCTCTTTGATTCCTATTATCCATGGTCTGATTTATTTTGGTATTGAGTTCATGCTAATATCTGAAGCTGTCTGTATAATTACCAGTGTCCTCTTACTGTGATAATTTAATGCTTGAGATTTCTATATTTAAAAACAACATACTATCTCACTGTTAAAACTAAAAGTTTTTCAAGAAGTATAGGCTGGTAGGCTACACATCACATTTCCTGACTTTGCTCTGGAGTAATTTTTAAATTATGTTGTAGAAAGAGATGCGTTCAGGGACACCTGGGTGGCTCAGTCAGTTAAGCATCTGACTTGATGTCGGCTCAGGTCATGATCTCATGGTTCATGGGATCAAGCCCCGAGGTGGGCTCTGCACTGACAGCATGGACCCTGCTTGGGATTCTCTCTCTCCCTCTCTTATGTCCCTCCCCTGCTCATGTGCTTTCTCTCTCTCTCTCTCTCTCTCTCTCTCTCAAGATAAATAAACATTAAAAAATTTTTTTTGTAAAGATGGATTCAGGTCTGTCCTCTTCTTTATAAAGAACAATAGAAGTCAGGAATTTAAAAACGGAAGAACATGAGAGAGGCCTTGAGGATGAAATGTGGTTCATCCACCTCTGAAGTTTATCTCTTTTATGTCTGCAGCAGGACTTTAGGGTAGGACCCCAAAGAATCAGAGTTCTATCTCATCAACATGTAACATAAACAGCATCTCTGGTTATAGGGCATCTATACCGATCTGAGTTGTTTTAAGACCTTTGTATCCAATGCCATCTGAGCTATCTTAAGACCTTTCTAGGTCCTGAGCATTCTTACTTTTGAAAGCCCCACCTATATTCTTATCAAATCCTTTAAAATGCATCCATGTCATAAATATTTATTGAGGATTGATTGCCCTAGGCATTGTTCTAGAAACTTGGCACACAGTAGCGAACAAAACTAAGATCCCTACCATTGTAGAACCTTTGTTTTACACAATCTAAATACGACTATGGAGGAGTCAGGTTGAATTGAGTTAAGTATAGTTGAATGGTTGGCATGTTCTGTTAGGTAGACGCTTACATTAGTCAGGTTAGGCTAGACTCTGCAGAGGTAACAAGCAATCCCCTAAATCTCAGTGGCTTAACAGAACTCAAGTTTATTTTTGGCTCACTGCATGTCCAGTGTAGGTCGGAGTTGCTCTGCTCCCCTGGGAACCCCGACTTCAGAAGGCATCATTGTCTTGTAGCTGCACCAGTGGAAACATACGACCTCTTCAGCCTCTATAGCTGGGAAGGAGTAAGTTGGAGAGTCTTAAGTGGCTCTTAAGTGTTTCCTACCAGAAGGGACAGAGGCCACTTCCAGTCATAGCCAATGGCCGAAACCAGCCACAAAGTGCTTACTGCAAAGAAACCGAGAAACGCAGGGGAGCCCAGGGTTATTCACGAGCAGTAAATGTCCCTGCCACAAAGCTTATCTAATATTTATTGATTTTATTTTGCAGTTTTCCTTTTATAATATAGAGCCCGTCGATGTTATTTGAAGCCTCAGATATTTGCACGAAATGCTCATGTGCTTTCAGAGGCTCTCAGCGCTGTTCTTGCAATAGTTTGTATTTGACTGAGGGCTTGTCGTGTGCCCGGCGCTGGACGCATACATGCGCAGTTCATCCCTTCTCCACGACAACCCTGTGACACGGGTGCCCGTCCTGTCCCCGTTCTGCAGCTGAGCGGATGGAGGCCCAGAAAGGATGAGTCACCTGCCCAAAGGCACACAACCAGTAAATGGCAACGCCTGAGTGTGTACCGCCTAGTTTCACTGCCTTTAAGAACACGAAGCAAAGATCGCCTGCGGGACGTGCGGTAGTCACCTTGTCGGCTGTGCCAACGCTCACGGGAACGAAAATGAAAGTGGAGCGAAGAGGAAGCGGAAAAGCAAGACCCTTCCTGCCCAACGCCAGCCCAGCAGTGAGCAGGTCCCATTTCCCTTTGGGTGTGTTTTTACCCAGCGCAGCGCTACAAAGAAATGGGAGAGATGGCAGGTGTCCCCGTCCTTCGAAAGCTTAAGACCACAATGCCCACTCCAGTCAACATTCGGGGACAACGGGCACTTACTCAACCAGGTGCAGCCCTGACGGAGTTAATTTTGTTTTCCCATGAACAGCTAATGTGATTGGAGAACGGACGTTGTTAAGCCAACAGATGAAGTTCACGGAGGCGATGATTTCCGTCACTGGGCCGGAAGCACACCTACATGTAGGCCCTCCACCGACATGGTGCCTTCCCCCAAACCCATCAACTAGAAATCCACAGCACATCCATGACTCAGCTCAGCCGTTCACCGGGCCTGTTGTTTATTTCTGGGTTTGTACTTAACGTGTCGCCGAGAAGGGCAAACAGGACTCAGTGCTAGCCCGCACACGCCCATTACCTGGAGCAGGAAACCACACAGGGCGGCCCGTTACCGCGCCATTCCATTTGGGTAAAGTTCCAGAACCGGCAAAACTTATTAATGGTGGCAGAGGTCAGAATACGGACTGCCCCTGGGAGGAGGCACGAGGAGACATTCTGAAGGGATGGAAATGTTTTCTATACCTTGAACTAAGTCGTCTGCACATTGAAAGGTCGGCTAACTAAGCACTTGAGATGCGTGTGTTTACTGTATTGGAAGTGTACCTCACTCCTGTACCTCACTAGAAACCACTGGTCGGGTAATATATGATGCCACCACGATGGGCTCGCAAACCAGGAGTTACCCTTCCCACACTTTAAGCCGGGTGCTCTTGGTCAAATCACTTAATCTCTCTAGACTGTGACTTCCACATCTGTAAAAAGGGGCTATAGTCACTGAGTCTGCTACCTTCCGGTGTTCCCTTAGCCTTGGACACAAAAAACTTCATTAATTCCTATATATGTGTGTGTGTGTGGATCTCTGTATTTCAGCGCTATAACCCTCATGGCCCATCAGTAGGGGAACAGAACCATTAGCATCCAACAACCGGTTAGCAGTTCCTAAAGGCAGGAAGAACTTAATCCTCAAACAGCCCCGGAGATGAGTGGAGGGGAGAGGGAAGGTACACGCCGGGAACTCCCAAGCTTGGGAGTTGACCTTGTGCAAGTTATGGAGACAAAAAAGCAAGACGCAGGGAGGGACGGGAGCCCTGATGCTCCGGAAGCCTGTGCACCTAGCCACATCCGGGCCACCATGCTCGGCTATGTAGGTTGCACACTGCACAAGGCCCTCCACGTGAAGGGCACGCCCTGCAGTTGTGCTGTGCAGGATCACTGCGGGAGGCCCTGTCGGAGGGCTGAGGTCTCACCAGGTGAATGTCTCACCTTCTCCAGGAGAACCTCCCGGGTCGGGATCTCACCACGGCTGCCTCCACCTTCACCTGGTGATTTCTCAAGTGAGCAAAACCCATACTGCAGTGGACTTCGTTCCATTCCAGTCGGAGTACCCTGTTCCGTTCAACGCCACCCTATACTGTCCCGAGAACACCTAAATCCGGGGAGGCCCCCGCACAGCCACAGGGGTGGAGATGTGAAACCCTGCGACTAGACTTGGGGAGGTGGGGACCCCCGAGGTGAGTCATGTAAGTGACACACACACCCACTGCATCTATAGAAGAAGTAGAAAGAATGATAAAGCCTCTAAATGTGGCTTATTTGGGGCATTGATAAGGCAAAATACCATTAGGTGCCCAGAAACATTCAGGACATAGGACTGGGGTCTTATCATACCAGAAAGCATCAATATGTACATTTTTTTAAACTATAAAGCCTCATAAAAAACAAATCCTTTATACAAACTTTTTGCAAATGTTCCCATCCTCTGACTACCAGGTGAAGTTAAAAACTGGTGAAACAGGGGCACCTGGGTGGCTCAGTCAGTAGAGCATCCATCGCTTGACTTTGGTTCCGGTCACAGTCCCAGGGTGGTGACATCAAGCCCTGTGTTGGGCTCTGCACTAGGTGTGCAGCCTGCTTGGGATTCTCTGTCTCCCTCTCTCTCTGCCTCTCCCCTGCTCACCCTCACGCTCTCTCTCTCTCTCTCTCTCAAAAAGAAATAAAATAAAAAACATTTTAAAAAAATCAAATAAGAGAGATCATGGGTATGGTACAACACATACTAATTTAAAAAATACAGCAGCAAAAAGTGTTGGCCGGAGAATATGGAAGCAACAAAGTGTTCATTATCGAAACTAGCTTATAGGAGTTCATGACACTATTTTCTTCGTTTCTGTATATGGTTAAAATTTCCATAATAAAAACGACTTAAAAAGAGGCAATGGAGCACAAAGAAACTGGTGAACATAACAATTGAATGAAAAAATAAGCCACGAAACCTCTTGTACAGAAGAATTCTAAATAATTTCTGTAGATGCTCCGCCCTCGAGGGTGTGGAAATGACTCCCCACCCCTTAAGGCTTCCTTCTCAGAAGTACACAAAGGAAAAGAAGAGTATGTTTGGATAGAACTAATGAACATGTTCTGGCCAGGGGTTCAAGGTCAACATCATCAGTGACGGTCACGTTGACAGCCGGTACCCCTGATAGGAAGTGATGAGAAGGGCGCTTCACCTCTGTGTTTTCCTCTCCCAAACCTGTAATTCCTCTCTGACCCTGAGAATGTCACACAAACCCAAACTGAAGGACAATCTACAAAATTCTTGCCCAGTGCTTCTCCAATTTGTCAAGCTCATCAAAAATAAGGAAAATCTGAGACCCGGTCACGGTCTAGAAGAGCCATCATCTAGATGATGACCACATGTAATATGGCATCCTGGATGGGATCCTGGGTTAGAAAAAGGACAGTAGGTAAAAACTGTAAATCTGAATAAATATGGGCTTGAATTCATGATCGGTATCAATGTATTAGTTCTGAGAAACGTACCATAGTATTGTTAATGTTAGGGAAGACTGGGGATGAGGAATACAGAAACTCTGCGATATTTTGGCAACTTTTCTGTAAAACTAAAACCATTCTAAAATAAAAAGCTTATTTTAGAAAAATCACTACTTCTGAGGAAGTGAAAAATACAGATGTAAAGGTAATGTCATAGTAAGACTGACTCCAGTTCACTTAAATCAATATCAGGCATAGTTAGGGTTGTTGTTTTGTTTTGTTTTTTTTAACATTTATTTATTTATTGAGAGACAGAGAGAGACAGAGCATGAGTGGGGGAGGGGCAGAGAGAGAGGGAGACACAGAATCCGAAGCAGGCTCCGGGCTCCAGGCTCCAAACCATGAGATCCTGACCTGAGCCGGAGTCGGATGCTTAACCGACTGAACCACCCAGGTGCCCCGAGGCTCGATCTCTAAATGTGACTATATTTGGAGATAGGGCCTTTAGGGAAGTAGTTAAGGTTAAATGACCTCATAGGGTGGGACCATAATCCAATGGGACTGATGTCCTTATAAGAAGAGACCAGATGGGGTGCCTGGAGGCTCAGTGTCTGATTCTTTATTTCGGGTCAGGTCATGATCTCTCACAGTTCGTGAGTTCAAGCCTCTACACGGACAGTGTAGAGTCTGCTTAGGATTCTCTCTCGCCCTCTCTCTCTCTGCCATTCCCCTGCTCTTGCTCTCTCTCTCTCAAAATAAATAAACTAAAAAGAAAGATTTTGTTTTTAAAGACCAAACCAGATAGATCCCCCCCCACCCCCCGTCTCTTTCTCTCTCTCTGTCTGTCTGCCTATGTACAGAGGAAAGGCCATGTGAGGACATAGTGAGGAGGTGACTGTGTAGAAGCCAGGGAGAGAGATTTCACCGGAAACCAAGCCTGACAGCCCCTTGATCTGGGACTTCTGGCCTCCGGAATTGTGAGAAAATAAATACCTGGTGTTTAAGCCACCCAGTCTGTGGTATTTTGTTATGGTGATCCGAGCTGACCCAATAATGGCAACAAAAGTGGCAAGCGGATGTCAGAAGTTGGGAACAGAGTGATTGCCATCTATGGATTGTGCATTGTTTGGGGCTAAGATAATAAAGTTACCAATTACCTTCGTCAAGGATGCATTTTACATCTTTGTTCTAACAAGTGCACATGTTAAAGAGTCACTGAAAGGAAAAAAACCCACCTGTTTTGCTCCACTCTTAACCTCTGACACCAGATGTGGGGCAGCTTTCCCCCCCGCACTAACTTTCCAACTCTCCAGACACTAACTGGGTGTCCTAGAATCCAAATGTGACATTAACTACCTGGGGTGAGTGCAGTCCCCACAGGCGAAGGGCTTCGTCCCACAAGACTGTCCCCCTGTTTCCGCGGCCAGTCGCAGGTGTCAGGCTGTCGGTTACACTTGTGACTACTTGGCTACAAATTGGGGGTTCCCACAAGCCCCTACTCAAGTTCAATAAGTTGCTACAACTGCTCCTAGAACTCAGGGAAACACGTTTATCGATTCATTATAAAGGAGAGAACGAAGGGAGAAAGGATACAGAAGCAGAGATACATAGGACAAGACCCAGAAATGTTCTACGTGTAGTGAACTTGGGATAAGCCACCCTCCTGGCACATGGCCAGGTTTGCCCAGAAGCTGTCTGAAGCCCATAGGTTAGGGATTTTTATAGAAGTTTCATCACATAAGCATGATTGATTTTTAACTCAGTCTCTAGCACCTCTCCCCTCCTAGGAGGATGGGGGTTGTGGCTGAAAGCTTCAAGCTTCTAACAATGCTTGGTCTTTCTGGTGAGCAGACCCCATCCAGGAGCCCACTGAGAATTGTCTCATTAGAACAAACTATGCTTCTATTGCCTAAGAAATTCCAAGGCATTTGGGAGCTCTGGGTCACAAACCAGGGTTAGAAACCAAATATGTGTATCTTGCTAAGTCATAGCAACTAACAAAAGAATAAAAATAGGATGTATGCATTCAAAACTGGCGGATGGATGGGGTGCCTGCGTGGCTCTGTCAGATAAGCATCCGACTTGGGCTCAGGTTATGATCTCACGGTTCGTGGGTTCGAGCCCTGTGTCGGCCTCTGTGCTGACAGCTCAGAGCCTGGAGCCTGCTTTGGATTCTGTGTCTCCCTCTCTCTCTCTCTGCCCCTCCCCTGTTCATGCTCTGTCTCTCTCTGTCCCAAAAATAAATAAACGTTGAAAAAAAAATTAAAAAAAAAAAAAAAGAAAGCTCAATAAATTCTAGTGGAAGGCAGGAAGGAAAGGACTGAGGAGAGAGTGTTAAAGCACAGTGCATAAAGGTCGCTAAATAAGATAGTAGAAAAATGAATGAAAATATATTAGTAATCACCAATTCATCTTAAAAATGGAGTGGTATTTTTTTCAGTATATTCATTTATTGTGAGAGAGAGAGAGAGAGAGAGCGCGAGCCTGAGCAGGAGAGGAACAGAGAGAGAGGAAGAGAGAGAATCCCAAGCAGGCTCTGTGCCGTCAGTGTAGAGCCTGACGTGGGAGTCGAACTCACAAACTGTGAGATCATGACCTGAGCCAAAATCAAGAGTCAGACGCTTAACCGACTGAGCCACCCAGGTGCCCCTCCAAAATGGAAAGGTTTTAAGAGGCACATGAAATCTAGGGACACAACAAGTCAAAGGATGGAAAAAAATCTACGAGGTGAATCAGGCTGGGTTCCAGTAGAATCCGAATCAGATGGTTCAAAAGACTTTAGGGACAGCCCACAGAGGGAGGTAGAGGAAGATTCAGGAAATAAAACAGGGATGAGAAGCAGAGAGAAATTGTTGGTACTCTCAGGCCACAAGTGACATGGGGAAGACAGTTTTGCTAGACTTCAGAGGATGTCAGAGTCCTGGAGGAGGGGTCTCCATGCCCTACAGTCGTGGAAGGATGTCGTTTCTGCATATAATGCAGTTTGGAGTGAGGAAGAAGAGGGAAGGAATACCTGACCTCTCTTCTCCCTTCTTACCTCTCCTGCCTCCCATCGGCAGCCTAACCACAGGCAGCTAGCAAGAGAGTCTGGGGTGGGGGTGGGGGGACAGTTTGGGCGCCAGGGAGAGAAGAGAAGGGGGGCAAAAGTATGACAGTTTTCACGCTCAGTACAAAGGGCTATGGGGCGCCTGCGTGGCCCAGTCGGTTAAGCGTCCAACTCTTGATCTCAGCTCAGGTCTTGATTTCAAGGTCATGAGTTCCAGCCCCACGTTGGTCTCCACACTGGGCAGGAAGCCCACTTAAAAAGGACGGGGGTGGGGGGAGGCTTTAAAGACAAAAGGCACTATTAGGCATGAAAGGGGGTTTTGCATAATGGTAGAACAAATAATTCATCTAGAAGATGTAACAGTCCTGTAGCTATATGAATCCAACAACATAAGCTTTTCAGTATATAAAGAAAATACCACAGGGGTTGTAAGGAGACAATAACAAATACACTATCATAGTGGGAGGTTTTGACATATCTCTCCCAGAATGTGATGGAGGCAGCAGACAAGAATTTTCTAAGTCTACAGAAAATTTAAACAACACAATAAGCTTCTTTTAAAACATATAGAGAGTATTCTACTCCTAATAATTTAAAACATACAGTGTTCCTGGGGTGCCTGGGTGGCTCAGTCGGTTAAGCATCTGGCTCTCGGTTTCAGATCCTGTCATGATCTCACGGTTCACGAGTTCGAGCCCCGCTGACAGTGCAGAGCCTGCTTGGGATTCTCTCTCTCCCTCTCTCTTTGACCCTCTGCCCCCCTCTCAAAACAAATGAATAAACTTAAAAAAAAAAACATAAAATAAAATATACAGTGTTCCTGAAAACCATACCAATTTCTTTCAGCTGGTGGATGGATAAAGGAATGGCAGTATATCCACACAGGGGAATATTGTTCAACAATAAAAAGAAATGAAATTCTGTTACTTGTAACAATGTGGCTGAATTTCAAACACATTATGCTGAATAAAAGAAGCCAGACTCAAGAGGTCACATACCTACGTGTCCATTAATATGACTACAAGAGGCAAAATTAAAGGAACAGAAAACAGGTTAGAGATGGCCAGGAGCTGGGGGGGCGGGGGAGCAGTGGAGGATGACAACCATTCTAGTCCCATCATGGTAGGTAGTTACTCTACTCTATGCATCAGCGAAAACTCACTGAACTGACCACCAAAACCAGGAATGTTACTGCCCACAAACAAACTTTTAAATTGAATTTTAAAAACATAGTCTATTGAAGTTCAATAAAATATATACTTGACCAAGTGCCTGGTCACAGAAGGAATCTTAAGAACCAGGAAAGATCCATATTACACACACAGATCTTCTAACTACAGTCCAATAAAACTCTAAATCGGTTATAAAAATTTAGCTCCCAGACGTTATCCTTTTGGAAACTAAGAAGATGCATGTTAAAAAAAAAAAAAATCAATGGGGAAAAGAATAGCATGATAGAACCCATAAAATATTTCAAACAGAATAATAACAGAAGCATTAAATGTGAAAACGTGTAGAACACGGCCCAAGTGGCCTTTGGAGTAAAGAGCATAATCAGAGAAGACAGGAATTTTTTTTGTTTGTGTATTTATTTTGAGAGAAAGAGAGAGGGGGGGAGGGAGAGAGAGAGTGCTTGTGCTCAAGTGCGGGAGGTTGGGGGGAGAGAGAGAGAGAGAGAGAGAATCCCAAGCAGGCTCCCTGCTCTCACTGTGGAGTCGGACCCAGAGCTTGATCTCCATGAGATCATGACATGAGCCGAAATCAAGACTCAGATGCTTAACCTACTGAGCCACCCAGGAGCCCCAGAAAACAATTTTTTTAGTAATAAAGTAACCCTTTGGCTCAAGGAGTTACAAAATGGACAATGACAATTTAAAAAGTGGAAAGAAGGAAGTAATACAAATAACAAAACTAGCTGTGATGGCAAGTAAGGCACACTGCAGAGAGGACAATAATAAAATGACAATGGAATTGCGGCTGCCAGCCAGCCAAGAAAGCTGTTGAAAGAATGCAGAATCCAATCAGGCAGAAAAAAAGATACACTGAAGCCAGTCATATGGAAAAGGAAATCAGGCATATTCCAGCTAGGAGTGCAGAAGTTTATTCCCTGAAATCAAGTGATGGAGAAAGATTGCAATTCAAATTGGTTCCCCAGGAGAAACACTGGTTTCTTTCTTTCTTTTTTTTTTTTAATTTTTTAAAAATGTTTGTTTATTTTTGAGAGAGAGAGAGAGACAGGGAGACAGAGTATGAGCAGGGGAGGGGCAGAGAGACAGGGAGACACAGAATCCGAAGCAGCCTCCAGGCTCTGAGCTGTCAGCACAGAGCCCGACGCGGGGCTCGAGCTCACGGACCACGAGATCATGACTTGAGTCGAAGTCAGATGCTTAACTGACTGAGCCACCCAGGCACCCCAAACTTGTTTCTAGATCTCAGTCCACCTGAAAGGTTTTGGCCAGGTCCGCCCATGCCCACCTGGTCCTGGGCACAGACAGGGCCCCATCCTAAGAAAGGGCTGAGTATGTGCCGATCTGTGGCGCAGGCAGAATTGGCCTAGAATAGTTCTCAGGACCCCAAATGGCTTTTATTTTCATGGATTTTAGCTACCAATATTCACTGTATTCAAATTAAAAAATTTTTTATTCACTTAAAAATAACAATAATAAATTCAATACATCATTCACAGACAATGCGAAATGATAACAAGGCAAATATCCATAACTGTGGAAAACCATGAGTGAACTGTGCTTTATTTGCTTAATAAAATAGTATACAGCTTACTTGCAACTAAATCTATAGATGACGGGTAAGTCTCTGGGGAAAGAAAAACTCTTGAATGGGAAAGGCAGGTTGGCAGAAGAGAAGAGCCACATACAATACCATTTACATAATTTTTCAAGTTAGAAAAGAAATTAATTGGTAGAAGCAAATCTCTGAATGCCGGGCTGAATTTGGACTTACTTTAGCAGGCAGTGAGAGCTCACTGTTGAATGAATGAATCATCAAAAGATTTTGAGCAGGAAACCCACACTTCTGCTAGAAGATCAGTCTGGCAGTTTCTTAACCTGAGGTCCACAGACAGAAGTCAGGGGGCTTGTGTCCTTGCCTGGGGGGGAATTTATCTTTGTTTTCAGGAAATGGGACGTTTCCTTCCATTAAGTGTAGTCAACAAAACACAGTGCTATTGGCAGGAACTGTGACTTTGGCACACACAGAAACCACAGATATTTGCCTATCACATTATAGTTGCGGTAGATTTCTTTAAATACCCTTCTACTCATCACCCTTGGAAATTAGAGTAGGCTTTAGATCTGCTGCTGGATCTCATTACTTAATAAATTGATTCAAAAAACACACATAGGGGCACCTGGGTGGCTCAGTAGGTTAAGCATCTGACTTTGGCTCCGGTCATGATCTCCTGGTTTGTGAGTTCGAGCCCCAGAGCAGGTTCTATGCTAACAGCTCAGAGCCTGGAGCCTGCTTTGGATTCTGTGTCTGCCTCTCTGCCCCTTGCCTGCTCACGCGCTCTCTCTCTCTCTCTCTCTCTCTCTCTCTCTCTGTCTCAGAAATAAACATTTAAAAAAAATTTTAAAACACACATATATATTACATCTCAAATTTGATTTTTAAAACATTTCAAAAATGCATTTTAATATGAAGGTTTCCTTTGTAATTCTGTGTTTCAGAATTTTTTTATACGTTTAAAAAAAATGATTCTGAGAATGTTCATAAGGTTCACTGGACTGGCAAAGGGGTCCAAGGCCCCAAGGAAAAAGAAAAGTGAAAAATAAGACGGCTAAGAGTGGGAAGAGGAGGGAAGATGTCTGAAGGCTGTAGCAGTCTGATCCAATGATAGCGGGGCTGGAATGAGGGTGTGAAGGACAGAGGGGAAGCTCAGCCCTACAACCCCATCTGACTCATTTCCTGCCCAGCCCCAGCCCCTAGCACAGTGCCTGGAATACAGAGGCCACCAAGTCTAATTTGTTAAATGAATGGAAAATGGAACTGGCGTGGGAAGCAGCAGTGAAGTGGGATATACTGGGCTGGTCCAGTAAGTGGGCTTATGAGGTTAGAAAGAAGGAAGGATCCTGGTCCCCGGGGGGCTCAGTCGGTTCATGGTCTGACTTTGACTCAGGTCATGATCTCGCCATTCGTGAGTTTGAGCCCCGCGTCGGGCTCTGTGCTGACAGCTCAGAGCCTGGAGCCTGCTTTGGGTTCTGTGTGTGTGTCTCTCTCTCTGCCCCTCCCTCACTTGTACTCTCTCTCTCTCTCAAATAAATAAATATTAAAAAAAAAACAAAAAAAAGAAAGAAGGAAGGAAGGAAGGGAGGATCAAGGGGGATAGAAGCTGTTGCATCAAACCCACCTGCATTCCAGTGGGGTCTGGCCCAGGGGGCAGGTCTAGAAGGATGGAAACGTGCAGGGAGCCCCTACTAAAGGCCAAGAATAGCCCAGAAGTGCTCAATGGCCTCACTTTTTAATTTCACTGATCTTGTTCCAGATTTGCCTTTTCTCCTTTCTAGATGGGACTCTTGAGCCATTGCCACAAAGCACATCTGTCAGTCTTCCTGAACATCTCCACAGAAGCAGGTTGGGACAAAGCTTTTCCCGGCCCAGAACTTCTATTGCAAAGGATGGCTTGCCTATGTGACACCGCCCAGGCAAGACGTGGATCCGGGGCCAGGATCGACATGCCAGAAAAGGCAATTGGATTTCAGAAGAGTTAATTTTATATGTCAACCTGACTGCATCATCCCATGCTCAGATATCTGGTTTAACAGAGAAAGGCAAACTCGCTGTGCCTGTTTTGGAGCTAGGACTTGGTTTTCTCCGGTCTCCAGACTTGGACTCAAATTGAAACTCACAGCATCGGCTTTCCTGGTTCTCAGGCCTTTGACTCAGGCTAGAAATACACCATTGGCTCTCCTGGGTTTCCAGCTTGTCCAGTGTGGATCCTGGGACTTCTCAACCTCCATAACCACACAATCGATTGATTGATCTATCGATCTCTCTATCCCCTATTGATTCTGTTGCTGATTCCACAGCAGTAGAAATGATCTTTGTCCATGGCCCTTCACCTACGAAAGTGGTACAAATGTGACCAATGTCGTAAATTCAGAGAATACATGCTCCTCGTGCTTTATTAAATTTGCTAAATCAACAAAAGAACATCAGGGAAAACGAGATAATGAATTTCAGTAGAACTTAAGTTTGGCTCAAATGGTAGAGGTGAGGACTGCTTTGGAGGGGGGCAGGAATTTGGGTTGTCGGGGGGACATGGACACACACACACACACACACACACACACACACCTGCTTCACGTCCTCCTCGTGCATTCTTCATGATCTCTGGCAACATGACTTCCACTCTGAGACTCCACTCAGATCTTTACCCTTGGTCGCCTCTAGTCTCCAAACTCCAGCCCTTCCCAGTGTGCTAATGATGTATATCCCTAGCCTTGAGCTTTCAAAAATAATGGAAACATAGATAGTATGATGCCACCCAGTGCCTTCATTTCACAGATCATAACATTGAAGAGCTTAGAAACCTAGAGATGTGTCCAGGGACGTGTATCTGCTGGTAATTTAGCAGAGTTGAGACTAGAAGCCGGATTTCCCCAATAGTACTCTAGCACTCTCTCGGATAACCGGGTTTTCCCTCTGGTCTACATCCTTGTTAGCTATCTGCTGTCTTCAATTAGATATGCTCTGTTCACCTCAGATACTACAAATCCTCAACATACAGCAGTCACCCGTAAAAACGTTGAGTCTTTTTTAAATTAAAAAAAATTTTTTTAATATGAAATTAATTGTCACATTGGTTTCCATACAACACCCAGTGCTCATCCCCACAGATGCCCTCCTCAATACCCCTCACCCACCCTCCCCTCCCTCCCACCCCCCATCCACCCTCGGTTTGTTCTCAGTTTTTAAGAGTCTCTTATGTTTTGGCTCCCTCCCTCTCTAACCTTTTTTTATACTACGTGGCAATGAGAAAGAATGAAATCTGGCCTTTTGTAGCAACGCGGATGGACCTGGAGGGTATTATGCTAAGTGAAATAAGCCATACAAAGAAAGACAGATACCATATGTTTTCACTCTTATGTGGATCCTGAGAAACTTAACACAAGACCACAGGGGAGGGGAAGGAAAAAACATTGAGTCTTAAATAGAAAGCTAGGGGCAAGTATTTGTCCCGTCGGAGAGTCACAGGGTTAATGTCCTTAATTTGTAAAAGAGCGTCCTGTTCATTCAACATGTTTATTCAGTGCTCAGCAGGTGCAGTGTGCTAGACATTAAGAACACAATGGTAAGAATAGCACGGTTTCTCCGTGCGTGGAGTTCACTGTCTAGTGGGCAGAAACAAATGAATCTGAAATCACCATTGGGAAAGGCAGTCACGTGCAGCTTCTAGGCTCCTGCATCGGAGGGCGGCCCTGGGCCTGGAACATTCCCTTACAAAGTGATAAAGAGCCCTTATGACCCGTGCTGGGTATAGCTCTGGGCTCTGGAATATCTTTTCCCATCCCACGTTTGAACAGACGTAGTTCTTTGCTCTATTTAAGCGTGGTCAAAGGCCCTCGGGCCTGACTTCAGCTTTCTGGATGTCAGACCCCAAGGCGGAGGGCATGGGGTCCTCGGCCTGCAGTGCAAAGGGGGCGCGTGCGGACCATCTCCCCGTGTGGGTTGTGAGGTCAAGACCCGCTGGCCGTGCGTAGGAGACAAATACGGCTATTGAAGCCGATCTTGCTGTCTCTTCTCTACGTGAGTGAAGTGTCCTTCCGCCCAGGGCCCGCGTGAGTCATGTCTTTCCTGGCAACCTCGACACCTGCAAACTAGGCAGTGGTTTGACATCCTGGGACTCCTGTCCCTGCTGTTAGGCCACAGGTGCCACTCCCCCGACAATTATCATAATGAAACACTAACTGGAGGAAAGGAATGCCTGCCGAGGACACATGTCGGGGAGGGCCTGACCCATGCTGGATATGTGACCCAGACTGGGGAGTCTCGGGGGCTATGAATGAAGTTCTGAGCTGAGAATGAAAGCACACACAAGCACGAATTAAGGAAGGGCGGAAGAAGGGGCAGACACCACAGGCCAAGGAAATTACATGCAAAGGCCCTGTGGCATATTTGAAAAACTGAAAGATGGCTGCTATGCCCTCCGGGTATAAAGTGGGAAGAAGGATGTGGCTCAAAGAGATTGGAGAGGGAAGCAGGCACCAGACAGTGCAAGGCCTTCTAGGTCACATTAAGAATTGAAACCTGCATCGACTGAGGAATGGACAGCACAGGAGCGATTGTTAAGGAGGCGCCGACACGGCGAGATTTGTGTTTTGATGAGATGAAGCCGGTGGTAGTGAGAAAAATGGACCTGAAGGGGAGAAAGTAGACACCGAGAACTAGGTGGGACCGTTGCCAACATCCAGGAGAAAGAGAATGCTAGCTCAGGCCAGAGGTTCTCAACCAGGGACATGTTGCCCCCTCGGAAGACACCTGGCAATGTCTAGAAACGTTTTCGATAGTCACACCGTGCGTGAGGGTGTTACTGGCATTTAGCAGCTAAAGGCCAGGGATGCTACTAAGTAAACACCCTATAGTACACACGATTGTTCCCGCAACAAAGAACTACCTGGCCGGAAATATAAATCGTGCCTAGACTGAGAACTCCTGGCTCCGACTGTGGTGGCGGTGGAGACGGGGCGCACACTGCGGAGAGAATTAGGAGGGAAAAGTCAGCCGTGCTCGGTGACTGGTTGATGATGAGGGAAGAGGGAACGATTAGCAAAGGGAACCCTCCGCTTTCTGGCTTGCTCACTCGAATGAGTGAGGCTACCATCCACTGAGACAAGACACGCAGGAGAAGTTGACGGTTTGCTGGGGGAGGATGAGGCGCTCGGCTGGAGCCCGACAAAACTGAGACGTCCCTGAGACATCCAGAAGAAATCAGACAGGCCATTCTCTGGGTCCACGGCTCAAGAGGAAAAGCCAGAGCAGGACACGTGCGTTGAAGAGGCTTCGGTGCGCCGTGGTGGGGCGATTGAGCGACTGACTTGATTTCACACCTCAGGTCACGATCTCAAGGTTTGTGAGTTCGAGCCCAGCGCTGGGCTCTGTGCTGAGAGTGAGGAGCCTGCTCGGGATTCTCTCTCTCCCTCTCTCTCTGCCCCTCCACTACTCTCCCGCGCACGCTCTCTCTCTCAAGATAAATAAATAAGCTTTAAAAAAAGAGGCTTCTGTGAATAAAACGGGAGCCACAGGCATGGATGAGATTACCGAGAAAGGGGGTACAGGGTTTGGAAGAAAGAGGGCCCGGGGCAGAGTCTTGAGAAACTCTTGGGAGAGGAGCACACACCAGCAAAAAGCATCTAGAAGAGCATCTGGGGAGGCGGGAAGAGAACTAGGGCGTGTCACCTCCCAGAAACTTCAAGAAGTGTTTCCCCCACACCTTCTCCAACACAGAGCACCTACAGAGTTTTTTTTTTTAAAGCTTTGCTAAACTGCTAAGTCAAGAAAAATCTTGTTTAAAGATGTCAAGTTTTTTTTTTGTTTTTTGTTTTTGTTTTTTCTTTTTAGAGAGAGAGAGAGTGTGTGTGTGTGTAAGCGGGGGAGAGGGAGAAAGGCGGAGAGAGAGAGAGAGAGAGAGAGAGAGAGAGAGAGAGAGAGAGAATCCCAAGCGGTCTCCACGCTCCGTGCAGAGCCCCACATGGGGCTCAATCCCACGACCCTGGGATCTTGACCTCAGTTGAAATCAAGAGTCAGACGTTCAAGTGACTGAGCCACCCAGATGCCCCAAAGATGTCAAAATTTTAAATGGCAATTTGGGGGTAAGTAATGAGATTAAGCATCTTTGCCACGTTTACTGGCCATTTATACTTCTTTTGTGAATTTTTCTAGATGGGTATGACCTCATTATATATTTTGATTTTTCACGCTTTGCTGTCACATTCTTCTATATTGCTACGCAATTTTTTTTTTTAACTGAGCTCACAACCGTGAGGTCATGACTTGAGCCAAAATCAAGAGCCAGATGGTTAACCGACTGAGCCACCCCGGTGCCCCTCTTTTCTCTTTTAAGATGTCTTTTTTCCATGCAGTTGTTTCACGTTTTTTTTGGGGGGGGGTTGTTTTTTGGTTTTTGTTTTTTGCAAGATTGTTGACTTTGTCTTCCTGCTTTGGTTTCATGCTGGAGGACGCTGTTCCTTTCCAAGGATCACAAAAATGTTCTCTTATATTTTCTTAGGATAGTAAATCCTTTTTTACATTTAAACCTTTAATCTGACTAAAATGTAGTTTTGTCTGTGATGAGTAATTGGGATTTTTTTTCTCAATTCAGTTGAGAAATGTCATCTTTCAATCCCCTCTTTATGTTAAACTAAATCCCGTAGGCCATTAATCTGATATCAGCCTATCTCTTAAATTTTTTTTTAACATTTATTTATTTTTGAGACAGAGAGAGACAGAGCATGAATGGGGGAGGGTCAGAGAGAGGGAGACACAGAATCTGAAACAGACTCCAGGCTCTGAGATGTCAGCACAGAGCCCGACGTGGGGCTCGAACTCACGGACCGTGAGATCATGACCTGAGCCGAAGTCAGACGCTTAACCAATCGAGCCACCCAGGCGCCCCAATATCAGCCTATCTCTTTTGTTCTTTAGATCTCTTGATATATTCTTGTACCCAAACCACCTATTTTAATTACTGTAGCTTTATGTTATGGTTTGATATCTAGTAGTGCACATCTGTATTACTTTATAATCAGGAAAACCCATAACGGTTTACATATGTATGAATGTGTATGTACCTGTGGAGGGTTGATGGGGAAGTGTGTGTGTGTGTGTGTGTGTGTGTGTGTGTGTGTGTGTGTGTTCTTACACATGGAAGGTTGGTGGAGAAGTGCCTCTGAATGACTAGGAGTAGTTTGGGACCTGCAAAGGAATTTGAGACAGTGCCAGGAACAGAGTTTCCAGGGACATTTGGAAAATAAAGGAGACCATTGGGCCCTCAAAGGAGGCTGGTGCTCACATTTCCAAAGCCTCTAAATTGAGGGAAGCAAAGAGGAAAGCTGGCAACATGGACGGGTCTCTGTTATCTTTAGAACGAGCACCAACTGCATTTCAAAGCCCCTTAGGCCCAGGAACCTTCTCTCAGCTCCTGGGGAATCACTGAGGATCTTAAGGTCAGTCATTCACTCCATAGCCCAAAGTCACTGACCTCAGGTGTCAGTGCAGCATCAGCAGCTGTTTGCGGGTTTACGGCCCCCGGGTGCAGAGATGAGCTCTCAGTCGTGTGTCTTGTCTCTCATTGGCACAAAGCTTTCAAAGAAAGTAAGTCTTGTAATTCAACAAACATTCACTGATTGTCTGACATCCTCCTCGCAGACCCTCTACAAATCTCCCAGAAGGGCCCATTTCAAACAACTCAGAGTGACTGATGCACACACACACACACACACACACACACACACACACACACACACAAATACACATGCCTAGCTTG
>NW_024412400.1:8140187-8173531 GCF_014898765.1 Herpailurus yagouaroundi
TGGAAGATTCGTTCTGCCCAGGGCGTTGTGCACAGGTGGAAAAATCTGCAGGAAGTGATTGACTTCTTCTCTGAAGATTTTCAGTTTAAAATTTGGGCAGACCCGTTCTTTTCCTCGCGTCTGCGGAGGGGACGCTAGAATTTCAGCCGAGCTTTGGGTCTGGGGCCGAAGATCTTAGGTGTTTGTGTCCCCCGGAAGGTTTTGATTTGGAAGAAGTGAAGTGGGTTGGAAAGCGGGTTTTGCTTTGTGATGGGCTTTTCTGCTGGGACCAGTGAGATTCCTTTGCTAAAGGTAATCATAGCCTTTTTATCTGAAAAACAGGATTAAGAGGCAGCTGCGTGGCTTCCACATCACCCCCCTCCCGCCCCCCGGGACAGATGTTCTTTAGTGGCGCCCCCAAATTGGGTTTAACACTGCACGTTTGGGGAACTGAAGTCAGGGTCCACGGACACACTGTCATTCTGTGTTCTCTCACCTACAGTTGGGAGGAAAGATGTTCACTCTGCTGACGCGCCAACCCTGTGAGCAAGCAGGTTAGTATCTCCGAACAGGCAGCGAGTGTGATATTGACAAGGCACAATCCCCGCTTCAGCCCCCAGTGTTTTAACGCCTGTCCCCTGCCAGTGACTTTAAGGTCTTTGGTTCGAGCCTCAGTTGCTCGCCAGGCTTTCACCACCAGGCATGCCTCAGGTAGAAGTAAGGCTTTCCATCAAAGTTACACAAAACGAGGACTAACATAACGTGCATGTTTTGCTTAAATGGTGTTTCCGGGTTGCATAATCCACTAATTTGGCCCTTTGTGGTTTCCCTTACCAACCTGTGTGTGAAGGTTTGCCTCAGAGTATTGTTGATTTTGTGATGAGTTGCGAGGTCCTCAGATCAGTCCTCTACTTCCACCCAAGTGTTGCTGCTGGCACAGCACCTACGGCACCCGGCGCTCCCCACCCCACCCCAGGTCAGCGTTGTTACCCCTTACACCGGAGGCACATGTGCAGAACTCTCACACACCCGCTTCCAAGCTTGCCCTGCCTGCCCGCCTCTGGAGTATGTTTTGCGGTTGTTCGTGTAGAAGCCCAGAAGGGTCTGGCCTCCCTACTCTCAGGTAGACACCTTGTAATTACGGGGTTTGTTCACTCCTAATGACAGCACAGCTCTGGGCTGTATCCCCTAAATGAATGAGACCTGGTCTGGCCCATTTTGCTTTGTGATACGCTTTTCTGCTGGGGCAAAGGTCTGCTTAAGGGTAATCATAGCTTTTTACCTGAAAACTGCTGAGGCGAAGGACTGGGGAGTCCAGTGTGGTCAGCCACTGCTCACGTATCACACCCCTCCCTGCCCTGGACAGATAATCCTTAGTTGTGTCCCGAGACTGGGCATTCTTGTCTTCCAAAAGGGTATGATTTTAGGATAGTAGAAGCACTTTATACAAGTCTTTTTCTGTAGAAGGAAATTGTACCTAAAGAGCTAGTTTACTTTGATTTCCAGGTTTTCCCCCAAAATGCTTTGAAATTTTAACACATATACTGTAACACCACACATCAGGCTAACTTGTTACACTGTTTAATTTAGCAAATTAAAGTTCTCCCGTGTCTTGTTAGGGGGGCAGAAAGTGCCTTAAACCTGTAAAACTGACACTGACATGTGACATATTCTTTAAATGTTGATGCAGACTCTTATGTCTGCGGATAAACTGGTTTCTGGCTAGTTCACGTACTTTTATCTGGAATCACAGAAAACTGATCTGGGACCCATTGAGAGGCTCTGAAGGTCAACTTCACAGTGGCTGGCCTCCCTCCAGTTGCTGTCACATACAATTCTGCAGTGAGTAACTTTAGGTATAAGTCGTTTTGCATACACGGGGCTAGTTCCGTGGCATAAATTCCCAGAAGTGGGATTGCAAGTCAGATGGCACACACCTTTGGAACTTTGATAAACATTGACAAACCACTCTCCATTGATGGTGTGCGGGTTTACACGCCCAGTGACAAGGTAGGAGAATTAGGGTGTTGGGTGACCATCTTTAGTAAAAGGAAGTGTCTGTACCTGAGGGAAATCAGAATGGGCGAGAAGAGTTGGCTGTTCTGAGCTACAGAGACGCACTACGTGACTGGCCTTGCCAGCTACTCAGTACTGTGATATAATCGGATATTGAGACCGAACCTAATTCTATACAGTTTTATACACATGCCCTTTTTTCTTTCCAGAAAAATGTCTCCTAGAAACAACGAAGAAGCAAAGCCTAGGTTATATGATCTAAAAGTAAATGTTCTAGAATAGGAACACACGTGGCTATAGAACACTTGAAATGTAGCTAGTGAGACAGAGGAACTGAGTTTTTAATTTTATTTTAATTCGTCTACATTTATTCTTTTTAATGGTTATTTATTTTTGAGAGACAGAGCACGGACAGGGGAGGGGCAGAGAGAGAGGGAGACACAGAATCCGAAGCAGCCTCCAGCTGTCAGCACAGAGCTCCACACGAGGCTCGAACCCAGGAACCGTGAGATCATGACGTGAACCAAAGTTGGATGCTTAACCGACTGAGCCACCCAGGTGCCCCGATTAATTCATCTACGTTTAAATGCCCAATTGGTGATGTTTACAGCAGCACTTTCAACAATAGCCAGATTACAGAAAGAGCCCAAATGTCTATCAACACATGGATGGATAAAGAAGATGTGGCTTATATATACAATGGAATACTGCTTGGCAATGAGAAAGAATGAAATCTGGCCATTTGCAACAACATGGATGCAACTGGACGGTGTTATGCTAAGTGCAATAAGTCAGTCAGAGAACGACAGATACCATATATTTTCACTCGTGGGGAACTTGAGAAACTTAACAGAAGACCACGGGGGATGGGAAGGGGTAAAAATAGTTTCAAACAGACGGGGAGGCAAACCACAAGAGACTCTTAAATACAGAGAACAAACTGAGGGTGGATGGGGGGTCAGGGAGAGGGGACAATGGGGGATGGGCATTGAGGAGGGCACTTGTTGGGATGAGCACTGGGTGTTGTATGTAGCGATGAATCACGGGACTCTACCCCTAAAACCAAGAGCACACTGTATATACTGTATGTTAGCTAATTTGACAATGTTAAAAAAAAAATTAAAATTAAATAAATAAATAAATAAATAGAATGCCCAATTGATAAGAGACATATTGGGATTATCTGAATCCAGTGATCCTTCTGTGATGCTAGTGTTTATCATATTTCAGCCAATTGGGTATCACCATTTACATTTATGCCATAGTAGTTTTACCAAGACTATTATTTAGTGAATATTTTTTTAATTTTATTTTTTTTAATTTACATCCAAATTAGTTAGCATATAGTGCAACAATGATTTCAGGAGTGGATTCCTTAATGTCCCTGACCCATTTAGCCCATCCCCCCTCCCACAACCCCTCCAGTAACCCCCTGTTTGTTCTCCATATTTAAGAGTCTCTTATGTTTTGTCCCCCTCCCTGTTTTTATATTATTTTTGCTTCCCTTCCCTTATGTTTGTCTGTTTTGTATCTTGAAGTCCTCATATGAGTAAAGTCATATTATTTTTGTCTTTCTCTGACTAATTTCGCTTAACATAAAACCCTCTAGTTCCATCCACGTAGTTGCAAATGGCAAGATTTCAGTCTTTCTGGTTGCTGAGTAATACTCCATTGTATATATATGCCACATCTTCTTTATCCATTCATCCGTCGATGGACATTTGGGCTCTTTCCATCCTTTGGCTATTGTTGATAGTGCTGCTATCAACATGGGGGTGCATGTGTCCCTTCGAAACAGCACACCTGTATCCCTTGGATAAATGCCTAGTAGTGCAATTGCTGGGTCGTAGGGTTGTTCTTTTTTTAATTTTTTGAGGAACCTCCATACTGTTTTCCAGAGTGGCTGCACCAGCTTGCATCCCCAAGTCAATATTTTAATTGAATGCCTTTTTATGTTTAAAAAAATTAAGTATAATTTATATACAGTGAAATGGATAGATCTTAAGTTGTGCCCCTAAATTGGGTACCCTTGTCTTCCAAAAGGGGATGTTTTTAAGATGGGACAATTTCTTTTTTTAATTTTTATCATGTTTATTTATTTATTTTGAGAGACAGAAAGAACACGAGCAGGGGAGAGGGAGAGAGAGAGAGAGAGGAGGGAAAGAGAGAGAGAGAGAGAGAGAGAGAGAGAGAGAGAATCCCAAGCAGACTCCACATTGTCAGCACAGAGCCTGACGCAGGGTTCAAACCCATGAACCGTGAGATCATGACCTGAGCCAAAATCAAGAATCAAACCGATTGAGCCTCCCAGGCACCCCAGGATGGGGCAATTTATTGAAAAAAAAATTTTTTAAGGGAAATTATACCTAAGGAGTTGGTTTACTTTGTTTGTTTGTTTGTTTATTTATTTATTTATTTAATATAACTTATTGTCAAATTGGCTAACATACAGTGTGTAAAGTGTGGAGCTGGTTACTTTAATTTTCACATTTTCCTCAAAGGACTTTGAAAGTTTTAATGAATTTTGACAAAAGCATGCACCCATATACTCCACAATTCTGTGAAGATATGGGGCATTTCTATTACCCCAGACCGTGCTCCTGTGTTCCTTCCCGGGGAACCCCTGCCCCAGCCCTCTGGACTGTCACTGTTCTCATCTTAGTCACCTGCCTGTTTTAGAACTTCACGTGAATGGAATCATTTCGGTACAGAACAGTATTTGTTTCTTTCTTTTAAAAAAAAAAAAAAATCTGTTGCTACTGCATTTATGAAATTTCCATTAGCCCCTACTGGTTTCTTACGACCCAAGTAAATATGTGCTCAACATGATCTAGTTAAGTGGGGCGCCTGGTTGGCTCAGTTGGTTAAGCATCCAATTTCAGCTCAGGTCATGATCTCATGGTTTGTGGGTTCGAGCCCCGCGTCAGGCTCTGTGCTGGAGCTGGCTTTGGGTTCTGTGTCTCCCCCCTCTCTCTGCCCCTGCCCAGCTCACGATCTGCCTCAAAAACAAATAAAGCATTAAAAACATTTTTTAAGTGATCTAGTTAAGCAATATTAGTTAATCATCAGTCCATTATGGTAATCATGTACCTTTATACAATACAGATATAATTATCTTTATTCAGAGGCTATGTATTTAGATGAAGATGATTCATATGCTTCTTCTTTTTGTTTTGTTTTGTTTTGTTTTGCTTTTAAATGAGTATAGTTTCCATGGTGTGATTAAACTACGAGTACCAGAGATGACATGACCCCTTTGGGAGTGAACACGTGGGTCTAGTGATTCTTTGTTTGTGAATGTAGGGGAGACCCTATACCTTCACTGCAGACACAGGAAAAATGGCTGAGGTTGACGTCTTACTGGAAACTCAAATATTTCAGAAATTCATACATGTTACTGTTTCCTTGACAGTATGTCACTGAGTACTGAGCCTGATAATCATTGACTATATCTGAAGCGTAGTATTCGTTTCTCTTTGTCTGATGTTATTTTTAAATGAAATATTATACCGCTGGCATTAATAGAAAACCCATATTTTTTCATCTACATTGAAGTAAATGTTATCGTAAATCATCTCAGGGCTGACCGATAATATGCATAACACGTTTCGGGAGATACCAGGAAACTAAACCACGCACCCCTTCTCTGCAAATGGCGTTTTAGTTCCCTCTCTGGAGAAAAGATAAATGGGCTTTGGAGCCCAATCACTCCTCCGCCTTAAAAAGTCTTGGCGTTACTAAAGCCAGAGGAAGTGCTGTAGGCATGCAGTCGTGCACCCAGTCCTTGGATTCTACAAAGAAGGCCAGTGCCTTGTTCCTACTTTCCCCTCATGTGTCTTCTGGGTCTTTCCATTTTAGGCCTCAAGGCCCTCTCCCGAACCCCAGCCATCATCGCCTTGGTGGTCTTGATTTTGAGTGTTGTGGTGCTTGTGACCATCACACTCATCCAGTTTCACCAGAAAGAGGTCCTCCTTCCAGGACTGAAGGTAAGTGTGAAGGGATTGGCACTGAAGGGATGGGCTATGACGTCAGGTATTCTAAGGCCATGAGTTAGAAGAAAACCCTTTACCCCATCTCCAGTGGGGGAAGACCCAAGGAAGAACCCAAGGATCCTTGACATAAGACCCAGGGGAGAAGCTCTGGACATACCGGCTTTGTGCTGTTTGACACTACAGATTGATAATGGTGACCCTTCTCCAAGGACCGTGTGGCCTGGCTTTGACTCCTGACTGTTGGAGCCCAAGCTAGACCTTGTAGCCAAGGATTCCAGAAGGCTGCCAGAGATCTAGCAGCTTGTACATTTCCCAAGACCACACAACCCTGACCATGAGTGAAGACAGGGAGACCCAGCCTCCTCTTCTGGCCTGACCTGGTAAACAAGACATCAATGACTTGAAAAGGTCCCCTTGAGCTGTATTTGTGCAACCTCTCTTGAGTCTAAAAGTGTGCCATGATCCCTCTGACTCTTCCCCTTGAAAAATTACTCAGGACCCGTGCTCAGTTTCAGAGGCTACTCTTAGCCCTTTTGATAAGTGCCCAAATGACCTCTCAAATGATGTCTGACAGTCTGAGAACCATATATATCACCCCAGCCTTGGATGTAAGGGTGTTGGGAGGTGATCCTGTGCAAGACTGTCAGACGAAGGGGAAAAGAGTCCTTCAGTCATTTTGGGTAGAGGTTGGCAAAATTTTTCTGTAAAGAGCTAAGTACTACATATTTAGACTTTAAAGGTCATTATAGTCTCTGTCACGTATCTTTTGTTTGTTTGTTTGTCTCCTATGACTCTTTAAAAATGTACAAACCCTTCTTAGCTATAGGGCCATAGGAGCCAAGAAAACCAACCGTTATTTGAACCTCATTTAGCCTTTACCCTTGATCTCAAGAATCCTGTCTACATCTTCCTGCTCTTAGTGACTATTCAAAGGCTGTATTTGAAATAGAAGTTTTTTTTTAATTTTACAAGATAAAAAAGAAACTAATATTGCCTTGGCTGTGTAGGTGAGTTAGACCCACCATTCTGAGGCTGCTCTTCTGAAGGATTAAAGTAAAACTCCTTTAGATGATGGCATTTGGTTCTTTTATAAGACATTTTATTTAAGAATCTCAGCCTCCCCCCCCCCCCCACTCCAGGGGCGCCTGGGTGGCTCAGTCGGTTAAAGCACCCAACTCTTGATTTCAGCTCAGGTCATGATCTTTCGGTTCATGAGATCAAGCCCCGAGTTGGGCTCTGTGCTGACAGCATGAAGCCTGCTTGGGATTCTCTCTGCCTCTCCCCTGCTCATTCTCTCTCTCTCTCTCTCTCTCTCTCTCTCTCTCTCTCTCTCTCTCTCTCAAAATAAATAAACTTAAAAAAATCTCAGGCCCCCATGAATAACATGAAGAAAAAAAAAAAAAAAAAACCTTATGCAACTGTCCAGTGACGAGAGAAAAACAAATTATCTGGTTGTCTAAAGACAATAGCCAAGGCCAAGAGAAGCCATTTTCCCAACCTCCGGGCACTGTCTTCTTCTCTAAACTGCATAAAATCAGGATTGCAACCAGGAGAATCACCGTCTCCTTATGCTTTGTAAACTTTTCAGCTTGGTGAGCACTTTTCCCTGAATTATCTCATGTAACCCTTGCGGCAGCGATAGCAGGGGGACAAAGCAAGCATTGTCACCCCCACTTTGCAAGTGAGGAACCATGGGTTTGGCCGGTGGATGGCAGGACGGGAACTGAAACCTTGTCCCTCCTGTTCCCAAGGCCAGGGCTTTCTTCACTACCTCCCTCCTCTCCCTGATCCTAAGTTCAGAATGAGGGACCCAGGAAGAGGTACTGACCTTGACTAGAGAACTTATCCTCCTTTGCACAGGAGGGATGGGTGGGGGAGGGTGGGCGCAGATGCAGGAAGGCTTGCTGAACGGGGGGATGGAAGTACCCCCCAATTGGGGGCAAGACTAATGCCACTCTTAAACCCCAGGAACCACTCTTACACCCCGTATTTCAGAGGAACCAGCTCTAGCTGTATTCCAGGTTTATCCCTCTCCATGGCACAAGGGAATGTGCCCACCCAGAGTCATGCATCCCCTTCTAGAATGTGCTGTGGTGCCTGAGACTCCAGAAGCCAGGGTCTGTGTGGACCTCCTCCTGAGGACCGACCTCACCAGTGATCTGAGGGGTGGCAAAGGGGCAGCCATTTGCAGGAAGTGTAGACAGAGTGTGGATATGGGGTCGGAGCTGTCCCACCTTCTATAGTCAGCATACAGGTGCGTGAGGCTCTTTGCTCTGTGGATTTGCCAGGGGTGTGGGGTGAGGATGGGTGGAAGTTTGGAGGGAGAGTAAAAGTCTTCATTTAAAAAATTTTCCCTCAGGCCCTGCAGAATTTTAGGATGGGTTGGTTAAGGCAGTTGACAGCCGCTAGCTTTCACTTGTTTTAGGAGGTAAGAGGTAAGTCCTCTGTTCATACCGGAGGGGCGTGGAGGGATTAGAAGACTAGAAGAGTAAACTGAGTAGAGAAAAGTAGACCCCAGGGCAGTAAGGAGGCTACCATTGAAAGAGAGGACCACACATGTCTCAGGCTCCTGGGTCAGGTGGGTTCCCCCGATCAAAGATGTGAGTAAAAGCAGACCATCTGGGAATGACCCGAGGAAACACAGGTAGGGGGTGGGAGGTGAGACAGGAGAGAAGGCAGCCCCTGGAGGGCCTGCCACTCAGCAGGTTACCACTGTGGGCAGTGGGGCCTCAGTCCTGGGGAGGACTCTCAGTCTGGGAGCCAGTGTAAAACTCATCCCCAGGTGAGTCCTCTACCGAAGGGCATCTGGAACACCTGCTTCACAGGTATCCCACTCAAGGACATACTTACACGACCAGCTTCCACTAGTCATTGGCAGAGTGGCTGCTCCCTGGGAGACGCTAACCCCCTCGTATTTCTGGCACGCTGCATGCTCAGGTGGGCTCGGCCACTAGAGAAAGCCTTTAGACGCGTGGAAAGCGCATGGTTGGACAGCACAGCGGTAAGGCCTGAGGAGTGTGGGCAGGGAACCCTCCATGACTATTCCACATGGATATGATTACTCACGGGTGAGAACGGAGGAGCAGAAAGGGTAGATCGCTTCTCACAGTTGCACACACTGGAAATAGCAGACGTGGGACCTAAGAAACAAAAGAGAACAGAAAACAGGGCCTCGAACGAGGGTTTAGAAGGACCAGAGGAACCACGCTCACCAATTAGCAGACAGTTCGTTCAAAGAGGGGATCTGTAATCTGCTCAGAATCGCGCTGCCAGGCCCCAGTCACAGTTGCAGGGGACAAGAAGTTGTATAACCTTGAAATGTTGACTCAGAGGGCTCATTCTGCTTAGCTGGGTGGATTAAATGTGAGAAAAGACAGATGTTCTGAGCCAGGGGTACCGGGAGCAGAACGGCCACTTGAAAGAACATTCCACCTGCAGCCCTTCTCAGGTTGAGGACAAGCCTCTTGTGTTTGGCTCTTCGGTGTGTGCCAGGGGTGGGAAGGGCAGTTGTGGAAGTGAAGCTGAATGGATTCAAGGGCTTTTACGTTGTTATGTTTGTGTTTTCATAACCTTGAACGTTGTTTTGCCTCTGTGTAAAGATGACAGTTGGTTACGAGAGCCGGCTCCACAATGGCCTGTGGGGGGTGGGGGTGGGCTGGAATTTTCCTTAAGACCCTAATGAAAGGTCATGATAGCTGGCTATTACATGCAACCTTGGCTTACCTAACCTTGGTCTATCAGAGTTTAAGAGCAGAACTATCAAAACTCAGTCAAGGGTCTGAGTCCCCTTGTTTGGGCGTCCCCAAACTGACAAGGCGTCCCCAGTGCCATTTTCGTTTCGTTGTTGCTGGTCCAACCTGCTCCACCAGCCTGAAGAGTAAACATGGTGGCATCGTTTCTATTTTTCACTCAGCCCCCCACCTGCTTCCTTCTCATGAAGTCCAATCTCTTCCTCTCGAGACTTCTCCCTCCCCAGCCCCAATCACAACTGTCTAGAAGCCCTGGAGTTTCTCAGTCCAGTATGATCAGTACCCCATTGCCACTGCCCCTTGCAGCCACAGGACATCAGTGTCCAAGAGGGGCCTACGTAGTCCCGCTCAGGTCACATGAGATCCCCGTATTGAGTCACACTCCCGTGCTTGGCCGTTATTCTTCAAAGCACAACCACGAGACCAGGCTGTGCTAAAACCATTCCTTTGTAGGGACACCTGTGTGACTCAGTCGGTTAAGCGTCCGACTCTTGATTTTGGCTCAGGTCACGATCTCATGCTGCGTGGGTGTAAGCCCCGCCTTGGGCTCTGTGCTGACAGTGCATAATCCGCTTGGGATTCTCTCTCTCCCTCTCTCTCTGTCCTTCACCACTTGCATTCTCGGTCTCTCTCTCAAAAACAAACAAACAAAAAAACATTCCCTTGTAACCCTCATTGGTTATCAGTCATCAGCTGGGATCTCTGGTGCCTTGTGGCCCTCCCTGGTTACCCCTTAGAGAGCAAAAGTTGGATAATTAGTTTCTTCCTTTCCAGACAGGTGTGGCTTCTTCATCACATTGGTCCACCTCCTCTGTAGTCAGATCTGCATACTACTTAGCTACAAGCTTGCTTTTGAGGGACTTTTTGTCTGAACAAAGAAAGTCTGCTCTATGCACCAGGCATCTTTTTTTTTTTTTTTTTTTTTTTTGAGAGACAGAGAGAGAGAGTGTGTGCATGTGAGTGGGAGAGGGGCAGAGAGTGGGGGGGGGGAAGAGGATCTGAAGCAGGCTCCGAGCTGACGGCAGAGAGTCCAATGCAGGGCCCGAACTCACAGACTGTGAGATCAGGACCTGGGACAAAATTGGGTGCTCGACCGACTCACTACCGAGGCACCCTAGGCACCTCATTACTAAACAGTCAACCCTGTTAGACCTGGTTTCCTTGGAACTCAGTGAAAGCATGGGGGCTGTGTGTAGAGGTCTGATGGCCAGTTAGAACCAAGCTCGGACCCAAGTCTGTGACTGTGGGCAATGATTTACCTCTGTGAGCCTCAGTTTCCCCATATGTCAAGCGGGAAGGATGACCACACCTGCCCTGTAGATGCAACACTAAAGCACTTTGGGCAATGCCTGGCATATTAGAAGTGCTCCACAAATGTGTATTACTGCTAGGATCCCTCTTATTATGCCAAGAGGGATGATGATGGATGATGATGACAGTGCTAATAACAAATCTAAGAAAACTGTTCTTACGACTTTTGCTTTTGTTAGAAGCTCACACATCCCTTAAGTTTTGGATCATGGGGTTCTCACGGAAGACTGTTTCCTTTTGGTTAACCCACTGAGTGTGTCTTCAGTTCTACATTCAAGCCACGTTCTTTTCTGACACCGCGTTGGACAGGGGGTTACTCACTGCCCAGCTGAACTGAATGAAATCAGTCCCCATCCCACCCACTCCATCAAAACACATTGAGTTCCGCTGATTTAGGTAAGGGAGCTCTCGAAAGACCAACTTTTCCACTTTGGAAAACGTCAGCGAACAGTGGTGGGGTGGATACCTAGTCCTCAGGAGTAGCCCCGGGCTCAGGACTGGTCCCTGTCAGCACATCCGGCAGGTGCCCGAGGGGAGGGCCAGCTGCTCCCACCTGGGTGAAAATTGGATGCCAGCTGGGATGACGATGAACGTGAAAATGGCCCTTCTTCCTCCTTCCTGAGCTTGGCCCAGCAGCCCCAAGCCTCCTTCACAGGGAAAACGGACTCTTTGTGAAGAGCTGGGATCCAGAAGATCTGGGAAGGGTGGGGACCCTGCGGAGTGGTTGCTCACGTGTGCTCCCTCCTGTAGTCAGGACCCGGTGTGGAGGGGCCAGGGGCCGGTGCTGGGCTGGTGGGGGGTCGGCAGCAGGAGGGAGGAGAGAAAGCGGACTGGTAGGGAGGCTCAGATCGCTTGAGTGCCCGGTTTCCTTCAATGCCACCTGTGCGTTAATCTCCGGGTGAGCAGGCTGTGAACAATGCCTTCCTTGTTCCCCCGGGGGGGTGTCATGTCAGGATCCCCGTCAGCATTCGTCAGACTGAAGGCTGAGATTAGGAGGGTGTCTAAGTTCAAATACCGACGGACGCAGGATGTTCCGTGTCAATATACTGGGAAAGCTGCGATTGAGGAGCTAGGGCCACCCGTTTTTATTCGGTCCCCTTGTTTCAAATGAAACAAGCGTTTGTTGATAGTAGAAAGCTGGAGCCCTCCCAAATGGCTAGCATCAGGGAATTGGTTAAATGGATTATTGTACATCTCACGGAAGAGGTGGGGAATGTATTGAAAGCGATATCAGTATTTTTATTGGCGGCGAGAGATGTACATGATATACTTTTTATGTAAGAACAGAGCGTTGGAAAAGTCTACGTACAGTATAATCCTGGGTTGAATTGAAAACATATGTCTGACCGCATTTTCATATATGTAGCTGTATGCACAGGCGGCCGTTAGAAAAGATGTATAGCAAGGTGTTACAACAATAGTGGGATTTGAGGGGCGTTATTTACTTCTCTTTCCTCTTGTCTTTGTGGTTTTGTTTATTTTGCTTTGTTGATCTTTCCATATCACCTGTGTTTATTGAGCAGCCATGAGTGTTAGGCATAGGGTCTGTTTACTTCTGCAAGTTAAGTTGTCTGTACACGAGGAAACCCAGAGACGTTAGGCCTCTTGCTACCTAGGGTCGCAAAGCAAGCAAGCATCCGTCTGAGTTCGACCTGCTTCCAGAACCCAAATTCATCTTCCTCCCTGAGACCAGCTAGCTTAACCCAACAGCAGTGGAATTGGAGAAAAGCTCCAGAAGCCTCCACTGCCCTGGGCTGACTCCGGGCCCACGCACATACTGACCTAGGTCAGCATTACTCATTCCAATCCCCTTAGGCTGCTAACGCATGCCCTTTCCTGCTCAGGCTTGGTCCAGGGCCTGGGCCGGGCCACACCCTCAGGGGAGGAAGCTTCCTGGTGCCTGCCTCAAGGTGGGGACATGGTCCAGGACTCCTAGCCTGCTCTCCTGTGCACAGCTAGTCCTGACACTGCTCTGGCAGACCCCCCTGTCTGTCCATGTACCGTGGTACCAAAGGGGGACAGTATGTCAACGTTAGTTGGCATTTTGGGGTTTTTCTCCTGAATTACGAATACCTTCATTCTGCAGGCCAGTGCAGGTATTGACGTGTGTCACCCTTGTGAGAATTTCCTATATTTACTTCAGGCTTATTGGCCTGGACGTTTGGAGAACAGAGGGCAGCAGGCGACTGACTATTTTCATTTCCCTCCTGAGGCCCAGGTGGCTTCTGTCCCCCCACCTCAGAGGTCTGGAAGAGGAAGAATCAGGGAACAAGCAAGATCCTCGGAGTATTAATTTTCAACCTTGGCTGCCTATTGGAATCACCAAGGGAGCTTTAGAAACTGCGATGCCTGGGTCCGCTCCCGGAGATTCTGATTTAATGGGTCTGGGATGTGGCCTTGACCCTGGGAGTTTGCAAAACTCCCCAAGTGATTCTAATGTGGGCCAAGAGTGAGAACCGTGCCCCAGAACACCTGACCCACCCCACCCCCATCCCCTTCCCCCACAGCCCAAGGAGACAAAGTTGGTTTGGAGAAACTCGGTTTTTCCCCTTGGTCAGCCCCTCCCCAAATGAAGCAGTGTGGATTACCCTCTGGAGAGTATTCGGGGTTCTCGGTGGCCCGTTGGAAAAGAGTCCTCAGAGAGGCCCAGCCCATTTCTGACTCTCCCTTCCCCCTTTTGTTCAGTACGGAATCGTGCTCGATGCCGGGTCTTCCAGAACCACCGTCTACGTCTATCAGTGGCCAGCGGAGAAGGAGAATAATACTGGAGTGGTCAGTCAAACCTTCAAGTGTAGTGTGAAAGGTAAGGCCCGGACTGCGTGCAGGAGGCCCAAAGGGAAGCAAGGGAGAGTCCTAAGGGCCTTTGGAGGCCTGGAGGGATCCCAAGAAGCTGCCTGGAGGCAGGAATGAGCACTGCACTGGGCGTCAGGAACATATGTCATCCGATGGTAGTGGCACTCCCCATCCATGCAGTGACCTTGGGCCAGTCACCCTGTCCTCTGGGCTTCAGTTTTCTATGTCTAAAACATGGCGGTGCATGGCGTGAGGTTTTACCCTGCCACATTTGCTTGAATGCTGACGGAAGGCACAAGTCCCCTGGGTCAGAACAAAGGATGGTTTCTTACTCTCAGTACTAGCGGTAGGCAGAGTACCAGCATTTTCTTGTGCTGGTTCTCTGAGTTTCACTTTGCACCAGGTGACGTAAGGAGGGCCAGATAGTACCTGCTCGCACGGTGGGTAGGATTACAGAAGAGGAACCCCGAGATTAGGGAATCTGAGACATTTTATAATGCCTGCCTTTTGATCTGGGGAGAAACACTGTCTCTATCTTCTGAGCCTTGAAAGTATAATCCGGAGCAAAGGCAGTCGGGGCTTCTGCTCGTAGGACATGCAGAAACATGAGGGAGTCGTGGAAAATTGTATTCCAGCAGGGGAATTGTATTCTAATTGGCTGTATATGTCAGGGTGGGGATTGGCGGTGGTAGAGATAGATGGACAAGGCATAACCAGACGGCCATGGCTCGGGTCCAGTAAAGCTTGATTTATAGACCCGGAAATTTTGAATTTCATATAATTTTCAAGCGTCACAACATATTCTTTTAATTTTTTCCCTAGTATTTAAAATTGTAAAAACGGTCTTAGCCCACGGGCTGTACAAAAAAAAAAGGTGATGAACTGGATTTGGCCTGAGAGATGCCCACCCTTGAGACAGAACATTCTCGGCATCTTTAATGACCCTCCACAACATAGCCTGAATTTTACATTCACTGTTTCCTTTGTCCTTCCTACAGTTTCATCCCTATGCGTTTAGTTTTTCCTGTTTTTGAAAGCGGGATCAAACATGTATACACATAAATGGAGTCAACATTTATTCTGTAATTTGCTTCGTTTACGGACGTCGGGTTTTTAAGATCCATGTGTGTTAATAGGGAGGAGAGGAAGCTCATACGTTCTTCCCTGTTGATGGGCATTTGCGTTTCCATGATTATGGAAGAGATAAGGTTGAGTATATTTATATTTTAATTTACTTATAACATTATAAGTTATAAATATGCTTATGTATTGTATATTTATATGTCACATGATCATTTCTGGTTTTGTGAAATTCCTATTCTTGACTTTTTCTCATTGACTCATTGGGGTTCTTTTTTTTTTTTTTAATGTTTATTTATTTTGAGAGAGAGACAGCATGAGTGGGGGAGGGGTGTAGAGCAAGGGAGACACAGAATCCGAAGCAGGATCCGGGCTCCGAGCTGTCAGCACAGAGCCCGTCATGGGGCTCGAAGCCATGAACCGTGAGACCATGACCTGAGCTAAAGTCGGTCACTTAACCGACTGAGCCACCCAGGCGCCCCTGGAGTTCTTTATACATATTGTGAATATGAGTGCCCAGCTAGCATTATTATTATGTTGTTCTCATATTTCCTCACAGCTAATGATTTGTCTTTTTAAGTCTCTTCATTGTGTCTTTTGGTGAATAGGAGTTCTTTTTATGTAGGCACAATTATCAGTCTTCTCTTTTATGGTTTTGCTCTTGTGTATTTAAGAAATCCTTTAGCCTGAGATCATAAAGATATCCTTCAGTGAAAGTTTTATAATCTTGTCTTTTATATTTAAGGTTTATTTATTTTTGAGAAGGGTGGGGAGAAAGAGAGAACGAGTGGGGGGAGGGGCAGAGAGAGAGGGAGACAGAGAATCCTGAGCAGGCTCCACACTGTCAGTGCAGAGCCCAGTGTGGGGCTCGAACCCACAAACCGTGAGATCATGACTTGAGCTGAAACCCAGAGTCAGACACTTAACCGACTGAGCCTCAAGTACCCCACAATTAAGTCTTTGGTACACATAACCAACCCCAGTTAGTGTGTGTGTGTCTGTGTGTGCCTTTTTATTCTTTTAAATGTATTTATTTAAATAACTTATTGTTTAAATAAATTATGTATTTAAATTCAAACACAGTGTAGTATTGGTTTCAGGAGTAGAACCCAGTGATCCATCCCTTATGTGTGTACCTTTCTAAAAACCACCCTCTTCAGAGCATCATGATCTCTGACTTGGCCTGGAGCTTCCTGACCAGGATGTTAACACATCCTGAATGTGTTACTGAGGTATACCCTCAGCCCACGGACAACAGGTTGGAGACCCTGGACCGGTTCCCCCCAGCCCCAAGCAGCCTCCTTCATTTGCCTCCATGATCTGCCCAAAGATAATCATCTCTGGGGTCATGGCATTGAACAAGCTGGGAAGCAGAATTAGCCTTTCCCACAGGGAGACTAACAGAGATCTTTGAATAACAGGGCGAATTCTGATCATCTGCCTTTCAACGGAGGGCAGCCAGGAGCTCACCTACCCTGGTACTTAGGTGTCCAGGTTAGGTTGTCGATGAGCGGATATTGAGACAGAGTTTGGGATGCAAGGTAATTGTGCGAGATCCATACCTGTGGGGGGAAGGGAGAAGGAGGAGGACTGGCCAGAGAGAGAAGTCATACTGCCACGTGGGCCTGACGGAGCTCCGGGCGATCCGTTATCTTGCATGGCCCGTAGCCCTCAGTTGTTGGATGGCGGCATCCTGGGAAGAGCAAGACGTTGAGCAAGGCAGCTGTCTGCAGCTAAGGCAAACCATGAAGGAGCGGACAGCGGAGACCCTAAGCCTTTATTTGAAGGGGCGTCTGGCGGGCCTCTCTCACAACAGGGCACTCGGACGTTTTCTGAGTACCGATTGCGTCGTTATCCACAAGACACGGGTGGCCACGGCCTTGCTCGGAGCTCAGCCGGAGATCCCCTCTCTGCTGTCCTCACTTCTGAGCCATCTCCTCCCCTTCAAGCGTGAAAGAGGGCAGCAGGATGTTCATTTTGAAAGGTGAGACCAGCCACTTCCAGAAAAGAGAGGGTCGTGTAGGGTAGTCATTAAGACGTCACCTCATCCCTCCTGTGTGAATTCTGGGATGTTTCTGACCTCTCTGAGTTTTGGCCTCTTCATCTCTAAAATACGAAGCATGCGAATAGTAACGCCCATCCCCTGGGAATCATTTGAAGATTCAATGACGTGATATGTGTAAAGCAGGTAGCAAATGCACGTGGTAAGCACTTAGTAAGTGTTAGCTGTTATTATTCATGGCACGGTTTAGAGCTCCTGGATATTCTTGCCACGAAGTTAGTCTGTCCAGATCTGTCTTTAGACCCAGAGAGCAATTCAGCCAAGTCAGTCCTGATGATCTTCTGGCTGTAGGGGTAGATGTGACCTTCATGGGAGGGGCCCTTGGCCACCCAGGATGTGATTTAGGGGAGGGGCAGGGTCATGGAGCCCACATCATATCCATAAATGAGTCTTCCCTTTGATCATAGTAGCCTCAGGGATCCATATATATACTCCAAATGACCAGAAGACCACAAACTAAATCGCAAAATACAGAGTTGAAGTTTGGCAAGTGCCATCGCCTTGAAGACACGTGGCTTCTCCAAGGATAATTTGGGTTTCTGGTTTCCCAGTTGCAAATTTCCCAGGGCTCCCCTGCCTTGGCCAGTCTGAGGGGGTGGTGAACGCTTGCTTGCCCTGCAGTGTTTCCCAGATACCCAGGCTCTTGGAGATTTCTTTCTTGTGGGCGAGGAGGGACCTGGTGAGTATCATCACTCCTCACTTGCCGCTGTTTTCCTGAGTTCACCGGGGGCTGCCTTAGCTGCTGGTCCCCATGCTGGTGTCTGAAGCTCTGGCTGCTTGTCGTAAAGCCATTCCCTGGAGGGCACCGGTCCCCTACACGCCCCTCCTGTCTTTCCCGGTGTGCGGTGCTCAAGCCTGCTGCTATCTCCTCCCACAAAGGACATTCACGTGTTCCCTTTAAACCAGGGCTTGAACTCTACTGGGGCCTAAGTGTAGCCATCTCCTCCACTGAAATGCCTTAAGGAGTTGCTCTGGGGACCTGGCCATTACAGTTTTGAAAGCATCCTTCGCTTGGGTACATATCCTCGAGTAAGTTTTGTGTCATCTGTCCAGCCGCCTTTCTCCAGATTGGAATAGCAGTTCCAACCCTCCTTTCTTAGGGTTGTGAATCCCAGGATCCCATGAGCCCAATCCCGTCTTCCCTCTAGGAGGCTTATGGGACCTTATGCAAATAGGTCTCAGGTGACATGCTCAGATACCCCAAGTTTTGACATTCCAGCAAGGTTCCTAACCAGTCCCTTTCCAGAGACCAACTCTGGCTGATCCAGATTGGACTGCATGATCCCCTTAGTATAGAGTTTTATACTGGTTTGAAAATCTCATTGGCTGATTGATTCATTTATCTCATAAATATGTATTGAGTGCCAACTGTTTGCCGGTAACTGTTCTTGCTGGGGATTCCAAACTGAAATATACAGGGGCACCGGGCTGGCTCAGTCAGTGGAGCGTCTGACTCTTGATCTTGGGGTCATGAGTTCAAGCCCCACGTTGGGCACAGAGCTTATTTAAAAGTAAATAAAAAATAGGGACGCCTGGGCGGCTCAGTCGGTTAAGCATCCAACTTCGGCTCAAGTCATGATCTCACCGTTCATGAGTTCGCGCCCCGCGTCGGGTTCTGTGCTGACAGCTCAGAGCCTGGAGCCTGTTTCGGATTCTGTGTCTCCCTTTCTCCCCCCCTCCCCTGCTCACGCACTCTCTGTCTCTCAAAAATAAACATAAAAACTTAAAAAAAGTAGATAACAATAAATTAAAAATAAAAGATAAATAAATAGATAAATAAAATATACAAAGTCTGTGCTGTTGTGGAACTTGCATTCGAATCGAGGTGATAGATCAGAAATAAATGGGTATGAAACACGTCAGGGAGAAGTGCTGTACAGAGAAAGCAGCGAGGTAGGCGGACAGAGAGTGGTCCGGCTGTTTTTGACAGGATCATCAGGGAAGGACAAAGAGGGGACAGTTACACAGAGGCAAAGTGCAAGAGTGTGAGCCATACACATTTTTGAGGGAAGAATGTGCTGGACAGAGGGCCCGGCAAGGGAGAAGGCCAGGGGTGGGAGCCGCTCGGCATATTCTAGGAAAGGCAGAGGGGCCAGTGTGGCTGGGGCAGGATGAATAAGAGGACGAAAGGTGAGAGATGAGGCCAGAACTTCGGCCAAGGCCAGCTCGTGGAGGCCCTGAGCTGCAGTGAGGCGTCTGACTTGCGCTCAGATGTGGTTTCCTCGGAGTATACTGGGAGGCCACTAGGAGATTCTGGTCAGGGGACTAACATGGATATGACCTCTACATTTCACGGAGCATTCTGGATGTAGGACATGGAGTCAGAGGCTGCGACTGGAAGCAGGGTCACCAGGGCTATTATGACGTCATGAAGTTATGATGTCATGAAGTTATGACGTGACGGTGGTCTGGCCGAGACTGCACTTGTCAGCGTGGGGTGAGTTTGCTCCCCAGAGAACATTTAACAATGTCTGGGGACATTTTTGGTTGTCCCCACTGGGGTTGGGGATACTGCTGGCATCTAGTGGTGGCCAGGGATGCGGCTAAACATTGCACGGTGCTCAGGACGGCCCCACAGCAAAGAACTGTCCGGCCCCAAACGGGGGTAGTGGCAACGTGCAGAAACTGATCTAGAACAGTGCTGGGGAGGGAGGGGAGGAAGTGCTCAGATTTGAGAGGCATTTTGAAAGTAGAGTCCGGGCGCCTGGGCGGCTCGGTCGGTTAAGCGTCTGATTGCGGCTCAGGTCATGATCTGGGGGTTCATGGGTTTGAGCCCTGCATGGGGCTGTGCCCTGGCTGTGCAGAGCCTGCTTGGGATTCTCTCTCTCTCCCTCTCTCTCTCTCTTCCCCTCCTCCACTTGTGCATGCGTGCACGCTCTCTCTCTCTCTCTCTCTCAAAATAAATAAATAATCTTTTAAAAAAGAGAGACTCAAGAGACACACAAGCCAACTGGAATGGATGGAATTTATTTGGACTCTAATTCAAACAAACTGGGAGAGAAAAAGAGAGAGGTGGGGGGAGAGGGAGAGGGAGGGAAAAGATGAATATGGAGAAAACAGGCACCTTAACTAGAATTTGGTTCTGTTTGTTTCTACAGGCGTAATAGCAGGCAGGCGCTCACGCTGCTTTAAAAGAACTCTTGCCTAACCCTACTTTCAATTCTTTCTGTGATCGTTCATTTCAGCTTCATGGAGATTTCTGACCAAGCTGAGGAACCCTGTCATGGGTTTGTTTGAGTTATAGGTCTCTCTAGCTGTGTTATTTCTTGTTGACATTGATAAACGTGGACTTTTTGGTATTCTTTCGTATTTAATGTTTAGGATAACATCTTAAATTACATATAGTTATGCCACAACGTTTCCTGAAGATAAATCATGACAAGATTCCTTTTTTCCCTCTATGTTTGAACACATGGAATAGATTTGAATTTTTGTTTCATTTTTCCTGTCCCACCTTTTACTGTGTCTCAAAACCCATTGGGTGGAAATTCTGTGAAGAAGTGAATTTACTAGAGCACCTGGCTGGCTCAGTCAGTGGAGCCTGTGACTCTTGATCGTGGAGTTGTAGGTTCGAGCCCTGCGTTATATGTAGAGATCACTTAAAAATGAAATCTTTAGGGGCGCCTGGGTAGCTCAGTCAGTTGAGCATCTGACATTGGCTCAGGTCATGATCTCTCTGTTCCCGAGTTTGACAGCTGACAGCTCAGAGCCTGGACCCTGGTTCAGATTCTGTGTCTCCCTCTCTCT
Source organism: Herpailurus yagouaroundi (assembly GCF_014898765.1). Classification (NCBI taxonomy): domain Eukaryota; kingdom Metazoa; phylum Chordata; class Mammalia; order Carnivora; family Felidae; genus Herpailurus; species Herpailurus yagouaroundi. The sequence continues at coordinate 8,160,917 of NW_024412400.1, forward strand.
CTGGCCCTCCCGCACTCATGCTCTGTCTCTCCCTCAAAAACAAATACACATTAAAAATTTTTTAAATAAAATCTTTAAACAAACCAAAACACAAGTACACTTTCCAAAAGGCAGGTCGTGTGAAAGGAGACTACAGAGGCAAAAAGCAGATACGATTATCGCTGAACAAAAAGAAGAAGAAGAAGAATTATTTGTATATTTTAGTGAAACATAGTGAAGTATTTCAAGAATGAAATGAGGGGCGCCTGGGTGGCTCAGTCGGTTAAGCGTCCGACTTCAGCTCAGGTCACGATCTCACGGTCCGTGAGTTCGAGCCCCGCGTTGGGCTCTGGGCTGTTGGCTCAGAGCCTGGAGTCTGTTTCCGATTCTGTGTCTCCCTCTCTCTCTGCCCCTCCCCCGTTCATGCTCTGTCTCTCTCTGTCTCAAAAATAAATAAACGTTAAAAAAAAATTTTTTTTTAAAAAGGAATGAAATAATACCATCTCTGCAGTTCGTTCTGTGGGGAGAGAGAACAGACGACACCAGAGGTGATCACTGTGAGAGCTGGGAGGTGGGTACAAGGGGGTCCATTATACCTTCTTCCCTACTTCTATTGATGTTTGAAATTTCCGTAATGAGACCTTTTTCTTAAGCAGATCCTGTTTCATGTTTTCACTTTTGTAATTCCTTCCTTCTGTATTTGGGGAGTTGACACTTCAGTGTGACCACATGGGACTTAGCACCTCCACCTGTTTTCAACCCCCCCACTCGAGCCCACTGCTTCCCAAAGCCGATCTGGTGTTTATTTCGCAATTGTAGTGCTCTTGTTGGTTCCTGGGAATGCTAAGAAGTGCTGACTGCTTGCTCCTCAGGCTCTGGGATCTCCAGCTATGGGAAAAACCCCCAAGATGTGCCCAAAGCCTTTGAGGATTGCATGCAAAAAGTCCAGGGGCAGATTCCAGCCCACCTCCATAGATCCACCCGCATTTACCTGGGGGCCACGGCGGGGATGCGCTTGCTGAGGTAAGGGCTGGGGTGGCCCCACGGAGCCCATCTGACCGAAATCAAGAATGTGTTGAGCCTTGCCAAGAATGTAACTCTCTGCCTGGGGACAAATCCGAAAGAAAGAAGCCCATATTCTGCCATAAATTTAGGCTTTAAAAGTTGGGACGCTTTTAGTCTTTATTTTAATACCCAGAAAGAGACTGCTCTAAAAGGGATTCCCTCCACCTTGGTGATTTTCCCGAGAACTCTGGGGAAAAAAAAGTAGGTGACATGAAATCCCATGGGGTATACCTCTAGTTTTTTAGAAAAGTAAAAACTGTTTTGGATGCCTGGTCTTCTGACCCCGGTGTGCTAGCAGCCATCCTGAGTGCGACCCACAGTTACGTGGCGTCTACTCACGTACACGATCTCGCTGCAATCTGCTTTACAAGAGTGGTTTTTCACTGGGGCGCCTGGGTGGTTCAGTCAGTTAAGCGTCCGACTCTTGATTTCAGCTCCGCTCACGATCTCACGGTTGTGAGATCGAGCCCCATGTCAGGCTCCACACTGATGTGGAGTCTGCTTAGGATTCTCTGCCCCTCTTCTCCCTCTAAAAAAATTAGTGGAATTTCTGCACTTCACCTCAGGCAAAGCCTTTGCAGCTATCAGGAAACAAACAGCTCATTTCATTCAATTTAGCAGTTCCTTCTAGATTTGTAGCCATGACTTTTAGCCCAGTTGCACTGTGTTCAAGTGCCCTTTTGATCTCTCTTTTTTTTCCCCCATTATTGTAGCTCCTTGACCTTGAAATAAAGGAAAAATAGTTTTTATTTTTATTTTTTAAGAGAATATATTTCTTTTTCTTTAATGTCTATTTATTTTTGAGAGAGAGAGAGAGAGAGAGAGAGAGAGCTCACAGGGGAAAGGCAGAGAGAGAGGGAGACAGAGGATCTCAAGTAGGCTCTGCATGGTCAGCACAGAGCCTGATGTGGGGCTCAAACTCACGAACCTTGAGATCATGACCTGAGCCGAAATTAAGAGCCAGACACTCAAGCGACTGAGCCACCCAGGCGCCCCAAGAAAAATAGTTTTTTTTTTTTTAAATCAAACTTAAATCTACCCAGGGTAAAGCCTGCTCTGAACTTTGAAAATAAGGCTTTATCCCCAAAAGATGACACTCATATTGCTTCAAGGCCACTTTGTCTGTGGTGCCAGTAACATAAAATTATATGTGTGGGCATAAAGAAGATACACAGAAACAAACAAACAGAGCCACTTTAACATGATGATTAAAAGAAATCACGAAGCACCCTCGGTTGGATTGGGCCTGTTCCTTGAGGTTTTCCTCTCCTTGTTTCTATCCCTCTATCCTCGTTGACCGAACAGAACGTGGGAAAAAGTTGCATTTCTTTGCCCCGCTTGGAATCTGCAGGGTGTTTCAAAATGATTGTGTTTACCTGAAAGAAATGATACAGAAATGCCTTCCTTCTGCCTTTTCTTTTTTTATGGAAACAAAGCATCTGACTTTTTCTTAGTTGCTTTTTCTCCCACTCCTCTCAGTGAGGAATAATTAGAAGACTCTGTGACTTATAGCCCCTGACAAAAACCATGGAATAGGAAGTTCGCCACTTGGGAAAACAGTGAATGTCCCATTTGGATAAATTAAATATTAACTCCTCCTTGTAAAACTTTCTGATGGTAATCCATTCCCTCTGAGGATCTAGCTGATGTTTCCATTGAGGGAAAAGTCAACTATTAAAAAAAAAAAAAAAAGCATTTAATGAGAATCCTCTGGGAGGGGAACTGATAAAACTAGGAAGACTCTTGGATTATTTTCCAAACAGTGATCACTTGTGGCTGAATTAGAATGGACCTCGGCTTGTGGCGTGGCTCTTTCTCCTCCTGGAGCCAATAGTGAGCCAGTGCCCCGGTTTTCTTAACCCCGTGATGAAAGGGGAGGTACCCTCCCAAGTGAATGTGCTTCCATAAGGTAAAATGGCAGCCAGTGAACAATAGTATAATGCCCCGTCATGGGTGATATTGGAATACTATGTTTCCACTTTCCCGTGGGTCAGCGCACTGATGGATTCCAATCCGCTGACGGCCACGATAGCCGTTATATACCCTCATGATGAAGCCTTCCCTGAGAGCAAAGCAGCGACTGCTGACCGCCTAACCCTCTTTCTTTCCCGCCTCCTCCTAAAGATCCCCCTTCCTTCGGGCCTGGCGAGGGCTCCTCTATATGATGCCCCCAGCGGATTCCTTATGCCACCCCTATGCCTTCACCAACCCCCTTGCCTGTGCTGATCTGAGACAGAGCAATGGTGATTGAGCAGAAGGCGCCCTTGATCGGCTGGTTGCTAGCGAACGAGACAGGAACAGGTAGGGGAGGAGAGAACAAGGGGTGTTTTTACGTAAAGCCGTTTGTCTGCCTGGCGGTGTGACAGGTAACAAGGGCATCTGCCTTGGTTGCCTGGGAGGTTTTGACCTGCGAAAGGTTGCCAGTTTTGCACACATCTGGAAAACCATCCCTGCCAGCGGAGGGGTGGGGAGGTTTGCCTTTTCACCTGAGTGAGATTCTTTGAAGACTCTCTTGTCCAGGCACTCAGCCTTTTGTGTTCTGTGCCTTGCATAGGTTACAGAATGAAACAGCAGCCAATGAAGTCCTTGCCAGCATCCAAAACTACTTCAAGTCCCAGCCCTTTGATTTTAGGGGTGCTCAAATCATTTCTGGGCAAGAGGAAGGGATATATGGATGGATTACAGCCAACTATTTAATGGGAAATTTCCTGGAGGTGTGTGAAAACAAATGCATGGTTTTTAATTTTGCTATCTACCCCGTCCCCTGTGGGTGGTCACGTAAGCAGAGGTGCATGCTGACAGGGGCATCTGTCCTGTGTCATCCCTATCATATACTGCACTGAGGAAACAACGATGAGACAATAGCTAAGAAAATACACATAGAGCTGGGGCAAAAACACTGCATCGTAAATAGGACCAAGTGCACAGGGGAGAGGGAATAGCATCACTTTACTAGCTGATAAGAAATTGGAGGTGGGGGGATCTAAATCTAAAGGCTGTGGGTGTTTTGAAGGGTAGCTGGAGAATGACTCTTCTAAGAAGCTCCGCAGCCCTCTGGAACTTCCAGAGCCCTCAGGCAGTCTGCTTCCCAAACCGTCCTGTGTCCCCGGGTCCCTTACCCTGCCCTGCCCCTTGTGCAAAGGAAAGCCGACCCCAAGGGACAATCACCATGTTACAGAGGACGTGAGCCTTATCCAGCCCAACACCTATCTTGTTCCCCCTCAAATATATTCTTAAATTTTAGTTAATTGCCAACAGTTCGTATTTTAGAAATGTCACACACACACACACACACACACACACACACACACACACACACAAAGAAACATCACATACAAATCCACACTTCTAGCTTTCCCTGACCCCCACAACCCGCAAAAGCTGGAAGCACTGGTCCCAGTGGGCTCACGTTGGCAATAACCAACCGGAAGAGTGTGGCTAGACCGGAACGGAACGTGGCTCGTGCGGTCCCCAGTTTGCCACAGTCCCCCACCTAACCTTCCCTGTCGTCCCCACCTAACCTACCTCATTCGTTTATGTTGCCTGTCTAGCCCCTGGAAGCATTTGAGTTCGCCACCCTTGAAATAAAAGAGTGTTTCGGCCTCCAGATGCTCTTGTCAGACTTCTTAGCAAAAAAGAGCTGGGCCTTGGGTGGAGAGTCCCGGGCAAACAGAGATGGTGCCTCTGGCCTTTTCTCTCGTTTTCTTTCCCCACCGTGCAGAAGAACCTGTGGCATATGTGGGTGCATCCGAACGGAGTGGAGACCACAGGTGCCCTGGATTTAGGTGGTGCCTCTACCCAAATATCCTTCGTGGCCGGAGACAAGGTGGGGCTGAACAGTAGCCACATCATGAAAGTGTCCCTCTACGGCTACGTGTACTCGCTCTACACACATAGCTTCCGGTGCTACGGCCGCAATGAGGCTGAGAAGAGGTTTCTGGCCATACTTCTTCAGGTACCTGAGCCGGGGGGGGGGGGGAGGGCAGCAGGCGTTCCTTTGGGGGTCTGGAGGGGAGGGCGCCTTCTGGGGTCTGCCCATCCATCTTCTGATGGGATCGGAAACAAGACCAGTTTGCCAGTTCACTCAACGGGGGTCCGAGCTTGCTCGCCCGCTCCCTGTGTCATACTGACCACTTCCAGGGTATTTGAGTCCGAAGTCTAGGGAAATTACAGGGCGCCAGATGTTTGGCAAATGCTTCAAGACCTGGGATCCCTTTACGGACACAAGCGGCTTTAAACCAACAGCTAAATAAACCTGAGAGTCTTGTGACTCCCCCGAGTGCTGACAAGATAATGAAAGTGGTCCCAAGAGAAGTACTTGCTGACAGGGGAGAGGACTGAGCCCTCCCCGGGTGCGGCCTCCTTTTAGATGGGCCTATATTAGGTAGGTTTGATGCCCTTTGTATGGTGGGATTTGGGAGTAACTGAATGCCATCACATTGGTCAGTAATTGATACAGTAACTGTCCCTTGGCCCAGACGGCTTCTGCAGGCATCAACTGGAAGCTTGTCATTAATATATAATTAGTATTTCTTTAATGTTTATTTTTTTGAGAGAGACAGAGACAGAGCTTGAGCGGGGGAGGGGCAGAGAGAGAGGGAGACACAGAATCGGAAGCGGGCTCCAGGCTCCGAGCTGTCAGCACAGAGCCTGACGACGCGGGGCTCGAACCCACGGATGGTGAGATCATGACCTGAGCCGAAGTCGGACGCCCAACCGACGGAGCCACCCAGGCGCCCCGAGGTTGTCGTTAATATAAACTCAGTGTTGGCGTGGTGTGTGTGTCAGTCAGCACTGACTCCAGGGATACCCTAGACCCCAAATTCCAGTGCTCGGGGGACATCACTCTCAACCATGCATGGCTGAGCAGGGAAAATGAAAATGAAAGAAGGGGACTTTGACCACCTAGAGGGGCATGAGGCCAGCCAGAGGCCAAAGATCCTGGCTTCTGGTGAGACCCAGGGGCAGGGGACAAGGGCTGGGTCAGCCTGTGAACATAGTGGACACAGCACCATTGGTTAATCCCCACCCCTCCCGCCTACTTGGGCAGCTGAGGAAGGAAGCAGTGCCCCCCACCGCCAGCCACTAGCCTGAGGGAACAATGGGCTGGCTCAGCAAAGTGCCATCGGCAAAACTGACATCTTCAGACCCCTGCATTTACTGAGTAGTCATGCAGGGATGTGCGTGAGAATTCACCTCCGGATCTGGCCGCTCCCCAAAACTTTGAGCCTCGCAGGAAAGGCTGGAGCCCCGGTACACATGCCTGTGACATGCCTTGTTGGGAGAGGCTGCACACTGCCTGGGGAGGACAGAGTGGGGGACCCTGCAGGCAGCCCTTGGGGCTCGGGAGACCCAGTGCCCACCCCAGACTCACACCACCCCCACTTGGCCAAAGGGAGCCCCACAGGGAACCGGATCGATCCTCCCTAGCAAGGTCTCCATGACCTCTACTCATCCCTGATCGCTTGCTAACGTACTTCAGCCAACATGCTCTTCTGTCCAGGAGAGAAACTCTGGAAACACCTCTTTTCTCCATCTCCTTTTATTTCTGGCAATGCTTAATGCCTCTCCCTCCAGTTCTGACCCTAGTGGGGGCAGAGGGCAGGGGGCTCCTCTGAACTCGAAACAGGAGAGGGGGCAGGTGAAATCATCCTTTTCCCAGAGGGAGTGAAGGTCAGAGAAGCTGACCTCTTAAATTCGACTGGCCCTAAGGAAAATGTGTGCATGTGTTTATTTTTACAAAGTTTATTAAAGAGTGATTATTGGGGCGCCTGGGTGGCTCAGTCGGTTGAACGTCCCACTTCGGCTCAGGTCATGATCTCGCTGCTCGTGGGTTCGAGCCCTGCATCGGGTTCCATGCCGACAGCTCAGAGCCTGGAGCCTGCTTCGGATTCTGTGTCTCCTTCTCTCTCTGCCCCTCCCCCTGCTCATTCTCTCTTTCTCAAAAATAAATACACATTAAAAATTAAAAAAAAAAAAAAAAAAGAATGATTATCTATGTCGGGGTACCTGGGTGGCTCAGGCATTGAAGCATCTGACTCTTGATTTTGGCTTAGGTCATGATCTCATGGTTTGTGAGATCGAGCCCCATGTCCGTTCCAGCTCTGTGCTGACAACGCAGAGCCTGCTTGGGATTCTCTCTCCCCCCCTCTCTGTCCCTCCCCTCCTCTCAAAAATAAAAAAAAAAAAAAAAAAAGAATGATTATCCACGTATCCAAGAACCTACAGTAGAGAAGCCAATACTCCACCTGTCTGAGGTCTCACTTGGGTTTGAGAACATAGGATCTCAAGGTGTGAGCCTGGCCTGGGGGCAGAGGTGGGCGATCCCACCCTCTAATGTGGACAGTCAGTTCAGAGGGACAGGGGCAGCTCTCCAACTTGCCTGGTAGCCTCCGGATGCCTGAGAAGGTGGCTCTGCCCGCAAAGCCTTCTGACTCAGGTGAGGGAAAGGATCCAAGTGTGCTGACGATCACCCACAGATGCAGGTCCCGACCTGTCTGGCCAGTACTTTCATGTGCCAAATACATGTTGCCAAGCCCCGGCTTAGAAGGTTCCCAAAGATTATTACATCATGAACACTGGCTGAGTAAATTCCACCAGGTCTGGATCTGGTTTCCTCATGTGTCCCAGTCTAGTGTGGATGGTACCTGGAGCCATACTTTGCAGCCTGTTTTCATATGAACAAGCCTCCAGTTGCCCCAGGGTGACAGCATTTTTAGATGCTAAGGACACGCATTCACTTTCTTTCTTCCCCTCTTTAAGACTTTTTCTTCTGTTTTTAAAAAAAATTTTTTTAACATTTATTTATTTTTGAGACAGAGAGAGTCAGAGCATTAACGGGGGAGGGTCAGAGAGAGGGAGACACAGAATCTGAAACAGGCTTCAGGCTCTGAGCTGTCAGCACAGAGCCCGACGCGGGGCTCGAACTCACGGACCGTAAGATCATGACCTGAGCCGAAGTCGGCCGCTTAACTGACTGAGCCACCCAGGTGCCCTCTTCTATTTTTAAAGTAAAACATGTTCAGTGAAAAAAAATTAGAAAATGCAGACACAGACACAGAAAAATATAAATAATAAAACCAAAGAACCCTAGAATTAACCACCATAAACATACTGTTGCATTTTCTTCCAGTTTTTTTTTCATGCACGAATATGTATATTTACAAATTTTGCTTCATATGCTATATATAGTTTTATATCTAGCCTTTTTTTTCTAATGTTTATATATTTATTTTGAGAGAGAGAGAGAGAGCATGAGCAGGGAGGGGCAGAGAGGGAGGGAGAATCCCGAGTAGGCTCCACACTGTCAGCACAGAGCCCGACACGGGGCCTGATCTCACAAACCATGAGATCATGACCTGGGCTGAAATCGGGTCAGACGCTTAACTGATTGAGCCACCAGGCGCCCCTCCAGCTTTTTCTTTTACGTAAAAATACATCATGAGCAATTGCCTGTGTTGCTCAGTAGCCTTTGAACTTATTATTTTTATGGACGCATAATATTCCAAGCACCATTATTTAAAAAGAAAAACGAGATAGGTCGTTTTCTTATAAAAGACAAGTGCATTTTTATTGTGAAAATGTCAAAGCATGCAAAAAACGCATTGAAGTAAAAATGACTTTCCAATGCTAGTCACCTAATGTCTTCACTGTTCACAGCTTGATACATTGTTATTCTAGACTTTCCAGATCAATATCTAACTTGTTTTCTTGATCCTTTAAGATTTCACAATTTGTCAACCATTCCGATCCTGATGGACTACAGGCTATGTCCTGTTTTGCTGCAGCAACAATAATACCGTAAACCTTCTGGTGCACGTAACGTTAATCGAAGGAATGAGATTTTATGAGAAATATAAGTGGAAAAATAGGCAATCTTCCAACACAAACCCATCCAGATTCCCACTAACAATGTTGTGATGACCTTTTGCAATCTGAGAATTTTAAGGATCCTGAGCCATTCCATTAATAAGTCCTTGGGTAATGAGGATCTGCTTCTGAATTCCCTATTATATTCACCCGTTTTTCCATTCCTGAGCCAGTATCATGTTATCCTAGTTGCAAGTTTGTTTTTCTACTCTGAGACATTTATTGTAAACTTCAAAATCGTTCAAAGTAGCAACAAAGAGGAACTTTTTTTTTCATGGAGATTATGATTGCGGTTGCATTGACTGCAAATTAATTTGGTACAATACTGGCTTATTAATGATGTTAGGAGTTTCTGTGTAGAATTACAAAATATTGTTCCAATTATTTAGTTCTTGGTTTGCATCCTTCAATAAAACTTCTTGTTTTCATTATGGGTCCCATACCTTCCTTTTAAATTAGTTTCCTATGTGTTTTTTAATAGTTCCTATCACTATTAAGAATAGTTCTTAACATTGTCTTTCCACTTTTGATAGGATTTACCCTGAGATCAAGTTATGCAATAGTTTTCCAGTGGCCTTTTTTGCTCTGAAGCCTAATGGTTGACCCTTTAGTGCCAATGTCCTGCAAATACTAAGTTCAGGCGAGATTTGTTCCATGTTGAGGGCCTGAACAGCTTGGCCCATTGGCAAATTATATTTAAAGAAGGCATAAAAAATAATTCAAACTCCAAAAAGAGCACAGAAATCATCTTTCCTGAGCTGCTTCTATGTTCCAAGCCAGAAACAATTTATACCTTGCTTCCTGTCCAGGCCACGCCAGAAATAATGTATTTTATTTTAACTATCTTAAGAGCATGTCAGATTTGGAGGGGGAAATTAAATAACCAGGTATTTCTTTTCTTTTCTTTTTCCCTTTAAAATAGTATTTCCACCACAGGGTGACCCTGGTGCGACATGTTACAAATTACACATAACAATTTTTGGAAATCATGGATTTTTTTTCATACCATTGAAGCAGAGAGGAACCTATTTGTTGCATTCACAGATTCAGTCATAGTAAGATCTTTCTGGAGGACACTCACTAGAGTTATACTGGATGAGTGTTGGACTTCTGTAGGATTTTGTGTGAAGTCCTGTCACTGACCTTTGTTAAATGATTGCATTACCTTGATATGTACCTCAATTTCCTCATCAGTAAATATTCCTCATAAATAAATATTGTCTGAAGCCAAAATGTGACTGAGTCAAAATGAGTAGTTTTGAGATTGGGCAAAGTTCAAATACAATTCCTTAGAAAAGAGAGTCCATAAATAGGACCCTACACATTTTGGAATTTAGCATAAGATAAAACGGAGCATTTTTCACCAGTAAGTAAAATATTGGATAGTCATTTGGAAAAAGTCAAGTCAGGTCTCTACAACAGTCTTTATGCCAAATAAATTACAAGTGGATCAAAGATTTTTATGAATAAGGATATTTGTTGCAGCATTGTTTATAATGGCAGAATGATTGGAAACCATCTAAATGTTCACATAGAGGAGATACCTTAAATAAACTGTAGTTGATTTGTACAGCGGAGGGCTATGCAGCTACTAAAAAGAAGAGGCCATTCTATATGTACAGTGAACGGAAAGATCTGAAGATACGTTTTTCAGTAAGAAAAGCAAAGGGTGTGACTGTGTATAGAGTACTACCACTTACAGTTTTTAGAAGAAGGAAGAGGGAGGAGAAGAAAAGATATTTGTATATGCGTACAAGAAGTATACACAAAATCTCCGGTAGGAAATCGCAAAAACTGGCAAGAGTGGTTACTTCTAAGGAGGGGATCTCGTGGCTAGACGTGGTGGGGAGGGAGCCCTCATTTTCACAATATACTTATTTGCAAACTTCTGGGTCATTTAGTCGGTGGGTAGATAATATTCTATTCAAATTGATCAATTCTTCTCAACATGTCTTGTGTTCTCCTCAAAATGGATTTCCTAAAACCTGCTTCACAGGACTGTCGTGGGGGGTGGGTCCGGTAACATGAGCGAGAGCCCAGCGTGGTGGCTGGTGCAGGGCTAACTGTTCACCCACCCCCACTGGACGTATCGAGGCAACCTGGGTGTTGCCTTCAGGCACGGGCTGACCGAGAACGGCATGTTTTCATCCATTTCTCTCTTGGCACTGGAGGGTAACAATAGTGAGACTTTGCAAGAGGGGGACACTTGCCCCCCCACCCCCCACCCCCCCACCAAAAAGTGGTTTCTGACACCTCACTCTTGTACCTGCAGGATTCTCCCACCAAAACCAATCTCATCAACCCCTGCTACCCTCGGAATTATCTCACCACCTTCACCGGGGGCTACATATTTGACAGCCTGTGCACAGCAGACCTGAGGCCTGTCAGTTACAACCCTGACGACATCATCACTGTTGGAGGAACCGGGGACCCATCGCTGTGTAGGGAAAAGGTGGCTTCCCTGTTTGACTTCACAGCTTGCCGTGACCAAGAAGCCTGTTCCTTTGATGGGGTCTATCAGCCAAAAGTTAAAGGGACATTTGTGGTAAGAGCAAAACCCGCCCAAAAGCGTCCTTTTTTCCCCCAGTGAGTATTTACTTCTCACCTTTCTGTTTCTCTTCTGTTCACCTGCTTCCCCCTCTCTCATTCCCCTAGCCTGAAAGCTCCATGGTGTGTCCCATTCTGAGAACTAACTTCCTTCTGTGTTACGTCCTTCCAGGCATTTGCAGGGTTCTACTACACAGCCAGCGCTTTCAATCTCTCAGGGAGCTTCTCCCTCAGTGCCTTCAACTCAAGCAGCTGGCATTTCTGCTCAGAGAGCTGGAGCCAGGTCAGTATTTAAAGAGAAAAGGGCATGGGGCGCCTGGGTGGCTCAGTCGGTTAAGCATCCGACTTCAGCTCGGTCATGATCTTGCGGTCCGTGAGTTCGAGCCCTGCGTCAGGCTCTGCTGCTGACAGCACAGATTCTCAAGCTCCGCAGAGCCTGCTTCAGATTGCCTATCCCCCCTCTCTGTCCCTCCCCTACTCGCTCAGTCTCTCTCTCAAAAACAAATAAATAAACTTTAAAAAAAAGGAAAGAGAGGGGCACCCGGGTGGCTCAGTCGGTTGAGTGTCCGATGTCAGTTCAGGTCATGATCTCACTGATAGTGAGTTCAAGCCCCGCGTCGGGCTCTGTGTTGGCAGCTCGGAGCCTGGAGCCTGCTTCCGATTCTGTGTCTCCCTCTCTCTCTGCCCCTCCCCCGTTCATGCTCTGTCTCTCAAAAATAAACAAACGTTAAAAAAAATCTTTTTTAATTAAAATAAATACATTAATTAATTAATTAACAAATAAAATAAAATGAAAAGGGCAACATCAGTACAAAACACGGAGTAGATCTGAGTATGTTCCATTTGTGAGCACGTGTGTGTTCCGAATTTGGATTTCATGCCATTCTACCTTCCCCACATCCATAAAATGGGGTAATAAGGGAACCCACCTCACACCTGCATTGTGGATTAACGTTCCAGCCACAGACACGATGGTGAGAACAGCGTGCGGTAACAGAAGCAGCACTCGGTAAACTTAGAGGTGGTTATCGCGTGATGCTGTACGATAGGACACAATTCGATGATTTCGTGGTGACTGTCTTATGAGGTTCTAGGTGGTGAGGTTCTTTAAAACGCCGTGTTCGGGGCGCCTGGGTGGCGCAGTCGGTTAAGCGT
>NW_024412400.1:8173631-8209423 GCF_014898765.1 Herpailurus yagouaroundi
TAAAACGCCGTGTTCGGGGCGCCTGGGTGGCGCAGTCGGTTAAGCGTCCGACTTCAGCCAGGTCATGATCTCGCGTGATCTCCCGTGATCTCGCGTGAGTTCGAGCCCCGCGTCGGGCTCTGGGCTGACGGCTCGGAGCCTGGAGCCTGTTTCCGATTCTGTGTCTCCCTCTCTCTCTGCCCCTCCCCCATTCATGCTCTGTCTCTCTCTGTCCCAAAAATAAATAAACATTGAAAAAAATAAAATAAAATAAAACGCGGTGTTCTGGAGCATGCCTGCCTCATCTGTGTGGAACCTCCTTTTCAGCTCCCGCTGCTGCTGCCCAGGTTTGACGAGGTGTATGCCCGCTCCTACTGCTTCTCCGCCCACTATATCTACCACTTGCTGGTGAATGGATACAGATTCACCGAGGAGACCTGGCCCCAAATATATTTCAAAAAAGAAGTAAGTCAAGGCACGGGTTGTTTCCTCCCCTTGCTCTCAAAAGCTTTGTGTGTAGACGTGCGAAAGGAATGTAGAATTTACAGGGGGAGTGGTGGTTTCAGTTCGCTGAAGGGAAGCTGAGGAGACTTTGGTCCCTCGTGACCAAAGAAACGACAGCGGAGAACTCAGAGGAGGTGTCGCGGGAGACCCTTCCAGACGAGGCAGTGGTCAGAGGCCAGGTGCCCACGGACCCTGAGCTCCGCGAGCGCAGGACTTGTTTCATTGTTTTCATAGTCCTCCATTCAGCACGGGACTGAGAACCTAGAAGGTGTTTACTAAATGTTTGGCAAGTGTATAAATAAATATGTTAAGGATTAGACCTTTCATACTGAAAAGAAACTTTAAACATAACAGTAATTTTTTTTTAATTTTTTTCAACATTTATTTATTTTTGGGACAGAGAGAGACAGAGCATGAACGGGGGAGGGGCAGAGAGAGAGGGAGACACAGAATCGGAAACAGGCTCCAGGCTCTGAGCCATCAGCCCAGAGCCTGACGCGGGGCTCGAACTCACGGACCGCGAGATCGTGACCTGGCTGAAGTCGGATGCTCAACTGACTGTGCCACCCAGGCGCCCCTGAAAAGAAACTTTAAACATAACAGTAATTTTTAAAGAGGATAGTAATTAGCTGCTCTCCATTTTACACAGATGTCAGGGTAACGGAGAGTATTAGGGATTCATAGCAGCAGTAAGGAAGAATTTCTCTTGGAATGTGCCTGAGGTCACTGTGTGTACGTCAAGCGTCCGAGGATGGTCCGAAGCTGCAGTCATAGCTGCTACTAGGTGACTGCTCGGTCTGTCACCCTCCGGGCCTTGTTTCCAGGCAGGACTCAGCCTTGCGGACATGTCCACGCAGCACTATGTTCAGGTTTGGGGAAAATATTCTCATTTCAGGAATAGCTGGTATAAAGCCGGAAGCCAGTATGTTCAATATCAGCTTTAGCAATAATTAGGATAAACCAATCAATACCCAGCATGAGGCCTGTGATTGTCTACTTTTACATAAAGAAAATTGAGTCATCCCGCAAAAGATGAGGCTGTCTGGAGACACAGGGACTGTTGATGGCATGCACTCTCTAAGCTTTGCTTGTAATGAATCTAATTAGCAGGAAAGTACATTGAGAGAACGGAAAGTGACTTCCTCTTGAACACCAGTTTGGATGGATACAGAATCCCAGCTTTCGAGTCCCTTTCCTTTATTCATAAAGAAGTGTATATATCGTTAAATTAGCATTCAAATGTAAAGGCATAAAAAAGACTTAGAAGATTTGCCACACTAAGACATCCAAAATATTTGTGGAGGAAATAAATACGAAGAGAAATAAATCCAGGAGGATGTTATAAAAATATAGGCAGTCAGAATAAGTGATATGGTGCCTTGAAGTTTGTTTTAAAAAAAGAAAACTTACATCAAAGAAAAGTAAAAGAGAAGAAACCATCCATAACAACCCAAAATTCAAGTATAGCTAATATCCAGTGTGAAGGGAGCAGGGTAAGGGGTCATAACATGCTCATCTTGTAAAGGAGGCCTTTATATATGTAACATTTTTAAGGCAAGAATGGAAAAAATAAATATAGGAAAATAGCACTGATTGAAAATTTAAAACTAAGACATTAGACGGAAGCCCAAATATATCAATAACCAAAATAATTATAAATGGACTAAACCTACTGGTTAAAAGACAGATATTGTCAGATCAGATTTTTAAAAATCAAGCATATGTCGTTTGTAAGAAAAGCCCTTAGGCGTTAAGCATAAGGACATGGAAAGATTAAAAGTTAAAAAGTTTTCTTTAACTATCAGGCAAACACTACCCCAAGAAAAGGGGTGGAACTGACTGTTTCAAATTTCAGTGGAGCTCTGTAATACCTGACCAAATAGTCTTTAAGAGGATCATTCAAGATACAGACGATTCCAACATAATGATACAGAGTCCATTCTGAAGACTGTAAATTCTAGACTTTTTTTGTATCTAATAAAACAGCCTGAAGACATGGAAATGAAAACTGATGGAACTAATGTAAGAAATGGCCAGAGTCTGTGCTGCGTGTTTAAACTGACCCCCTGGGCTTAGAAACTGGTTCTAGATTTATGTAAGCTGCTCATTACCCTCTTTCTTTAGCCACAGACACTTGTGGACCCAACAGTAGAAACACTCTTGCTGTTATTAACTGTGCCCACATTCCACTTGGCTGTGACAAGGCTGGGAGGATTCTGACGGCTTTTCTCCACGGTGCAGAGAGGGTAGGGCCCTGAGCCTCTGTGGTCTCAGTGACCTGCGTTCTAGCCCAGTCTCTGCAGTGTCTGAACTTGGGCAAGTCCCTTGACCCTAGGCCACAGCTTCTGGTGGGTGGTTCACGAGGATGACAGTGGTGTATGTGTGTAACTTTTGCCTCGAGCCCCGTCCTCAGAACGAAGCCATCTTTCTATCATACAGGTGGGGAACAGCAGCATAGCCTGGTCTTTGGGCTACATGCTTAGCCTGACCAACCAGATCCCAGCCGAAAGCCCCCTGATCCGCCTGCCCATGGACCCACCTGCCTTTGTGGGCACCCTCGCCTTCTTCACGGCAGTGGCCTTGCTGTGTCTGGCGTTCCTCGTGTACCTGTGCGCTTCATCCGGGAAGCAGAGGCGCTCCCAGCATGCCTTCGACCACACAGTGGATTCTGAGTGAGCCTCTTGAAGCAGCTCCTGGAGCCTGAGGGCTGCCCGGAACCAGCCTGGGTAGCAACAGACAACGCGGGCGAAATGTCCATCTTCGGGAAATGCGACTAAAGCCAAATACCTAGGTTACGTGCCTCTCCGATAACTAATTTATGCCAAAGCACCTCTTGGGGAGTCTCTCAACTGTTTATTCCTCCAGAGACCCTACCACGCACTTGTTGACCTACTGGGGAACAGAGGAGAGACAGGCCATCAAAGTCAGGCTCTTTATTCCAAGTGCCCGAGACGAACAGTGAATTGAGACTATGACAGTTTAATGTTGAAGAATTGACCTCGGGGCTCAGTTTGCATTTCTCCTTCCACAGAAACGCCATATTCCTCCCGGCAAGTTTGGAAGCTGGCAGGCACCCATGAAGCATTTGACACAGATATGTCGCTTTATGGTTTCCTCCCGTTGATTCTTAACCAAAACTTAGCAATCCCATAAGCATTAAGCTCCCTCAGTCTACTAGCATAATAGCATCTGGGGGAGAAGACTCCATTCCCCCGAGGACAGTGGCCATGGCCAGGCCCTGTCATTCAGGCGGAACCCAAAGGACAGAGACGCACAGCAAGTCTCCCAGGATACTGCAGTGGGAGTCCCATTCAGGGCTCCGGTTGGTAGACTGCAGCCTGTGTGTGTCTTCATTCTCACCTCCCCTTCACGTTGCTGTGTCCTCCTATAAAACATTTACTCCTAGCGAGGCTACCATGTTCCAGATCTTTTTGCCTTTGCTAGGCTTTCGCTTCGGGCTGTTTTCTCACTGGGTCATGGTGTATATGCTACAATATGCCATTCCGGCACGGGTACTTGCCGCTGTCCCAAGATCCCCTTGCTTACCGCCTTCCTAGATGGCAGGCCTCTGTGCGATAGCATCATCCTTCTTCACTTTGGGGAAAGAAGAGGAGACTGCAGGGACATCTCCTTCCGATAGAGGATGAGAAAGAATCCAGCAAGTGGCTACAAACTGAAAATCAACGTTATTCCAGATTGTTGTTTGTTAGCTGCATGTGGAATAAAGGACTCTTTATTGGCAGCGTGTGTGTGACCTTGCAAATAGTATTTTGTTTTCTCCTAAGGACCCAAGGTGGCATTTATGAGAGGAAGTTCTTAAAATGAGGAAAATTTTCTTAAGAATAGACTTTCCTGAGCTAAGAAAATTATGCATTAATGTCACCTTCATTCGCGAGAAGTGAAAGTGCTTCCCTTTGATAAAAGCCGTTGGCTCCTTGAGATATTTGAGTCACACATTTCTGTACCTTATTTGACACTCAAAAGTGGGGATGTTAGAACCTGTCACTCAGTTCTTGACGCCTACCCAGAATGGCTGCTCCCTTCCTAAAGTGCACCTTTGCCTGTGCCCCACCTTTGCCCGACCTGGCCTGTGGTTCATCTCCCCAACTGTCCAAATAATGCATATTTCTCAAGCCCTAATTCTAGCTCTGCTTCTTCCACAAAGCTTTCTCTACACACACACACACACACACACACACACACACACACACACACGTGATCTATCTCCTGGATCACCTTTTAAAAACTAGTTAGGTAAATGTTTATATTCTTGATCTTGTGTGTGCACATGGCTTATTTCTAAAATAGACAGTAGGCTACGGAACGGCAAATCCCACCCTTTATCACTCACTCCTTCATTCAACAGACATCCAAAAAACACTTACGATGGGCCTAACACCTTGCCAGGCGTGAGCTTGAATTTAGATACGTGCCAAGGATGTACTATACTCAACATATTTGTTGATTGATGTCATTTCCATAAACGACTGAAGGGTGGACAATAAAGTTTAGAGATATCAGATGAAAATAGCATCCAAATCACCAAGATTTTGCAAGAAAAAAACAGATATGTCTGTGCAGGGAAGAGGGCCAAGGTTTCATGAAAGCAATGTTTCTGGCTTTGGAACACGCTGATGAGGTGTTTTGGGCTTTCTGACATGTATCAAAGAATTCTTACCAGATGGACCATCATGAAATCTGCAGTACAGGTAACAACCTATCTAGTAAGAACTGTGGTAAGCAGAAGCCTAACATGGCCCCCATCACCTTGCCCTCTGGTGGTACTCCGGAGATTACGTCGTTACCTGGCAAAGGGATTTGCAGATGTAATCACTAATCAGTTAACCTAAATACGGAGAGATTATCCAGGTAGGCGTTTTCTCCTCACATGAACTCTTTTCAGGCAGGGGATTTGCTCCAGAAGTCAGAGAGATTCAAAGCGGGAGGAGGATTTGATGTGCTGTTGCTGACACGAAGACAGAGGAGGTCAGGTGTGAGAGAACCCGAGAGCAGCCTCTGGAAACTAACAGCAACCTTGGCTGACAGCCTGCAGGAAAGCAGGGGCCTCAGGCCTACAACTCCAAGTAACTATGTTCCACCGGCAACTGCATAGACTTGGAAGTTTTAGATATTAGATAGATAGTGTTAGAAATTAGATATTTCCCCGGAACTTCCAGTTAAGAGTTCCACCAGATTGACACATCGATTTCAGCCTTTTGAGGGCCCTAAGAGGAGAACCCAGGTGACTTTTGACTTATGGAACCGGGAGGTAATACATAGGTGTGGCTTGAGGCTACTATGTTTATGGAAATTCGTGACACAGCAATAGAAAATTAATACTACAGAACCCAGGCCCCAAGACTCCAACCAAAACAAGTGAAAATTTCAAATGTAATTTAAAAAAAATTTTTTTTAAGGTTTATTCATTTCTCAGAGACAGACAGAGCGTGAGCGGGGGAGGGGCAGAGAGCGAGAGGGAGACACAGAATCTGAAACAGGCTCCAGGCCCTGAGCTGTCAGTACGGAGCCCGATGTGGGGCTTGAACTCATGGACCGAGAGATCATGACCTGAGCCGAAGTCGGACGCTTAACAGACTGAGCCACCCAGGGGCCCCCAAATGTATTTGAAAGTGATTAGGTATCACAAATTGTGTCTACTCTTTAGAATAACCATGTAGGAAAGGCATGGGCTCAGAGGTAAAATAACATCCAACATCACGCAGCTAGTAAGTGTTTTGGGAGGTGGAGACTGAGTTGAGATTCTGGTTGAATCTAAAACCCATTATTTCTGTCACATTTCCCGTTCACAGGGAAAGGCAGCGTCACATAGCAGATAGGAGTCTGACTTTAGAATGTTGTAGTCCAAATTACTCATTCACGTACAGACACTTGACTTATGACAGAGGTGTCATGGCAGAGCAGTGAAAAAGATGTGAGACAATTGGATATCCATATGCAGAAGAAAGGAAATTCGACCCCTTCCTCATACCATTTTCAAAAATTATTTGCAGGCTGGTTAAAGACCCAAGTGTGAAAGGTTGACTTACAAAGGTTTTAGAACAGAAAGGAGGAGAAAAATTTTAAGATCTTGAGTAAGTGAAGGGTTTATTTAGCATTATACAAAATGCATTAACCGTAAGAGGATATGTATACATTTGATCACATTAAAATTAAGAAATTCTGTCCCTCAAAAAAACACCATTGTAAAAGTGAAAAGACAAGCCACAGAGTGGAAGGAGTTATTTGCAACATATATAACTGATAAAGGACCAGTTTCCAAATTTCATGGACCATTCCTAAATTTCACTGAGAAAAAGGCAAATGATCCCATTTTCCTGAATGGGCAAAAGGCTTGAAAAGCCATTTTACAAAAGGAGAAATCTAACTGTCCAATAAATATGGAAAGGTGCTCAACCTCATGCACAGATCAGGGCAACGCAAATTAAAACTATGATGAATTGGGGCGCTGGGTGGCTCGGTTAGTTGAGCGTCCAACTCTTGATTTCGGCTCGGGTCATGATCTCAAGGTTTGCGAGATCAATGAGATCAAGCCTGAGTTGGGCTCTGTGCTGACAGGGCAGAACCTGCTTGGGATTCTTTCTCTCCTCTCTCTCTGCCCCTCCCCACCCATTCTCTCTCCCTCTCTCTCTGTCAAAATAAATAAATAAACATTAAAACAAACTACCATGAATTAACACAATACACCCATTGTTTGACAAAATTAAAAACTCTGACAACACTGGGGCGCCTGGGTGGCGCAGTCAGTTAGGCGTCCGACTTCAGCCAGGTCACGATCTCGCAGTCCGTGAGTTCGAGCCCCGCGTCGGGCTCTGGGCTGATGGCTCGGAGCCTGGAGCCTGTTTCCGATTCTGTGTCTCCCTCTCTCTCTGCCCCTCCCCCGTTCATGCTCTGTCTCTCTCTGTCCCAAAAATAAAAAAACCTTTAAAAAAAAAAAAAAAAAAAAACTCTGACAACACTAAATGTTGGTGAGTGGGGAACAACTGGAACTCTCAGGCACGGCTGGTGGGGATGTGATTTAATGCAACCATTCTGGTATTGTCTATTAAAGTTGAAAATATGCGTACTGAATGACCCAAAAATTCTAGTGCAAGATATATACCTTAGACCTACGTGTTCTAATGTACACCAGGCTACATGCCTAGGAATGTTTTTACCAGCGGCCAAGATGCCTATTGCATAAAATGGAAGGGTATATTGTGATGTATCTGTACTAGAAAATACCATAAAGCATGGAAACAGAAGAACTGCAAATATATGCAAATATATGGATGGATCTTGCTAAGATAACTTTGAGGGTAAAAAGCAAGTCACAAAAAAAATACATATATAGTATAATTCCACTTATACAAAGTTCAAAAGCAGACAAAAACAAACACAGAAGGTAACTCTTAAGGAAATCAAGGAAATTATTACTCTTAACTTTAGAAGGGGATAAATGAGTGTCTTAGTCTGCTAGGGCCGCCATAACAAAATACCAGAGACTAGGTAGCTTAAACAATACACATTTATTTTCTCACAGTTCTGGAAGCCAGGAGGCCCAAGACCAAAGTGCCTTCTAATTCAGTTCCTGGTGAGAGCCCACTTTCTGGCTCGTAGACAGCCCATCTTCTTACTGAGGCTACACTTGGCCTTTCCTCTGTGCTTGTGTTGGGGGGAGAAAGAGACACTGAGCTCTCTGGTATCTTTTATTTTAAGGGCACCAATCCCATCATGAGGGCCCCACCCTCATAGCCTCATCTAACCCTAATTACCTCTTAAATGTATTTTAGGTATTTTAGGCATTAAAGTCATTACCTCTTAGGTAGTAAAGACATTACCTCTTAGGTATTAAAGGCATTACCTCTTAAAGGCATTTTCAAATGCCATCATGGTTGGGGTTAGGGCTTCAATATCTGAATATTGGGGGATACAAACATTTGGCCCATAACAATGGGACTTCTGGGGTGACGGTGATGTTCTATAACTGGCTAGTAGTTACACGTATTACCTGTATTCAACCATTTGTATACATTTATTTACTTATTTATTTACTTAATTTTAGAGAGAGCATGAGCTGGGGAGAGGGGCAGAGGAAGAGAGAGAGGATCGTAAGCAGGCTCCATGCTCAGCACAGAGTCCGACTCAGGGCTCAGTCCCATGACCCTGGGATCATGACCTGAGCCAAAATAGTCAGACACTCAACCGACTGAGCCACCCAGGTGCCTCATCAGCCGTTTATATACTTTCTATTGTCTTACATGATATTAAAAAAATAAAAATTGTAAATCTAGGTTAACTCAAAGACTTTCTACCTCTATGATCTTCATAAAGCCTTTAAACTTCTTTGAGCCTTGATTCCTTCATATATAAAATAAGGATAATACCTATACCTCATGGGATGGTTATAAGAAAAGAGAAAATTTAGCACATAGCCAGTGCCTGGCACGGAGGATAGCCAATGAATTCAAGGTTAAAAAGTATTTGTTTCGCCCACTTATTCATTTATTCATTCATTCATTCATTCATTCATCATAAATTTTCCAAAAGTCTACTCTGTGCTAAGGGCTGGGCCGCGGCATGACTGAGGTTATAGAAGCCAGACCAACTTCTTTCCTTTGGAAACACATGAGACCTGAGGCCCTCTGCTGGAGCCACAGAGAAAATCCTTCCAAGACGGTGTTTGCTTTTTCTCTCCCTAACTAAAGATGCTGAAAAAAAATCACTCGTTCAAAAATATTTTTAGTATTATAAAAGAATGTGACGATTGGAGTTCTGAACGTTTGATGATATCAGGAAACTGCTCTGCATTTTTGTTTAGGTGAGATAGTGAATTTGTGGGTATGTCTCAAGAATCCTTCCCATTTAGATACTTGCTGAACTATTTCCAGATGAAATGAGTGATATATCTCGTAGATCAGTCAGGGTTTAGGCAGAGAAAGAGAACCAGTAGGAGATACACGTCAAGGTACAGTTTTTCCAAGAAATTGGCTTGTGTGATCACGGGGGCTGAAGGTAAGTCTGAAATCCACGGGGCAGGCTGTCAGGAAGGGCGGGCCGGAACCCGAGGGCCTGAGCTAACGCTTCCATCCACAAGTAGTCAGCCATCTGAACACCTGGTGAAAGGTCATTCTAAGCTCAGGACATAGCACGTGCAAAGATTACATGCAGAATTTCCTCTTGCTCAGGGAGGCCTGGCTCTGCTCTTAAGGTCTTTCAACTGATTTAGTCAGGCTCACCAAGATTATCTAGAATAACCTCCTTCACTTAAAAACTCTCATTATGGGCTTTACTCACATCTGCAAACCTTCATAGCAACGCCTGGATTAATAAATAACGAGGGTCTGTAGCCCAGCAAAGTTCACACATAAAGTTGACCATCACCTCCCTGTCATTTCCCCACCTCCTGGGAACATCAGTGAGGAGACACAGTAGGATAAAGAAACCCAAAGCACTGAAGTATCAAGTCTCAAGCCAGCTAAGACACCATAAGTACTTTTCCTGGAGCTAAAGGCCATTCTATCTTCTCTGTCCCTTTACTCGTTCAGAAATGACTCTGTCCACTGGTGCAGGAGCATCAACCTCACCCTGGGATCCCAACCAACCCTCCAGCTCTCCCTACAAACTTCCTACATCTCCGCCACCCTTTCCCCAAGCAGACAGCCCGACCTTCCTGAGGCAAACTCATTCTACAGGCGATAAAGGAGCATCAGCGGGTTCCGACACAGCCATCACGGAGGGTGCTGCTTCTGTATCATTCTTCCAGAGCTCCGTCGGCGCCCCCAGAGGAAGAGCCCTCCCCTGTTCCCAAAGGAGCACAGAGGTGAGAACAAACCAGATCCAACTCTTCTGAGAAAGAGGCTGCCCTAGCCTATGGAGCCCAGTACTGCCCGGAGAACTCATCCCAGTCTGCAGCACTGAGCTGCGAGAGGGCAGTTTCATGAGAGAAGAGCTGTCCCAGGCTACAGGTCTTTGAGGGCAGAGGCTGTCTTATTGACCACAGGGCCTTACTTAGCACAGGGCTTGGCGCTGTGTAATCAACAAATGAGAGCTATAATCATTATGTGTATGTGCTAGTTTGCTAAATAAGTGAATCAATGAATGACAGTCTCACTACAAATCTCTTAGCACCAGGGTAGTTAACCACATATACAAACTTATAATTTACAAGATATTTGTCACAACTTCTATCCCAATTCAAACTACCAGCAATGTTTAGGGAAATACAGAGAGATTTTTTTTCTTTCCTTTTAAAAAAAATTTTTTTTAATGTTTATTCATTTTTGAGAGACAGAGACAGAGCACGAGTGGGGGGGTGGGGAGCAGAGAGAGAGGGAGACACAGAATCGGAAACAGGCTCCAGGCTCTGAGCCGTCAGCACAGAGCCCCATGCGGGGCTCGAACTCACGGACCGCAAGATCATGACCTGAGCTGAAGTCGGACGCTTAACTGACTGAGCCACCCAGGTGCCCCCAGAGAGCTTTTAAACCTTGATTTCAGGGGCACCTGGCTGCCTCAGTTGGTAGAGGGACTCGTAATCTCAGGGTCATGAGTGCAAGCCCCAGATTGGGTGTGGAGTCTATTTATAAAGAACAACAACAACAACAACAACAACAACAACAACAACAACAAAACACCTTGATTTCAGACAGGAAAGGAGATTTAAAGGTTCAGTAACGCAACCAACGTCACACAGCCAGAGAGGGACACGGGATATGTGAACTCAGGGCTGACTCAACAGCCCGTGTTTCTTCCCGCAAACCCCACTGCTGCTCTGCCAGGCACCCAGGCACACTCCTCATCAAGTACGTCTTTTTTCACTCTCTGCAGGTCCCCTTTCCCTCCCTTTCCCTTGCCTCGGGTCCTATACAAGGATTCCTTGACTGTACTAATGATTCTATAGTAGATATTGTTGCTTAGAAAGAAAAATGTGCGGGGTGCCAGGGTGGCTCAGTTGGTTGAGCGTTAGGCTCGGGTCATGATCTCGAGGTTTGTGAGTTCCAGCCTTGCATCAGGCTCTGTGATGGTGGTGCAGAGCCTGCTTGGGATTCTGTCTCCCTCTCTCTGCCCCTCTCCCAGTCACATGCAGTCTCTCTCTGTCTCTCTCTGTCTCTCTCTCTCTCTCTGTCTCAAAAAAAAAAAAAGTGTACTTGGGTTTCTACCCAGAATTTCTCTGCAAAGTTTTTTTTAATGTTTATTTATTTATTGAGAGAGAGAGCATGCACAGGGGAGGGCAGAGAAAGACAGAGAGAATCCCAAGCAGGCTCTGCATTATCAGCGCAGGGCCCAATCCAGGGCTCAAACCCATGAACTTTGAGATCATGACCTGAGCCAAAATCAAGAGTCAGATGCTCAACCAACTGAGCCACCCGGGCGCTCCTCTCTGCAAAGTTTTAATCCAATAATAGCAGGGAAAGAAAATGTACAAAGCCACTTGCCTTTAAGAACTCCTCATGAATTCTAATTTCTTTACTGAACCACAGTGATTAAGATTTAAATATATTGAGCA
This sequence comes from Herpailurus yagouaroundi, assembly GCF_014898765.1. NCBI lineage: Eukaryota > Metazoa > Chordata > Mammalia > Carnivora > Felidae > Herpailurus > Herpailurus yagouaroundi. The sequence continues at coordinate 8,185,621 of NW_024412400.1, forward strand.
CCCCTGCTTGCCTCTTATGAAATTGTCCCTCAACCTGACTGCATTAAAGGTTCACAAGATTCACCTCCTCTAGTACAAGGTCCATTACACTGGAAAGCCTTTTAAAAACAATCATATAAATCAAATAGCAAAACCCCAAATTATGTTCAGCAGATGCATTTTCCCTGGGCCAAGTTCCAAGTACCAGTTATAAGCTCAGCAACTCAGACAGCATCCCAACCACTCTTGTCTGTGTGTGTGTGTATGCGTCAAAGTCATCCAAGACCCGATGCCTAGCGGCTGTCCTGAGGAATTCATGTCAGAGCCAACCCAGGCAAGCCTTTGCTCCCTGGCAGAGTGCCTTGTAAGGTTCAGATTCTCTTCTGCTGCAGGGTGTACATGAAGAGGCATAGCGGCCAGGCTAGAGACAGCTGTACCGATACAGGAGTCGGAAATGAGGTTCAAATGTTACGTGCGGTATCAGCCTGCTGAGAGGCAAGGACTGGGTATATGAAAGGATGTACTCAGCACACAGTGTCATCACCGTAAAGTTGAACGTGCTGATAGAATAAAAAAAAAAGTCTTGGACTGCCTGGGTGGCTCAGTCCGGCTCAGGTCTTGACCCCACAGACTTCGGCTCAGGTTGTGACCTGACAGTTCGTGAGTTTGAGCCCTGCATCAGGCTCTCTGCTGTCAGCACAGAGCCTGCTTTGGATCCTCTGTCTCCCTCTTTCTCTGCCTTCCCCCCCCCCCGCCCCCCGCGCTGTGCTCTCTCTCTCAAAAATAAGTAAACATTTAAAAAAAGAATAAAAAAGGTCTTTCAGCACCCCTGTAGGTGCCTATTTCCAAAGAAACTTTGATGGTGATTGTACACTTAGCTGTGAAAAGGCTCAGATGCTTAGTCTGCCCCAGCTGGCATTTTTCTCTGATGCTTCTCTCTCCCTCCTCCTCCTCCTCCTCCTCCTCCTCCTCCTCCTCCTCCTCCCAGGGATTCCCCCTACTCATTCAGGAATGCCTGCCGCAGACCCAGCCTAGTGGTGAAGTGCTCCGAGAATGCCTTTAGCCATCCGTGACTTTGCCCACAGTATCTAGAACCTTGGTAACTGGTTCCACTGCACAGGACCAAATAATAGTGAAACCATCTCCCTCATCTTAGAGGTCAAGAAAAAGACCGTGGGAGAGCTGTCACAAACCGTGGCCAGCTGGCCATTGATGGGATGATCACCCTCTGGCAAATGAAACCCCACAGGAGTTCCTCTGATAAACCCCAGACTGCTGTCGTCTGCAGGGGACTCTCAGTCGTGTCAACAGCCTCTACAAAATCAATTCGATCTTAACAAAGTTCCACCTTAACTGCTGCACCCTGGTGAAAATAGCACAGCAAGAAGGGGAGACTTCCTTTGAAAGAGATACTGGTGCTCCCATCTATGATTACACTGAGGAATGTAGCTGCTTTTACCTGTTCCTGGAACTTGTTCTGGATTTAGGGGCCTATTAGCTTGACCAGTTCACTCTGCATTTGTTCAGCAGTTTCCAGAGTGCACAGGTAACATCTTCCTTTAACATTGGGTCCAGTTCTGTAATATAATATGAGAATGCCTATATAATCTTGGTGTTAGTGAGCCCTCCATGCAGTGGAATATTCTGTCTTCCACCGAGAACAAAGAGTTTAATGATCTACTTTAGGGCATGACAACTTCTTTCTGTCAACAGCTTCTTATACGCAAAGGCAACAGAAGCCTCCACCTTTGCTGGGGCCTTGCCGTGTTCCTTAGATCTGCTTCATTTCCCAAGCATTTTCTTGGACCAGTCTTTGAAAAGCACAGAAACCAACACTACCTCTTTGGTTGCTAAATACAAAAGACAGACCACAAAATACCCGATCCAGGCCTTTGGAGTATTGGACAAGCCTGTATTGCTGAAGGATCTGGGTGCTACAGCCCAAGAGTCCGACCCGTTCCAGAGTCCATCATCTCTTAGGGAACTTGAAGCTGGAAGTGAGCAACCAATGGGTTGCTAAAATAACCTTCATTTGCTCTTACTCCGGTCCCCGGGATTTAATAGGCCATTGTCTTCCTCCTTATGGACATCTTTCTCATCCCAGAATATGTGGTTTGTGAGTGTACCTCCTGCTTTACAACATAAAAGATCTAAAACTTCCCCATTGATAAAAAACCTTCAAAGTTCTTTCCTCCTATAGCTATCATCAGCATTTCTGTGAAGTAAAAATTAGCTCTGACTGGGGAGTCTGGATGGTGAAGTCAGTTAAGCGTCCAGCTTCAGAGCAGGTCATGATCTCATGGTTTGAGTTTGAGCCCTGAATTGGGCTCTCAGTCCGCTTCAGATCCTCTATCCCCTGCCTTCTCTCTGCCCCTTCCTCGCTCACAATCCAAAAAAAAAAAATTAGCTCTGAGTGAGGAAGTAAAACCTGCATGGCTCTTCCTTCGGGCAGAAAAAGCAGATACAAATAAAGACAGCTAGGGTTGCCTGGATGGCTCAGTTGGTTAAGTGTCCGACTGTTGATCCCAGCTCAGTTCTCGATCTCAGGCCTGCGAGTTTAAGCCCCATGTTGGACTTCACACCGGGCACGGAGACTACTTAAAACAAAAAAAAAGACAGCTATAAAGTTAAAAAGAAACAATATTTCTGCAACCAATGCTACCTCCATAAAATGTCATAATAACCTTGTTTTTAATCTTTATTTTTGAGAGAGAGAGAGAGACAGAGCTTGAGCAGGGGAGAGGCAGAGAGGAGACACAGAATCCAAAGCAGTCTCCAGGCTCCCAGCTGTCAGCAAAGAGCCCCATGAGGGGCTCCAACACCAGAACAGTGAGATCACAACCTGAGGCAAAGTCGGATGCTTAACCAACTGAGCCCCCCGGGAGCCCCAATAACTTTCTTTGACTGATTGCTGCTTTCTTACTTATGGAGAAACTTTGTTCTCTAAAATCAAAGACTCTCAGAAACTTCGGTGTTTGAAGTTTTATCAGTAAGAATGAAATAGCTTCAATTTGCCATCCAGGTGCAAAGCCGCAGAAAAGGGGTTTCTGGACAACACTCTCAAAGAAACAGGACCATGGGTCCATTTTGCTGTCTAGGACTGATATTGTTCCCTTTACACAGTCCTGCTTTGCTTTGAGTCTATCAAAACAGTGTTCCATTGCCATTCATCTAAACTTCACATCTCCCTCCAGTCCTGTAACTTTATTTGCTTAAATGCCCCCTGATGTTTGTGGTGTGCAGTCTCCCTCATTACTATGAATCAACATACCTGATTTTGTAGGACTACAGGTTTATTCCCGGTGGGTTTTGGTTGATTGGGCTGAGACACTGTCTTGCTCAGCTTCGGGGCTCTTAACATGGAAATTTTGATAACAGTTGTAACGTGCGCTTTTTTTTTTTTTTTTTTTTTTTTTTACTCCTAAATATATTATGCCAGGCAGGCATACACATGACTACCGTGCCGGTTTGGTCGTAACTGGGATCGGTTCACATCTCGGAAAGGTTACCCGGTTCTGGGTAGCTTTTGGTTCACATCTTGAACAGGCTTAGATTTCTCTTTGGGGACATCGACAAACTTGGCTAAACTGACGCTTCCATCCCCCGTGACTGAAAGAAACAAACGAGACACACCTACTCAGCTGAAGCTGACAGGCACTCTGGGGAGCAGCTGGTTACAGGTGGACAGCTGGCCGTGCCGACACCCGCAGGGACTCTAAGGGGAAGTCGGCGTGCTGCTGCCGTCCCCCGCGTCTCCCAGCCTAAGCTGGGACCAAGCGCTACTCCCATGCTCGGTGCTCCCCTGACAGGCACCCGAAGGGCGCCTGCCCTGCCCCTCACATTGACCTCTTCCCACAAGCAAGCGCAAGGCGCAGCTTGAAGCGGACATAGCTTCCCACACATCCCACGCGAAACACCAGCTAAGTGTGCCCGCGGACTGCCACGTGGGTTACCGGTGGGGGCTGCGGTGCGCCCTTCCTCTCGGTGATTGGACGGGCCGGACGGCGTACGGCGGGGGCGTGGCCCCGCAGGGAGGAGCCAAAGGAACTACTGAGCGCATCCCTGGCGTGGTCCAGGAGTTGCCCTTCCTCCCGGTGATTGGACGAACTTGTTAGGTGTCCCGGAAGGGGCGTGGCCAGCCACCCCGCCCGTGTGTTTGATTTGGTAATTTGGTTTCTGCAGTCTCGGCTGTTAAAGATCTCCTTCCTCCTCCTAGGACGTTTGTGACCCGGCGAGGTACACAAAGTTTGCTTGGAGAGTTGCCTATGCATTCTAATGGAGCTTCGAAGAAATCTGAAAACCGCCTTGGGGTTGCTTGGGAAGGGATCTTGACGTTACAGGTGGGTGAGAGAGACCCTGGTCCTTGTCTCACAGAGTAGAAGAAAGAATCTCCCGGACAGCAGAGAGTTGTGCAAAGCGATAGAATTTATTGAACGAAAGTACCAAGCTCTTGAGAGGTAGAGGGGTCCCAGCTGGGTTGCCGCCAAGGACTTTTGTCTCTGACTTTTTATTGGGACCTTATCAGGAACTGGATAAAAGCCTGTGAAACTCTATTCATGGCACCTAGCATGGGCAGGTCTGGAATCGTTTATCTTCCCCCCCCCCCCCCCCCCCAAAACCCGTCCGCAGTTATAGCCTCCCACTCGCATCTGCAGCCAGGGGCTGGGGGCACGGTGGACTCAAGGAGTAGGACAGCCGCTGCAATCAACCTCTGGAGGGTACCTTTGTATCCCTGCCTACTGTTAACCCTTTCCCTACTCATTGAGATGCTTCTTTAAGGACATGCTGTCGTTCTTAAGGGAGAGTGGGGATCCTATTCCAGGAAGAGGGGGCACAGCTGCATGAATGGCCGCCAGACTTGTAGCTACAACGGGATTGGGGTGACGGACGCAGAATTGCCAGAGGGAAGAAGCTAGGAAGGGGTTGGGGTGAGATTGTGGGAGGCCGTGAATGCCAGGCTAGGGAGTTTGGACTTCATCCTGCAGAATAGGGGATAAAAAGAAACATTGGAAGCACTTTAAACAGGAGTGACATAATCAGATAATGAAATTAGGAAAATAATTCAGTAATTGTAGAGAAAACTAAAGTGTTTCTCCAGGCGTGTTTCAGTGCACCAGTTGGGGAGCTTGTTTTTAAATGCAGGTTCTTACCCCTCGCTAGGCCCACAAATCAGAACATACATTTGGGGAAAATAAACTCACAAGTCATAAGATTTGAGTTTTCACAAGCTGAACACACTGGTGTAACCAACACCCAGATGAAGAAACATCACCCACAGCTCAGAAGCCTCTCTTCCCCACCCCACCCCCAGTCACTACTGCCCGCACCAAGGGTAAACATGATCATTACTTCCGACGACAATAGATTGCCTGTTTACTATTTTGAATTTTATATAAATTAAATCATATACCATACGCTCTTTGTATCCATCTTATTTCACTTGGTGTCATATGTAAATTCATCCATATTGTTCTTGTAGTTGCTGCCCATTGCTAGCAACTTTGATCCATTCTCTTATTTATGACCTTTCAATAGTTTCCAGTTTGGGGCTACTAACAAAAAATGTGCTATGAACTTTCTTACTCATGCCTTTTGCTTTGTAAATTATAAAGCAAATTACCAAGGCCTAAAGACTAATTCATTCACTACCCATTTACTGAGCCTACTGTACAAAGAAAAAAATGGCCAAAGTCCTGTTCTCATGGAACTTATCGCACCTGCTGCAAAACTACAACCTACATGGACAGAAAAATAAGTCAACAATTGCAATTGTGATAATGGTTCTGAGGAAAACATAAAATTGAGCTAGAAAAAGAGGAAGGGCGCTAACCTGTCTTTTTATGTGATAGGTTTAGTCTCTCAGAAGAACTATCTAGAAAGAAATACAAGAGATGAGCTGGCACTGCCATGCAATGAGTGGGAACAGAGGGAAGAGCATCCCTGGCAGGGAGTCACTATGTGCAAAACTCATAGACCAGGAGAGAACTTGGCCTGTTAAGACCAGCGCAGCTGAAACACAATGAAGATGGGAAAGGAGGGTTGGCACAGGTGTGTTTGAAATTAGGCGCATATGATGCGGGACCTTGTAGGCTAGAGTAAGGAGTTTAGGTTTTATTTTAAATACTATAGAAAGCCAAGCCACTGAAGTGTTTTAACAACGAAGTGATATAATCTTAATTTTTTTTTTTTTTTTTTTAAGGATCCCTCTGACTGATGAGCAGAGAATAGATTAAGGGAGGCAATGGAGAAAGCAAGTCACTTAGGAGGTGGGTAGAGCAGTCCTGGAAGATACTGGCATAGAGTTTAGAGGAAAGGACTGAAAGATATTTGGGAATTGCCAGTACAACGATCACCTTAATCCAGCAATGAAAGGTAACACTGCATATTTAGACAAAGAGATATCTTATGCATGTATTCTGACATTTTGCATCAAGTGGCACAGCATTTCTGCCAAAAATGCATAATCGGAATCTGACAAGTCCATATTGAGAGACCTTCTCCAAAACAACTAGCCTGTATTTTAAAGATTTTTTTTTAATTTATTTATTTTGAGGGGGTTGGGGGAGGATGGGTTAAATGGATGATGGGCATTAAGAAGGGCACTTTAAGGAAGGATGAGCACTGGGTGTCACGTAAGAGATGAATCACTGGGTTCTACTCTTGAAGCCAAGACTACACTGTATGTTAACTAACTTAAATGTAAATAAAAATAAAATAATAAAGTTTATGTATTTATTTTGGGAGAGTGAGAGCATATGAGAGTTGGGGAGGAGCAGAGAGAGGAGACAGAAAATTCCAAGCAGACTCCATACTGTCAGCACAGAGCCTGATGTGGGGCTCCAACTCGAGAACTGTGAGATCATGACCTGGACCAAAACCAAGAGTTGGATGCTTAACTGACTGAGCCACCCAGGTGCCCCTGAAGACCGTTTTTTAAAATGTTGATTTATTTATTTGGGGTGGGGGGCTGCTGCGAGTGCTCGAGAGAGGGTGGGGAGGGGCAGAGAGAGGAGAGAATCCCAAGCAGGCTCTGCGGTGGAAGTGCACAGCCTGAAGCTGGGTTTGATCCCACCAACATGAGATCATGACCTGAGCCGAAATCAGAGCTGAAGTTCGACTGACTGAGTCACCCAGGCGCGCCTGGCCTGTAAATTAAAATGTATTATGAAAGACAGGCTTAGAACTATTACAGATTTTAAAACACTAAACGTGACAGCTTCCAACTTGTGATCCTCCGTTAGATCATGAACCAGGAAAAAAAAATTTATTTGCTTTAAAGGACATAAGTGGGACGACTGGTAACACTTTAATAAGGACTGCAGAATAAACGATAGACTTAATATTATTTTCCTAAGTTTGATTATTGCACTGATTATGTAAGATAATGTCTTCGTTTTTTAGGAAATAGTACATCATGTCTAATAGGTACATCATGTCTAACATCCTCTCAAATGGGTTTAGAAGTAAATGACAGAACAGTAAAGCAAACATATAATGTTAACATTTGGGGAACGTAAGTGAAGCTGTTTGGGGAATTATTTGTACTGTTTTGCAACTTTCCTGTTAAGCCTGAATTACTTTAAAATAAAAGGTTAAGGGACGCCTGGCTGGCTCAGTCAGTAAAGCATGTGCCTCTTGATCTCAGGATTGTGAATCTAAGCTCCACCATGGAGCCTACTTAAAAAAAAAACAAACAAATAAAAGGTAACAGAATTGCTGGGATCACTTAGAGGAAAAACAAAACAAAACAAAACTAGTACTAAGCCATGAGTAACAACATTTAGACAAAAATCCGGGGTAGTTAGGAGAAACGGCAGAAAAATGGAAGAATGTTAAAAGAAGTCAAATGGAATGCGGACACAATTCTATTGAAAGTTACAGCTTCTGTGCTCTTCTTCATTCTCAAGTCCTACTAGATGACCGTCCTGCCACTAACCAGGCTGGCACACCATACACCACTGCTCCGGTCAGCCAAAACGCAACAAGGCTCAAACCAGCTCCGCCATGTTTTCCCAGTGAGCATGCGTGCGCGTATGCGCGTACTACCCTAACCAATCAGTGCTCGCGTCGGCGGCTCGTTAATCGCAGGGGCGGGGCGGCCTTCTACACATCCGCCCGGTCGGGCGGCCCTTCTTCCTTCTCGCTGAACGCCGCCAACATGGTGAGTATTGCTGCTGCGGCCTCCGGGTGTGGCGGCCATGCCGCTCCACCTCCGCCTCGGAGGGGGAAGGAAGGCGTGGGACGATGTCCAGCGGGACTTAGGTAGCCTGGGGTGAGGGTCCCGAGGCGGGTGGGCCACGGAGTTTCGGAGCTTCCGAGGCGCCCGGTCGAAGAGCGCGTGGAAGGCCTTGCAGGCCCGGCACGCCTGGGCCTCGCGTGCGCGCGGTAGCCGCCAGAGCTGGAAAGCTGGAGCGGCCCGGGGTCTGCCGGGGCCCAGCCGGCCTAGGGCTGTGCAGACCCCATGTGCTTGGAGCTCCATCCCGCGGGAACCGGACTTTGGCGCCGCCGCCTCTGCGTGTTTTGTCCATTCATCAGGTCGTCTTATGGCACTTGGGCGTGTTCCCCAAACGTTCTTTTTTGCTGTACTTCTATTGCTTTTGGATTGCAAAGCCTTATAAACTGACGAGTATTTTCAATTTCAGTAAGTCTTTCCATCTCCCTCTCCCTCGATTTTAGGTGTTCAGGCGTTTCGTGGAGGTTGGCCGGGTGGCCTACGTCTCCTTTGGGCCTCATGCCGGGAAGCTGGTAGCGATTGTAGATGTTATTGATCAAAACAGGGTAAGTGTAAGGAAAAGTAGCACAACTTCACATGCCAGTGACTGATCTGCAGTATGATGGCAATGGTAATTTTCCCAATGGCCCTCTTGAGATAGGAATGGAACAGCTTGTAGCTTTAATTTACCATTGAGAAACACGCAGTGCCAAGTGGGGGTTTCATGCACAGGCTTGAATTGGCCAGATGTTCTTGGGTTTGAGTATTACTCTGCCACTTAAACTGGCCAGACCTTTTGACTGACTGTGGGCTGAAACAGTTGGTGAGGTTTAGAGGAGTTCCTATGCGTAAAGTGAGTGTAGAACAAAGCCAGGCACACGGAAAGCCCTTGTATGCTTTTGGTATTTGAGAACCATGAACTAAGTGACCAAAGTTTGCGAATCCTTGTTTGGGGTACTATTATGTTTTGCACTGAGATTTTTGATCTTATGTGTTCTAGGCTTTGGTTGATGGACCTTGCACTCAGGTAAGGAGGCAGGCGATGCCTTTCAAATGCATGCAGCTCACTGACTTCATCCTCAAGTTTCCTCACAGGTAACTATATGCCAGTCAACACCACTCTCCCAACTTTGTTTATACTAGTAAAAGTTTGCTTCATCTAATTCAGAAAACATTTTGCCATTTTGTTTTCTTGAGAATGTAGCATACAGTGTTGAAGAGAAAGAACAATTCAGAAGAGGGGTTTTCAGTATAGACATGAATGGCCTTTGTTTCCTTTTTTATTTTTTTTCCACCCTGCTAGTTCTCTGGCTTTGTCATTATCCAGGTTTGCCATCTTTTTTCTTGCTTCCTTTCAGGATTTACACAACAAATACCACCCTGGGGAATTCTGGTCTCCCAGACACATTGTAGTCACCTTTAGCTTAAAGAGCAAAAACCAATTTTTGTCTCTTCCAGTACTAGCTGTCATTAGTTCAGCTTTTAGTGTGTGTCAATTATTAAGTATTTAACCTACATCATTTCTTTTTGACAGCCACTAAAGCGATTCTGTTTCCAGCTACTTACAGGAAATAGAAGATATCAATAGTGATTTTTTTTTTCTTGACATGGTATAGATTATGGAAGTTAAAACACTGTGATGTGTTACTCTAAAGTTATTTCGACTGCAGTGACGGTTGATGGCATGGAACGTGTGCTGTCACGTGTACTGCTGGTTTATTACGCATGCAGGGTTTTGATACTTCAAGTATTTGAACAAAACTTCAAAATTATTAGATTTTTTTGTTGTTTGGCTGTCTATCTTTAAGCATTATTGTACAAGATAAACATTAGGCCTAAGGATTAGCTTTATCTCATTCTTTATGAAAAGGAAATTGCTTTCTATACATCCACTGCACCAGAGTGATGGTATAGACAAGGTCAGAGGTAATTTTATATCCAGAAAGATTGGTTTGCTTTTTTTATTACTATTATTATAAAAATTGTATGTTTGAGGGGTGCCTGGCTGGCTCAGTAGAGCATGGGACCTCTTGATTTGGGAGTTGTGAACCCACGCCCCATGTTGGACTAGAGCTTACTTTAAAAATAAATAGGACCATCCTGGTTTAGTGAACAACATTCAAGTGAGTAAAAGACCTAGTGTGCCAAGTGGTATGTGGTCTTTGGAGACAACTACAGCCGGAAGTGTGATGAATGAGTGGGAAGGGTGCTTTTGGCTTGTTTTGCTTAAGCTGTTTAACTTAACAGGGTATAAATTGTGCATTCAGAAGGCTCAGAGCTGTCTTTGGGTCTGTGTGGCTTCAAAGTTGATTCCTTAATCTGGTCTTGGCTCTTTCTAGTGCTCGCCAGAAATATGTCCGACAAGCCTGGCAGAAGGCAGATATCAATACGAAATGGGCAGCCACAAGATGGGCCAAGAAGATTGAAGCCAGAGAAAGGGTAATGACTTAGGGTGACTTGAATTGTGACCTTTTCTTTTATGGAGGAGTGGTAGGTGGTGTGAGCGATCATATATTTACTTCCTTTTTCACAGAAAGCCAAGATGACAGATTTTGATCGTTACAAAGTCATGAAGGCAAAGAAAATGGTAAGTTTTAAAATTGTTACAAGATTTTTGTATTCTAAATTTTTTTAACATTTATTTATTATTATTGAGAGACAGAGCATGAGCGTGGGAGGGGCAGAGAGAGGGGGAGACACAATCCGAAGCAGACTCCAGGCTCTGAGCTGTCAGCACAGAGCCCAGTGTGGAGCTCAGACTCCCAAATCGGGAGATCATGACCTGAGCCGAAGTCGGATACTTAACCGACTGGGCCACCCAGGCGCCCAAGATTTTTATATTCAAACCCTAAAGTCGGTAATTCAGATTGCCCAAGCTTGGTAGACCAAAGTTGAATTCATAGGGGTCTTAGACATAAGGCTTATTTTCTGTGCGTATACATTCTATACATACAGGATGGAAAAAATAGGTTTTTGTGTGCATATGTGGTAAATAATTTATGTTGAAATTTTTCAGAGGAACAGAATAATCAAGCTTGAAGTTAGGAAGCTACAGAAAGCAGCTCTCCTGAAAGCTTCTCCCAAAAAAGCACCTGCTGCTAAGGGTGCTGCTGCAGCAGCTGCTGCAAAAGTTCCAGCAAAAAAGATGGCCGCTGCAGGCAAGAAGGCTCCAGCCCAGAAGGTTCCTGCCCCAAAAGCTGCAGGCCAGAAGGCAGCACCTCCAAAGGCCCAGAAGGGTCAGAAAGCTCCAGCCCAGAAAGCACCTGCTCCGAAGGCATCGGGCAAGAAAGCATAAAAGCAGAAGAGGCTATTACAAATCCGTAATAAAGGTTCTTTTTGACACGCTGGCAAGTGTACTTGATCTATGACATAAAGTCTGTTGCCAGGGTCAGGATTATGGCGCAGATTGATAGGATTGTTAATGTTACCATTTAAGGGATGATGGTTCTCTGGTTCCCTATCATTTTCTAACCAAAACCTGGCTTTGGAGCCTTGCTGGGATTAATGAGGACAAAACTCTTCTTTGTTTGGTGATATTAATAGGCAAATGGTGCAGAGTAGATAAGGGAAATACAGGCAGTTTAGGGTTACCTGTCCTTTCCTGAGGGGTGGGGAGTTATCTAGGTAAGTGGGGATCTTCAGCTGGAACCTGAAAGAAAGCTGGTATAAGGAGAAGGGTGGCAGGAAAGTCAAGAATGTGGTGGACTGGCTAAAGACCCCAGAACAAAATGGCAGGTTAGCGTTTGATCCATGAGGAGTGCAACAGGCCATTGAGTGTTTTCCAATGGAGTGATCCCTCAGATTTAGGTCATGTTGGACTGAATCTTAAGGGAACGTTTACTGGGAAGGTCAAAGGTGTGGTACAGATGTGGCAGTATTCCTCACCTTGACTGGTACAAACCAAGTAGCTGTAGTGCCATGTAGGAGGCCTTCATGGATTGGGCTGGAAGGAAAGTAAGAACCAAATGTGCTAAGGTTTTCTGGTTTGTACTTTGGCTCATTGCCTGTGGAAGAAAAAGCTGGAGCAAGGTTATTCACAGGATAGGTACTACACAGACTTAACCTGATAGTCTGGTAGATAAAACCAGGATGTTGACAACCTGCATTCAGATCCTGGCTCTGTCACTTAAGTGCTTTGTGGTTCAGGCATGTTGCTTATCCTCAAGCCCAGTTTCCTCCTATGCGGTGTGCTTCATGGAGTAGGGAAGTAAATGGTGATTGGACAGCCCAGTGACTGGTTCATAGGAGCGGTGGTAGTTATGACACAGCTCTTAAGGACAGATTTGGGGTTCGTGGGTATGTAAGCAATCACTCAAGATGCCCTCGGGAAGGAGACGAATAGAGAAAGATTGGGAAGGAATGATCAGAGGTGGGAAACCAGGAGGGGGACGTGGAAGCCACAGAACGTTGGGATTGTCAACGTGAGAGGGAGAGGGCAGTGAGTGAAGAAATGTTACATAGAGTTTGGAGGTTTTGATCTTGTAGTTGGAGTGATGGACACGTTTGGATTCTTCTGGAAAAGCAGCTAGTTGGGAAGGAATCGGTTTTTGAGAAAAGACAGAGGGATTAAGGAGCCTAAAGGAGGAGGGATTAAGAAGTTATACATCCTTTGAAGAGGAAAAAGTGGATTTAGGAGCTAAATTTGTAGTTTTGCTGTCAGGAAATCAAGGGTGTCTCTGATCTCTGAATTTCTCTGCAGTTTGAAAGCAAGGTGACATGTGCAGAAAGGGATGAGGGAATGTAGATTTGCAGAGAATGCAGGTTTGAAATTGTCCATGCAGGAGAGGGGAGAGTGCTTCTGTCAGATAGACCTTGATTTGGATGGCCCTTCACCTCCAATCCATGAGGTGCTCAGAGGATGAGTTTAAGGCTGAGAGGTTGAGAACGCTTCAGGGTGGAGGCAGTTTTGAGCTGCACCTAGAAGAGTCCAATAGGGAACAGCAGAACTTGGAGATTCAGTCTAGGGAACCTGCAGGGAAGTGACTGAGGTATAAGGCACTTGAAAAGGAGTAGCAGTACAATGGGGAGCGGGGGCGGGGGGGGGGGGGGGGAGGTGTGCAAATAATAAAGATTTTTTAGCTAGGTTGTAATCCTTGGGAAAATCCATCTGGCAGCCTAGTCCAGACTCCAGAGGGAGAGAGCTAGAGGGAGAGCAGGATGGAAGGGGAGATCAGGAAGTTACTAAAATACACAGGTACATAATAGTCCACTCTGATGATAGAGAATTGCACACTTGTCCAGTTACCTTATTAGGGAGGATAGCATTCGGAGAGAATATTGATTTCAGAGTCCGATCCAAGCTTAAATCCTGTCCTGCAGCCCTAGCCCATTCATGTACTTCCCATGAGCCTCATCTGAAAAACAGAGACCCTGATAACCTGCTTTATACAACACTGTGGCAAGGATCAAATGAGACAGACGTAACCCGGTCCTCTAGGTAAAGTAAGGCAGTTGGATAGTTTGCTTTTCAGAGAGCCTCTGCCCCCTACAGCCTCCAGTTTCTAGGCAGTTAGCATCTCCCAACTGTGACAACCCACAGGAATTTGTCTTGAGTTCTATTTTCTCTAATTCACATGTTTCTTTACCTCTCAGCTCTTGGATGAAATTCTGTGTATCTTTTAGTGCCCAAGTTATTAAGGTTACCTGTAGGTCCGCCAGCTAGCTGAATTTTGTGTGTGTTGTGTGTGTCCAGAATAAACCATGAATACATTACATCATTAATACATTTACATTAGAATTGAAATGAAAGGGCCCTTTGATTATCTCCACTAACAACTATGGTATCTTGCAAAGGAACCACTGTGTATGTCCTTGCAGACATTTTCCATGCATTTATAATCTACATGATAGTTTTCTTGTTTCAAACACGGATCTTACACTGCTTATTCTGCAAGTTTTTTCCCTTCATACGTCTGGAGATCTTATCTACTCAGCCCCTATTAATCTACCTAGTTATCTTCTGCATAATAGTTCCTGGTGTGAATGTTCGTGTGACCTATTGAAGTTCATTGTGGAGGTTTATTTGATCTCTATTGATAGACCTTAAGAATGGTGCCAATTTTTTTCTGTTATAAATAGTACTTCCGTGACTACCCTTGTACGCACGTCCTTCTGTACATGTCATTGTTTATTTGGGGCACATTACCAGTCAGTGCGCTTGCGGAATTGAAGAATGCAAGTGTTTTTTATTTTTTAAAAAAATTTTTTAACGTTTATTTTTGAGACAGAGAGAGACAGAGCATGAAAAGGGGAGGAGCAGAGAGAAAGGGAGACACAGAATCTGAAACAGGCTCCAGGCTCTGAGCTGTCAGCACAGAGCCCGACGCGGGGCTCGAACTCACGGACCGTGAGATCATGACCCAAGCCGAAGTCGGACGCTTAACCGACCGAGCCACCCAGGCGCCCCATGCAAGTGTTTTTTAATCACTCTTCCTGGAGGTTCTACCAATTCAGACTTGCTCTGTCAATTTTGACTTCTATCAAGAGTGAATGCGGGCATTTCTGCCTGACAATCTTGAATTCCTGATATCTTACAATTTGCCAATCCAATGTGTGAAAAGTTCTTCCCCGTAATCTTTTTTGCCGCAAATAAAGTTTCCTTTGTGTGACAAACCCACCTGGTATAGTCTCTACCTGTAACTCACCAAGGACTGAACTCATCTTAGTTTGGTTACAGTGCAGTTTGTGGGGCGAAAGGGACAGGGCACCCCTGGAAGGTGGGACAGGAGGGTGAGGGAAGGATGACAAGATCAGTCTGGAACATTTTGAATTTTAGGTGCTTGTGGATTAGCCAAGTAGAAAGAAACGGTAGGCAGGTTGATACACAGAACTCCAGCTCAAAACTGCATGCATGATTCCTGGCCGATAGGAAGCGCTGTTGCTGTGACTTATTCTATCTGGACTGGAGAGATAGGGGCGTGTGTTCTAGGAAAAGTGGCAACAATAGGCAGGAATACTAATAATGCCATCAACAACAGTGCAAGCGCTTACTCTGACTTACGGTTAGAACCAGAAGTTGCATGAGTTGACACACTCAATGCGCTGAGTTTGTGAGTTCAAAACTACTGCCATTCTCAGTTGAGAAACGGAGGTACAGAGTTTCAGTACCTCGCACAGGCCATACAGTGGATATAGGTGGTGGCGCCGGGATCAGAACGGGGACAGTCAGAGCCGGGACTTGGAGGTCTCAGGGCGCAGTCCGGTAGCCGATGGGCGGAGAATGGGGCCAGGAATTCAGTAGGAGGTTAATTACTGCCGGCAAGCGTCACAACCCGCTCGCAGACCCACGCGGAGTGCGGTGCGGACTCGGCGTCCCCGAGGAGCCGGTCGCCCGCTGGGGGGCGGAGCCGCGGAGTCCGGGCGGGAGGACAGCCGGCACCCGGGCGCGCGGGTGGCGGGTCTGGCTCGGGACCATGGAGAAGACCAGCCTCCGGCCGTCCTAGAGCGGCGCTGCGCTGGGGAACGCCTCCGCCCGCGCTTCCGCCTCGGCGGCGGTGGGCGGGGGCGACCGGGTCTCCGGGGGCGACCGGGTCTCCGGCGGCCCCGCGCCCTGCGGTGGCCCGCCCCCAGCCCCTGTCCCGAGGCTCGGGCGTCAGGGCCCACAGGCATCGCACAAGGGGCCCTTGCCCGCCTAGGCGCCACCAACCCTCCTGCCCCGAAGAGCTGGCCTGACGTCCCCCGGCTCGCGGTACCCGGGGTGGGGGGCGGTGACGCGTGGGGTCGCCCACTTCCCGCGGTGGAGTGTTCAGATTCGCGTCGGGTCTCCGGTCAGCATCGCCCCCTGGGACGTTGAGCGGCGCCCCCTTTCCCCGGGGGCCAGATCACCACTTGGATTTTGCCGTGCAGCCCGTGGTTGGTCCAGGGCCCGGTTATCCTACCTTTTCTCTCAATGCGCATTTGGGATCTTTGCCACCATCGCTAGAATCATTCGGTACAAACTTACTGGTAATTCATTCATCGTGGGCCAGGGATTTTTCTTGAAAGCCACAAATCCACGGCAGCTCTTGACTCTCGCTTCTCAGACATTCTTTCGAGGAATCTTCAGCCTCGCCAGGCAGCTTTGTAGAATTTACACAGGAAGCAGATTCAGCACCCCACGAACCACTGGAGGAGGTGCGTTGAGAATACCCAGAGTGTCCTGGAAATATCGTTTCCAATGAGAGAGGCAAGGAGACTGAGGGGGAAGAGGTGGGGAACAAGGCGTGGTCAGCCTCATTGTGATTCTCTCTCTTAGCTCCGCAGGTGCTTGCTTTTCCAAACAGAGAGGGCAGTGCATGAAGCCAGGGGTCATCAGCCATGCTCCAGACTCTGTGTGGTCCCAGGTGAGCTGAGCTTTCTTCCAGCTTTCCACATCCAGAATAGATAAGAACAGTCACTACAGGAACAGTAAGTAGCCTGACCTGGTTAGTCCCATGCTTAGCTTTGCATCCGTCAGTTGAGTAGGGCAGAAGAGGATGTGGTAGGGGAGGTGATGAGGGTGAGCAGGTAAACTTGGGAAGATCAAGTTGGTTGGGAAAGAGGGAGGCACCAGACAAGAAATTCTCCTAGAGGGCCTCCTGGGTGGCTCAATCGGTTGAGCACTGGACTTCAGCTCAGGTCATGATCTCAACGGTTCGGGAGTTCAACCCCACGTCAGGCTCTGTGCTGACAGCTCAGAGCCTGGAGCCTGCTTTGGGTTCTGTCTCCCTCTCTCTTTGCTCCTCCCCTGCTCGCGCTCTGTCTCAGTGTCTCTCCAAAAACAAAATGAAAAAAGAATAAAAACAATTAAAAACACTTTTTAAATGAGGGGTGCCTGGGCGGCTCAGTTGGTTAAGCATCCAACTCTTGATTTCAGCTCAGGTCATGATCTCACGTTTCATGGAATCGAGCCCGGAGTTGGGCTCTGTGCTGACAGTGCGGAGCCTGCTTGGGATTCTCTCTCTTCCTCTCTCTCTCTGCCCCTTCCCTGCTCACGTGCACTCTCTCTCTGAAAATGAATAAATATTTAAAATAAGTAAATAGATAAAAATAAAATTCGGGGCGCCTGGGTGGCTCAGTCGGTTAAGCATCCGACTTCAACTCAGGTCACGATCTCGCGGTCCGTGAGTTCGAGCCCCACGTCGGGCTCTGGGCTGATGGCTCGGAGCCTGGAGCCTGCTTCAGATTCTGTGTCTCCCTCTCTCTCTGGCCCTCCCCTGTTCATGCTCTGTCTCTCTCTGTCTCAAAAATAAATAAACGTTAAAAAAATAAAATAAAATAAAATTCAACTGATTAAAATGAGAAATTCAGTTCCTCAGTCACACTAGCCACATTTAAACTTTCTGGTTAAGGTGATACCTGGTTTCTTCAGCGTATAGATAATTATCTTTCCCTTGCAACTAATAAGAAATCTATGGGGCGATGTTTAAGATCATGCAACTATCCTGTTCATCGTCAAAATTTCCTCCTAGATTTAGCATCCATTAACAATTCTGGTCCGAACCAATCTTCACCACGATGGCTGCAATCCTGTGGTACTTATGAGCTCTGTCTCCCACCCAGCAGATGCTACACGCAGAGAGGTTGTTGACGTGACAGACTGGGGCAGAGTAGAGTGTAAGTCAAGGAAGAGACATTATAGTGCCACTCTTTTGTATAAGTGGTCAGTTCATTTTGAAATGTTTGCCTCCTTATTCAACCTTGTATTAAGTGCTCAAAGAAAGAGGGCCCCCTTTTGTCTATTTCCAAGTGCTTAATATCACTGATTCCCATCATCTGCGATAGAGAATAACTCTTCCTTCATACATGCGTTCTGACGATTGAGTGAATTGATGTAAAAGTAGTTGACCGAGGATAAGGCACAAAGGCCTGCACAACCTGTGAAGGTTTCCCTCTCTCCGGAGAAGGTGGAAATGGCCCCAGGGGACACAGCGAGACGCACCTGGTGCAGAGGACAGTGTTGCCAGGTCGGACAGAGGCTTGGGTGATCTGGAAGCAGGTCCCTGCTCAGGGATGGAGACTGGCGCCCTGTCTCTGGAGTCAGGTATGTTAGGAGAGGAGGAGATAACACTGCACATCGCCTTCAAGAGACAGTAAGGCAAGATGGCAGAAGGAGGGAGAACCACCAGAGTGAACGGAACTCTGTGCCCTTGGAATTGTTCCTCTGTCCACACAAAGACATGACTGGGAAAGACCAGAGAGAACCTGAGTGGAGGGCCCTAATAGGGGCTCCAGGATGGATGGAGTCAGGGTAAAAGACAGATGGCCTGCTATGGTCATTTTAGAAAACATGCCGGGAAGATTGACCCAGCTCATGGAACCAGACGTGGGGTTGATGTGACCACCAGGCAGGCAGCGTCAGGTGCTGGAGGCTGTGCTTGGATTGGGGCCCCAGCCGTTGCACATTGAAAATGTGCTGAGGGCTCTCCCTGGCTGGGGTGCCGTTGCAGAGCTCCTTGCCAGTGCAAGCAGGTACTGTGCATGAACAAGTACATGGGGCTCAGAGCCATGGACTCCAGTAGAATCAGGGCTACCCCGGAGCTCAGGCCCCTCCTGGACCCTCACACAGGGCTTGAGCGGGGGCCTGTTGTTTCAGGAGCCAGTGACCTTTGAGGACGTGGCCGTGTACTTCACCCAGAATCAATGGACTAGCCTGGACCCCATGCAGAGGGCCTTGTACCGGGAGGTGATGCTGGAGAATTATGCAAATATGACTTCCTTGGGTAAGTCCTCCCTTCCGTCTGAACCAGCTCTGCCCTCAAGGCCCTTGGCTTCCTCCTTGGTGGATCTGGGGTCTCCCATACCCCCAGGACTGATGCTTCCGTGAGCCGAGCTCCCTAATCCCTAGTTTCAGGAGTAGCTAATGGAAAGCGATCTGGGATCACTTTGGTTTTCAGCAGGACTTGCCTCTTCCCTGTTTCCTGGTGGGGACTCTCCTGAAAGGGGTTTTTGCTCTGGGCGCAGACAGCTGAGAAGGTTCCTGGTGGCCCCATTTTCATTGCTCCACTCTTCCAGTGCTCTGGAGTCCTGGGCCCCGTCTCCCCTGTGTGAGAGTCTCCTAGGACCCCCTGTACACGCTGTAACGACAGAGCTTTCTGTCCTCTCCGATGGAGCCAGAGTAAGACCCCCACCACCACCCCTGAACAAAACAATTTGAGCGTCCCTTAGATCTCAAGATTGTCTCAACCCTGACCTCCCTTGGTGTCCTGGGACTTTTTCACCTGACAAAGCAGAAAGTGGACTGAGAAGGGTCAGCAGGGTCTCTCCTCAGCTTTCTGTTCCTTTTCCTTCTCCTTCAGGAGCATTTCCATTCCCCAAACCAGAGCTGATACTCCAGCTGGAGCGAGGAGAGGCACCGCGGGGCCTGGATCCCTGGACACCCATGGGGGGAGAGGCCCCAGGAGATGTCCGCACAGGTAAGCAGGAGAGCCTGCCACTGTCCTCTTCTGCTTGGCCTCCTCCCGTCCGTTAATGATTCATCCGGAAGAAGGTTTGGCTTCTGTCATACCAGCTCTTGTGGGCGTGGCAACGGTCACTCTCATTCAGAAAAGTGCCCCTTGCTAGCCTTCAGCCCCAAACTCGAAAAGACCCGACCAAACATTTCATTTGCTGTTATTTTTCCTTGTAAAGCCACAGGGTTTCAAAAATATGCGTTGAAAATAGGCTTTTGGGGGGGAGGGGTCAATTTAGGAATAGAAAGGCAATACAGTAAGAACTTGTTTCTGTAAGAACGTTGTAGGTATGAGTGTGTATGAAACTGTACATGAGAATAGAATTAGTAGGAACTCCTAAACCCTACAGATTAGCTGTCGAAAGAAAGCCTGTATATTTATTGGGAATGAATGGTTTCCCTTTTTGAAAGATACCATGAGAACCATCCAGAGATTGGGTGTTCAGCCTTTCTCACTCAGTTGGCCCTGTTCGCATACTCCCTCCATCCCATATGCTATTCCAAGTCTTATAAACCAAATGCCCCTTCCTGACTCAGCCCCACCGCGGCCTTCGTCGGTGCCTTTGGGTTGACTCAGCACGTGCCGTCGTCTTGATTAGAAACCTCTCCCAGCGGTCTGCCTGCAGTTCAGTGTTTCCCTCTGCCACAGCTACACGTCGTCTGTCTAGTCTGCCAACTGCTTTAACCCAGCACAGTCAGATAGAACACCGTGGAACAGAAATGTTCTGCATCTGCTCTACCCAATCTGGTAGCCCTTATCCTCATCAGCACTTGAAGTGTGGTGAGTGCGAATGAGGAACTGAATTTTAAATTTGGCTCCGTTTTAATTAAATTTAAGTAGCCATGGGCGTCTAGAGACTTCCTTATGTACAGTGCGGCATAAAACAATTACAGGAACAGCCTCCCCCTGCCTTTTTAGCTTCTGGATCAGTGGTTTCAAACTCCAGTGAGCATCCGAATCTCATGCAGGGCTTGTTAGAGTGTGGACTTGCTGGAGACCAGCTTTAGAGGTTCTGATTCAGCAGGACCGGGGGTGGGGGGCCCAGGAATTCACATTACTGACAGGTTCCCAGGTGATGGTGGTCCAGGGACCACACCTTCAAGACTACTGCCCTTGAGAATCTCAAACCGTATCTTTTTTTTTTTTTTAAAGCTTATTTATTTATTTTGAGAGAGAGAAGAGAGCCAGTGAGAGAGCACAAGCAGGGGAGGGGCAGAGAGAGAGGGACAGAGAGAATCCCAAGCAGGCTCTGCACCGCCAGCATGGAGCCCAATACGGGGCTCAATTCCATGACCATGAAGTCATGACCTGAGCCAAAATCAAGAGTCGGATGCTTGGGGCGCCTGGTTCCCCAACTGACCCTTGATTTCGGCTCAGGTCATGACTTCATGGTCATGGAATTGAACCCCGTATTGGGCTCTATGCTGGCGGTGCAGAGCCTCCTTGGGATTGTCTCTCCATCTCTGTCCTCTCTCTCTCTCTCTCTCTCTCTGCCCCTTCCCTGCACTCCTTCTCTCAAAATAAATAAATAAACTTAAAAAAAAAAGTCAGAGGGGCGCCTGGGTGGCTTAGTTGGTTGGGCATCTGACTTCCGCTCAGGTGATGATCTCACCGCTTGTGAGTTCAGGCCCCACGTCGGGCTCTGTGCTGACAGCTCAGAGCCTGGAGCCTGCTTTGGATTCTGTGTCCCATTCTCTCTCTCTCTCTCTCTCTGCCCCTCCTCCACTTGTGCTCTCTCTCTGTCTCTCAAAAAATAAAGGTTAAAAAAAAAAAAAGATGCTTAACTGACTTAGCCACCCAGGTGCCCCTCAAACCATATCATTTAAACTCTGGGTTGCATCTCATCATTGAGTTGTGCTTAGCATTTAAAAATTACCCTGGAAGTTGGGGTGGGGGGTGCCTGGCTCAGTTGGTAGATCATGTGACTCTCTTTTTTTTTTTTTTAAGTTTATTTATTTATTTTGAGAGAGACAGAGTGTGAGCAGGGGAGCGACAGAAAGAGGGGGAGAATCGTAAGCAGGCTTTGAGCTGCCAGTGCAGAGCCTGATGTGGGGCTGGAGATCATGACCTGAGCCAAACTCAAGAACCGGAAACTTAACCAACTGAGCCATCCAGGCACCCTGAGCATGTGACTCTTGATCTCAGGGTTGTGAGTTTGAGCCCCATGTTGCATGTAGAGATCACTTGAAATATATTAATTAATTACTTAATTTAAAAGATTTGAAAAATTACATAGTTGTAAAAAAAAACCCTAGTTATTCTAATAGAGAAGACTCCTTTAAAAACAAATTCGTCTGGGGGCACCTGGGTGGCTCAGTCGGTTAAGCATCTGACTTCAGCTCAGGTCCTGATCTCACAGTGGGTGAGTTCGAGCCCTCGTGCTGACAGCTCGGAGCCTGGAGCCCTCTTCGGGTTCTGTGTCTCCCCCTCTCTCTGCCCCTCCCCTGCTCGCACGCTGTCTCTCTCTCAAAAATAAAATAAAAACGTAAAAAAAAAAAAATTTAGTCTGGACTATACTAGACTTAAATAGACCAAAATAGTATAAAATCTGTCATACATGCATCACTCCTTTTTTTTTTTTTTAACATAAAATCTACACCCTTTTCCTTTCAGAGGTAAGTGTCTCAGAGTGCACGGTGTGGGTTTTGAAATCATGGTCCTCCTGTGGACCCTTCATGATCGGCAGTATGGCCCATTGTTTTCTCTCCAGCCAGGCTTAGGACAGAATCCTCTCTAAAGGTCACAGAACGGTTTGGAGCATTTGGTCAGGCCCCATCCCACGCCTGGGCCTTGGGGTCCACTGTTGCACGCTGCGACTCCCAGCCCCGGGCGCTGGGTGGCCTGGGGCTGCTCACCCAGCTCTCGTCTCCACCTTAGAGATCTCCTTCTCCCCATCAGCTCCCTCTTTCTTCACCGCTTTCCCTTCCAGCACCTTCTCCACCCCGCTCCTCTTATTCTTCACTCCTCTGGGTGGATAGCTTCTGCCGCCCGCGTGCGAGGCTTTTCGTGTCCAAATGGCCTGGCTCGCCTTCTCCGCCCCCAGGACTTTTCTCTCCCTTCCCGGCATCCTCAGGTAGCCCTGTCTCTCTCCCAACAATACCATTACCGCCTAATCCCTTTCCCCTTGTAGCCTTAGTAAGTGCCTCCTCGGTTTCCTTTTTTTCTCCTGCCAGGTGGTAAAAACAAGACTGCGAAGGAGGAGCAAACCCCAAGGCCGGACGTTTCTGGAGCATCGGCGGCCCAGAGACTGGCGGTGGAGGGGCTGCTCCCGGACGGTCCCCGGCAGCCTCACCTTAAAGCCAGCTTGGAGGAGCCACCGCTGTGTGACCTGGGGGCGGACACGGGCTCACACGGAGGGGGTTTCACGGGCTGGCTGGTGCAGGGGTACAGACCCTCCACCAGGGAAAGGGAGGAGCCAGCCAGCACACCGCAGGGAAGCGCCGGTGTCCGTGTCCTGACGAAGCCGGGCCTGCGCCGGGGACCGGCGCTTTACGCATGCGGCGAGCGCGGCCGGTGTTTCGGCCTGCCTTCGGACCTGCAGCGGCATCAGAGCGTCCACACGGATGACAGGCCCTTCGGATGCAAGGAGTGCGGGAAGACCTTCAGCTACAACTCCAAACTCCGCCGCCACCGGCGGGTCCACACGGGGGAGAAGCCCTTCCAGTGCGAGGCCTGCGGCAAGGCTTTCCGGTGCAGCTACGACCGCCTCGTGCACGAGCGAACCCACACCGGGGAGAAGCCCCACGAGTGCCAGGCGTGCGGGAAGAGCTTCAGCTCCGCGTCGGTGCTCGGCCAGCACCAGCGAACCCACACCGGGGAGAAGCCGTACGCGTGCGAGGAGTGCGGGAAGGCCTTCGGCCGCAGCTCCGCCTTCCTCCAACACCGGCGGCTGCACACGGGCGAGAAGCTGTTCAAGTGCACCGAGTGCTGGAGGACCTTCAGCTGCAGCTCGCGCTTTGCCGTGCACCGGCGGGTGCACACCGGGGAGAGGCCCTACGGCTGCCAGGAGTGCGGCAAGGCCTTCAGCCAGAAGGTCACGCTGGTCCAGCACCGGCGGCTGCACAGCGGCGAGAGGCCCTACGAGTGCGCCGCGTGCGGCAAGGCCTTCAAGTGGAGCGCCAGCTTCGTCCAGCACCGCAAGCTGCACGCGCGCCGGGGGGCGGCGGCGCCGGGGCCCGGGCCCCGCCGCCCCGCGCTACCCGCC
>NW_024412400.1:8209823-8231436 GCF_014898765.1 Herpailurus yagouaroundi
CCCTCACGCTCCCCACCGCCCGCCCATCCACCCGCCCGGAGTCCTGTTGCCCCGGCCCCCGCGTCTCTGTCGCTGCTCTCCTGGGCTCGTGTAAGTCGTCGTTGGTTTCCCAGTTCCACGTCTGGTCTCACCCTTAAGGACCGTGTTGGATTCCCCGCTTCCGTCCCCTGGGTGGGAAATGGTGGCAGCTGTCCCTTGTGCTGTTCGGGATGGGCCGGGAGCCTCGGTCTGCACCTGCCTTCTCTACTGGATTTGGAGGAGTTTACAGAGGATCTGGGGGGTTTAGGGGCGTGGCATGCCAATGCCATGGCCTGCTGTAGTTCAAGAAATTGGGGAGGGGCACCTGGATGGCTCGGTAGGTTAAGCATGGGACTTGGGCTCAGGTCATGGTCTCCGTTCCAGCCCCGCGTAGGGCTCTCTGCCATCAGCACAGAGCCTGCTTTGGATCTTCTGTCCCCCCTCCTCTCTGCCCCTCCCCCACTCGTTCTCTCTCTCTCTCCCCTTCCTCCCTCAAAAACAAACATTAAAAAAAGGGGGTGGGATGCAAAGCCCATGGGAGGTAATCGGAGGAGGTATGCAGTGATTGCTTTCAGGAATTGAGGGCCATTTGGTGGGGAAGTAGCAAGGCTCACTGTGTGGCATCTGAGCCTGGGACTTTTTGTTACCTTGATAATGACCATTATGAGGATCCTGTGTAACTAAGCAATAAACCGAGGAGATAACCAGTAAAAACAATAGGAAGTGATGAGTCAGCATTGATGGCAATAATGTAAAATTACTTTCCTAGACTTGATTGGAAGGGGATGTGGCTTTTCTGTTGGGTTCCTTTTCTGTCCCTAGCCACATCTTTTTTTTTTTTTTTCTTTTCTTCAGTGCCCACTCAAATACGTAGGTACGGAAAGTGATTAGGGCCTGTGCATTGAGAGCAGATGC
This sequence comes from Herpailurus yagouaroundi, assembly GCF_014898765.1. Lineage (NCBI taxonomy): Eukaryota > Metazoa > Chordata > Mammalia > Carnivora > Felidae > Herpailurus > Herpailurus yagouaroundi. The sequence continues at coordinate 8,210,757 of NW_024412400.1, forward strand.
CTGGGTGTAGCCATCTCTCAGTTATACCTGGAGTGAACTTGTTGGCAACACAGTGTCGAGCCTCAGAGGGAAGGAGAGAGACCTAACCCTGGCCTGCTGTAGCTCCTGCCTCAAAGGAGAGTTTATTCCTAACCATACACATACTCTGATGTGTTCTCACACCTACTCCACATCCTCTGTGATACAATCTGAGTTTTTGATTTTAAGTTAATTTTATGATGAACTATTTTGAGAGCACCAAGAAGGGTTTATGGACGCAAATGTTACCAAATGGTATGATGCCACCGGTGTGGCTATACTTCCTGTCTAGTGGCATGGTCCTTCTCAGAATCATTGTTTCAGGACGACAGTAGCAACATGGAAAGGTACTTTAATTAACTAAGCAGGAATACAACACTAAGTAAATGATATATACACTGTTACTGTAACACCATAAAATGATGTCTGCAAGGGAGAGCGTAAAGCACCGTTTTGGTTTTGGTCAGTTTTATTGAGATATACTTTATAGCCTTTACCCTTTTTTTTTTTTAATTTAAAGTTTTTTAAATGTTTTTATTTATTTTTGAGACAGAGAGAGACAGAGCATGAGCAGGGGAGGGGCAGAGAGAGAGGGAGACACAGAATCCGAAGCAGGCTCCAGGCTCTGAGCTGCCAGCACAGAGCCCGATGCGGGGCTCGAACTCGTGGACGGTGAGATCATGACCTGAGCTGAAGCAGGATGCCCAACCGACTGAGCCACCCAGGCGCCCCGCCTTTACCCTTTTCAAGTATACAGTTTGGTGAGTTTTGACAAATGAATACAGTTGTGTAACCAAGATAAAAAAAATTTCCATCACCCTCAGCACAGGGAGAAATTTAAATGTTTGTGGGATGTTGGAGATATTTCTTTATTTTCTTCCTTTGTGCAATACACAGAAGTCAGGAGAAGAAAAGGCAGAAACCAAACGTATCTTCCCAGCTGTAGTTAGAGGTTCCAGAATATGCAAAGATCCCTCACCTAGAATCACCATTAAGAAAAACAGTCAAAATGTAGGAAAACGATAATTACTGGTTTCTTTGCCATATTTCTCTCTCCTACACACAAAATTATATATAAATTATATATATATATATTTATAGTATATATGTTATTAATATTTAATTTATGGTAAATGTAATATATATATAACATCCATTCTATTTCCCGCAAACACCATTAAACAGGGCCTCACGGCTTCTCGGAAGATTATAGCATGGAAGGGTGGGGGTGAGAGACCTCAAAAGTAGCCAAATTTCAGAAAAACATAACTTCTAAATATAGTTTGGAAGGGTGGAAGGTAACAGATTATAGATGTTATAAGATGAGAAGAAAGCAAGGAGTGTAGGGAAAATCAGTATCAGCTCTGGGTTGAAAAATGACTTTCGATTCCTCACAGCTAATAGAGTTACGGGTTTCTGACGGTGATGACTGGTATTCTCTCGTCTGTTTCTTCCCTTGTTCATGAATTCCACAGGCATTTAGGGTCTCCCCCATTGTTGCACAAATGTTACTATACAGCTTCCATAGCACTTACTAGGAGCCAAAAGATGAATAACATGCCATTCTTTTTAATGCTGGGAACAGCGTTGCCAGGTTGTCTGGCACTTAGTAGGCACTTGTTTTGTTTTAAGATTTTATTTTTGAGTAACCTGTACACCCAACGTGGGACTTGAACTCACGACCCTGAGATCAAGAGTCGCGTGCTCTTCTGAATAAGCCGGCCAAGCGCCCCAATAGTAGGCACTTGGTGTTTTTTTTTTTTTTTAAGTTCATTTATTTTTTTGAGCGAGAGCATGAGCACATGAGTAGGGGAGGGGCAGAGAGAGAGAGAGAGACAGAGAGAGAGAGAGAGAAAGAGAGAATCCCAAGCAGGCTCCTCACTCTGTGCTGAGCCCCACACAGGGCTCAGTCTCACAGACCGTGAGATGATGATCGGAGCTGAAATCCAAGAGTCGGACACTTAACCGACTGAGCCACCCAGGTGCTCCGGTAGGCACTTGTTTTTTGACAAGGGCCTTGTGTAGCTCACTGAAAGGACAGATATGTAAAAATAAACTCACATCACTTAAATTCCAACATACGGTTCTTCCAAGAGTTTTGTTTTCTCCGAAGGTGAATTGACTATGTCTAAACGTACTGACTCCCCCTGCCCCCCAAACTTATTATGTTAACATGAGCCTGAGGACTGCCCACTTCCTTTACGAAAGGGATATGGGTGTCCTATTACCTGAATCATTTAGTTCTGAGACTTTTACCTTTATCAGTGAGTTGGCTATGTTATTTAGGACTCTTTAAAATGAACAGAAACCTGCAGCGCCTGGATGGCTCTGACTCTTGATTTCGGCTCAGGTCATGATCTCATGGTTTGTGAGTTCAAGCCCCGCATCAGGCTCTGCACTGACAGTGTGGAGCTTGCTTGGGATTCTCTCTCTCTCTCTCTCTCTCTCTCTCTCTCTCTGTCCCTCCCCTGCTCTCTCTCTCTCAAAAAAAAAAATAACAAACTTATTTCAATTAGTGTAAGTACACTTAATTATGAGGATTCCTAAATGTATCCTGGCACCAAAGGCAAGAATATGCAGCAGGAGATTTGGACCCTGGAAAACCCAAGCAGGAGCAACAGGCAGTCCCCACTCTTTCTTCACGTCTGATCCCTCCTCCCCTCTTCAGCTCTGCTGTCTCTATCCCCAGGCACACGCGCAGAGGTTGCCCCAGACTTCATGTTTACAACTCTATCCTGGGAGTAGCCCAAAGAATTTGCCAGACTGTGACAAATCCCTGGGAGAGAGAATCTGATTTGCCCAGTTTAGGTGTGTTCACTACTCTTCTCTGGCCAAGAGATTAGGTCACATAGTGTGGATGAGGCTGCTGGGGTCCCACTCTGGTAAGGGGGAGTTAACTGGGCTAATCAGACACCAGAAAGATAGCTTGCTGACTTCTGAGATCACAACTTTTTCTCTTGTTTCCATTGTTCCGGGTCTCCCGGCAACTAAGATAACTGAAGAGAAGCTTCTGGATATTTTTTTCCCAATGCCTGGAAGCTTTTGGGAATTTAGCTTTGACGGCCCCCTTATGGGAGGTGTTGATCATCCTCCATTAATGTTTCTTGGTTCACAGTGCACTCTCTGTGCATTCAGATCTTTTTTTTTCTTTTAAATTTTTAAAAAGTGTTTATTTTCAAGAGAGAGAGGGAGACAGCGACAGCAAGAGCAGGGGAGGGACAGAGAGAAGGGGAGACACAGAAACCAAAGCAGGCTCCAGGCTCGGAGCTGTCAGCACAGAGCCTGACGCGGGGCTCGAGCTCACAAACCCTGATAACATGACCTGAGCCAAAGTCCAACGCTTGACCGACTGAGCCACCCAGGCGTCCCTTCAGATCTTTTGTGAATGGCTTGTGACTGGCTAGTCTGGGGTGGAAGAGCTGGTGGGGTTACAGGAAGTGAGGTTGTGGTCCCCTCTGGTTTCCCTACACTCTGTGCGTTTGGGACCAACAGGCACTTCTGGCCCTGGGCTGAGTGAGGCTGAATCGCTATGGCTCGTGGGCTTTTTCCTCTGGGGCCTGGAGTGTGTGTAGCCCACTCAGCAACCTCGAGCCTGGTGCCCTGGTTGGAGCTCTTGTCTGGTTCGACTCTGGTCGTAGTTGTTGGTTTTCCTTGTCTTTCCACAGCCACTCCAACATGGAAGCTGGCTGGTGATAAAAACAATGTGGCTGCCCGGTTTCTCCTTTAGCTACCACTGCTGGGCCTCCACAAGGAATAGACTTCTGGCAGGTTCTCCCTTGCACCTGCCTTAACTGCCCCTGCCACAGCCCTCGTCCCCTGAACCGGAGATTTCTAAGTAGCACCTTGGGAGAGATCACGTTCTGTACATTCCCTGTATCCTTTACCCTAACAGAGATCGGGCATGGTGTGGGCGGACCTCCTCCCGCAGTCCGGCCTGTCCAGTCTAAATTGCAACGCACTGGACTGTCCTCAGCGTTTAAAGTGTGAGGTCGGGCTAATTCTCTAGCTTCTGGCCTTCTCCACAGGTTAGTACTCAAGCATAGCAAGTCTTGCCCTGTTCACAAGACCTCAGAGGTTAGAGGGAACAGAGAGGAGCACAGACTTACACACTGTTCATTAATCTTCACCGGTCCAGACCCTGGACTGGGTTCCAGAAATAGTGAGGGCTTAAGAGACTCAAACGGCCGTTGCCCCATATGACGCACACTGCTGGGCAGTGTCTGGCTTTTCAATCACAGTTGCACGTGGGACCCCCAAACATTTGCAAGGTCGTTCCCGGCCTTGCTGCGGCCCCATCTGTGGCCAGCCGCTGAGGCCTGTGCAGGCGGGGTGGCAACGAGACTTCAAGACCGCCGCTAGACCTCTGCAACGCTGCCACCTGCAGCGAGAGGGCGCCGCTGTGCAAACGGGGCGCGGGGGCGTCCAGGACCCGCGCACCACACGGAAGGAAACGTCCAGACTTCCTAGAAGGGGAGGAGGGCTCCCGCGGTGCTTTCGGCTCCTCGCCAGTTCCTGGAGACCCCGCGCTCCCCCAGTGCGGGCGCGGCGGGACTCAGGGAGCCGATTCACTGATTCGAGGCCCCTCGGCCCTCGGTGGTCTGGGCTGGCTAGCCTTGACCTGGAAGTGCCTGGCCGAGGAGGCCCCTTACCTGCGCCCCGGCCCGCGGAGGGGCCTCCTCGTCCTCGGGAGCACCAGCCGCGGCCCGTTCCCTGTTGCGCCTGGGTGTTGGCGTGTCCAGCTTCCCGGGGGACCGACCCGGTCAGCGCCCACTGCCACCCAGCTGCGCGCTTGAGCATCTTTTTCCTGCATTGACCCGTGGTCTCGCCGCCACCTGCATTTCGTCCTGTAGCCCTTCTGGGTCCAGGCGCCCTCTGCCTTCTTTCTGTCCAGAGGCTGCGCCTCTTGGTCGTGGTGTCAAAGATGAACAAAGCCGGACAGGTTTTAACCAGTAATAACTATCGCGGGAGAGAAGAGAGCCCAGGGTGACTTGAACTCGGCCTTGGTACGGAAGTGACCGGACCTTTTAAAAGGAGAATGGTGGCGGAGGGGGCGGGAAGGGGTGGCTTAGTATGGCGTCAAGGATGTCATGTGGAGCCCATGAGGGCTTGCCCACCCGGCTCAGAGAAGTTTGGTTCCAGCACCCCCACAGGGCCTGGGAGACAGGGGCCCTATCTTCGAGTGTTGGCTGGAACAAACAGTACATTCTTTTGGCAGCCTTGAATTTTCTCGGTCTAAGAGGGGCTAGGGTCATCCCTGGGATGTGACCTTGAGCTGTCAGAGACTATTTTTTGTTGGTCTTTATAGTCTTAGTAGAGAAAGGGCTCGGGGAGCCTGGCTAGAGTTTGGTCAAGGACAGAATCTTTGTCAATGGCCAGGGTCACCGAACACGTTCAGTAAAAACGATTTTCTACTCCAGCCCAGGTAGTCACTTAAGCCAGGATTTTCCTCCACTTGGTTCTGGAGAGTGGGGTGTAGCGGTTAGTTTTGAGAAGCCTTGTGCCTCGCCAGCAAGTGGATGGAAAAATAAACTGAAGGAGCGGTTGTCACTGTGGGTGAGGGTAGGGGCCAGGCTCCCCCGCAGTGGGAGGACAGTCATTGTTCTAAGAGCCCAGGAGTCCAGGGGTGGTGGGGAGAGATGGGCGCACAGTGCACTTATGGGCTGCAAGATAGGGGCAGTCTCACTTGGAGGGCTTCTGCTGTCTTAGACCTGAGGCTCTGCCTTTTCCAGAGGCAGAGAGCTGTGCCGGAAGCTGGGAGTCAGCAGCCATGCTCCAGAGAACGTGGTCTTAGAGGTGATCATGATAGGCTTTCTGGGATCAGCTCTCAGGCCTGGCCTGGCTTTCCCCTTGCTACATAGTTCTGGAAGGTGTATATGTGTCTATTCGCAGGAGGGTGTGTTTGTTTGGGGAAAGCAGTTTGAGGTGAGATGAGATTATCCAGGGAAATATCTGTGATTAGAGAGAGGGCATGCTGTTCAGAAGATCCATTTAGATGTGTAAGGTGGGAGCACCTGCCAGTAGAAATTTCTGGGAGCTATAAATTCATATCACTTTTTTTTAACGTTTATTTTTTATTTTTGAGGGCATGCACACAGGCGAGCTGGGAAGGGGCAGAGAGAAGGAGAAAGAGGATTTGAAGCGGGCCCCGTGCTGATAGCAGGGAGCCCCATCGGGCTCAAACTCATGAACCGTGAGATCATGACCTGAGCCGGTTAAATGTTTAACCAACCGAGGCACCAGGCACCCCATAATCCATGTCACTTTCAACAAATGAATCTACCAACAGGCAGGAAAACCCTTTTAGGGGACTACGTTCGCTCTGTAAATTGTTTATGTAGAATAGCATAAGTTAAGACCTCTCTGTTCATTCACCAGATACATACTGAGCACCCTGTGTGCAATGCCATGAAATAGGCTTTGGGAGTACCAGGAGAACAATACTAATAGTTACATAACGTACTGACTGGGCTCTTACTTTGATAGATTCATTCATTTAACCAACATTTATGGAGTTCCTACTTTGTGCCAATGGTCCCCAAAACTGCCTTCTTGGCGCTCTAGGTTCTACTGGGGGACACAGACAACGTATCTGTGAGCGTATAATATGCTATCAGGGAGCGATCCACGTTAAAATGGAAAGGTAAGGAAGGGGACAGAAAGTGACAATAGTGCACTGAGTGAAAGGCCATGCTATTTGAGCAGAATAGCGTGAGGGAGCAAACCAGGCAGAGGGAACATCAGGGTCCAAAGGTGTGACCTCTCAAACTATTTGAGTTTTTAAGCAACAGAAAGAAGGCGAGTATTTCCTAAGTGCAATGAGCGAGGCAGGGTAGCTAGAGATGAGGTGAGAAAAAGAGAAGGACAGAGAGGGAAAGGGACAGAGGGAGAGAGGCGAGCCACTTCTTGTGTGGCTTTGATGTTGTGTCCTTGGACATGGCCTCCTGCACCCAGAGTTGTAAAGGAAGGTCTCACTGAACAGGTGATGTCTGCTCAGAGATCTATGGAAAAGGAAGGACCAGGGGAGAGACCGACACAGGTTGGAGAGCAGACACAGAAGCCGTGAGGTGGGAGAGAGTTGGATTTGTGTGGAGGAGAGAAAGGAAGCCAGGTGACCAGACACAGAGCCCAGGAAGAGTGTTGCGCTGGCTGAGGTTGTAGAAATGCAGAGGCCAAATCTGTAGGACCTTAGCTCATGGGAAAGACTTTGGATTTCATCATACGAGCAACGGTTGGCCATTGAAAGGTTTTTGAGTGTTTCATGAAGACTTTATGAGATTGCTTGGGCTCCTGGGGGCACCTGCGTGGCTCGGTCAGTTAAGCCTCCAACTCTTCACTTTGACTTCAGGTCACGATCTCACGGTTTCTGAGTTCGAGCCCCGCATCAGGCTCTGCACTGACAGTGTGGTGCCTGCTTGGGATTCTCTCTCTGCCCCTCCGCAGCTCATGCTGACTCTTAAAAATAAATAAAACCTTAAAAAAAAAAAAAGAAAGAAAGTCCGTTGAGGTTTAAGAGGCTAGTTAGGCTATTGCAGGAGACTCTTCAGGAAATGGTTGCTCCCTTGTTATAGGATGTATTGCTATCTGGGTCCGGCAAATTCCCTTTCTTATTTTCTCAGAATATTTTTAGCTGGTCTTTTCATCTATTCCTCCATATAAATTTCAAAATCCAGATTCTTTTTTTAAAAGTAATTTATTTATTGTTTAATTTACATCCAAGTTAGTTAGCATATAGTGTAACAATGATTTCAGGAGTAGATTTCGTAATGCCCCTTACCCATGTAGCCCATCCCCCCAGACTACCCATTTAGTCTGCCCCTCCAGCAGCCCTCTGTTTGTTCTCTATATTTAAGCGTCTCATATATCAAAATCCAGATTCTTTAGGACTTTGGAATAAAAATGATTTCCATTGGGATTGCCCTGATTTATGGATCAATTTGAGAAATGACAGTTTCACAAAATTAATGCTTCTAATTCAGGAACATTTTGTTTTTAATCATTTGTTCAGGTCTTTTATGTTCTTCAGTGAAGGTGTGTGTGTGTGTGTGTAAACTATAGCTCTTGTCCGGTTTCTAATTGATTTGGGGGGATATAGTATTCCTTTTTCTTTTTTTTTTTTTTAATGTTTTATTTATTTTTGAGGGACAGAGCATGGGTGGGGGAGGGGCAGAGAAAAAGAGGGACAGAGGATCCGAAGTAGGCCCTGTGCAACAGAGGGCGCAATGCAGGGCTCATTCTCACGAACCATCAGATCATGACCTGAGCTAAAGTCAGCCACCCAGGTTCCCCAATATAGTATTGATTTTTCTCTTTAAAAAAATTTTTTTTTAATGTTTATTTTTGAGAGAGAGAGACAGAGTGTGAGCAGGGGAGGGGAAGAGAGAGAGGGAGACACAGAATCCAAAGCAGCTCCAGGCTCTGAGCTGTCAGCACAGAGCCCGACACCGGGCTCGAACTCACGAACTGTGAGATCAAGCTGTCAAAATTGGATGGTCAGGGGCGCCTGGGTGGCTCAGTCAGTTGGGCGTCCGACTTCGGCTCAGGTCATGATCTCGCGGTCTGTGAGTTCAAGCCCCGCGTCGGGCTCTGTGCTGACAGCTCAGAGCCTGGAGCCTGCTTCGGATTCTGCGTCTCCCTCTCTCTCTGCCCCTCCCCTGCTCATGCTCTGTCTGTCTCTGTCTCAAAAATAAATAAAAACATTAAAAAAAATTAAAAAAAAAAACAAACAGAAGTGTTGTAGAACACTTGGCGAAGGCTCACTGGAGCACCAGCCCTGAACTGGAAAGGACAGTCCCCAGGGATGCATGCGTGCGAGAGTTCTGCACATTCTGCCACATATTTGTGTTACCCTCCCCCCCTCTGCCCCCCCATACGTTTTTCTCATGTAATGGGATATGTTAATGTTCTACTCTTTTCAACAGAAAGGTGTATTTTAATTACAATTAGAGGAATATAGTCTTCCGTGAACTAGCCTGGGGGAACATACGTAACAGTATCATTTATTGTTTCTATGAGAACATGTAAGGTCACTAAACATTGAACGTTTTGAGGCATTCATGGTCATAACTGGGATGGAAATTAGCTTTCTACATTTGAAAGAAGTCCATTAAGAAAGATTTTTTAAAATTCCAGAGAGTATTTTGTGGCCTTTCCTATTCTTGTCAGTCTATTCCAATTTCTCAAATTATACAGTTTTCATATAGCATTTCTCCTTCTAATTCAGCCCTACTGTTACCTTGAAGCAGTGCCTTCTCAGGACGGACCCCATTCTAGGAAGGACTTAAGACTATTTTGGTGAGAAAACTTCCCTGCATCTACTGTGAATTCTCTTTTGGGGTTTCTATGTAGCCTGTTAATGACCTTCACAGGGGGATTCAGGGGGCTTTGCTTCCATTTGTTTATAATGGGTATGCAATAGGTAGAATTCAAGAGAAAAATCAAAATTCAAGCTTAGTGCATCCAGATGTAGTTTGAGTCAATCCCAGATCATCTCTTTTTTTTTTTTAATTTTTTTTAACGTTTATTTATTTTTGAGACAGAGAGAGACAGAGCATGAACAGGGGAGGAGCAGAGAGAGAGGGAGACACAGAATCTGAAACAGGCTCCAGGCTCTGAGCTGTCAGCACAGAGCCCGACGCGGGGCTCGAACTCACGGACCGTGAGATCATGACCTGAGCTGAAGTCGGACGATTAACCGACCAAGCCACCCAGGCGCCCCAATCCCAGATCATCTCTAAGAAAAACCATTAAACTGTAGGAAAAAAGACAATGATTTTGATTTCTGGAAATTATATTTATTGGCTGTGTTTTCCTGTAGTGATTAGGAAGAAAACTTTTTTTTTTAAGTTTATTTATTTATTTATTGAGAGAGAGAGAGAGAGAGAGAGAGAGAGAGAGCACAAGCAGGGGAGGCTCAGAGAGAGGAGAGACAGAATCCCAAGCAGGCTCTACACCGTCAGCGCAGAGCCCCATGCAGGGCTCAAACTCAAACTGTGAGGTTGTGACCTGAGCTGAGACCAAGAGTTGGTGGTCACTTGACTGTGCCACCCAGGTGCCCCAGGAAGAAAACTTCTAAGTAGAGAGGATCTTTGGTGCAGCAAGTAGGGGTCCAGGGAAGCTAGGGACGCACCATGTTTTTTCACAGTCTGTAGGAGAGAGGAACCCCTGAAAAACCATTGTGTTGTAGCCATTTAGAGCAGGAGAGAAAAATATGGGATCTCTGGGGTCCTGTTTGGTGGACAGGAATTTGCCCTGCTCATGGCCCATCATATGAGGACAGGAATACTGGGAAGGCTGAGATTCTGTGCCTTGAATTGTTTGTACTAGTCCTTCGTGGGCCGATGGTTTATTTATAAAGAACTTGATTGTGGGAGTAAATTTCAGAAACCTATTCTGCAGTGAGTTAGTGGTTCTTTATCAATGACGAGATAAAACAGAATAAGAGCCCATCTAGAATAATGCGTTAGATATTATACGGGAAAGATAACATCTTTGATGGAGAGAAAAACTGTACAGAAAAACTGTACAGATAAGAAAAAAAAATGTAAATGATTGCCTCTTCAGCACTTGACCGAAAACGATTTTTTTCAGGTACTCAAGGACTAATGGAATTAATTTTGGAAATAGGATTTAAGCTTATAGTCAGAACAGGAACATTGGGTAAATGGTAGCAAAATGAAAGAAGATAAGCTAACTGAGCAGGAAGAAAAGGAATTTCCTTAGAAGAAAGTTCAAGTCCATAAAAGCCAGGCCAGGCAGATATAAAGGGAGCAGGGAATTCATACATATATATAAAATGTGTGTATATAAAATGTGTGTGTATATATATGTATAATGTATGTAATGTATAATATACATGTATATAAACTGGCCCTGAAGATGTGACTAAACATCATTATTGGAGCATGTGCTCAGCGACAGAAGGAAGAATGAGGAGGACATAGTGTCCAGAAAAGCATGGGTCCACTGTGGGGAAATTGTGAAGACTCACTATGACAGTTGTGCAGCAGGACTGGAAACTTGTGTCCTCATACTGTTAGAGTGGGCAGTTAGGTTCTAACAGGATACTTGGAGGCCAGCCCCGAGGAAGTCATGGCCAGCTATTGGGAAGGTCAGAGGCCTGTCCTGGCACCACTCCACCACAAGCCAGATCAAACCAGACAGACCCAAGATGGCGGATGCCATGACAGGAAACTCCTGATCAAATTAGAAGAAAAAGCTCTAAACACTGCTTCCTTCCCCAGCTAATGAATATTACACCCCTAGTTAACAACTGTCAATCAAAGATAGAAAACTGAATCCCTTGGGCATGCAACTCTCCCTCTCTCTCTTTCTCTCGCCCACTCATATCTTGAGTGTACTTCTCGCTTTAATAAACTTTTCCACTTGTGTCACCTGTCTACTGTTCTGTGTGTCTGTCTTTGAATTCATTCTCATGACAAGACCAAGAACTGTCAGCAACTCTTTCGGGTCTGGCTGGGTCAAGGCCCCAGGGCCCAGGGTCTCCCCAGTTCACCAGGCAACAATACCAAGGAGGATTTGTGGAAAACCTAGGCTATCATAAAGTCAAGCAGTGAAAATAGAAAAGCAACTAGGAATTTTGAAAAAGTTGTGCAATATAAGAAATATAATCTTTGTATACCATTTGGCTCTGCAGCGAGCACTGTTTACATGGCATAGGGAAAAGGTCTTTCTGAGTTGCTGGAATGAGATAGAGATATTGTTGGGTGACATCTGGGCACTGCAATCATTATTGCCACCTGACAGATTCTGGCTGTGTTGCAGGGACCAAAAGGGCCCAGAATGTGTAAACATTCCTTGACATAGAAGTGCACACATTTGTGTGTAAATTCTGATTAGCTTACCTTGAGTATGAAAGCATGGCTCACAAAAGATGAGTTCCTCCAACACAGAAGGACCCACCTGAGGATCCTCTATGTGTAACTTGAGCTGCATCTGTCTGATACACTGGGTATATACCAAGTTCACCTGGTATGCCAGGACCCCGTAAGGCTCTGCTGAGCTGTGCTGCACCTTCTGCTTTCTGTGGTTACCTTATTTCCCATAGGATTTTGTAAAACTTCGCTAGTTAAATCTTCCCTAACCATATGTAAATGTTGCATGAAGCTTTCTCAGGGCATTTGTCATTTGCTAGCTTATAGCAGTGATAATTTGACATCGTTTCCATCAGTTTCAGATTTCTTTGTCTTTACTTTTTTTGGTATAAATGTTCAGATAAATGGACATTGAATATTCTACATATGCTTTGTAAAATCTTTTTTAAAATATTTTTTTATGTTTATTCATTTTTGAAAGAAAGAGGGAGGACTGGTCCACAAGTAGGGGAGGGGCAGAGAGAGAAAGACACACACACACACACACACACACACACACACACACACACACAGAATGTGAAGCAGACTCCAGAGAGCCCAATGCAGGGCTCCATCTCACGAACTGTGAGATCATGACCTGAGCCTAAGTCAGACACTTAACCGACTGAGCCACCCAGGTGCTCTTGTAAAGTCTTAAGTATGTTGTATGTAACGCTTTCCTAAGAAAATGCTAAATGAAGATGTTCACACAGCCATTTTGCAGAGTTATTAATGAAAAGAATGACTTTTTGTGTTACATCAAATGTTGAAATAATTGTGTTTATCTCAATAAAATTTGTGTTCTGGCATAATTTATAATAGAGCTTAGAAATGTATAAAATCTTTCCCACGGAGATTAATAGTATGATAGTTTGACTTACAATAAGTGCCTTAAGTCTTTTTGTTTTTAAACACATTGCCCTCATAGGGAAGATGCTCTTGTGTTTTTTTTTTAAGTTTATTTTTATTTATTTTGAGAGAGAGAGAGAGAGAGAGAGAGAGAGAGCAAGCAGGGGAGGGGCAGAAAGAGGGAGACCTAATTCCCAAGCAGCCTCCGTGCTGTCAGCGCAGAGCCTGATGCAGCGCTCGAACTCACGAACCATGGGATCATGACCTGAGCCGAACGCTTAACCGACATCAAGCCAGATGCTTAACTGACAGAGCCACTCAGCTGTCCCTGATCTTGTTTAAAAGTCCTTAATGCAGCCTGGCTGGGTCCAAGGACCCAGCAGGGGTCCCACGGGACCAGCCAAGAGGGTCCTTGGCTTCACCCAGAATGGAAATCAAATGTGAGCCAAGACAAGATGAGAGCAGAGTTTATTGAAGACCACAGAGACAGAGTATAGATACATACAGAGTGTCTGGGTGACTCCAAAAGGAAAGGGAAGGAAAATGAGTCTTGGCTTTGCTTGGAGCCTGGCGTTTTTATCGAAGACAGTTGTCTCGTATACCTGTCTTCTTAGTAATCCAAGGAACAAAGATGAGTATTGAAGTGTCCTCCCTAATTCACTTACGCCCTGGGACCAGGGGTCTTGGTGAGTCATTGGTCCTGGAAAACTTTCACATGACTCCACTTGGTTCTTAGATGTTATCTGTTGTGTTGGAAGATGCCAGAGAAATTAAATCCTTGACCTTTACAAGGAGGACGTACATTGTTCTATAATGCCTGCAATAAGGGAGGGATGTAGGTTCTAACAAGAATAGAAGCAGGAAAAGGAGTGAAAAAGCAGCTTTCACGGGGTCTCTTTGGTTTCCCTGTCTCAGCCTGATCCCAGATCCTTTCCCTGATTCCATGTAGCCATGTGATTCTCCTTCCCCCCACCCAGGCAGAAATCTGGAAGTGCGTTTTCTCAAACTCGTGAACCATAGATGTCCTTCTTTCAGGGACACCATGCAAAGCTGAAGGGGCAGGAATGATCCACCCAGTTGTAGAAAACGGGGATTGTCAAAGGATGCATACTGAATCTCTAGGCTCCTCTCCTTGCTCAGCTTCCAGAATGCTCAAATCATTCCTTCTAATCTTGGAAAACAGGGAATGTAGCCAAGGCTGAAGATCACCTGGCTCCTGGGGTCCCAAACAGACCAGGTTCGGCCACTCACCCACTGACAAAACCCACGGACAGCCTCCAAGAAGAGCTTCTTGAGATAGGATGGAGACATTTGCTTGGATTGCAAATATGTAATGAAGACCCATCACGGAGCTCTCCCATTGGCAGGTCTATCTGTGCAGGGGGGTACCCTGACAAGTCTTTGAAGGCTGGCAGGGATCGAGCTATATAAAACATTTAACTTAATATGAGGGACACAGTATTCACAGGGAAGGCTGCTGAGCCATCAACTGAAATCTGTTTCCAGGCGGGGCCTGGAACATACATCCAGGGATAGGGTGGGAAAGGGGTCTAAGGCTAAATGTTAATAGGTTTTTCCCTAAACGGTGCCACATTGTGGCAGTCCCAGCAGCACTTGTATCTTCAAAAGCAAAAACACAATTAGAAAACCAAACAACCCGCAAGCACTTACCGTGTGCCAACAACTACTGTAAATACTTTGCCAACCCACTAACTCACTTAATTATTAAACCTCAAAAGCCCTTTGAAGTCGGTATCACTATTATACCCATTTCGCAGATAAGGAAACAGGTAAAGAAATTTGCTGTTCCTCCCACAGCTAAGAAGTGGTACAGCCAGGTTTGTGGACCTAGGTAGTCAATGCTCTCAACCAACACCCAGTTGGCTGTTGAGTGATGGGTCCCACTCTTCCCCCTACTGCAGCGCAGCCACAGAACCCAGGCAGGCTTTGGCACAGGTGGAGCAATGGTCCCTTCAATAGCTGGAAGGGCTGCCAGAAGTGGCAAACGCCAAGGAACCCTGGGTGATTCCCCGTCTGTGGCCCGAGCTGGCTAGACGACATCTTCCGGAGGAGCTGCCGCGAGGGGGCGCTGCAGGACCCGAGCCTGGAGCCGGTAACTCTGGCTCGACGTTTCCCGGAGTAGAGACCGTGGCGGTTGCCGCCGGGCTGGGGAACCACGGAGACCGGGAAGTTTGCAGCTTCCTAGAGAGGAGGGGAAACGGCCCTACGCGCTTCCGGCGGCGCGGGCCCTAAGCTTTCCCGGGAGCCCTGGCCGACCGCCTTCTCGCGCGTTCCCTGCGTCCGGGGCGCGCGGCGTCAGCGGTCGCCTGGGCTCCGCGTCCCGGGAACGGGCTACCGGGGTCGCATCCCCGCGGAGTTCTTCAATGCTCGGTTCTCCGATCCCTGTGCCTCTGTGGTGAGAGGGGTTCCAGGACGCAGGGAGCCCCCGGCGGACAGACGGCGTTTGCGGGGTGCGCGGCAGCAGCTGTCCTGCCCGTCGTTTATTTTCTCTTCTGTCTCACCTCGAACCCCGAGGGCGTGTGAAACGGGGACCCCAGCCATGCTCCAGATCACGTGGCACCAGGTGAGCGAGCCTCCTCTCCCCCTCTGTCGCTCACCCCTCTCCCCTCCCGTAACCGGCCCTCCCACCTTCTGATGTCAAGGGAGCAGCTGTCAGCCTGCATCCGGAGCCTGAGTTGTGCAGGTGTTCCTGGACTGGGGTCCTTGGACCCAGCGTGGGTAGAAACGAGACGGGACCCAAAATGTAAAGTCCCAAGAAAGGCTTTATTGGGGCTTATGCTCGAGCTCAGAAGAGCAGCACAAAGGGAAGAATCCTCAGGCTGACTGTCCGAGGAGAGGTCTGGGAGAGTTTTTTTTAAAGGTACTTCGGTGGGAAGAGGGGGCTGTCTACGCATGTAGAGGCAGGGATTTATTAGCACCTGCGCACTTCAAGGTCATGTTTCTTCATGCATGGCGTGCGTAATGATCGTGTTGAATCTGGGCCCCTGGGCATGATTTTTAGTATTATAATGAGGGGAAAATCGTGGAAGTTCGGCACTGGGGGGGGGGGGGCGCAAGGCAGGGGGGGGGGTTGGCTCTCGGAGCGCACTGGTTTGGACCTGGCTGGGTTTGCTCCTTAGCTGGTGCTTTGCTCTACGAGCAAAGTAAAAATATCCGGTAGGGAGTTCTGCAAGAAAAGCGCTGACAGCCCGCAGGCGGCGGGGAGTTTCACAGGTGCACATGGGGCTTGTTCCCAAGGTTCCTTACTGTTTCGCAGGCTTGTATCTTTCATTTGCATCTGTCACCATCGGGTGTGTTTGGACAGGGGAGGATGAGTTGAGAGGGACGGACAGATGAGAAGGCCCAAACGAAGACATGATCAGGATGGAAAAACAAGTGTAGGGGATTGATTGGGATAGGTTTGGCAATCGAGGCTGAAAAGTAGAAATTCATTAAACGGGAAATTTGCATCATTGCATACAGTGAGGACCCTTTTCACCTCTGTCCACAAATTGAAGTCCTTCCATGGATAAAGTAATTCTAGTATTGTCATTACTTTTTGGTAGATTCCGCTGGATGTTTACAGAGACATGCCATCTACAAATGAAAACAATTGTCTTTCTTTCTTTCCTGTCTGGATACCTTTTATTCCTTTTTCTTGCCTAACTGCACTAGCCAGAACCTCCATTTCAATGTTGAGTAGAGGTGGTGAGAGCAGGCATCTTTGTCTTATTCTTGACCTTAGGGTGAAAGCATTCAGTGTTTCACTATTAAGAATGATCCTCACCATAGGGTTTGTTTTGTTTTGTTTTCTGTAAATGCCCTTTATCAGATTGAGAAAGTTCTCTTCTATGCCTAGCTTGCTGCAGGAATGGATGTTGAATTTTGACACATGCTTTTCCTATGTTGGTTTAGAGGATTATATGATTTTCCTGTTTTAGTTTCTTAATGTGGCAAATTACATTGATTTTTTTTTTTTTCAAATATTCAACCAACCTTGCACTCCTTGGATAAAAACTACTTGGTCTTGATGTATTATTCTTTGACTATATTTTGGATTCTATTTTGTTAAATTTTTGTGTAGAATTTTTGCCTCTATGTTTGTAAGAGGTATTGATCTTCAGTTTTCTTTTCTTGTAATGTCCTTGTCCCATAGAATATGGGAAGTATTTCATCCTTTTCAGTATTTTGGAAGAATTTGCATAGAACTGATTACATTTCTTCCTTAGGTGTTTGGTAACCAGTGAAATCATCTAGATGTGGAGTTTTCTTTCTGATAAGTTTTAAAGTACAGTTTCAGGGGGCGCCTGGGTGGCTCCGTCGGTTGAGCGTCCGACTTCGGCTCAGGGAATGATCTCACAGCTTGTGAGTTCAAACCCCGCGTCGGGCTCTGTGCTGACAGCTCGGAGCCTGGAGCCTGCTTCCAATTCTGTGTCTCCCTCTCTCTCTGCCCCTACCCGCTCCATTCTGTCTCTGACTCTCTCAAAAATAAATAAAATGTTACAAAAAAATTTAAAATACAGTTTCAGTTCCTTTGTAGATATAGGGCTATTCTGTTTCTCCTTGAATGAGTGTTGGTAATTTGTGTCTTTCAAGGAATTTGTCCGTTTTACGTTGTGGACATTAATGGCATAAAGTTGTTCATAATAATTACTATCCTTTTATTACCTGTAGTGGTCACCTTTTTTATAACTAATATTGCTAATTTATTTCTTCTCTTTTTTTTCTGATTCATCTGACCAGAGATTTAGAAGTTGCATTGATCTTCACAAAGAACTACTTTTGGTTTTGCTGATTTTCTCTATTTTTCTGTTTTATGTCACTGATTTCCACTTGGATCTTTATTTTGTTTGTTCTGCTAAGTTTGTGTTAAATTTGTTTTTTCTCTCGATTCTAAAGGTGAAGGTCACCTTTCTCTAGATTCCAAAAGGTGAAGGTCACCTTTCTCTAGATTCTAAAGGTCACTGGCTCAAGACATTTTTTCTTTTTACATTTTGTAACACAGGCATTTAACACTATAAATTTCTTCCTAAGTACTGTGTTAGCACCATCCTTCATTTCGGTGCATTGTGTTTTCATTTTCTTTTTTTTTTTTTAATTTTTTTTTTCAACGTTTATTTATTTTGGGGACAGAGAGAGACAGAGCATGAATAGGGGAGGGGCAGAGAGAGAGGGAGACACAGGATCCAGAGCAGGCTCCAGGGTCTGAGCTGTCAGCACAGAGCCTAGGACAGGCTTGAACTCACAAACTGAACTGTGAGATCGGAAGTTGGACGCTCAACTGACTGAGGCACCCAGGCGCCCCTCTGTTATTTCTAATTTAATTCTGTTGTGGTTAGTGAACACTCTTTGTTTGACTTGATCCTTCTGATTTCTTCTTTATAGCCCAGAGTATGGTCTACCTTACAAAAGGTTCCTTGGACACCTGGAAAGAATGTGTATTCTGCTGTTGTGGATGGGGCGTTCTGTAAATGTCCGTTAAGTCAAGTTGGATAATAGTATTGTTCATGTTTGCTATATCCTCGTTGAGAGGGGTTATTGAAATTTCCAGTTGCAATTATGGATTTGTCTATTTCTCTTGCAGTGTCATCAGTTTTTTGCTTCATGTATTTCGACGCTCTGTTGCTAACTGTATAAACATGTAGGATTGTGGGGGTTTTTGTTTATGTTTTTGTTTTTTAAGTTTTATTTATTTAGGTAGTCTCTATAGCCAACAAGGGGCTTGAAGTCACAACCCCGAGATCAAGAGTCGCATACTCTCGGGACTGAGCGAGCCAGGAGCCCCGGCATGTAGGATCGTTAGATGCCCTGATTCCTTTATGGTTATGAACGACTATCTTTCTCTCTTACTATTCTTTGCTCTGAAATCTACATTACCTTAAATTAATAGAGCCACTTCAGCTTTTTTTGGCTAGTGTATTTTTTCCCATCTTTTTGCTTTTAAGGTATTCCTGTCTTTATATGTAATATGCGTTTCTTAAAGTCAGCGTATAGTAGGCTGAGTTTATAATGTTTGCCTCTTGGGATGTTTAGATTATTTATGATGTGGTTGGATTTGAGTCTGTCATCTTCGTATTTGTTTTCTAATTGTCCCGTCTGTTCTTTGTTCCCTTTACTCCTCTTTTCCTACCTTCTTTTTTTTTTTAATTTTTTTTTTTTTACTTTTGTTTATTTTTGAGAGACACAGAGAGACAGAGCACGAGTGGGGGAAGGGCAGAGAGAGAACGAGAGACAGAATCTGAAACAGGTTCCAGGCTCTGAGCTGTCAGCACAGAGCCCGATGCAGGGCTTGAACCCACAAACTGTGAGACCATGACCTGAGCTGAAGTTGGACGCTCAACTGACCAAACCACCCAGGTGCCCTTACTTCCCCAAAATATTCTTTAAAAAAAAATTTTTTTTTAGATTTTATTTTTAAGTAATCTCTACACCCAATGTGGCACTCGAACTTACAACCCTGAGATCAAGAGTCACATGCTCTGCTGACTGAGCCTGACAGGTGCTCCCCCCCAAAATACCCTTGAGTGTTTTCTGGAATAAAGTTCAATTACTTAGGAATACATTTGATCCTTTTTGGTCTTGATTTTTATGATTTGGTACTAGGATCTGGAGCGGTGCATGGCCTAGAAATAATTATTCTCCACGACTGAGGCAAGAGTTTCCTGAGAGCTCTATTCAATAGCCCATGAATTATGGATTTTTTCCAGTGGAAATAGGTACTTTTACTGGCCCTGTGTGAACACCAGGCTTTGTGCCCTTCAGTCTTTTCAGATGAAAAGGGCCCTGGTCATTGTTCTGTTGAGTACTCTGGAGAACCCCTGCCCATAACCCCCCTGGGTTTGCTTCTCTGTGCAGCTCTCTCCGTGGTGTCCTGTCCTCTAAACTCCCACAGTCTTGGTCTCCTCAGAATCCACCAGGGAAGCTGCTGGGCTTTGCCTCGTTCCCCCTCCCTGTGATGCAGCCTGGAAACCCTTCCAAGACAAGCTTGAGGAATCTTAGGGCTCACCTCTTTATCTCCCATCTCTTGGGGAATGTTGTCCTTCATTGCCATCAGATGTCGCTAACCTGGGAACCTGTTTGACGTAATTTGTCTTGTCTCGGTTTAGGCAGGATGAACCCGATCCCTTTGACTCCATCTGGACGGGAAGCAGAAGTTTTCACTCAGCATTTTTTTTTTTTTTTTATTTTAACGTTTATTTATTTTTGGGACAGAGAGAGACAGAGCATGAATGGGGGAGGGGCAGAGAGAGAGGGAGACACAGAATCGGAAACAGGCTCCAGGCTCTGAGCCATCAGCCCAGAGCCTGACGCGGGGCTCGAACTCACGGACCGCGAGATCGTGACCTGGCTGAAGTCGGACGCTTAACCGACTGCGCCACCCAGGCGCCCCTCACTCAGCATTTTTAAAAACGTTTTCCCATTTGGGGCACCCGGCTGGCTCAGTCCGTAGAGCGTGTGACTTGCTCTCGGGGTTGTCAGTTCAAGCCCCACGTTGGGTGTAGGGATTACTTAAAAAAATATATATTTAAAAAATAAACAAAGACTTAAAACAAAACAAAAGAAAACGTTTCCCTGTTTGTTTTCGCTGAGTAGTCTGTTGCCATCTCGACTCCCCAGTCCTCTTGTGTGTGTTGTTTTTCCTGCTCTGGAAGCCTTTAGTTTTTTGTTTTGTTTTTTTTAATGTTTATTTATTTTGAGAGAAAGAGAGAGGTACAGAGCCAGCGGGGGAGGGGCAGAGAGAGAGGGAGACAGAATCCCAGGCAGGTTTTGCACTGTCCGCATGGAGCCCAGTGCGGGGCTCAAACTCCTGAACCGCGAGATCAGGACCTGAGCCGAAATTTTAAGTGGGACGCTTAACCGACTGAACCGCCCAGGCACCCGTAGGTTGTTTTGTTTTGTTTTGTTTTGTTTTGTTTTGTTTTGTTTTGTTTTGTTTTGTTTTG
>NW_024412400.1:8231446-8256800 GCF_014898765.1 Herpailurus yagouaroundi
TGTTTTGTTTTGTTTTGTTTTGTTTTGTTTTGTTTTGTTTTGTTTTGCTTTGTTTTGCTTTAATGGTCTCATTTTTCCGCGACTGCTCAGTGATCCGCCTCTGGGTAGGTATTTTTCATTTACTGCCTTAAGTACTCTGTGGCTCCTGACTCCTCCCTGGTGTTTTTAAACGGGTAGAATATTTTATCAAGTTTTAAAAAGCAGAGCACGCTTTAAAAATCCTGAGCTCATCTTTGGTTTTGTTGGCTTCCCCCTCTGCTGGTGGTTAAGGTTCAGCTTTCTCTGCTCCTCTGATTTAGCTGCTATTCATCCTTCTGAAATTCTGTTCATGCGCCTAGTCTGTCTGACTCTCCTCCTGCTGGGCCGTTGTGTTATTGTCACTTCAGTGAGACTCGGGAGGGAGTGAAGTGCCATGGGCTGTGTTTATACCGCTGTCCCCTGTGCACGGACACGCAAAACCCCCGGAAGGGAACCGCAGGGGCCGACAGGCACGTAGACCCTGGCCCGGCAGAGTCAGCACAGAGGTGAGCAGGTGAAGGAAGGGCTGTCGGTGGGGAGGACTGCAGGGAGTCCTGGGCTGGCCTGTGGCTGAGGGCAGTGCTGGCCGCGGGGGGGAGGGGGCCCCCGAGAGCTGTCCTTGGCAATGCCACCTACCCCGTGGGTCTCTGCCCCGGTACTTAGGCTCCTCGGCCCTCACACAGGGCTTCAGCAGGAACCTGCTGTCTCAGGAGCCAGTGACCTTTGAGGACGTGGCCGTGTACTTCACGCAGAACGAATGGGTCATCCTGGACCCTTCACAGAGGGCTCTGTACCGGGAGGTGATGCTGGAGAATTATGCAAACGTGGCTTCCCTGGGTAAGGCATCCCTTCTCCTTGCTGCTTTCGCCCTCTGCCCTTTGTGCGTCTGCTTTCTTTCCTCCTTAGACATCACGGCCTCTCTGACCCTCACGGGCAGTTGCTACGAAGGCTGAGCTTTCCCGGAGGCTCGTGGGTGAGGAGAGTTTCGGATTCTCAGGTTTTGGAATCCACTGTCCCTCTGACCCTGGGAAGGGGCTCTGTCCCATGCATGGAGGGAAGGGAGAGCTCAGCAGGGCCCCTGGGCCTCTGTCTTCCAAGCTCTCTGACGAAGATCTGGGGCTCCTTCGTGTGAGTGGGGGGAAAGGTTTTTTTTAACGTTTATTTATTTTTGCGAGAGAGGAGAGAGAGAGACAGAGAGAGAGCCAGCAGGGGAGGGGCGGAAGAGAGGGAGAGAGAATCCCAAGCAGGCTTTGCACTGTCAGCACAGCACAGAGTTATTCCGGGACTCTGCCCCCCTTTGTGGGAATTTTCTGTCTGTCCTCTAAGATGGTGTAGACTGACTGCTCTTCGTTTCCCTCCCTGGCTCGGCGAACGAAGAAAGGTAAAGACAGCCGGGAGGGGATGCTGCTCTCTGAGTCCCTTCACCTTTTGTTCCTGTTTCTTTCTCCTGGGCAGCTTTTCTATTCACCAGACCTGTGCTGGTCTCCCAGCTAGAGCGAGGGGAACTGCCATGGGGCCCGGAACCCTGGGAACCTGCGGGCAGGGAAGTCCTCGGAGGCATCTGTCCAGGTGAGCCTGAGAACCTACCAGCTGCCCATTTTGCTTAGGCTGCTTGCTTATTTTCCCATTTCAGTGTGTGCAGAGTGTTTCTTCTCTTGCGCGACTGTTTTCTTTCCTCTGGAATCATTACGCGGGATTCTGCGTTCGTAGTGGTAGCCGCCCCCCGCCAGACGAAGGGCCAGTCTCTTCCAAGGAAGGTATGGCTGCAGGACGCCTTTGCGTGTTTGGCTTTGCCTCTCCGCCCCACCGCCTGCCAGGGGATAGCATCCGGCTCAGCAGCTGTTGAACCATGACAGCCCTTTGGGGTCCTGTCTCATGGAAACAGTTAACTTTTCCACCAGTTTGTTTTTGCGGAGACGAGAATGTCAACCACCTTGGAGGGAAAATAGGCTTCTGCGGCCTATCTGGCCGTCCGCAGCTTCAGAATATGTTATTTCTATGGGGAAAGTTTTTTTTAATGTTTATTTATTTTTGCGAGAGAGGAGAGAGAGAGAGAGAGCGAGCCAGCAGGGGAGGGGCGGAAGAGAGGGAGAGAGAATCCCAAGCAGGCTTTGCACTGTCAGCACAGAGCCCAGTGTGGGGCTTGAAGCCACGAACCGCGAGATCGTGACCTGAGCCGAAACCAAGAGGTAGGCGCTCAATGGACTGAGCCACCCAGGCGCCCCACATGTTTTTAAAGTAAACTCCGCACCCAGCTTGGGGCTCAAACTCGCAACCCCGAGAGCAACGGTTGCGTGCTCCGCCGACTGAGCCAACCAGGCACTCCTCTATGGAAAATGAAATTACGGGTTCCCAAACACCGATGTAAGTAAAAAGAAAAAACAAAATTGTGTAATTGAAAAAGTTATTGGAAGATAAAGAAAAATTCGTTTTCCTAATGGGAATGGGAATTCGTTTTCCTAATGGAGGAACGCGGACATCAGCACGACACTCCCCCCCCCCCCCCCCCCCCCCCCCCGTTTCCCTTGCGTCAGTGGCCACCCGAAGTACGTCACCTTCCCTACACTTAGAAAGACTTTTTTTTTTTTTTAATTTTTTTTTTTCAACGTTTTATTTATTTTTGGGACAGAGAGAGACAGAGCATGAACGGGGGAGGGGCAGAGAGAGAGGGAGACACAGAATCGGAAACAGGCTCCAGGCTCTGAGCCATCAGCCCGGAGCCCGACGCGGGGCTCGAACTCACGGACCGCGAGATCGTGACCTGGCTGAAGTCGGACGCTTAACCGACGGCGCCACCCAGGCGCCCCAAGACTTTTATTTTAATAGCTGAACTCTCGAAGCAAAACTTGTTACAGAAGAACGGTGGACGACTTCCTCATTTCGAACGGTGTTGACCCAGGAATTAAAAGTAACAACCCACTGTATATTTTTGCCTCTGATACTCCGTTTCACCCCTCCTCCGCCTATTAACATTGGGGGGCTCTTCAGGCTTCACAGGGAGTGACCATGAATAATGCCCAGCTCCCCAGCTGCCCTCAGCCTTGTGTTAAGGTTGTGCCCTTTGGGTGTGATCCCAGGACTTCAGGCTCTCTGGGTAAACAGTGTTTTCTAACGCGCGAGTTTGCCCTGGCCCAGTGCTGAAGGCCATGTTAGCCTGCAGTAGGCCTTAGCGGCAGAGGGAAAGTAGCCTTTGGTTTTCTCTGTCTGGTTGGTTTTAGGATTTCACTTTCCTACTGCCGTATTAAACCCTACATACGGCCCGTGCAGCGTTTTAGAGAGAGCACAAGAGTCATCAGCAGGTCCTGTCCATCCTTAGAAGGGTTCTTCACATGCGCAGCACTCGCCCGTTTTAGAGGCAAGGCTCCACCTCTCCCGTCCTCCCAGCTGCCGTGGGGTTAGCCGGACCCGGTCCCCTCAGTCGCACCATGGGAGCCTGCTGCTTTGCTAGAGCCAACTTGGTGACAGAGACCACTCTCTTCTCAAAGATTAGGACATGGACAGTGTTGTAAAAGATGAGCAGCCCTTCGGGAATTTCCGTTGGGGGACCCTTTGCAGTTTGAGGTGCTTGGCCTGTCCTTTCTTTGATCTGCTGGATTTCCTCTGACCTCGGGGTCTCTAATCATCCCCTCTCTATGTCTGCCCTCTGACCTAACCTGTTCACTTGGGAGAACACCATTGGTCTTCCTGCCCTGCTAGGTCGCAGTCTTTGCCGTTCTCTAGTCTTTGTCCTCTTTATGGGAGTTCCCCCCGGCCTTGCTTGCCTCCACCCGTGGAGTCTTCATTTCACCTGTGGCACTCTGCTGTGTGGTGATGTTCGGTAGCCATTTTGTGTGCATGTTAGAAAATGGCCACACAGGGTAGATTAGAACCACTTGGCCCCGTTTCCCCTTCGGCACAAGTAGTTTCTTTTTGCGATATCAGAGGCTGACACTTGTGTGTTTTTGTTTTTGTTTTTGTTTTGTGATACAGAGCTCTGTAGCTCTGAGACCAGAGCTGAGAAGGAAGAGTCGAGCCCAAAGGAACACATTCCCGAAGAAACGGAGTCCCACAGACTGACGTTAGGAGGGCTACCAGGGAACGTTCCCCAGCACCTGGACTTGGGTTGCAGCCTAGAGCAGCAGCCTGGTCACTGCATAGCCAAGAAGACAAAGTCCAAGAGGAGAGCTTTCACAGATGGGCCAACCAGCTGTCGCGAGGCCTACGCCGTGGAGAGTGGGGAGAAGTGTGAGAAGTCTGGGGAAAACGTTAGTGTCAGCACACGAGTCTCTACAGATCAGACTGTTCCCGGTGGTCAGGTATCATACGAATGTAGAAGATGTGGCAGATATTTCAGTCGAGTGGCGGATTTTCAGGGATGTCACGCCGACGAAAGGTCTTTTAAATGCAAAGAATGTGGAAAAGCCTTCAGATATAACTCATTACTTATTCGGCATCAGGTAATTCACACTGGAAAGAAACCATTTAAATGTAAAGAATGTGGGAAGGGCTTAAGTTCGGACACGGCCTTGATTCAGCATCAGAGAATCCACACTGGAGAAAAACCCTATGAATGTAAGGAGTGCGGCAAGGCCTTCATCAGCAGCTCCGTCTTCCTCCAGCACCAGAGGTTCCACACGGGGGAGAAGCTCTATGAATGTCATGAATGTTGGAAGACTTTCAGTTGTAGCTCCAGCTTTATCGTCCACCAGCGAGTGCACACCGGGGAGAGACACTACGAATGTAAAGAGTGTGGGAAACGATTGAGTTCCCCCACAGCCTTGACTCAGCATCAGCGCATTCACACCGGGGAGAAACCTTTCGAATGTAAGGAGTGTGGGAAGGCCTTCAGTCAGAAAATCACCCTGGTCCAGCATGAGCGGGTTCACACTGGTGAGAAACCGTACGAGTGCGAGGTGTGTGGGAAAACCTTCAGCTGGTGTGGGCGATTCACCCTGCATCGGAAACTACACACGCAGAAGGTACCCGTGCAAGAGTAGGGCTGTCCGCAGCTGTGGGCGCCGTGCCTCCTTGTTTCTCCCCACTCTCATGCTCTTCGTCAGTACGCTCTTGACAGCGAGAAAGGAAACAAACCGCTAAGTCACGAGTGTACGAGGACGGGTAACTGGCTGATACCTCGCAGGGTTAGTGGTGTCACTGAGTGTCCCGCGAGATGGATGAGGGAGGTGTGGGAGGACCTCCATCAGAGAACACCACTGTGAATTATCAAGAGTCCAGGCTTAAAGAGGAGACGGCAAAAAGTTTCTAGAGAAAACAAAAGACCGGGAATGTGAATGCATTGGATTTCATAACAGCAGTCTTGAAAGTTAGAGGACCACGGTGTAGGCCTTCAAAATTCAAAGGGAAAATAACTTCCACCCAAAATTCAGTATCCCCAAGTGTGAGTTTGGGATAAGGTATTTCAGACCTTTTAGATTGGGAACGTTTATGTCCGATGCATCCCTTCTCAGGTGTGTGACAGCAAACAAGGGGTCACTCAGAAAAGAAATGGACACCCTGTCAGTGTCTTTATATTAGGAGTCCCCTAAACTCAGTAACAGAGGGCCCTTGTCCCTGTGGAACCATGTGCACGGTGGAGGACATTCCTAGTAGGGTGCACATTTTCAGAGACCTACCTCGGGTGCAGGCCCACCCACGCTGCTTACTCGTCAGTTACTTCTCACTACTCAGTTGCAGCCCGTGCCTTTGCAAAAGTTGGGGTGTATGTACCCTTTGAGTCAGATGCAAGGCCCTATTTATCATAAACTTATCTATCTCATTGCTGTTCTGTATCATGGAAAAAGTGACCACTGTTTTGTGTTACGTGTGGAAACAAGGTGAGGTGTCCATGTGTTCTGTTGTAGCATCCCTCTTTTGCAAGCCGCTTGACTTTACCCGATGCGGGAAGCAGAGTAGTGGGTAACAACACTGAGACGGGCCGGCTTTGTTCGGAGTCTTGGTGAAGTTACAGACCCAACTAGTTTCCTTAGTAAAATCTGCTGACAGTCTACCTCAGAGGTTTGTGTTGAGGATTCACTGCATTAATACATGTCGGAGTGCTTAGAACAAGGACTCAAACGTAATGAACAAAAGTGTTATTTATTATCATGATATCATTGCCGAGCTTTGCCGTCCGTGTGCACCAGTGAAACCGTCACCATAGTCAGGATAATAAACAGCCATAACCCCCCAAACATTGCTGATGCCCCTCTCCTAGCTTCCACAGCAGTTGCTGATCCGCTGTCACTTTGGATGAGTTTTGCTTCTCTAGGATTTTATATCAACAACGTATTGTATGTACTCTTACTTTTGGCCTGGTGTCTTTCACTCAGCATAATTATCTTGAGTCACCCATGTTGCATATGCGTTGTATCAGTGGTTATTTTCTTTCTTTCTTTCCTCTTTCTTTTTCTTTCTTTCTTTTGTTCTTTCTTTCTTTCTTTCTTTCTTTCCTTTTCTGTCTTTTTCTGTCTCTCTTTCCCTCTCTCTTTCCCTCTTTATCTCTCCCCCTCTCCCTCCCTCCCCCTTCCTTCCTTCCTTCCTTCCTTCCTTCCTTCCTTCCTTCCTTCCTTCCTTCCTTCTTGGCAGTATTACACTATAGATATACAAAAATTTGTCCATTTATCTCTTGATGGCCATTTGGGCTGTTTCCAGTTTTGGGTTATTATAAATAAAGCTGCTATGAACATTTGTGTTTTAAGTCTTTGTAATGACATATGCTTTTATTTCTCTTGGGTAAGTAAGAGTAGTGGAATGTCTGGGTCATAAGGTAAGTATATATTTACATTTTAAGCATCTTCAAAACTGTTGTGCAAAGAAGATGTATCATTTTATATCCCTGCCAGCATTGTATGAGACTTATATTTCCAGTCCATGTTTGGCTATGCTCAGTAGTGCCTTTTTTTTTTTTTATTTTTAGCTATTCTAATATTTACATGTGCTTCTTTGCCTTCCATTATGTCTTAGGTCCAGTGTCCATATCTTTTGCTTGTGTTTTTATTATTGGGTTGTTTTCTTTCTTTTCTTTTCTTTTCTTTTCTTTTCTTTTCTTTTCTTTTCTTTTCTTTTCTTTTCTCTTTTTCCATTTATTTATTTTGAGAGAGAATGAGCACCCAAGCAGGGGAGGAGCAGAGAGGAAGAGAGAGAATCCCAAGCAGGCTCTGTGCTGTCAACACAGACTCTGATGTGGAGCTCAATCTCACGGATCCTGAGATCATGACCTGAGCTGAAATCAAGAGTCTGATGTTTAATTGCTTAATTGCTTAATCCAGATGCCCCTCAAAAATTCTTTGTGTTTTTGTTTATTTTGATGGAGAGAAAAAGTGTTAGCAGGGGAAGGGCAGAGAAAGGGAGAGAGAGAATCCCAGGCAGGTACCTCACTCAGTGCAGAGCCTGCCTTGGAGCTCAATCCCACGAATGTGAGATCATGACCTGAGTCGAAATCAAGAGTCAGAGGCTTAACTGACTGAGCCACCCACGCACCCCTGGGTTGTTTTTATTGATTTTTGGGAGATCTTTTTTGGAGAGGAAAGGTCTTTATAGATTGTGGATACAAGTCCTTTTTCAGATATGTGATTTCTAAACGTTTTCTCCCAGCATGTGGCTTATCTTTTGATTCTCTTAAATCTTTTGAAGAGCAGAAGAGTTTAATATTGATGAGGTCCAATATATTAGTTTGTTCTTTTATGGATTATGCTTTTAGTGTCATATTTAAGAAATCTTTGCCTTACCCAAGTTTACAAAGATTCCCCCCCATTTTCCTTCTAGAAGTTTTATATATTTATTTAGTGTATTTAGAAAGAGCATGTGTGTGTGTGTGTGTGTGTGTGTGTGTGTGTGTGTGTGTGAAGGGCAGAGAGAGACAGAGAGATAATCCCAAGCAGGCTCCTTCCTGTCATCATGGAGCATGGTGCAGGGCAGGGCTTGATCCCACAAACTGTGCGATCCTGACATGAGCTGAAATCAAGAGTTGGATGCTTAACTGAGCCACCCAGGTGCCCTTCCTTATAGAAACATCATAGGTTTTATGTTTAGTTCTATCTTCAAAAGTTTTTTTATTAAAAAAACGTTTGTTTTTTTTTTTTTCTAGAAAGACAGTGGCATGAGCAGGGGAGAGAGAGCAGAGGGAGAGAACCTTAAGCAGGGCTCAATCTCATGACCCTGGGATCACAATCTAAGCCAAAATCAAGAGTTGGATGCTTAACTGAGCCACCCAAGTGCCCCTATTACTGTAGGTGTTCCAAGTGTCAAAGTCATACAGTGTCAGTCGTCCTATTTGTATTTTGTCAAAGTTGTTTTGGCCATTCTAGGTCCTTTGCATTTCGTGGATTTTAGAATGTTTGTCAGTTTCTATAAAACATATCCTGGGATTTTGACTGAGATTGTATGGAATCTATAAATCAATTGTGGGGGAGAATTCTCATCTTTATATAGTCTTTTGACTCAAAAACATGGCAAATCTCTCCATTTATTTGGATCTTTATTTCAGCAGTGTTTTGTAATTTTTACTATATAGGTTTTCACACCTTTTTCAGATTTGTCTATCATTTTTTGATGCTATTACGATAGTAAATTTCCAAATGTTCATTGATGTATAGAGAGATCTAACTGATTTTTGTGTTTTGACCTTGTATCATGCCACCCTGCGCGACTCACTTATTCTGATAACATTTTTTAAAAAATTCTGTAGGATTTTCTAACATTGAAAATAATGTTCATAAATAACCACTTTATTTTTTTCCAATTCTGGGTTTCTTTTTTTTTCTTGCCTTATTGCTCTGGCTAGTGGCTGGGGATAGTGTGTTTAGGTAGAACCAGTCCCTGTGGCATTGGCCAGGTGAGGGACATCCAGCTCCAGACTTTTAACTTTGCTGAGGCATGAGCAGACTCCCTGATAGCTGTAAGGGCCCAAGTGTCCCATCTCTCCGGGTTCACCTTGCTGCCTAGCTGCCGGCATGTCAGCACTGCCTGTACTCCGTCCCTCTGGTAAGGCTGTTCTGGGAAAGAATGGGACCCCTGTTGCTCGCTCCCAGTTTTCTTCTCTGGTTGCCCAGGATTCCAGTTATTCTCATAACTTGGGGATTTTTATTTGGGTCTACTGAAGCTTCCTCATTATTCTCCCTACACTGTAATACCAGATAGAGGAACTCCATGTCCAATATTGTCCCCGTTCAAGCTAGATCTAATTTTTTTTAAAAATGTTTTAATGTTTATTTTTGAGAGAGGGAGACACAGAATCCAAAGCAGGATCCAGGCTCTGAGCTGTCAGCAAAGAACCCGACGCAGGGCTCGAACCCATGAACCATGAGATCATGACCTGAGCCGAAGTTGGATGCCTAACTGGCTGAGCCACCCAAGTGCCCCAAGCTAGATCCAATTGTAGTAACTGGCTAATACTTTTTAAGGGTCTGTGATGTAGGGGGTGTGTGTGTGTGTGTGTGTGTGTGTGTGTGCGCGCGCGCGCGCACGCGTGCGTATGCACATATATGTACCCATCTCTAGATTCATGGTCGATGTTCATTTTGGTAGGTTTAGAGAAGGGACAGTGTGAAAATAGAAGTCCTCGTGCTATTGTTCCTGGAAACCTAATTAATTTAAAACAGTTGTACATAAGCTTTACAATAAAAATACCGTAAGTTTTATAAAATACATGGTTTCTTTGATGGGCCAAATCTCAGGGTTAGGCAGCCTCCATGTGGTCCCCAGTGATTCTAATCCTTGCATCCATGCCCTTGTGCATCTCATCTAATAATGTATTATGTCTGGCCTGTATTGGTAGTATATTGAGGTGATGACTTCCAAAGTGAGGTCATAACACTAGCTGGCTTTGGCCTTGTTTATTTTTAATTTTATTTAAAACTATATATATATATATATATTTTAAGCAAACACTACACCTAGTGTTGGGGCTCAAACTTACGACCCTGAGATCAAGAGTTGCATGCTCCATCCACCGACTGAGCCGGCCAGGTGCCTCTGGCCTTGGCCTTTTGGACTGTGTACCTTAGGTGGAACCTTGCAGCCATGTGGTGAGGACACCAGCTGAGTGCAGAAGCCTATGTGGGAAGGGACTGAAGCTTCATACCAAAAGCCAGTATGAATCTGCCAGTCATGTAAGGGAGTCATCTTGGAGGCAGAGCCTCCAGGCTCAGTCAAGCTTTCAGGTGAGTGCAGCCCCAAGTGACCCCCGAATGGAACTTTATGAGAGATCCCAAGCTGTTACCTTCCAGCCAAACCACTCCTGAATTCCTGGTGCACAGAGACTTTGAGAAATTACTGTGTATGGCTTCCAGCCACAGAGTTTTGGGGGGTAGATACGTATTGTACTCTCCGGGACGGCACTTCCTGATGCTATAGTTGGTCAGTAACAGCCTAATTCCTGTGGAAGTGTGACAGCACTCAGCCGGCCTTAAGGGTTAACTTGCTTCAAGTTAACACTCCTTCCTTGCTGACCTCAGGCCCTTGGTCTGTAACAGAGCTAATTTACTTTGAGATTTGCAGACCACTGGCCCTGAGGAGTGAAGAACCAAACCTGCCCAGGCCCCAGAGGCCAGCAACTCTGTTTGAAGCCACCTCGGCTTTCTGAGGAGTCCAGCGATTTTTTTTTAGGTCACACAAATGATTTTACCAACCTCCCTTTGTATCTGTAGACCTTGCCCTCCTTTGCGGAAAGAATAGAGCACTCCAGCGCATCGTGAAACAAGAACCAGACCCCCACGCACAACCCTTGAGCACTGAAAATGTTTGTAGCAGGCATCTTCAAGTCAGCACGTGATCAAGAAATGCTAGAGGCCACTGCACTCCCTTCGCTGATTAACTACCCCAAACCTCTTAAAGACGCCCTGGACCAGGCAGAAACCTGGGTTTAGGGCAAAAGCCTGCCTTCTTCCCAGATTGCGGGCCTTCTGAAAAAAAGCTCACATTCCTTTCCTCCAGACAACAGGCAGCCAAACTTGGGTTTGGTAACAAAAGGAGCAGAAAGTCCCGTGATAGAGCCAGACATCCAGGATCCTTCCATTTCCTAGCAGTGGGAGGCGGCGCGTGTCAGAAAATGTGTTCAACAGAAACATCAAAGTAAAGGTCTGTTGACTTTGGGAATCGTAGTGGTCACTGGAGTACGTCTACCCAGTGATTTCAAAAGCTTGGTCATTGTATTAAGGGCACTGATTGGCCGACGTTCACGGGTGTTTGCCACCGATTGGCTCATGGTTAGAAGCTTGGGCTGCCATTGATTTGCTAACCTTCAGCAGCAACAGGGAACCACCCAAGCGAGGCGGTCATTGGATGATTTGCAGAGCATGTGCACTGAACCAAAGTTATGCAGATTAACGGTAATTAGTTGAATATGAAAAACGTAATTTTAATCTGTTAATTCTCAATTCTTTTAACTTCACTAAGCCAAACCTGCAGGAGAGACTATTTGTGGAAGGTATGATTTTTTTTTTTTCCAGCCAATGTTTACATTGAAATTATGTAAGTGCCAGTTACTGGGTGATAAAAATAGCTCTAAACTCCAGATTTGTTGGTAAATTTGGAGAAGCTAAGCAGAAGGCATTTAAGCCAACACAGAAGAACATCATTTAATATAGGACATGCCCTGTATACAGAGGATGCCTGGCAACCTTAGTCACCATTATTTTGGTAGTTAAATGAGTCTGTCCTAAAAGGCACCCCCACACGTGCAGGCCCAGGAAGAGAGAGGGCTTTAAACGGGAGGATGGAAACCACAGTCTTCCTAAGGGCGGCCCAGCTTGGGCCTTTAAGAGGGGACACCCAGAGGCAGCCTCCCCATACCATCAAAGCCCAGGTGAGCCTCGGAGTAAAGCCGGCCGACAACTGCCGGGCATTCCGTTAACTGGGACCCCACGTGGGCCTAGAGGCGGCACCGGAGCCGCGCCGCCCACGAACGAGGAGGAAGTTAACGCGGTTGCGGCGGGAGTAAGACCCAGGCAAAGAACGCTCCGGCCGCGGCCAGCCCGCAGCCCCGCCTCTTCCGCGGGGCGGGGCGGAGCGACCACCGAGATGAGCTGCCTCCGCGAGGCCTAGAGCGGCCCTGGGCGCTCGCGCCCACTTCCGCGTCGGCTTGCAGCTGCCAGCGTTTCGGTGTTCCGAGGGGGAGAGCGTGGGCTCCGGCGAGTTCTACGTGCCAGGTCCGCGCGGCCCCGGCTTAATCGCTTTTCCTGGCGGCTCGTCAGCGTCCCCCTCCCCTAAAGTCGGGCCCGGTGTCGGCTCACCCCGCTCCCTGATGCGGAACTCCGGCGTCCGGGCCTCGCAGAAGCCGCCCGAGGTGGCTGCGCGGCCTTCTAGAGCCCTGGTCCAGCCCCCTGCCCACCGAAGCGTGATCCTCTTTTCTGTCCCAAAGAATTTGGCCCAACAGCCTCCCGCGCCCTCTACTGACGTTTCTGTTTGGGGGGTCTCTGATTCCCTGGGCGGAGATCCCGGTCGGGTCTCCGGTCAGCATCAGCCACTGGAACACCGAGTATTTATTTTACTGTTAATCCGCATCTTGCCATCTCTGTCCCTTCTCCTCTCCATCGGCTCCGCTTTAGGGGCAACGTCATGGTTCCTGTAAGCGCGCTTTTAGGTTTGTTCAGACCGAACACCGTAGGGATAGGATTCGTCTTGGATCCCTCAGTCCATTTCGTGTGAATGGTCTCAGGAACGTTCATGGACTGCGCAGGCAGATGGAGAATTGTCCTGAGGACCAAGAGCAATTCATGAGGTTGTTGAGGCCATCGGCCACAAGGGGGTCTGATAGAGTCTCCTACCAGTGCTGGAAATGAGACTGGGAAGGCTATAGGCCGCTGTGGGTGTTGCAGGACAGGGTCCATTGCACTCATGGCTCTTCTTCTTTTAGCTCCTAAGGTTCTTGCTTTTCCAAATCAAGAAGACAGTGCTCGAAACCAGGGGACATCAGCCATGCACCAAACAACTTGGCCTCAGGTGAGCTGAGCTTCTTTCAGTCTTTTAAAATCACATTAGCTGTCCGGTAATCAGGAAGGGACCGAGAAGGTCCGACTTGGCCACGCTATGATTTCCTCCTCCACCGCTCTGGCTGTAAATAGTGGTGGAGGAAATCAGAGTTTTGTGTATGAGTGATGAGTTTGGATTGTGTAGGGTTAAGTGGGAAAAGAGGCACCCAAGCTAAGAAGTTCTCTCTGAAGGTGGAAATCCAGGTCATGTGCACGTAAAACTTGCCTGCTGACATCCAAGAAATTCTCTATTGAAAAGATTGTCCCACAGACCGTAGAGGTATCCCAGAGAAACCAGCATTGTTCCTTCCATAGGCACTTTATAAATGCTAGGGGCACAATATTGGATAACACAGACAAGTTTCCTTTTCTCAGAAGATACTGCTGGCAAAATAGACAGTCTTTAAGTCAGTAATTACATGTTGCTAAAGTACGGTGCTTCGAAAGTGTAGTCTACATCACCTGGGAAGTCATTAGAATCGCAAATTCTCACGCCCCTGCCTTAGACCAGGATCAGACTGGGGAGGAGGGTGAGGGGGGCCAGGAATCTGTTGTAACAAGCTCTTCAGGTGATTCCTATGCACTTACCTTTTCTAATTTGAGGAGCCCCAAAGAAGCTCCCTCTCAAGGTAATAGTCAGGGAAGCCCTCATAGAGGAGGTAACATGAGGTTGAGATCTCAAGGATGAGATGGAAACAGTTTTGGAAACTACTGAGGAGACAGCTGAAGAGGAGCTTTCTGGAGAAAAGAATGGCAAAGGCCCTGAAGTCAGGGAGAAAGCTGGGTGTACTCTAGAAACAGGGAGAGATCAGAGAAAGTAGTTCACTGAGGCTGGAGAGGTAGGCTCATCTGTAAAGACTTTGGTTTTTATTCTGAGTTCAGTGGGAAGGCACTAAAGGATTTTAAGCAGGGTAGGTGACATGGTTGGATTTATTTATTAAAAAGATTTTCCAGGGGCAGTTGGCTGGCCCAGTTGGTTGAGCATGCAACCCTTGATTTTCAGGGTTGTGAGTTCAAAACCCCATGTTGATTACTTAAAAAAAAAAAAAAATTTTTTTTCCCAGTACTATTGATGAGTTGGTTATAGAAGGGTATGAATCAGTTAGAAGCATACTGTAGTCTGGGACGCCTGGGTGGCTCGGTCAGTTAAGCATTCGACTCTTGTTTTCTGCTTAGCTCATGATCCCCTGGTTTGTGAGATCAAGCCTGCATTGGGCTCTGCCCTGATAGTGCAGAGCCTGCTTGGGATTCTCTCTCTCCCTTTCTCTCTCTGCCCCTCCCCTGCTCATGCTCTGTCTCTCTCTCTTTAAAAATTAAAAAAAAAAAAAAAAAAAAAAAAAAGCATATTGTAGTCCAGATAAGAGATAAATATTGTCCTTTTTTAAAAAAAAGACTTTATTTTTAGAGAAGTTTTGGGTTTATAGTAAAATGGACTGGAAAGCACAGAGAGTTTCTATATACCCCTTGCCTCCATAGATGCATAGGATAGCTTGTTATCTTTAAATATGTATATAGATCGATAGATAGATTGATTTATTGATTGCTTAAGTAAACTCTGCCCCCAATGTGGGGCTCAAACTCATGACCTCAAGATCAAGAGTTGCATGCTCTACTGACTGAGCCAGCCAGGCTCCCTTAAGAAATTTTTTTGAGTGTAAATTGACACACAGTGTCACCTTAATTGAAGTGTACAACATAGTGATTTGACAAGTTGATACATTATGCTATCCCCACCACAAGCATAATTACCATCTGTCACCATGTAACATTGTTACAATGTCATTCACTGTATTCATTATGCTGTATCTCTTATTCCTGTGACTTATTCATTCCATAAATGCAAGACTGTGTCTCCCACTCTCCCCTCACCCATTTTGTCCAACTCCCCACCTCTGCAACCATTAGTTCTCTGTATTTATAGATGTGATTCTTTTTATCATTTTTTTTAGATTCCACATATGAGTGAAATCGTATAGCATTTGTCTTTCTCAGTCTGATTTATTTCACTTAGCATAATACCCTCTGTCTCCATTTATGTTGTTTCAGATGGCACGGTCTCATCTGTTTTTATGTCTGCATAATATTTCAGTGTGCGTACAAGTGTGTGTGTGTATCTCACATCTTCCTTATCTGTTTGTCTATTGATGGACACTTAGGTTGCTTCCATATTGTGGCTATTTAAATAATGCTGCTGTAACATAGGGGTTCCCCAATTTTTTTTTGAGTTGGTGTTACTGTTTCCTTTGGGTAAATACCCAGTACTGAAATTATTGGATCATATGGTATTCTATTTTTATTTTTTGAGGAACTTCCATATTGTTTTCCACAGTGGCTGCACCCAGTGCACAAGAGTTCCTTTTTCTCCATATCCTCGCCAACACTTGTTATTTCTTATCCTTTTGGTTTTAGCCATTCTCACACATGTAAGGTGATACCTCATTGTGGTTTCGATTTGCAGATCCTGATGATGAGTAATGTTTTTGGTTTTTGTTTTTTAATTTTTATTTATTTTTGAGAGAGAGACAAAGCACGAACAGGGGAGGGGCAGAGAGAGAGGGAGACAGAATCCGAAGCAGGCTCCAGGCTCTGAGCTGTCAGCACAGAGCCCAACGCGGGGCTTGAACCCATGAACCATGAGATCATGACCTGAGCTGAAGTTGGATGCTCAGCCGAGGGAGCCACCCAGGCGCCCCTGATGAGTAATGTTGAGCATCTTTTCATGTGTCTGTTGGCTCTCTGTAGGTGGTCTTTGGAGAAATGTCTATTCAGGTCCTCTGCCCATTTTTTAATCAGATTTTTTTTTTGTTCTTTTTTGGTGTTGAGTTGTATAAGTTCTTTATATATTTTGGATATTAACCTTTCAATGGATATATCATTTGTAAATATCTTCTCCCGTTCAATAGGTCGTCTTTTTGTTTTGTTGATGGTTTTCTTTGCTGTGCAAAAGCTTTTTATTTTGGTGTAGTCCCAGTAGTTTATTTTTGTTTTTGTTTCCCTTAGAAGACACATCTAGAAAAATGTTGCTGTGGCTGATGTCAGAGAAATTACTGCCTGTGTTCTCTTCAAGGGCTTTTATGGTTTCAGGTCTCTCATTTAGGTCTTTAATCCAGCCTGAATTCATTGAAGATACTATCTTTTCACCATTGTATACTCTTGCCTCCTTTGTTACAGATTAATTAATATAACTGTGGATTTATTTCTGGACTCTATTCTCCATTGGTCTATGTGTCTATTTTGTACCAGTACCATACTGTTTTGATTACTACAACTTTGTAGTGTATCTTGAAATCTGGAATTGTGATACCTTCAGCTTTGTTTTTCTTTCTCAGGATTGCTTTGGCTATTCTTAGCCTCCTCATAATCAACATTGCCCCACCAGAGTGGTACTTCTGTTACAATGATGAACATACCTTGACACATCATAGTCACCCAAAGTCCACAGTTTACATTAGGGTTCACTCTTGGTGCAGAACATTCCATGGGTTAAAAATGTATGACATGTATCCATCATTATAGTATCATACAGGGTAGTTTCAAGGTTCTAAGAATCCTCTGTGCTGTACCTGTTCATCCCTATCTCCCTGGCAACCATTGATCTTTTTACTGTCTCCATAGTTTTGTCTTTGCCAGAATGTTATGTAGTTGGAATCCTACAGTATGTAGCTTTCACAGATTGGTTTCTTTCACTTCGTTATATGCATTTAAGTTTCTTCTATGACTTTTCATGGCTTGATAGCACTATTCTTTTTAGTGCTGAATAACATCCCATAGCCTGGATGTACTACGTTTTATCCATTTGCCTACTGAAGGACATCTTGGTTGCTTCCAAGTTTTGACAGTTGTGACTAAAGCTGCTGTAAACGTCTGTGTGCAGATAGAAGTTTTCAACTCATTTGGGAAGATCCCCAGGAGCATGATTGCTGGATCATATGGCAAGAGCATGTTTAGTTTTGTAAGAAACTGCCAAACTGCCTTCCAAAGCGTCTGTACCATTTTGCACTCCCACCAGCCGTGATGAGAGTTCCTTTTGCTCCCCGTCCTCTCCAGCATTTGGTGTTTTCAGTGTTCTAGATTTTGGCCGTTGCTATAGGTGTCTAATGTATCTCAGTGTTTTAATGCACATTTTCCTGTTGACATGAGGTAGAGCATCTCTTCATATACCTCTGTGCCATCTGTATATCTCTGCGAGGTGTCTCTTCTGGTCTCTTGCACATTTTGTAATGGGGTTGTTTGTTAACCTTTGAGATTTAAGAGTTGTTTGTATACTCTTGGCCTTTTCAACTATTTTCTCCCTGTTGGCCTATTTTCTCACTTTCTTATAGCATTGCCCTATTTTTTCTTTCATTTATTTTTTTTATCTTTCTAAAGTTTATCTATTTTGGGAGGGAGAAGGAGAGTGTGAGTTGGGGACGGGCAGAGGGAGAGCGAGAGAATCCCAAGTAGGCTCACTTGTCAAGGCAGAGCCTGACACGCTGCTCAATCCAAGAACCATGAGATCATGACCTGAGCTGAAATCAAGAGTCGGACGCTTAACCGACTGAGCCACTCAGGTTTCCCTTCCTTTCAGTGTTTAAAAGGAAGATTTGGGTGCCTGGGTGGCTCAGTTGGTTAAGCGTCCGACTCTCGGTTTGGGCTCAGGTCATGATCTTAAAGTTTTGTGAGTTCAAGCCCCGTGTCAGGCTCTGCACTAACAGTGTGGAGCCTGCTTGGGATTCTCTCTCTCTCTCCGCGCCCCCCCCCCCCGCCACTCCCCCGCTCATGCTGTCTCTCTAGAAATAAATAAACAAACTTGAAAAAAAAAAGAAAAGGAAATCACAGTACAATAAAAGATCTAAATCAAGGTCTCAGAATTTCGTATAAACACTAAGACAGAAATCCAAAAGTATCGGTATTGCATCTCAGATTTTCCCCATTAATTTAAAAACTTAAATTTACATGCCTAAGAAGTCATTAAGTGAAACTAGAATTCACAAACATGCTAAATGCTTCCCTTTTAACTGTAGACACAGCTCCCGTGTTGAGTTTTACCGAAAAAACCATGTCTTTAAATGTGTATCCAGTGTTCAGTGTAATGTGGTAAAAAAGCAACATTGAATAGAATTTGACTGTATTAACCTAAATACATCTACTGCTTATGTACATCCTACAGTGCAACTGAGAAAAGCTGAGAATTGTTTAACAGTGATAGTTTAACACAATTGTTCTTTGATGAATGTTTGGCTTCGAAAGAGGAAGCGTAAATCTGAGGTATTGGCTTTTTAACGTAAGGTTTAATTCCTGCTCATCTTTTCTTTTGAAACTTCTTTTCTTCAAAATGTTTTGGGTAGTCTTCTACATTTACTTTTCCAGATGACTTTATTCTTATTATTATTAAAAAAAAAATTTTTTTTAACATTTATTTATTTTTGAGAGACAGAGACAGAGAATGAACAGGAGGAGGGGCAGAGAGAGAGGGAGACACAGAATCCGAAGCAGGCTCCAGGCTCCGTGCTGTCAGCACAGAGCCCAATGCGGGGCCCGAACCCACGGACCGGGAGATCATGACCTGAGCCGAAGTTGGATGCCCAACTCACCAAGCCACCCAGGTGCCCGTGTTCTTATTATTTTTAAAATTAGGCTCTACGCCCAGCATGGGGCTTGAACTCACAGCCCTGAGGTCAAGAGTCACACGCTCTATGAACTGTGCCACATAGGTGTCCCTCAGATGACTTTAAATGACCTCTTTTCTCTGCACAGATGTCATTGATTTTTTTTTGGTGGGAGAGTGGATGTTATTGAATTCCTAGGCACAATTGGACATAATTGTCCAATTAATTAATTATTGGACATAATTGACTTGTTCATAAATTTGATTCTTCCCCTTTGGAAACACTGTTTCTCCTTTATTTACTTTCAGTTCTCTTTATCTTGGTCTTGCACATTTTTGTTAGGTCTAATCTTAGCCATTTGTATATGAGTGGCATCTTATGTTCTTCCATTTTATCTTCTTTTTTTTTCTAAGGATTTTATTTTTAAATAATCTGTATATCCATCACGGGGCTTGAACTCACAGCCCTGAGATCAAGAGTCGCATGCTCCGCTGACTGAGCCAGCCAGCTGCCCACCATTTTATCTTCTAATTGCTAAGGTATTTAGGAAAACCAGTGATTCTGGTTTAGTTATCCTATCCCTAGATAACTTAATGAGTTATTTTGTCAGTTCTAAATATTTACCATTTGTGGGGCACCTGGTTGGCTCAGTCGGTTAAGCCTCCAACTTTGGCTCAGGTCACGATCTCGCAGCTTGTGGGCAGCTCATGGTAAGGTATCCGTCCACTTTACAGGAAATGCTCTGGCATTTGACTTATGGTGGTATTTGCTGCTGTTTCCTGACCCTCTTCATAAGTTTAAAAAATTTTATTTGCGGTCAAACCATTTTTGAAATTCTTTTAGCAAATTCGTATTAAGCATCCAGTATCTGCCAGGCACTATGCTGTGTATTAGCGAGCCGGTGATGAGCAAAACAGAGTCCTTGCCTCATGGACCTCCGTTCTGCTGGAGAGGGATCGATCATGAACAATATAGTTTGTTGGGTGACGAGAAAGGCTGTGGAGAAAAATAAGGTGAGGTACATAGGGGCCATCCACAGGAGGAAGAAAAAACGTATATGTAACCCAACTACCTCCCCCCCCAATATTCTGGAACCCTGGGATTATGTGGTAGGAGCTGGAGAGGGCAGGGGGGAGGAAGAGATTGGTGGTGCCAGGCTGGGAGGAGGAAGTTGTGGGACCAGCCCTGGAGGCGTTAGGAGGTGAGGTTTGACTTGCCGTAAGTGGAGGTGAACTTCGGTTCACCTGCGAGCCTGTGCTTGCTGTCCTCAGAGGCCTTCCCGCCTCGGTGAGCGTGACTACTTCAGGCCATCATGGTTCTGCCTAGTGGGGGGATTTGGGGCTTGGATTTGGGGGGCCCTTCGGACCTCGTCCTCGCCCAGTTTAAAGGCCAGCTCTTGCTTTGAAGAATGTCCACATTCGTTGTTCTTTCAGTGTCTCCTTTTGAACTAGGTTCCCTCCTTCTGGTTGTTTTAAAAGGACACCCTCATAAGGACCCAGCGTAGAGTGGCCACCAAAGCAAGAGGGCCAGCATTTATCCTTGGGATGCGTTTCCTCCCGCTTCCTCCAAGAGCAGTTAGGGCTCCTTCCTTTCTCCCTGGCCCTGGCCCTGATGCCAGTGCAAGGCTGCTGCCCGGAGAGACAGTGGTGCACAGAGAGGGGCTTCGCTGAGCCGCCGGGGGGAGGCGTTCCTGTTTTTGGTGGCTGAAAGAGCAAAGCTGACTGCATAGGGTCCCGCATGTCTCCCTGGAGGCGGATTCGAGGCGAGAGGGCACAGAAGTCACGAAACCTCCTCCAACGGGGGAGTCTGGTTTCAGTGGTCCCTACACCCCGACTGTGGAAGCAGAGAAAGGAGCCAGTGGCCACCATCAGGGACGGCGCTCGGGCTCTATGGGAGATTCAGAGGCTCTGGCTCGCAGGGTGGCGTGTGGGGTTTGGAAATAGCCGGCCCCTCCGTCCACACTGGGGGAGGGAGTCCCCGTGGCTTGGTGGGAGCATGGTAGAGATGGGTAGACAGGCGCTGTTGGGAGTGAGGAGTTTGAGAAGCTGTTCTCCAAAGATGGGGCAGCACCCAGTAATGCTGAGGAGCAGCGGTGAGCCGTGTTTTAGGGGAGGCTCGTGAGCCCAGTACGGGAGGCAGCTCGGTGTGTGGGAAGAGCCCAGGTTTGCTGTTTGACCGTCCGATCTGGGCTGAAATCCCAGCTCAACCACTTCCTGGCTGTGTGGTGTTGGGCAGAGTCATTAATCTTAGCCTTCGTCTCGTCATGTGAAAATGGGCTTAATAAATCCTGCCTCACACAGATGTTTTCAGATGAAGTGAAATACATGTTTTGAAAATACCCACCTAAGAACCTGGTGCCTAGGGTTTTCATCAACAAGAATTGATGCCCCTCATCCTTGGGGAGATGGCGGGGGCTGCAGGGGAGGCAGAGAGCGGCCGTCTTGGCAGATGGGGATGGAGCTCGAGACTGGGGGATGAATCTTTCTCAGAGAGGGGGCACTGCTGACCTTCTCTGGAGACGGGGGGGTTCAGAGAAGAGGCCGGAACAGGCTGGCTGCAGGTTGCCTTGGAGAGAGCTTTCTGACCAGCCAAGGAGGTATATAACATGCTGGAAATAGCTTTAAGGTGTGCCTCCTCTCGGCACTAGTCGGGACGGCAGGGAAGGCTGAGGAGACGCTGGGTGCAGGGAACAAAAGTGGGCTGCGCTTGTTTGGGTGGGTGGAGACAGGGTGAGTGGCAGCGGCCGACAGAAGCGGTGGCAGGCTTGTGGATACAAGAGGGTAGGAGGTACAGAGGGACGGAGTCAGGAACGTGGGGGTTGATGCCGTAAGCAGGCGGGGAGCCCCCACTGCCAGGCTGCGAGATTGGGAGGACAGTTTGGGCCCCCAGAGCCGTGCGGAGGGGAGAGTGTTGGGGTGCTCCCTTTGGAAGTGGAGCGGTGGCTGAGGGCTTGCCCCTGTGGGGTGCCAGGTGCTGTTCTCGGTAGAGCAGACCTTCCATGCGGCTCAGAGTTGCAGATCCTGGGAGGTCCACCGCCTCCCTGCAGCCCAGGTCCCTCTTCTGCCCCCACTTAGAGCTTGACCGGGGACACGTTGTTTCAGGAGCCGGTGACCTTTGAGGACGTGGCCGTGTACTTCACCCAGAATCAGTGGGCCAGCCTGGACCCCATGCAGAGGGCCCTGTACCGCGAGGTGATGCTGGAGAATTATACGAACATGGCTTCCCTGGGTAAGGCCCCTCTCTGTGGTCCTTTGTGATATTTCAACATCTTCCTCCGATGTTTTGGGGCTTTGAACTCCTGAGGTTAATTCTGCAGTCACGAGCTTCTGCAGATGTCGGGTGAAGAAATCCCTGGTCCCCTCACGTGTTGAAATCAGACTTCCCTATATGTCCCAGGGCAGGGTGTGGTTCTGGGCCCTGAGCGAAGGGACTCTTGTGTCCCAGGTGAGCCCTTGGTTCCTCCATGCTGCCAGTGTTCTGGGGATGTTGGTTTTCTGCCTATGGGGGAGTCTCCCAGGATATCAGCACCTGTGTTCTTCCTGAAGGCATCTCTTTGTTTGGGTCAGGGCGAGATTGCAGTTTCTCCCTGAGGACAATTGCTGTCTCCTTGGCCTTACCTTGGAGCACAGTGTGGAGCCCTTCCGCAGAGCCCCTGGGTAGCTCACTGGGCAT
The DNA here is from genome assembly GCF_014898765.1 of Herpailurus yagouaroundi. Taxonomy (NCBI): domain Eukaryota; kingdom Metazoa; phylum Chordata; class Mammalia; order Carnivora; family Felidae; genus Herpailurus; species Herpailurus yagouaroundi. Next base: position 8,253,672 of record NW_024412400.1, read on the forward strand.
TTCATTCTTCCTCCCCCTGCCCCCACCCCCCCAACCTGTTGTAGGGTGGGCCAAGAGAGATCTCAGGAAAACTCTGGAAGTCTCCCTTCTCAACTTGTTTGTCCTTTTTCTTGCTGGAGTAGCATTTCCATTCCCCAAACCTGTTCTGGTCTCCCACCTGGAGAGAGGGGAAGCGCCATGGGGCCCAGATCCCTGGGAAGCAGAGGTTTTGAGAGGCATCTGTCCAGGTGAGTAAGAGGACCTAGCAGTTTCGGTTTTGCCTTCCCAGTTTATTTTACATTTTTTATTTGTTTTAAGTAGGCTCCACACCCAACGTGGGACTTAAACTCATGACCCTAGGATCAAGAGTCAGAGGCTCCACGGACTGAGCCAACCAGGCACCCCTGCCTTCCTAGTTTATTGGAAATGGTTCTTCTGCAGCAGAGGACATGGCTCCCTGTTCTTTATAAGGCACTACTCCACGCACTCTCTGACCTCTGCCCAGTTTCCAGCCCCAACCTGGGAAAACCAGTCCCTGGGAATGCATGGCCACTGACCTGCCACAGAAAATCCGTGACCCAGTAGCTCCTAAACCACTTCTTTTCTCACTTACCAATGGAAATACTTAATTGTATGCCAATTTTATGCCAAGAAGTCGATTTCAGCCATACTTTAAGGAAAGTATGATTCTGTGGGTCAAACTGAATTATTTGTGCCACAGCTGTGACTTCTGTTTTTAGGCCTTCAGCAATGGAAAAAAAAAAATGCCTTAACTTTCCTTTTTAGTATTTAAATCACCCGTAATTTGTGTAGGTCACGATCGTTAGGTCTGCATTATATTTGTCTCACATACAGCTGTAGAGGGAAAGGCAAGGACTGCTCCCGACCACTGCACCCAACACACACACACCAACACACACACACCCACACCCACACACCCCCACCCAACACATACAGAATAAAATTTACCTGAGACCGCTCGCTGGTCCTGGGAGTTCTCGATTACTTGGATTTTCTTTGTTTTGGAAGGAAGTTTCCAGGCCTCACTTCTCTCATCTATGCTGTGATTTTGTAAACAGTGGTTCTTCTAGCAGAAATGCCCCTGTGGCCTACAGCTCTCCAGTTCAATTTGTGTCCCAGTGCACTTTCTGAAAGAGTCTTTTGTCCCAGAATATTATGTGGAATATTTAAAAGTCACTGGGCCAGTATTTGGAATTTAGGGTGGCTTCCTGGCTTCCAGGTGGGACGTTGAGCTCCAGTGTTTCTGAGTTTGGTTTGCGGCCTGCTGGCCCTCTGGTCGTGCGGGAGCTGCCGTCGTGTCTCCCTGGGAGCCCTGACTTCCTTCTCTCTTCGGCATCTCTCCCTCTCTCCCCTTCTGTTTTGAAACATTTCCATTTCCTGCTGATCTCTCTTACCTCTCCCATTCTGTTTCCTCTCTTCTCCCACCTGCTGCCTCCGTCCTGTCCATTCAGGAAGCCCTCATCGTGCCCCTTTCACCTGCCTCAGTCCACTTGCCAGCCTTCCTCACAGGAGGCACTTCCTGGTCCGTTTCCGGGGTCATCGCTTCTCCAGCCATACATTGTTGTTTTCCTTCTTCTCTCTTGTCCTCCCGTGTGGGTGCTCGTAGCCATTTCATGAGAATATTTTTTAAAGTCACGTTCCACAAGAGAACACGGGGAGCCCTGGATCCCGGTCCCCTTCCGGTGTGCTAACCAGGAACACCTGTGGTTTCTTTGGGCAGGTGGTGAGTCCCGGATCAGGAGCGAAGAGCCGGCTGGAAGGCGGGAAGCCTCTGAAGAGGCAGAGTGGCCCAGAATGCCAGGAGGAGGGCTTCTCAGAAACGTTTCCCAGCACTTTGACTTTAAAAGCAAGGCGACATGGCAGACGTTCAGCCTGAATCCGAATCTGATCCTTCGGGGGGGAATGAAGTTCTATGAGTGTAAAGAATGTGGGAAAATCTTCAGGTACAACTCAAAGCTGATTCGGCACCAGATGAGTCACACTGGGGACAAGCCCTTCAAATGTAAGGAATGCGGCAAAGCCTTCAAGTCCAGCTATGACTGTATTGTCCATGAGAAAAACCACATCGGAGAGGGGCCCTACGAATGCAAGGAGTGCGGCAAAGGTTTGAGTTCCAACACGGCCTTGACACAGCATCAGAGGATCCACACTGGAGAGAAGCCGTACGAGTGCAAGGAGTGTGGAAAGGCCTTCCGCAGGAGCGCAGCGTATCTCCAGCATCAGAGATTGCACACTGGGGAGAAACTCTATAAATGCAAAGAGTGTTGGAAAGCTTTCGGCTGTAGGTCACTCTTTATCGTCCACCAGAGGATTCACACAGGGGAGAAGCCCTACCAGTGTAAGGAGTGTGGCAAGGCCTTCACTCAGAAGATAGCTTCCATCCAGCATCAGAGGGTCCACACCGGAGAGAAGCCCTATGACTGCAAGGTGTGTGGGAAAGCGTTCAAATGGTATGGCAGTTTTGTTCAGCACCAGAAATTGCACCCTGTGGAGAAGAAGGCCGTCAAGGTTCTTGGGCCATCCCTGAGGAGTCCCCAGTGCCCCTCTCCAGCCCTATCTGCTGTTCCTCTCCAGGGCCCATGCTCTGCTCCAGCCGTGGCCGTGCCTTCACTGACCTTTCCACATGCTGTGCTCGTCCCTACCTCTGGGCCTTTGTTCATGCTACTGCCCGCATCCGGAATGCCTTCCTCACCTGTCCAAATAGTGCGTGTCTTCCAGGGCCTTCCTCCGCCTGTAAAGCCTTCCCCAGTTATTCTGACCCCTTCCCCACACCCGTCCTGAGCTTTATCTCGGCACCCTTGAGGCTCTTAGGCCCAGCACATCTTCAGCCTCGCTTGTTTTGTTTGTATTTTTTTTCTCCGTTTACATGCATTACAGTTGTTTCGGCATAAACTCCATTATAATCTATATATATTGAAAGACTCTGTTTGTAGATTTTTCCTCCGTGGAAAGTGTAACCACTTGGCTTTTGCACTGGTCTCTTTCAGGCTTTCACAGTAATGGCTGGATCTGCACTGTGGGGGTGCTGATGTTGGAAGTGCTGGTAGGACACTTTGTTGCATTGGAGTGTCTGGGAGAGAGCCCCTCCCCCGCCCCCGCTCCCGCCCCCGGCTAGGTCATTGTGTTTGG
>NW_024412400.1:8257200-8288213 GCF_014898765.1 Herpailurus yagouaroundi
CTAGGTCATTGTGATTGGAGCCAGGCAGCCCCCGGGGACGCCAGGAAGCTGCCAGGAACTTGGGGCAGGCTGGGAAGAGTGCTGGGATCTGCTTCCAGCAGCGGACTCAGAAATTAATGCAGATTGCTCAGCGGGCTAAGGTGGTCCATTAACAGAACTGAGGTTATGTTGCCCTCGGCGCGGGTCATTGAGCGTCTCCTGTGTCTGTGCAAAAGGTCATGTGAAATAACCAGTGGAAAACAACCGTGTGTATGCAGTAATAGCGATCATTTATGTGACTGAGAGCAATCATGTCTTTAAACACAAAACGGTTTTTTTTTTTTCCCTGTAGTTTTGCTCTTGAGATCTAGATGTTTCTTTTTAACTTTTCCTAAGTAAATATTCACCAAGGTATTCGTCTTCGTTCCATGTGTTGTGTCCATTTTTCCCGGTGGGCATTCTGGTTTTCTGTTTGCAAGCTTTGGCTCCTGCGCTCTGTGTGCTCCAGATAGCATGAATTGTAAATATGAATTTGACGAATTATGAAAGCAGTGGCATCAGCGTAAAAGCCAACTCGGGGGAACTCTGAATAAGCCTCTAAGGTTATTTTTTAGACATAGAGGGAGCTGTGTGGTGGGTCAGTGGCTAGGCTTATGTGATAGGTCAGTGAAGCAGGATTTTGGACTGCTCTTAGTTTAGGCCTTGATGGGGATCTTTTACAACGCTGCAAAGGCCTGTACGAAGCAATTTCTGGAGAAAGAATTTGAGTCCTGCATTATCAGCATTAATTTAAAGTAACTCCTTAAACATTGATGGAAGCAGTCATACATTTTATTCTTTTCTGTTGCTCTTGCTACCTAGATGTTTCTCCACAGCAGTTAACAGAAAAACCTTTAAATTAGTGGCTCTTGAACTTCACCGTGTGTCTGAATAACCTGGTGTAAAAAGAGTAATTTTCTAGCCTAACTCCCAGAAGTTCTAATTTTGGATATCTGAGCTGATGCCTAGACATACGTTGAGAGAGACGCTCTAAGCAGAAAATGGCTGTGGGCTGTTTGGAGGTTGATATGTTGATACAGGGTTTGGGGGAGACTGCCTGATTTCACAGTGGATCTTCGAGAGAGAGACAGAGAGACCTCTAAAAGCAGGGCAGGTGGTGTTGGTTTAGAAGAAGAGAGAAAAGCAACTGAAATATGGCCAGTAGGGAGAGAAAGAAAGAAAGAGAGAGAGAGAAAGAGGGAAAGAAAGAAAGAGAAATAGAGAAAGAGGGAGAGAAAGAGAGAAAGAGAAAGAAAGAAAGAAAGAAAGAAAGGGGCAAAGATGTCTGAGGTGGCTCTGAGGCGTTCTAGAAGTCTCCCCTGCCAGAGGCTTGCAGGGGTTGACATTGGCTACCTTTTGCTGTTTGCTTCTTGGCTGAAGTAATGAAGAAATATGTTCGTATTATAAGTTAATTCCCCTCCAAGGAGCTCTTGGGTTCAAGGTAGCACAAACTGGCTGCTGGGAACGATCAGGAACTGAACAATGGTAAGAACAGTATACAACAGGGTCTGGGATGTGACAAAAGGTGGTGCTCAGAGCACTGTTTGCAGGCTTGGATGCGTTCTTTAGCAAACGAGTTTGAGGCCTTGAATTCAGAAAGCTGGGGATGGTGTTTGGTGGTGGGAAACAAATTAAGCAAAAACTAAAGACAAGAAAAACAGACCCAGAAAACCCAAATCAAAGTTGGCAAAGATCAAATCCACAGCAGAGTTTTTAGTGAAAATGGTAGCTGGACATGTTAGCATCCATGGCCTCCTGAAACCCCAGTAAAACGGCAAATGGTTAACAATGAAAAGGCACAAACTTACAAGGACGTTGAAAATATGATGCCAACAGTTTGGAGGCTGGAAGGCGGGTGAAGAGTTGTGACTTTGAACAGCCGCACTGGGGGATGCCGAGCAGCCGTCCTATGTGGCAGATTTCCCACAGCGACTTGGGAATTGAAGACTCACGTTTCTGTGGAGGTGGAGGGTGCTGGTGGGGCTACAAGAACAGGAGAATTTGCTAAGTCTTTACAAAGCACTAAGATTCTCAGGTCGCCCCTATGCCTCTAGTCTCTGGAGCAGTAAAACAGTTTTGGAGGTCATGGGTACAATGCCGAATGTCAAATGCTTCTCCCTCCCTTCTAGCCTTCTGCTCCTGCTTCCATCCAGAATGCTGCCCACTGGACTTGTGTACCTTCTCAGCTGGAAATCAGAAGAACTTTCTTTGGGAGAGGAAAGAGCGATGATCCTGACATATCCGACTCCTCAGTGAAATGGCTCTTTAGACATTCCAGCTGTGCACATACAGCTTCTTAGCCAGGTTCCCCGTGCCCAGCCCCCCCAGCCAGCTTTTTATTGCTCCGTTCTTAGATATAAACAAATAGCCAAGGATGTGAAAGAGGCCGGGGCAAGGAAAAAGAAAGGCCACTTGGAACAGACTGCGTGGGAAGAAGCAAATTTATTCTAAGCTTGGAGAAGAGGTTTGCATCTATGAAACAGATGCAAACCTTTTTGCTTCAAAAAAGGGAAATTCAGAGAACGGAAAAAGACCTCTTGAAAACTAACCGTTGATACCAGAAATGAGACTGAGAATAAGCACTGGAAAATACAGTCAAGGAAATCACCCAGGGAAGCATAGCAAAAAAGAGGTGAAAGCAGCACAAAGAGGGGTGCAGTGTAGGTGACCTGACAGGCGCTAAGAGAGAGAGGAAGAGAGAAACAAATGCTACAAGAAATGCTTCCAGAAGATTTCCCAGAACTGAAGCCTAGGGTTCCATGCCTTCATCAGCACATGTTAAGGGGGAGCACCAGGTACTTGGAGTAAGGTTCCCCAGCCTCAGGCCTCCATGCCTGGCCTGGCAGGAACGAGGAAGGACTCCAGACCCATACCCCAACCTCCGGTTCCCCAGCCTTCTAGTCCTGAGCCCGGGGGCCGTCTCCGCACGCACCACAGGCTTCCCCCAGTCGCCGCGAGGAGCCCTGAACTCCAGGATAGCGCCGCTTCTTGCAAATTTAGTCCTCTAGGCCTCTGTGCATCCCCCTGTTGTCTTCATCTCTTACTTCAACTCCTGAAAACCTTCCTTTGCTCTGTTCCCTGAAACGGCCCATCCACTGGTAGCAAAATGTCCCGTACGCTCAGCCTCTCAGAACATTGTTTGTATCTTTGTGCTCTGGTCCAAACCTGCCTGTTCCTTGAGGATTCTGCTTCCCCAACCCGACAGGGTGGCCCCTTTTCTTTGACGCTGCTGATACCGGGTACCCTGGATCCTCTTTGTTTCTCTTTGCCCGTTCCAGACCATTCTTCGCCCCTCTGCTCTCCTAAAAACCACCTTTGAATCTCATGTCATCAGGCTGTGCTGCTGGGCTTCTGGGTCCCATGCCATTATTCCTGGAAGCTTTTAGCTGCCGGCCTGCTGTCGTTCTCTTCAATGTTCTTCTTCTTTTTTTTTCCTTCAAGTTTATTTTGAGAGAGGGAGGGAGAGGTAGAGAATCCCAAGCAGGCTCCTCGTTCTCGGCTTGGAGCGTGGTGTGGGGTGTGGGGCTCAATCCCATGAACTGTGAGACCACGGCCTGAGCCGAAATCAAGAGGCAGATGCTTAACTGACTGAGCCACCCAGGCGCCCCTGTTCAACATTGTTCTTAATTCCTGGTGATTGCAATAGCTGATCTTTCCAGTACCTCACCCTCTCCTTTCCTTTCGGGTCCTCCATTTTACCTCAGCCCCTCCTCTGATCAGATCCTAGACCTTGTTGCTACCGAACACTGCACATCTTACGGTGCCCTCAGCACTTTAAATACCCTGCCGGTGCCACCTCCTTCCGGTGTATTCCCTTAAGAATCCCGGTGCGGACTGTCCTTCACTTCCTTCGTGCCTGTCCTTTCTCCTTCGCCCAGCTTGAATTCCATGCTCACCTGTTAGGACATTCCTTCACAGTCTCCCTGAACTCCCTGTCCTCTTGCTTAGCCGTGTGCACTTGGTAAAACCCCACCTGTGACCAAACGCAGCTTGTTTGCCTTCCTGGTGCCTGCACCTACACTACCAAAAGTGAGTGGGGAAAACTGCCATGCTCAATCGTTTTCGCGAAAGTTCATGGCCAGTAACTGCAAGTAGGCCCTTGATGCTTCCCGACCGTCATACGGTATTTCTGGGGTCCACGTCCCTCCCCCACTTCCCTCGACCACTATTCTGGAGCTTCTGTCTTCTGGATTCTGCAGCGCGTCCCTCTCCGTCCTTGGGCCCAGCCGCTGGTCATCTCTGCCCTCCGCCGGGAGAACAGTGAGCTCCAGGGAGCCTGGGTGACCGCGAGGACACGCGGGGCCACCTTGGCGCGCCACCTTTCCAGCTTGGGGTATCTGGTCTTCCACCACCGTATTCGCAATCACTTCCGCGAAGGCACGTCCACCTCTAAGGTTCACCCGCACAGCAGTCCGCTTCTGGTTCCTAACTCTTGTGTTCAGGTGCTGACTGCAGATCCCCCTTAACTACGTTAAGCGAAAAGAGATGTGTTAACCTATTGGTGGTTAACGTGCAGGATTTCCAAGAGGGAGCCAAGGGAGGATGCCACAGTGGCAGAAGCCGAGCAGGGTAACTGACAATGGCAGCACCCAGTGGTTCAGCGGGAACCCAGCCGCTGCTGGTGTCTGTGACTGGATGTCACCTAACCCCACTGGAGAGCGGGACCACCAGGAGGTGGAGAAACGCAAGTACCCGCACGACCGTTTTGGTAGGAGACTGCAGGGCACCGTCATCTTCTGTCTTCAAGGACGTACCTGCCACTGAAGTCGATTCTATGTGTACATCGGAGGAGCAAGGGCTTCCAGGAAATACCTTTTTTGGATTCTACCTGGGAAAGTGAGGTTTACAAGGGGGAGAAGTCCTAAAATGGGGAAAGGGTTTTCAAAATATTTTGGGGCAGCCATAAAATATCAGATACCCCCACTAGAGGCCCAGAAGACGGCCGAAATGACTGAAGGGTCACCATAGTCGTGGCTGGGGAGGATCAGTACCGTCAAGATTTCAACTTTTGCCACATGAATTTATAAAGTTAAAAGCCGTTTCAACCAGAATTGCAAAGGAAGATTGTGTACGGTGCCTGACAAACTGATGCTAAAATTTATATTTAGGAGACCAAAGAACAAAGGAAGGTTCGACAACTTGGAAGAGCAAAGTGGGAGATTTTGTTCTAGATATTAAATATAACGATCATTGAAAACAGAACAAAGCAAAACCCAAAAAATCGTATAAAAATAGATACACTGTGATATGATTTGCATAAATTAAAAATCTAAACCAACAATATGCTATTTTACAATATACACATCGTATACAAAATTATACACATGCAAAATATAAAATCATAGAGAAATGAGAGCAAGCGTCAGTGGCAAAGGCTGAGAAAATATACAAGACATTTCCGTCTCTCGCGTGCCTTCTTCATTTCTCTCTTACTACTTTTCTCGTTTTGTCCCAAACGCCAGGAACCCAATCCCAAATGTTGCTCGCCAGTTGCCCACCACCCTTCACTGTTGCCACCTCTCTCTTTTCTCAAAACAAGTTCGATATTTTCTAAAATATCTTGACTTAATGACTCTTAGCGTAGAAAAGGTGGTCTCTCAATCTCCCTGTAAGTAGACCAGTACCAGTGTCTTCGTGACTGTCCAGAAGTTACGTAACTTGCTTTAATCTAAAAATCATAATGTTAAAAGCTAGGTGCTTGAATGCATTGCTTAAAGAAAGCATTGCCAGTTTTATTACATGGAGCCCAATTACAAGATTGGCTCATGTCTTACCCTTAAAGGAATCCGTAATCAGTGGTACAATTTTATTTCTGCTGATCCACTTGCTAATTACAATGAATTTATGGTGCTCCAGGAAATTTTAATTGGCCTAAAAGTTTCAGTCTACTTCTTTTTGCTGCCTCCACAAGGATACCTTGGAGGTTAATAATGATAAAAACGGATACTTTTCTGGTTTGCCACTTAATATTTAAGCACAGTACATTGCATGAGAGACTTCCTATCTCTGGTTTGTATACCGGGAAACTCCAGAGATGGTAAACGACCTTTCTCAAGGTCACAGTGGTTGGGGACAGAAATGAAATGTTTTGATGCACACTTTCAGCTCTTGACATTAACTTTCTAAGAAAAACAGCCGCAAGTATAGCAGATTTCAGTGTATCAAATAATTACTGGTGTGGCAGAGATTTTTTTTTTTACTTGCCCTCATTTTGCAGGCAGTCTTAGAAGTTTTGTTATAATTTATTCTTCAGTGACTACTAGCATATTGGTTAATTATGGCAGGAGTGATGTCCATTAGACTGTAAAAGTGTAAATAATGAATCTTAACAGTATAGGCAGCAGAAATATGAAGCCACACTGTGCCTTTTTCTGAGAAGGGCGATTCTCTTTACAGGTGCTGTGTTCTGGGAATAGGGAAATTTCCTTGTACTTCTCAGGTCTTCTTATCTCCCCATAAACGAGATGCCTAGTTTTTTTGTAAACACTGAGGTGTCTCCATCATTTGAATAGATTGTCCACTTTATTTTAAAATTAGTTAATTTATTTTTTAATTTTATTATTTTTTTTAATTTACATCCATATAGTTAGCATATAGTGCAACAATGATTTCAGGAGTAGATTCCTTAGTGCCCCTTACCCATTTAGCCCATTCCCCCCTCCCACAACCCCTCCAGTAACCCTCTGTTTGTTCTCCATATTGAAGAGTCTCCTCTGTTTTGTCCCCCTCCCTGTTTTTATATTATTTTTGCTTCCCTTCCCTCATGTTCATCTGCTCTGTGTCTTAAAGTTCTCATATGAGTGAAGTCATATGATTTTTGTCTGGCTCAAACTTTGCTTAGCATAATACCCTCCAGTTCCATCCACGTAGTTGCAAATGGCAAGATTTCATTCTTTTTGATTGCTGAGTAATACTCCATTGTGTGTGTGTATATCTATATATATATACATCTTCTTTATCCATTCATCCATCGATGGACATTTGGGCTCTTTCCATACTTTGGCTATTATTGATAGTGCTGCTATAAACATGGGGGTGCATGTGTCCCTTCAAAACAGCACACCTGTATCCCTTGGATAAATACCCAGCAGTGCAATTGCTGGTTCGTAGTGTAGTTCTATTTTTAGTTTTTTGAGGAACCTCCATACTGTTTTCCAGAGTGGCTGCACCAGTTTGCATTCCCACCAGCAGTGCAAAAGAGATCCTTTTTCTCCACATCCTCGCCAACATCTGTTGTTGCCCGAGTTGTTAGCCATTCTGACAGGTGTGAGGTGGTATCTCATTGTGGTTTTGATTTGTATTTCCCTGATGATGAGTGATTTTTCCCTGATGAGCATTTTTCCCTGATGATGAGTGATGTTGAGCATGTGTTGGTTGGCCATCTGGATGTCTTCCTTGGAGAAGTGTCTATTCATGTCTTTCGCCCATTTCTTCACTGGATTATTTGTTTTTTGGGTGTTGAGTTTGATAAGTTCTTTATAGATTTTGGATACTAACCCTTTATCTGATATGTCATTTGCAAATATCCTCTCCCATTCTGTTAGTTGACTTTTAGTTTTGCTGATTGTTTCCTTCGCTGTGCAGAAGCTTTTTATTTTGAGGTGGTCCCAGTAGTTCATTTTTGCTTTTGTTTCCCTTGCCTCTGGAGACGTGTTGAGTAAGAAGTTGCTGCGGCCAAGATCAAAGAGGTTTTTGCCTGCTTTCTCCTCGAGGATTTTGATGGCTTCCTGTCTTACATTTAGGTCTTTCATCCGTTTTGAGTTTATTTTTGTGTATGGTGTAAGAAAGTGGTCCAGGTTCATTCCTCTGCATGTCGCTGTCCAGTTTTCCCAGCACCACTTGCTGAAAAGACTATCTTTATTCCATTGGATATTCTTTCCTGCTTTTTGTCAAAGATTAGTTTTCCATACGTTTGTGGGTCCATTTCCGGGTTCTCTATTCTGTTCCATTGATCTGTTTTTGTGCCAGTACCATTCTGTCTTGATGATTACAGCTTTGTAGTATAGCTTGAAGTCAGGGATTGTGATGCTTCCTGCTTTGTCTTTTTCAAGATGGCTTTGGCTATTCGGGGTCTTTTCTGGTTCTATACAAATTTTAGGATTGTTTATTCTAGCTCTGTGAAGAATGCTGGTGTTATTTTGATAGGGATTGCATTGAATATGTAGATTGCTTTGGGTAGTATTGACATTTTAACATTTGTTCTTCCTCTTCAGGAGCATGGAATCTTTTTCCATTTTTTTGTGTCTTCTTCACTTTATTTCATAAGTTTTCTATAGTCTTCAGTGTATAGATTTTTCACCTCTTTGGTTACATTTATTCCTAGGCATTGTATGGTTTTTGGTGCAATTATAAATGGGACTGATTCCTTGATTTTTCTTTCTGTTGCGTCATTGTTGGTGTATAGGAATGCAACCAATTTCTGTGCATTGACTTTATATCCTGTGACTTTGCTGAATGCATGAATCAGTTCTAGCAGTTTTTTGGTGGAATCTTTTGGGTTTTCTATATAGAATATCATATCATCTGAGAAGAGTGAAAGTTTGATGTCCTCCTGGCTGGTTTGAATGCCTTTTATTTCTTTGCGTTTGATTGCAGAAGCTAAGACTTCCAATACTATGTTGAATAACAGTGGTGAAAGTGGATATCCCTGTCTTGTTCCTGACCTTAGGGGGAGGGCTCTCAGTTTTTCCCCATTGAGGATGATATTTGCATTGGGTCTTTCATATATGGCTTTTATGATCTCGAGGTATGATCCTTCTATCCCTACTTTCTTGAGGGTTTTTATCAAGAAAGGATGCTGTATTTAGTCAAACGCTTTCTCTGCATCTATTGAGAGGATCATATGGTTTTCATCCTTTATTTTATTGATGTGATGAATCACATTGATTGTTTTGTGGATATTGAGCCAGCCCTGCATCCCAGATATAAATCCCACTTGGTTGTGGTGAATAATTTTTTAATGTGTTTTTGGATACGGTTGGCTAATATCTTGAGGATTTTTGCATCCATGTTCATCAGGGATATTGGCCTATAGTTCTACTTTTTAGTGGGGTCTCTGGTTTTGGAATCAAGGTAATGCTGGCTTCATAGAAAGAGTTTGGAAGTTTTCCTTCCATTGCTATTTTTTGGAACAGCTTCAAGAGAATGGGTGTTAATCCTTCCTTAAATGTTTGGTAGAATTCCCCTGGAAAGCCATCTGGCCCTGGACTCTTGTTTTTTGGCAGATTTTTGATTACTAATTCGATTTCTTTACTGGTTATGGGTCTGTTCAAATTTTCTATTTCTTCCTATTTCTGTTTTGGTAGTGTATATGTTTGTAGGAATTTTTCCATTTCTTCCAGATTACCCATTTTATTGGTGTATAATTGCTCATAATATCTTCTTGTTGTTTGTATTTCTGCTGTGTTGGTTGTGATCTCTCCTCTTTCATTCTTGATTTTATTTATTTGGGTCTTTTCCTTTTTCTTTTTGATCAAACTGGCTTGTGGTTTATCAATTTTGTTAATTCTTTCAAAGAACCAGCTTCTGGTTTTATTGATCTGTTCTACTGCTTTTTGGTTTCAATACCATTGATTTCTGCTCTAATCTGTATTGTCTCCTGTCTTCTGCTGGTATTGGGTTTTATTTACTGTTCTTTTCCCAGATCTTTAAGGTGTAAGGTTAGGTTGTGTATCTGAGATCTCTCTTCCTTCTTTAGGAAGGCCTAAAAGGGCTGTGGAGTTACCATTTTCATTGGCTTCCATGTACTTTTTTTTTTTTTTTTTAAATTTTTTTTTTCAACGTTTATTCATTTTTGGGACAGAGAGAGAGCATGAACAGGGGAGGGGCAGAGAGAGAGGGAGACACAGAATCGGAAACAGGCTCCAGGCTCTGAGCCATCAGCCCAGAGCCCGACGCGGGGCTCGAACTCACGGACCGCGAGATCGTGACCTGGCTGAAGTCGGACGCTTAACCGACTGCGCCACCCAGGCGCCCCAGCTTCCATGTACTTTTTAATTTCCTCTTTAACTTCTTGGTTAGCCCATTCATTCTTTAGTAGGCTGTTCTTTAGTCTCCAAGTTTTGTTACCTTTCCAAATTTTTTCTTGTGGTTGATTTTGAGTTTCATAGTGTTGTGGTCTGAAAATATGCAAGTATGATCTCGATCTTTTTGTACTTCTTAGGGCTGATTTGTGTCCCAGTATGTGGTCTATTCTGGAGAATGTTCCATGTGCACTGGAGAAGAAAGTGTATTCTGATGCTTTAGGATGAAATGTTCTGAATATATCTGTTAAGTCCATCTGGTCCAGTGTGTCAATCAAAGCCATTGTTTCCTGGTTGATTTTTTGATTAGATGATCTGTCTATTGCTGTGAGTGGAGTGTTGAAGTCCCCTACTATTATGGTATTATTATCAATGAGTTTCTTTATGTTTGTGATTGATTTATATATTTAGGTGCTCTCACATTTGGCACATAAATGTTTACAATTGTTAGGTCTTCTTGGTGGATAGACCCCTTAATTGTGACCCCTTCTTCATTTCTTATTAGAGTCTTTATTTTAAAGACTAGATTGTCTGAAATAAGTATGGCTACTCTGGCTTTCTTTTGTTGACCGTTAGCATGATAGATGGTTCTCCATCCTTATATGTTAAGACATCCTTATATGTTAAGGACTTTTTTCCCCTTGCTGCTTTCATGATTCTTTCCTTGCCTGAGTATTTTGTGAATTTGACTATGATATGCCTTGTTGATGGTCGGTTTTTGTTGAATCTAATGGGAGTTCTCTGTGCTTCCTGGATTTTGATGTCTGTGTCTTTCCCCAGGTTAGGAAAGTTTTCCGCTATGATTTGCTCATGTAACCCTTCCAACCCTTTTTCTGTCTCTTCCTCTTCTGGGACCCCTTTCATTCTGTTGTTCCTTTTTAATGAGTTACCGATTTCTCTAATTCTTAAATTGTGCTCTTTTGCCTTAGTTTCCCTCTATTTTTCTGCTTCATTATTCTCCATAAGTTTGTCCTCTATATCGCTCATTCTCTGGTCTGCCTCATCCATCCTTGTCGCTGCAGCATCCATTTGAGATTGAAACTCAGTTATAGCATTTTTTATTTCATCCTGACTGGCTTTTACTTCTTTTATCTGCACAGAAAGGGATTCTAATCTATTTTCGACTCTAGCTAGTATTCTTATTATCATGATTCTAAATTGTGGTTCATACATCTTGCTTGTATCTGTGTTGGTTAAGTCCCTGGCTGTTGTTTCTTCCTGCTCTTTCTTTTGGGGTGAATTCCTTCGTTTTGTCATGTTGAAGGGATAATAGGAATTATTGAGGTCAGAAAATTAAAATTAAAAATCAAAATTTAAAAAATCAAAATTAAAAAATTAAAAACAAACACACACACACAGACAAAATGAAATAAATGATGCTAGATCCTAGGTGTGTTTTGGCCTGGGTGTTGAAAGGTGTTTGATAGATTAGAGAAAAAAGGGGAAAGAAAAAAAAGAAATCATTTGAAAATTTGAAAGAAGGGATACACTGAAGTAGAATAAAATGAAATGATGGAAGTAAAATAGAATGAAAAAAAATTGACACAAGCGTAAAAAATATGGTAGAAAAAATTATAGAAAAATGTTTGTAATAAAAATTGAAAATAAAAATAAATTTTTTCTGTATTCAAGAAAGAGAAAAGAAATAAAAAAGAGAAAAAAAGGAAAATAAAAGAAAATTGAATAGATGGACCAGCAAACGGACTGAAATACGATTGAATTTACTTCATTTTCCCCTAGAACTCAAACTAGGAAACGCTTTATAGTCCATAAACTAAGCAGGCGGAGAGATTTGTGTTCCTGAAGAGCGAGGTTGGCCCAGTTGGGTGGGGTTTAGTGTTAACAGCTCCGTTCTCCACTAGATGGCGCTGCTCAGCTTACTAGGGTGGATGTTTGGGCGCTTGTACGTGTGTATGCGCATGCGCGGAAGCGTTGAAAATGGCGTCATCCAGCTTCCTGGTCTCTGGTGTCAGAACTCTGTTCTTCCCAAGCAGCAATCACGCACCATCCTTTGTCTTCGGCTTCTGCCCTCTCCCCGCTTTTACACCCTCCATCAGCAAGCCCTCGGGTTGCCAGGGGCGTTTCCATCTTGAGTTTCATGTCAGATGCGGCCGTTTTTCCCCCAGCGCTTACTTCTGAGGGACTGCGGCTTTGACCCGCTCCGCCCCTCTGCGGGAGGGTCTCACGGAGCCGTGGCCCCGAGCCAGCCACACCCAGAAACGTCGGCGCGACCGGGCTGCCGCCGCCGCCCAGAGGCCGCCCAGAGACTGCAGCCGGGCGCCAGCCCTCCCCGGAAAAAGTTGACGCGATCGTGTAGCAGCAGCGCCTCAGGGATTCCGGAAAATCACAACACACCTCTGGCGCCAGGCTTCACCCCCAGCGGCCTTGTTCCAGCACCAGCGGGTGTGGTTGTTCTCCGGGGTCCGCTGACACCTTGGCCTGTGGCGGGGAGGGCACACAGCCTCTAGCGGTGTCCTCCCGGCAGGGGAACCGCCTCTCCTGCATGGCCCGAAGACCCCCGGACTCCACTCTGCTCCTGCGGACTCGCCCTTCCCACCAGAGCACCGCCAGGTATTGAGCTGCGGGGTTTCATCTGCGCTCCCCCTGTTTATAGAGTCTTAGTGGAATTTAAGCCCTCCCCTTTCTCCCGTTTTAGTTCTGTCCCTGCGGCTCTCTCCACTTTTCCAGTTTGTCTCCAGCTGCTTTGGAGGGGGGAGTGGTTTTCCCGTATTCCCCCCCATCTCCATCTTCTCTTCACAAGCAAAAACGGCTCCCTGCCCTCTGCGCCTTCTCTCCCCCAGTTCACCTCTCCGCGCCATGCACCTGCTGAATTCTGTGGTTCAGGTTGTGCAGATTGTTGTGTTAATCCTCAAATCCGTTTCTAGGCGTGCAGGATGGTTTAGTGTTGATCTGGCTGTATGTCATGGACACGAGACGCAAAAAAGACTTTCATGCTGTTCTGTCATCTTGGCTCCCTCTGCTCGTGGTGAATAATTCTTTTAATGTGTTGTTCGATTTGTTTGCCAATATACGATTTTTTAAAGTTGTATGCATGAATGTGTATATACACATATACACATACAATTTTTTAAAAGCCCCAATGGGATCATACTATAGATCAATGCTTCTCAAATTGGAGTGTGCTTACGAATTATCTGGAGGAACTTCTTTTTTTTTTTTAAGTTTTTATTTTAATCACCTGGTGCTCAATCCCTATTTCACCCATCCTCCCACCCACCACCCCTCTGGTAGCCATCGGTTTGTTCCCTATCATTAAGAGTCTGTTTCTTAGTTTCCCTCTCATTCTTTTTTCCTTTTCCTCATTTGTTTTGTTTCTTAAATTCCACATATGAGTGACTTCATATGGTATTTGCCTTTCTCTGACTATGTCATTTAGCCTTATATTCTCTGGCTCCATTCATGTCATTGAAAGTGGAAACATTTCTGTGTTTTTTTTTAATGGCTGAGTAATATTCCCTTGTACACTACATCTATATCCATTCACCAATCAGTGGACATTTGGGCTCCTCCCATAACTTGGCTATCGTTGATGATGCTCTAAACATCGGGGTGCATGTATCCCTTTGAATTAGTGTCTTTGTTTTCTTTGGGCAAATGCCTAGTAGTGCAATTGCCGTATCATAGGGTAGTTCTATTTTTAACTTTTCGAGGAATCTCCATACTGTTTTCCACAATAGCTGCACCAGTTTGCGTTCCCACTGATAGTGCATGAAGGTTCCTTTTTCCCCACAGCCCCACACCTGTTGTTTCCTGTGTTGCTGATTTTAGCCACTCTGCCAGGAGTGAAGTGACATCTCTTTGTGCTCTTGATCTGCATTTCCCTGATAATGAGATGTTGAGCATCTTTTCTTGTGTCTGCTGGCCATCTGGATGTCTTCTTTGGAGAAATGTCTGTTCAGGTCTTCTGCCCGTTTTTTTTTTTGGTTTTTTTTTTTTTTTTTTTTTAACATTTTTTAATTGGATTCTTTGATTTGGGGGTCTGGAGGACTACTTAAACACAGATTTCCTAGGTGCTATCCTCAGAGATTGGCACACCGCAGGGACTAAAACTTAGTCCTCCCAAATACTAGTGGACAAGTCACCTGGAGTTCTGCCACCTTGGACCCTCTGAATATGCATGACTCATGTCCCCGTCCCTGCCACTTCTCTTCCTATTCCTAGGGGAACACCTGTCTTCCTTCTGGATCCCCCTGCCCCATCCAGAAAAACACAAAGCCTGCCTTTCATCCTCTCCCCAGTCTAGTTAGCGTCTCAATAAACTTACACTTTTTTTTTTTTAATTTTTTTTTCAACATTTATTTATTTTTGCGACAGAGAGAGACAGAGCATGAACGGGGGAGGGGCAGAGAGAGAGGGAGACACAGAATCGGAAACAGGCTCCAGGCTCTGAGCCATCAGCCCAGAGCCCGACGCGGGGCTCGAACCCATGGACCGCGAGATCGTGACCTGGCTGAAGTCGGACGCTTAACCAACTGCGCCACCCAGGCGCCCCAAAGTTACACTTTTAATAGCAAATGTCTGCTTCTAAACAAAGGTATTGTCATGGCACTAGACTCCAAATTGCTGTGTCTTTTTTTTTTTTTTTTTTTTTTTTTACAAGAAACAAGCTCTTATTAACTGCCCCCGCAGGGACAGAAAAACTCTGATTTTAGTATCCAATACATCTAGCTACTCTCCTGGGAGAGGAAAAAAAAACGTTCACTCCTTGATGACTGATAGCAGCAAAACCAAGGAAACAAATCACAAGCCACTTGCTTAATCAGCCCGCCACATCCACCACATGCCAGATGCGGTAGCAAGCTCTAGCATGTTATTGGAGGAGCCTTTGAGCAGTGCTTCCTGCCTTGTCCTTGACGGATGTACCGTGTTCTTTATAACATCTTTCCCCCCAAATGACTGCGTGCTCGGTCTGTTTGATTTTCTATCTACTGCCAAGTGGAGGTCCATTATGGAGATAGTGAGAAACAGGTCGGCGGAGACCCCCAGGGAGTATCAACAGAACTGGATCTAAAATGATAACCGTTCCTTAGAGACCGACCTGTTCTAAGATGCAGTGGTGCTTCCCTAACACTAGTGACATTCGTGACAGCGGTTGACACATTGGTTGACTTATTAAATTCATTCTTTCATTCTCTTAAAAATTTTATCGGGCGCCTACTATGTAGTAAGCCCTGCACCGGGACTGGAGACACAATGGCAAACAAACCCTCACCCTCCTGAATGTTACAGTCCTTTGTGGGAGGCAGAGAGTGGGATAGATAATTGAACAAATTATTAATTTTGGCAAGCATTTGAAAAAAAAAAACTTAAAAAAATTTTCTTAAGGCTTTTTTTGAGAGAGAGAAAGAGACGGAGCACAAGTGGGGGAGGGGCAGAGAGAGAGGGAGACACAGAATCTGAAGCAGGCTCCAGGCTCTGAGCTGTCAGCACAGAGCCCGTCACAGGGCTGGAACTCACAAACGGTGAGATCATGACCTGAGCTGAAGTTGGTCGCTTAACCGACTGAGCCACCCAGGTGCCCCTGGCAAGCATTTGAAGGAAAGGTAGAAGCCAGGGAAGGGAAGGGCCTGAGATAGGAAGGCACATGAAATTCAAATTCATTTGAAATACTGAAGGAAATCTAATGTGACTGGGTAATAAGTGAGGGATGGAGAAAATAAAAAGTATAGCGTCATTTTACTAGTGCAATTTGCTTATTTAAAAAATGTTTTTTAAAATTTATTTTGAGAGCGAGCAAGTGGAGGAATGGCATAGAGAAAAGGGAGAGAGAGAATCCTAAGCAGGCTCCCATGCTCCGCGCGGAGCCCAAAGCAGGGCTTGATCTCAAGACCATGAGATCATGATCTGAGCTGGAATCAAAAATCAGACGCTCAACCAACTGAGCCACCCAGGCATCCCTAGTACAGTTTGCTTATTAAGTAGAGATTTTTTAAAGGTCTATCCTAAAGCAAATAAGTGTGGTCCTTGGACTATTTTCATCCACACATCTCATTTTGAAAATTGTTAAAGCTCTAGAGAAGTTGAAAGAATGGTACAATGAATACCTATATACTTTCCACATAGATTCAACAATTGTTAACATTTTTTTCACATTCGTATTGTCTATCTTCATATGTGCGTATGTATGGCTTCTTAAATCATTTGAAAGTAAGTTGTAGACATCATGTTTCACCCCTAACTTCTTCAACTGTGTCCCCTGAGAATTTAAGACCATTCTACATAAACACAAACCATTCTCACACCCAAGAGAATGTACCAACAGTTTGATAGTGTCATCCAGTTGTAAAATTAGATGTCCATTGAAAAATATCTTCTAATTTCCCCAGAAGTGTTTTGTTTTTGTTTTTGTTTTTTGTTTTGTTTTTCCCAGTCCAGGACCTAATTAGGTTTTCCCATGGATTTAGTGGTTATTTCTCTTTTAGAATAGTCTTCTGCTTAAAAAAAAAAAAGTAATATCAACTTTTACTTTTTATTTAAAATTCCAGTATATTTAACATACAGTGTTATATTTTTCTAGGTGTACAATACAGTGATTCAACAAATACTGATTTATTTATTTTTTATTTTTATTTTATTTTTTATTTTAGAGAGCAAGCAGGGGAGAAGGGCAGAGGGGGAGAGAGGGAGAGAGGGCCGGGGGGAAGAGAGAATATTAAGCAGACTTGATGATCAGTGCAGAGCCTGAGGTGGTGCTCGATCCCATGATCCTGGGATCATGACCTGAGCCAAAATCAAAAGTTGGATACTCAACCAACTGAGCCACCCAGGCACTCAAGCAAATACTGATTTTTTTCAAAACTGCTTTATTGAGGTATATTTTACATATATATAATACACCCATTTCAACTATACAGTTCAGTGATTTTTAGAAACTTTACAGAGTGGTGAAAGCATGACCACAAATCAGTTTAACAATATTTTCCTCCTCCCATTAAGATCCCTCATGCCCAAGCAACCACTAATCTACTTTCTCTCTCTATAAAATTTACTTCTTATGAACACTTCCTGTAAGTAGAATATAGTATGTGATCTCTTATATCTGACTTCTTTCACTAAGCGTAATGTTTATCCGTGATGTAGGATCTGTCAGTTTCACTTATTTTTATTGCTGAATTAATATTCCATTGTGTGGATATACCAAGTTTGCCCATTCACTAGTTGATGGACATTTGGGTTGTTTCCAGTTTGGGGCTATTATTAATAAAACTGCACGTGTAAGTCTTTGTGTGGTTGTATATTTTCCTTTCTCTTGAATAAATCCTTAGGAGTAGAATTGCTAGATCTTATGGTAGTTTTATGCTTAATGTTTAGAAACTGCCCAATTCTTTCCCAAAGTGACTGCACCAACTAACATTTGTACCATTAATGTCTGGGAATTCCCATTTTGCCACATCCTTGACAGCATTTGTTATTTGTTTCGTTCTAGCCATTTCTAGCATTTCATAACTCACATGTGAGTTTAATTTGTATTCCTCTAACAACTGATGTTAAATGTCTTTTCCTGAGGTCATTCATCACTTGTATATCTACTTCGGTGAAGTATCTGTTCCTATCTTTTGCCCATTTTTTGACTGGGCCGTGTGTCTTCTTGGGTTGTAAGAGTTCTTTGTATATTCTGGATACAAGTCTATTATTGGGTACATGTTTTGCAAATCTTTTCTCCCTGTTTGTTGCTTGCTCTTTCACTTTCTTAATGGTATCCTTTAAAGTGCTTTGAATTTCGGTGAGGCATAATTTATCATTTTTTTTCTTATGTGACTGTGATTTCGGTGTCATATCCATGAAATCTTTTCCTAAGCCATTTTTTTTACTAACCTTGAAAATTTACTCCTAGGTTTTCTTCAACAAGTTTTACTGTTTTAGCTCTTACATTTAAGTCAATGGTCCATTTTTAGGTAATCTGAGTAAAATCATTGTAGGTTTTGTGTGGCTGCTTTTTATCAGGTTGAGGAAGCTCCCTTCCCTTCTTAGTTTGTTAAGAGTTCTTATCAAGAATAGGTGTTTGATTTTGTCAAGTATTTTTTTCTGTATCCATTGAGATGCTGTGTTTTTCGTCCTTTGTTTTATTACTATGGTGTTAATTATATACTATGTTATATAGTAATATAAATATAGTATACTATGTTATATAGTAATATAAAACATATACTATGGTGTTATTAATATTGATGTTTGGATGTTAAACTGACCCTGCATTCATGGGATAAATCCCACTTGGTTATGTATATAATTTCATATACATTGTTAGATTCAGTTTGCTAATATTTTCTTGAGAATTTTTACATCTATATTCATGAAGGATGGTGGCTTAGAGTTTTCTTGTGATGTCTTTGTCTGATTTTGGTATCAGAATGATCCTAGCCTCATCAGAATGAATTAGTAAGTGTTCCTTTATCCTTCGTTTTCTGAATTTGTGGAATATCGATATGAATATCATCAGTGAAAGTCATCTGGGATTTTTGTGTGTGTATAGAAAGATTTTGAATGGCTAATTCACTTGTTATAGGTCTATTCAGATGTTCTGTTTTTTCTTGAACCAGTTTTTGTACTTTGTGATTTCTTAGGGATTTGGATAAATTTCTCCCAAGTTATCTAATTTGTAAGAATTAAGTTGTTTGTGCATTCTCTTTAATTTCTGTGGGGTCAGTGGTAATGTCCCTTCTTTCATTACTAATTTTTGTGATCTGTGTCATCTCACTTTCTTAAGACAAGTAAGGATTTGTCAATTTTGTTGGTCTTTTCAAAGAATCAATGTTGGTTTCATTAATTTTCTCTGTTTTTTGTTTTCTATTTAGTTCTGCTCTAATATTTATTACTTTCTTCCTTAGGCTCACCTTCAGTTTCTATTTGCTCTTTTTCTAGATTTTTAAAATGAAAGACTAGATCATTTATTTGAGATCTTCTTCTCTAATATAGGCATTTTCTTTTTTTCTTTTTCTTTTTAAATTTACATCCAATTTAGTTAGCATATAGTGCAATAATGTTTTCAGGAATAGATTCCAGTGATTCATGCCCTATTATAACACCTAGTGCTCATGCCAACAAGTGTCTTTCTTAAGTCCCCTTACCCATTTAGCCATCCCCCACCCACAACAGCTCCAGCAACTCTCAGTTTGTTCTCTATATTTAAGAGTCTCTTATGTTTTGCCCCCCTACCTGTTTTTATATTATTTTTGCTTCCCTTCCTCTATGTTCATCTGTTTTGTACCTTAAATTTCATATGTGAATAGGGGCGCCTGGGTGGCTTGGTCGGCTAAGTGTCTGACTTCGGCTCAGGTCATGATCTCACAGTCGGTGAGTTCGAGCCCCACGTCGGGCTCTGTGCTGACAGCTCAGAGCCTGGAGCCTGTTTCAGATTCTGTGTCTCCCTCTCTCTCTGCCCCTCCCCTGTTCATGCTCTGTCTCTCTCTGTCCCAAAAATAAATAAACGTTTAAAAAAAAAATTCACATGTGAATGAAGACATACGATATTTCTCTTTCTCTGACTAATTTTGCTTAGCATAATACCCTCCAGTTCCATTCACGTAGTTGCAAATGGCAAGATTTCATTCTTTTTGATTGCCGAGTAATACTCCATTGTACATATATATATATACCACATCTTCTTTATCCATTCATCTTTCGATGGACATTTGGGCTCTTTCCATACTTTGGCTATTGTCGACAATGCTGCCATAAACATGGGGGTGCATGTGCCCCTTCGAAACAGCACACCTGTATCCCTTGGATAACTACCTAGTAGTACAATTGCTGGGTCATAGGGTAGTTTTATTTTTAATTTTTTGAGGAACTTCCATACTGTTTTCTGGTGTTCTGTGATCTTTAAAGACATATTCTGTCATAAGCCTAACTGGAGAGAAAATAATCTGCCATATTGCCTATTATGAAGGGTGCACAGAAGGACCATGATTTCAAAACCCACACAGTGTACTCTGGGAGAGACACTTACCTCTGAAAGGAAAAAGGGGTAGATTTCACTTGAAAACAAAAACAAAAAAAGAGTTATGCATTTATGACAGATTTTAGACTATTTTGGTCTATTTAAGTCTGGTATAGTCCAGACTAATTTTTTTTTAACTGAGTCTTCTCTATTAGAACTAAGTTTTTGTTTTGTTTTTTACAACTATGTAATCAGGTCTGTAGTTCTCCTTTTTAGTGGGGTCTCTGGTTTTGGAATCAAGGTAATGCTGGCCTCATAGAATGAGTTTGGAAATTTTCCTTCCATTTCCATTTTTTAGAACAGTTTCAAAAGAATAGGTGTTAACATTTCCTTAAATGTTTTGTAGAATTCCCCTGGAAAGCCATCTGGCCCTGGACTCTTGTTTTTTTGGCAGATTTTTGATTACTAATTCGATTTCTTTACTGGCTATGGGTCTGTTCAAATTTTCTATTTCTTCCTGTTTCAATTTTGGTAGTGTATATGTTTCTAGGAATTTTTCCATTTCTTCCAGATTGCCCAATTTATTCTCTTATTATTGTTTGTATTTCTGTGGTGTTGGTTGTGATCTCTCCTCTTTCATTCTTGACTTTATTTATTTGGGTCCTTTCCTTTTTCTTTTTGATCAAACTGGCCAGTGGTTTGTCAATTTTGTTAATCCTTTCAAAGAACCAGCTTCTGATTTCATTGATCTGTTCTACTTTTTTTTTTTTTCAATAGCTTTGATTTCTGCTCTAATATTAATTCCCATCTTCTGCTGGTTTTGGGTTTCATTTGCTGATCTTTTTCCAGCTCTTTAAGGTGTAAGATTAGGTTGTGTATCTGAGACCTTTCTTCCTTCTTTAGGAAGGCCTGGATTGCTACATACTTCCCTCTTATGGCCGCCTTTGCTGTGTCCCAGAGGTTTTGGGCTGTGGTGTTATCATTTTCATTGGCTTCCGTGTACTTTCTAATTTCTTCTTTAACTTCTTGGTTAACCCATTCATTACTTAGTAGAATGTTCTGTAGTCTCCAAGTATTTGTTGTCTTTCCAAATTTTTTCTTGTGGTTGATTTTGAGTTTCATAGTGTTGTGATCTGAAAATATGCACAGTATGATCTCGATCTTTTTGTACTTATTGAGGGCTGATTTGTGTCCCAGTAAGTGGTCTGTTCTGGGTAATGTTCCATGTGTACTTGAGAAGAATGTGTATTCCACTGCTTTAGGATGAAATGTTCTGAATATATGTGTTAATTCCATCCAGTCCAGTGTGTCATTCAAAGCCATTGTTTCCCTGTTGATTTTATGCTTAGATGATCTGTCTGTTGCTGTAAGTGGGGTGTTGAAGTTCCTTACTATTATGGTATTATTGTCAATGAGTATCTTTATGTTTGTGATTAATTGATTTATATACTTGGGCGCTTCCACATTGGTGGCATAAATTTTTACAATTGTTCTTCTAAGTGGATAGACTCCTTACTTATGATATAATGCCCTTCTTCATCTCTTATTACAGTCTTTATTTTAAAATCTAGATTGTCTGATACAAGTATCACCACTCTGCCTTTCTTTTAGCAACCATTACCATGATAGATAGTTCTCCATTCCTTTACTTTCAATCTGAAGGTGTCTTTAGGTCTAAAGTGGGTCTCTTGTAAACAGCATATAGATGGATCTTGTTTTCTTATCCATTCTGTTACCCTGTGTGTTTTGATTGGAGCATTTAGTCCATTGACATTTAGAGTGAGTACTGAAAGTAATGCATTTATTGCCGTTGTGTTGCCTATAGAGTTGGAGTTTCTGGTGGTGTTCTCTGGTCCTTTCTAGTCTTTGCTGCTTTTGATCTTTTTTGTTTTGTTTCATCTTTTCTCCCCTCAGAGAGTCCCTCTTAAAATATCTCGTAGGGCTGGTTTAGTGATTACAAACTCCTTTAGTTTTTGTTTGTCTGGGAAACTCTACATCTCCTTCTATTTTGAATGACTGCCTTGCTGGATAAAGAATTCTTGGCTGCATATTTTTCCAATTCAGCACATTGAATATATCCTGCCACTCCTTTCTGGCCTGCCAAGTTTCTGTGGATAGGTCTGCTGAGAACCTGATCTGTCTTCCCTTATATGTTAAGGACTTTTTTCCCCTGCTGCTTTCCTAATTCTTTCCTTGTCTGTGTATTTTGTGAATTTGACTATGATATGCCTTGTTGATGGTTGGTTTTTGTTGAATCTAATGGGAGTTCTCCATGCTTCCTGGATTTTGATGTCTGTGTCTTTCCCCAGGTTAGGAAAGTTTTCTGCTATGATTTGCTCATGTAACCCTTCCACCCCTTTTTCTGTCTCTTCCTCTTTCGGGATGCCTATGATTTGGATGATACTCCTTTTTAATGATTCACTGATTTCTCTAATTCTTAAATTGTGCTCTTTTGCCTTAGTTTCCTTCTTTTTTTCTGCTTCATTTTTCTCCATAAGTTTGTCGTTTATATCGCTGATTCGCTGCTCTGCTTGCCACTGTGGCATTCACTGGAAATTGCATCTCAGTTATATAATTCCTAATTTCATCCTGAAAAGATTTTACTTCTTTTATCTCTGCAGAAAGGGATTCTATCCTTTTTTTCAATCCCAGCTGGTATTTTTATTGTCAGTCTAAATTCTAGTTCAGACATCTTGCTTATATCTGTGTTGATTGAGTCCCTGGCTGTCATTTCTTCCTGGTCTTTCTTTTGGGATGAATTCCTTCATTTTGTCATTTTGGAGGAAGGGAAGGAATTAATAAAATTTAAAATAAATTAAAAAATTAAAAACACACACAAAATCAAATGGGTGTGTGTTTTGGTCTGGTTATTGAAAGAAGCTTGATAGAATAGAGAAAAAAGGGATAGAAAATAAAACCAAAAAAAAGTAAGAAAATGTTTAAAAATTTAAAAAAAGTATACAATAAAATAGAATAAAATGAAATGAAGAAAGTAGACTAGAAAGATTTCCAAAAACATAATAAAAAATATAGTAGAAAAAAATTAAAGGAAAATCTTTTTTATAAAAATGGAAAATAAAAATAATGTTTTTCTCTTCTGTATCCACGAATAAGAAAAGAAAAAAAAAAGATGGACTAGTGAACAGAATGAAATCTGAATGAAATTACATCCAGTTTCCCCTAGAAGTCAAACTATGAAGCACTTTATAGTCCATACAATAAGCGGCGGAGAGGCTCATGGTCCTCTTCTGGGGCTTGGTTGGCGCAGTTGGACAGGGCTTGGTGTAATGGCTCTGTTCTCCACTAGGTGGCATTGCTTAGCTTACTGGGGTCCATCGTTGTGGCTCGGGTACACGCGTATGCACAGGAGCAGGAGAGATGAAAATGGCATCAACCAGCTTCCGAGTCTCTAGCATCATTCTCTGTGCTCTCATCAACTGGCAATTAAGCACCCCTCCTTTGTCTCCAGCCTCGTTCGCTCCCCGCTTCTGCACTGTCTGTGAGCCAGCCTTCAGCCTGCCGGGCAGCACCTCCCTCCTGAATTTTATCTCAGACGGGGCTGTGTTTCCAAACCGCTCACTTCTGTGGGCCCTGCGGCTTGAACCTGTTCTGACCTTCTGGGGGAGGTCTTGCCCAGCAAAGGCCAGGTGCCAGCCTGCCCCAGGAACCCTCACTCAACCATGCTGCTGCAGAGGCACAGAGACTGTGGCCGGGTGCCAGCCCACCCCAGAAAAGTTTCGTGCAATTGTGTAGCAGCAGCGGGTCAGGGACTGTGGTAAATTGCAACACACACCTGGTGCCAGGCTTCACCGCACTCCAGCGTCCTTGTTCCAACACCGGCAAACATGGCTGTTCTCCAGGGTCCACTGGGACCTTTGCCTGTGGGGCGGCTGCACGCCTCTACCAAATGTCCTCCTGGCAGGGGAGCCGCCTCTCCCTTTGTGGCCTGAGGACCTCTGGGACCTTGCCGTCTACTCCTGAGGATTCGCCCTTCCTACCAGAGCTCCACCAGGTATTGGGCTGTGGTGTTTCGGACTCTACGCTCTCTTGTTGATAGAGTCGTAATTGTATTAAAACCTTCTCCTTTCTCCTTTCTCCCTTTCTTGTTCAGTCCCTTATAGGTGTTTCCACTCTTTCTCTCTCTCTCCAGCTGCTTTTGCAGGGAGCACTTGTCCTGTATTGTCCCCCTGTCTCTGTCCTATCTGCGAAAACAAAAATAGCTCCCTGCCCTCCGTGGTTTCTCTCTCCCCCAATTCACCTCTCCATGCTGCGAACCTGCTGAGTTCTGTGGCTCAAGTTATACAGATTGTTGTGTTAGTCCTCAGATCAATTTTCTAGCTGTGCAAAATGGTTTGGTGCTGATCTAGCTGCATTTCAGGGACGGGAGGGGCAGAGAACTTCCATGCTGTTCTGCCATCTTGGCCCCCTCAAAAACTGATATTCTCTTTTTTTTCTTTTCTGATATAGGCATGTAAAACTATTTCATTTTAAGCACCACTTTCGCTGCATCCCATACATTTTCATATGTTGTGCTTTTATTTTCATTCAGATCAAAAGACTTCCTAATTTCTTCTTTAACCCATGAGTTATTTAGAAAAGTGTTCATTAATTTTAAAATATTTTTGCTTCTCCAAAATTCCGTCTTATTGTTGATATCTAATTTAACTCCATTATGGTTGGGGAACAAACTCGGTATGATTTAAATGACATTAAATCCATTAAGACTTATTTTGTGACCAACCATATGGTCCATCATGGAGAATGTTTAAACAAGTGTGATTTATGCTTTTGTTGAGTGGACTGTTGGATAGACGTCTTTAGATCAAGTTGGTTCATAGTGTTGTTCAGTTCTTGTATGTCTTTGCTAATTTTTTTTGTGTTTTTTTTGTCAATTATTGAGACTGGAATATTGAAGTTTCCAGTGGTTATGGTTGAATTGTATCTTTTTCTTTCAGTTCTGTCAGTTTTAGTTTTGGGACTCTGTTATTAGGTACATATATATTTATAATTGTTATGTCTCTGCTGAATTAAGCTTTTTATCATGATAAAATATCTTTTTGTCACAAGTAACTTTTGTTTTTGTCTAGAAGTCTATTCTGTCTGACATTCGAGAGCTACTTCAACTCTGTGTGGTTACTTTTTGCATGGCATATCTTCTTACAATCATTTTGCTTTCAGTCCCTTTGTGTCATTGAATCTAAATTGTGCTTTTTAAACAGCACATAGTTTGGTCATTTAAAAAATCCATTTAGTTGGGGCGTCTGGGTGGGTCAGTCAACCAGCTAACTGACTCTTGATTTTGGCTTAGGTCAAAATCTCACAATTGTGAGACTGAGCCCTGGCCTGAGGGCTACTTAAGATTCTGTCTCTCCCTCTGCCCCTCCCCGCTCGTGCACAGTGCTCTCTCTCCCTCAAAAAAAAATCCATTCTGGTAATCTCTGCCTTATGATTAGAGTGTTTGTTTACATTCAGTGTAATTACTGATATGGGTAGGATTTACAATTGCAACTTTGTCATTTGTTTCCCATATGTCATATGTGTTTTTTGTTCCTGTGTTCCCTCATTACTGTCTTCTTTTATGTCATATAAATATTTTTTAGTGTACTGTTTACATTTCTTTGTTTTTTTATTTTTTTAAAAAAAAAATTTTTTTTTTCAACGTTTATTTATTTTTGGGACAGAGAGAGACAGAGCATGAACGGGGCAGGGGCAGAGAGAGAGGGAGACACAGAATCGGAAACAGGCTCCAGGCTCTGAGCCATCAGCCCAGAGCCCGACGCCGGGCTCGAACTCCCGGACCGCGAGATCGTGACCTGGCTGAAGTCGGACGCTTAACCGACTGCGCCACCCAGGCGCCCCTTCTTTGTTTTTTTAAACTATATTTTTTGGAATTATTTTCTTCGTGGTTTACAGTTAACATCTTCAAACAGCGTGGCCTATGCTTGTGCCTGCAGGAGTTCCTCCTAGGACACATGTCACACTCCATATCTTTCATCCCAAGGGAAAACCCCTCCAGAACCATCTATCTCCAGCTCCCTTGGGGGTTTGCTCAGGGAATTTGGGGCACATAGGTCCCAGACTTGCTACCTGGGCCTGGGAAAATCACCCCTTGCCTGCAGTGTGCCTTAATTTATTCTAGGGCTCTGGGGTGCTGTGTTAGTGTTTTGTTTTTTTCTTAATTTAATTTTTTCCAGTTTTGAGAAAAAACTGACATATATCACTTTATAAGTTTAAGGCATACAGCATGATGACTTTATATACATTGTGAAATGATGTTGTTTTACACTAAGAAAAGGGTAGTTAATCCCCCTTTCCCAAAAAAGTTGTCTTGTAAAATGTCCCCCAGTGTTGATTTGCATGGTTACTTCCCCAGGGTATTAACCTTTTCCTTCCTTCTCTGTATTTCCTGTATCCTGGAAGTTTGTCTAGAGGTTTGATCAGGTTCTGGTAACATTTCTGGCAAAAACATTTCATGGTTGGGCACCTGGGTTCAGCATGTGACTCTTGAGCCCCATGTATGGTGTGGAGTTTACTTAAAACAACAACAAAAACAAAACACTTCATGGTGGTGTTATTATGTTTCATACTGTGTTCCAGGAGGCACTTAATGCCAAGATGATGCTAAGTTTGATCATTTGGTTAGGGTGGTGACTGTCAGATCTTTTTTATTGTAAAGGTACATTTTTCTCTCTTAAGTTACTTTGTAATTTATGGCATGATTCTTTAAAAAAAATTTTTTTTTTTAACGTTTATTTATTTTTTTGGGGACAGAGAGAGACAGAGCACGAACGGGGGAGGGGCAGAGAGAGAGGGAGACACAGAATCAGAAACAGGCTCCAGGCTCTGAGCCATCAGCCCAGAGCCCGACGCGGGGCTCGAACTCACGGACCGCGAGATCATGACCTGGCTGAAGTCGGACGCTTAACCGACTGCGCCACCCAGGCGCCCCTGTAATTTATGGCATGATTCTTTAGCATCATGCTAATTTCTTACTCTCCAACAACCTTTTGTTCTAATGGTTTTAGTGTCCATTAATGAGTTTTGCCTGAATTGATCACTGGGGATTGCAAGAGAGTTCTTTGCCAGTTCTATCATTTCGTCTGCATTTATTTTCTGGCATTCTCCGGTAAAGATCTTTTTATCTCCTTCCACTTTATCACTGTGGACTCACATCTTTAAAAAAGTATTACTCAGTGTGTTACAATCAATTTCAGTCCTTCTTCTTCTTATTAAATTGTCCCCCATTTGGCCACGGGGAGCCCTTTCAGCCTGGCTCCTGTGTCCTGTGGCCATGTCCCCCTTAGTCTTTGAACATTTTTGTGCTTTCTGGCCCAACATGATGTCCATGCTTACTTCCCAGCCCCAGCCTGGAAATCAACTATTTTCCAAGTAGTCTTAGTGTTGGGAATGGTATTTAGAAACCAAGAGCTGGGAATTAGATGTTTTGTGTTATCTTGAACATGGATTGTGCAAAGTTGGCATTTGATATGTTTAGTCTAGTTCATGGGTGTGGGGCTGTTGGACTTTTATCTGGCTTTCAGACTCTCTCTTTGTGTGGAAACCCAAACTGATTGATAAGTAGATCTCTATGATCTTGGTGCTGAAAGATGGTGATCAAGAGGCATTGACTATTGGTTCTCATTTGAACTTACAGCCATCATGATGTTTTGTTGTTGTTACTGTTGTTTTTAGTATGAGAAAAGAGTAAACAGTCTATGAGTAGCTGACATGTCTAATTCATACAATTCTCTTATTCCAAATGACTGACAGAGTGCCTCACGTGTTGAAGGCTTTCAATAAATAATTTTTGAATAAATAAATTACTAAAGCATCATTGTATAAATAGTTATTGCCTTCATCATAATTCAAGCTGTAGCTTAATGTCATCAGGAGACTAAGCAGTAAATATACAGAGATTCATGAGCTATAAATTATAAAACAGGCTTCACTACGTATTACAATACAGATAAATGATATCTACAGAGCCTACTTTGTTTATAAATTGAACAAACGGGAATATTTCCATAATTATAGGATTACTTTAAGGACACAGAGCAAAAATTATCTTAAAACATTAAGGAAATATATATTGGTAGATAAATGTCATTAACAAAGGGAAAATGAATAATGTGAGAAGTAACCAGTTTATTCTTATCAGTGAGAAAATGGGCAAAGTTAGGCATTGTTTTTTCTTCTTAATTTTATTTTAATCCAAGTTAGTTAACATACAGTATAGTATTGGTTTCAGGAGTAGAACCCAGTGATTCATCACTTACATATAATACCCAGTGCTCATCCCAATAAATACTTTTCTTAATGCCCATCACCCATCTAGCCCATCCTCCCACCCACCTCCAGCAACTCTCAGTTTTTTCTCTGTATTTAAGAGTCCCTTATGGTTTACCTCCCTCTCTGTTTTTATCTTATTTTTTCCTTCTCGTCTGCTATGTTCATCTGTAAAACTGGGCACTGTTTGCAACTTTATTTTACCTGC
The DNA here is from genome assembly GCF_014898765.1 of Herpailurus yagouaroundi. NCBI lineage: Eukaryota > Metazoa > Chordata > Mammalia > Carnivora > Felidae > Herpailurus > Herpailurus yagouaroundi. The sequence continues at coordinate 8,285,636 of NW_024412400.1, forward strand.
ACTCAGCGGTATTGTCATATGAGTACGACATTAGCTCTAGAAATAAAGGGCAAAAAAACAAAGATGATTTGAGTCATTTCAGTTCATCCAGCTGGACACACACAGACCAGAAAATAGTCTCATTTTGTTGTTGTCAGGATCAACTGAGAGGTCGTCTGACTTTTCTGGTATGCCAGTATCTAGAGAGGGGATTGAGTCCTGCTCAAATCTCCATTCTAATCTTTATTCTACTTGAAAAAAGATCCACAGAGATTCACCAATTATTAACAGTTTCCATATGTGGTTTATTATTCTCTCTCTCTCTCTCTCTCTCTCTCTCTCCCTCGATAGACATATGTGCACCCACAGTATTTTTTTTCCCTGAACCATTTGAGGTTAAGTGCAGACATCATGTCCCTTCACCCCTAAATACTTCCATGAATATATCCAAGAGCAAGAACATATTCTTTTAAAAAAAAATTTTTTTTTAACACTTACTCATTTTTGAAAGGCAGAGAGAGACAGATCGTGAATGGGGGAGGGGCAGAGAGAGAGGGAGACACAGAAACAGAAGCAGGCTCCAGGCTCTGAGCTGTCAGCACAGAGCCTGACGCGGGGCTCGAACTCACGGACCATGAGATAATGACCTGAGCTGAAGTTGGCCGCTTAACCGACTGAGCGACCCAGGCGCCCCAAGAACATTTTCTTAATGTAACCTCAACATAGTTGTCAAATTCAGGAAACCAAACATAGAGCCAATACTATTTTCTAACTTATTGTCTGCATTCCAATCTCACCAATTATTTCATTCGAGTTGTTTACAGATATTTTTATTTCTAGTCCAGGATCATACATTGCATTTGGTTTTCATATCGCCCTAGAGTTTTGAAATTTGGAACAATTCCTCAGCTTTTCTTTGTCTTTCATGACTTTGGCATTAACAGCTTGGCTTTCTCTGAAGTTTTCTCATTATTAGATTCAGATTATGCATTTTGGCCAGAATATCCCAGAAGGGATATTGTGTCCTTCTCAGTGCACCTTATCATGAGGCATATAATGCGGATTGATTTCATTTTTGATGAAACAAACATCAATCATTTGTTAAGGTTATTTCCATTGGATTTTTCCACTGTTAAAGTAGACTATTTTTCCTGTTGTAGTTGATAAGTACTTTTGTGGGAGATATTTTGGATTTATATAAATATCCTGCTCCTTATCAAACTTGTACCTATTCTTGCTTGAATCATCACCCTGATTTTTAAATATAGATGATATATACCTGTCTGTATAATCTGTGGGGCATAAGACAGGACTTTAATCAAGTTTTATAATTCTACTAAATTATCCTTGGCAGGTGAAATGGCTGCAGAATGCCATTTCTGAAGCAAACTTCAGACTATTTATTCAGTAGACTGACAAGCCAATCAGGTGAAAGCTGCCAGATATTGCTAAAACAGAGCTGTAAACAACACCAGGGGAGGAAAGAATCAATTCTAGCCGAGACCGAAACCTCTTAAGTCCTCAGGTGGCGATTTTCCTGCTGCTCAGAGCCAGGGACACCTTGACGAGGATGACCCTCCAGATGACCTGCCATTATTCTTGGGACAGGCAGGACCCTTTATCCCTCTGTTGATTTACTGAATGGTTATTTAAAAATATGCTTAGTTTCCAAGGCTGAGGTTCTTTCCTAGGGAGAAGTTCCATTTCTTCATGAAGAATCTTTAGACCTGTAAGGGATGTATGTTGATCACACCCACATTTGTATCCCTCCAGTGCCTGGCATTGAAGGGCAGAGAGGTCCCTCACTCACCGGGACAGCTGGGCTTGGGTTTTCTTTGGCTCACTGCATACAGTGCATTTACTCTTCTCTAATGAGAACATTTGTTTTATTATTCATTGGTCATGTGTGGTATGGCTCTTTGATATACATCATATGCAAAAATGGTGATTCAGAAAGAAGATCCCAAATTGGGTGATTTGTCAGTGACAAAGTCCTGCTGGTTTTTTCTAAGTATCTGTGGCTTGAGGTTGGAATTATTCTCACGGCTAAATAACAGGACAGTTATTTTCATTCATTTCTTCACTGGCAAGGAGAATTAATGCCTATGGGCTTGCACAAAGATTTACATACAAGGGGAGTCTCCATAGCATTAGTCATGTAAAGAAAACTGAAGACCAGAATAAATGTTCCTCAGGCTAAAAAAAATAGCTATTATGATGGCAAGAGATGAAACCTAGTTTTTTATTGAAATATAATTTGTATGCAATGAAATGCACATATCTTAAGCATTTGCTGAGTTTTGGCAATTGTATACATCTGTGTACCATCGCTAATCCAAGACAAAGAACATTTCAGTCATCCCAGAAAGTTCCCTCCTGTCCCTGCCCAGTGAATACCCAGAGGCAGCCACTATTCTTATTTTTATCACAACTTTTCCCTGCAAAGTACCCATTATTCTAACCTGTGTCTCAAAATATTCATTTTGTCTGTTTTTGATCTTTATACAAATGGCATCATATAGCATATATTCTTTTGTGGTCTAGCTTTTCTTTTTTCTTTTCTTTTCTTTTCTTTTCTTTTCTTTTCTTTTCTTTTCTT
>NW_024412400.1:8288223-8393229 GCF_014898765.1 Herpailurus yagouaroundi
CAGGGCTTGAGCTCACCCTAAGTGAGGCTCCAGGTGACCTGATGTGGGACTTGAACTCATGAACTATGTGATCATGTGTGGTCTAGTTTCTTGACTTAACATTGTCTGTGAGATTCATCCATCTAGTGGTAATTGTTTTTAATTGCTGTGTAGTATTTCCCAATATTATTTTGAAGCAAATTCAAGATATCATATGATTCCATTCATAAATATCTCAGTTGGTAACTCTAAAAGGCAAGTGGTTTCAAAGGGCCCTACATTATCATGTGTAAAAGAAATGGGCACACATTCTCTGACATAATTTCTGATTCTCTGTCTGGCAGGAATGTTGAGGGTTTAGTCCAGGCTAGATCTGGAATATGGGGGGTTGGGAGCTTGCCTATGGCAGAGGGGTATGGAGTGAGAGGAAAGCATTTATGAACCCCTGGTGGGGTGCTGGGGAAGGGAAGGTCACACAGAAAAAGGGAGGAGGAGGATGATATAATCCTGTGGTCAGTTTGGGTCAGGAATGCTATGGGGCTGGGAGCTTGGTAAATGTATAGGGGGTAAATGAGTGATGACATCTGTGACCTTGGACAGCAAGACACCCTGTTGTCTACTCCTTCTGCCTTTTATTTTTTGGATTTCCAGCTGCCAAACCATATACCATAAGAAGCATTTATTACCGCACCCCCACCCCTCCCCTGCAAAAAGAAGGATTTATTCCCTTTAAGTGTGTTTTTGTTAAATATAGCTTTATTATTTATGTTATAGCTTGCCTTAGGACACACTATCTCTCAACCCCAAATACCTTTGTTCCTCCTTTGTTTAAAATCAGTCTCATTCACACACCCACCCCCTCTTTTTTGTTGGAATTTAATTCGACTAGAAGAGATTGGTCTCTTCTCCCAGGTTATCGTGACTCTGCCCACATTCTGTCTTTTCTTGTTCATTAAAACAGGTTCTTGCCCATTTTAATTTCCTATTCCAAAAATGGTGTGTATCAGCCCAATCCAACATGCAAATCAGTAACAGCACATTTCATGTTCTTGATATATTTCCCCGTGCTTGCCTCTGTTTCTGCTGCCCTCCTGCTGTTTTCCTGCCCGTGTGTTCTTTTATTCTGTTGATAGCTTTCATTTTGGCCTACCCTTCGCATCTGGCCCTGCAAGCTGGGCTGTGGTTCTGCACTGCGGTTGGGCTGTTCAGCGATTGGACTCTTTCCAGCCCCCGCCAAATGCTGTCTCTTTCTGTAGCAGGAGGATGAGCTTAGGATGTCTTTTACGGTGCCTTGGCTGATATATTTTGCTTTGAGTGCAAAAGCTCATGCCAACTTGAAATGCTGTCTGTGCTCTGTATTTAATAATAATAATAATGATAGAAAAAGCCACATAATTTTCGGGCCATCTTTGAGCAGAGCCCTCTCCGGTGGCCATTATTTTGCAATAATATTCAAAAAGGTTTATCGATTACATTGCAAAATGTCTTCGTGAATTTTCTGTTCTCCTAACATTTTTTTCCACTTGCTATCTCATGTATCATTTTTCCCTCAGTAGAAGTGAAAATTTAAAACTGAGAATTGCAGCTGATGACCAGGGTTAGTGTTCTTCAAGCTAAAAAACAAAAACAAAAACACTATTTTATGCTGGTAAGAGACTAAATCTAGCTTTTATTGAAATATAATTAGTGCCCAATAAAACGCAGATATTCTAAGCATTTGATTAGTTTTGACAGTTACCTACACCCATGTACCACCACCAAAACAAGATCACGAACATTTCCGTCTGCTGGATTACTCCTGTCTGTCCCCTTCCAGTCAATTCCTGGCTCCCAGATGTAGCCACTGTCCCGATTTCTGTCACCATAGATTAGTTTTGCCTGTTGTTGACCATTGTGTAAATGCATTATGTGTCCTTTTGTGTCTCTCTTTTTCGCTTTTGTGCTTAGCGTGTCTCTGCGATTCATTCATATTGTGTGTTATCTATAGCCCGTTCTCTTTAACGGCTGGATAGTAGTCTGTTGTATATTTACACAATGTTTTTCCATTCTCCTGTTGATGGGTTGTTGGGTGGTTGGGACTATTTTGGACAAAGTTGCTCTGAACATTTGTGAACGAGTCTTTGCAAGAGTGTGGTAGGCTCTAAGCTGGCTCCCAGTGATCCCTACCTCCCGGCACTCGCACTCTTATACAGGCTCTACCCCTCGGGTGTGGGCAGAACCTACGACTTGCTTCTAACCCATAGAATGTGGCAAAGGGGATGGGATGCTGCTTCTGTGATTACCTTTCAGAAGATTGTATCTTCCATCTGGCCGGCAGACTCGATTGACTTTCTTGCTGGCTTTGATGAAGTATGTGCTCTATGAGGAGGCCCGCACGGCAAAGAACTAAGGGCAGCCTCTGGCCAATAACCAGCAAGAAAATTGAGGTCCTTGGCTGGGGGCCTGCAAGAAAGGAGCTGCATCCTGCCGGCAACCCCACAAACTCGCAAGTGGGTCTTTCCCCAGTCAAGCCTCACATGAGACCCCGGCCCTTGGAAGACACCTTGATGATAGTTTTGTGCTAGATGTTGAAGCAGAGGACCCAGCTGTGGCTGGACTCCTGACCCACAGAAACTGTGAGATAGTAACTCAGTGCTGTTAGAGCTGCTAAGTTGGTGCTAGGATTACACAGCAATAGGTAGCTAACAGAGTGGGCTTATGTCCTTATTTCTCTTGGTTACATATCTGTAAGTGGAAGGCCTAGATCACACGGTGGGTGTACATTGAAACGTTGAACTTGTGAAGAAACTGCACGCTGTTTTCAAGCGGTTGTGTCTCTGACACTCTCACGAGCTGGTGTGAGTCCTGCCTACTCCACAGCCTTGGCAACATTTTGTGTCACTGGCCTTGACTTTGCATTCTAGTGGGCTTGCAATTACACCTTCATGTGGTCTGAGTTTGTATTAGTTGATGACCAGTGACAAATAAACCTGTTTTAACCAGTGGAGCACCGCATTCAAATTTTGTTCTTCTTCCAGGAGAAATGCATCTTGTTTGTTGACTCCATTTGTTGTTGTTATCTGAGATACACAGATGAAAAGACAGGGTTCCTATCTTCAGGAAACTCATAATGAAAACATCAACATATAATTATGCATAAAATGTAATGGGGAATAGTGGATGTGAGGTATCTATCCGGTACAGGTAGAAAAATGAGTAATTCGGTATACTTGTTGCTGGGGAGGCAACCTGAACCAACATGTTCTAAGGCAGGTGCTCATACATTTCATCTTAAGATAAGCAGTTGGGCTTACAGACTGGTATCAGTTGAGATGGGCTAGGCTGTGCTGTAGAAACAAGCAGCCCACCATATTTCAGTGGCTTAAAATAATAAAGCCTTCTTTCTCTTAAAAAAAAAAAATATTCATTGGGGCGCCTGGATGGCTCAGTAGGTTCAACGTCTGACTTCAGCTCAGGTCATGGTCTCGCGATTCATGAGTTCCAGCCCCACGCTGGGCTCTGTGCTGGCAGCTCAGAGCCTGGGTCCTGCTTGGGATTCTGTGTCTCCCTCTCTCTCTCCCCTCCCCTGCTCACACTCTGTCTCTGTTTCTCTCTCAAAACTAAATAAACACTAAAAAAATTTTTTCTTAAAAACTTTAAAAAAATATCTACTCTTTTTTTTTTATATGAAATTTGTTGTCAAATTCGTTTCCATACAACACCCAGGGCTCATCCCAACAGGTGCCCTCCTCAATGCCCATCACCCACTTTCCCCGCGCCCCCCCCCCCACCCTCCATCAACCCTCAGTTTGTTCTCAGTATTTAAGAGCCTCTTATGGTTTGCCTTCCTCCTCTATAACTTTTTTTCCTCCCCTTCCCCTCCCCCATGGTCTTCTGTTAAGTTTCTCAGGATCCACATATGAGTGAAAACATATGGTATCTGTCTTTCTCTGTATGATTTATTTCACTTAGGATAACACTCTCCAGTTCCATCCACATTGCTACAAAAGGCCATATTTCATTCTTTCTCATTGCCACGTAGTATTCCATTGTGTATATAAACCACAATTTCTTTATCCACTCATCAGTTGACATTTAGGCTCTTTCCATAATTTGGCTATTGTTGAAAGTGCTGCTATAAACATTGGAGTACAAGTGCCCCCATGCATCGGCACTCCTGTATCCCTTGGGTAAATTCCTAGCAGTGCTATTGCTGGGTCATAGGGTAGATCTATTTTTAATTTTTTGAGGAACCTTCACACTCTTTTCCAGAGCGGCTTGCATTCCAGTTTGCCTTCCCACCAGCAGTACAGGAGGGTTCCCGTTTCTCCACATCCCCTCCAGCATCTATAGTCTCCTGATTTGTTCATTTTAGCCACTCTGACTGGCATGAGGTGGTATCTCAGTGTGGTTTTGATTTGTATTTCCCTGATGAGGAGTGACATTGAGCATCTTTTCATGTGCCTGTTGGCCATCTGGATGTCTTCTTTAGAGAAGGGTCTATTCATGTCTCCTGCCCATTTCTGCACTGGATTATTTGTTTTTCAGGTGTGGAGTTTGGTGAATTCTTTATAGATTTTGGATACTAGCCCTTTGTTCTATATGTCACTTGCAAATATCTTTTCCCATTCTGTTGGTTGCCTTTTAGTTTTGTTGATTGTTTCCTTTGCAGTGCAGAAGCTTTTTCTCTTCATCAGGTCCCAATAGTTCATTTTTGCTTTAATTCCCTTGCCTTTGGGGATGTGTCAAGTAAGAAATTGCTGCGGCTGAGGTCAGAGAGGTTTTTTCCCGCTTTCTCCTCTAGGGTTTTGATGGTTTCCTGTCACTCATTTTTGAAAGAGAGAGCACAAGCAAGGGAGGGGCAGAGAAAGAGGGGGACAGAGGATCCAAAAGGGGCTGTGCGCTGACAGTGGTGGAGCCCGATTAGGGGCTCAAACCACGAACTGTGAGGTCATGACCTGAGCCAAAGTCAGATGCTGAACCGACGGAGCCACCCAGCCACCCAATAAAGGCTTATTTCTTGTTCATATGCACGTCCGTGGCGGGTTGCTCTGTGACTCTGCTCTGCACCCTGGTTGTTTTCATTACAGAACTCTGGGTGACAAAGTGCCTGCCACCTGGGGTATTGCCTGTCACCGAAAGCTCGACAAAGCTAGAACAAGTTCATTTTGTAACACATTCACACTTGTCTGTTTTTTTCCAACCGAAGGAATGACTCAGAGGGCAGGGATATATAATCTCATTATCCACAGGTTAAATTACCTGAAAGAGACAAATCTGGATTTAGGCCAGATCTTATGATTCTAAAGCTAATGCTCCTCCCTACCCCCACCGTGGTGTCCCAAATGATCCTTGAAATACTATTTTTTCATTTACTTACCTGCTCCATGGTTTTTTACTCTATTTCTGAGCCTTAAATATTCCCTTATTTGTATTTCATCAGTATGGGTCAGATATCTCATGTAAGAAGAATTTATTTAGCATGCCTGTTTATTTATATACAGATGAGTGTTTTCAATTTCCTCCTTCCCAGTTCAGAAAGCTCTGTTGGTAATGAATTTTCATTAAAGTAGTACAAGATTGGAAAATAAAATAAGCTTCAACACATTTTCCAAAATAATCAACACAAACCCGATGTGAGAACCAAACAATTATTACCTTCAGAATTAGCTCCAGATTATTAAAATGCAATTAGGTTTGGAAAAGTAACCCAGCAGGGGGCCATGTTTATATTTTCTCATTTTCACAATAAATTTTCTCAGTGTATAGGGGATGCCCCCCTCCACACTCTCTTCCTAATATCTGAACAATACCCAGGACTCCAGGGCAAAATAATTGCTTTCTTCCTCTATTGACTCCAAAGATACCAATCAGATAACGATCAGATACTCAGTCAGATATGGTCAGGTGTGGCCTGTAGATGTGTTGTATGTGGTTCACCTTATTTATAACTTAAAAAAATTAACCACCAATACTTAAACATCTCTTTAGAAAATTTTTTTTAAAGTGTATTCATTTTTGAGAGAGAGAGAGAGACAGAGAATGAGCAGGGGAGGGGCAGAGAGAGAGGAAGACACCGAATCTGAAGCAGGCTCCAGGCTCTGAGCTGTCAGCACAGAGCCCGACGCGGGGCTTGAACCCACGAACCATGAGATCATGACCTGAGTCGAAGTTGGACGCTCACCTGAACTGAGCCACCCAGGCGCCCCAATACTTAAACATCTTGCATACAAATTTGGATTTGCAGCTTCTGGAAAACCAGAAGAGCTGGCAGACCCCAGGCCCCACTCCCCTGTGGCAGCACGTGGCTGGGTGGTGGGTCCCCCTTTGGGAGGGCCATGTGTCAGATCCCTACTGTCCCCAGAGGTGGCCTTTGAGTTTCCTAACTGAGGGCAAAGAGGAACTGGGCCGTTTCTCAACATGTCTTTCTCCTGGATTCTCCTCATCTTTCCAGCCCCAGCTGTCAGAAGCCTCTGGATGCACGAGCTGCTTGGTAGGGAAGCTTCCCTGAGAGTTGCCTGCAGGGCTAAGAGCCAGACCCCAGAGCAGTGGGTAGCAGTGAATTCAGCTCAGGGCGGTGCCCACATTCCCTTCGTCCCTGTCATGGACTTCAGGCGGCGCCTGGCTTTCTCTTGACTTGTGCCCTGGCTTGCCTTTCTGCTTCTGTGCTTGTCACAGGGACAGTCCACCTCTTGTTGGGTCCCACGAGATGCACAGGCTCTCAGAGCTGGCTGTGCCTTTCCCTTCCCTGAGAGGGCTGTTCCGGATTCCCGCTCACCTGCAGCTCCCCGATGGCAGCCTCAGCCCACAGCCTGGCCACTTCCTCCGGCCCTGTTCACCGCTCAGGCTCTCGAGTGGGCGTGACGCTGTTTGAAGTTCTCACTGGCTTGAATTTGGTTCTTTGTTTGCACAGAGTAAGTCTGGAACAGGGTCTTTGGCTCAGGAAGCTGGAAGATGAATTGACCAATGGAACAGAATAGAGAGTCAAGAAACTGACCCATGCATATACAGTCACCTGATTTATGACAAAGGTAACTCTGCAGTGTAGTGGGGACAGGATGGTCTATTTATTTATTTATTTACTTTTTTTTTTTTTGAAAACTTATTTATTTATTTTGAGAGAGAGCATGCACAAGCTGGGGGAGGGGCAGAGAGAGAGAGAGAGAGAGAGAGAGAGACAGAGGCAGAGAATCCCAAGCAGGCTCCACACTGTCAGCACAGAGCCTGACGTAGGGCTCAAACCCACGAACTGTGAGATCATGACCTGAGCTGAAATCAAGAGTTGGCGGCTCAACCGTGAGTCACCCCCGTGCCCCAGGATCAGTCTTTTTAATACAACTGTTGGGTCAACTACATATGAATCTGGGGGGAAAACCGTCTCTCTTTACCTCTACCTCACGCATACACAACCATCGAGGTGGCTTTCAGAAGAAGGTCTCTGAGAGAATACAGAGGAGAACACCCTTGTGACCTAGAGTCGCATTTGTTTATTTAGTTCATTTGTTCTTAGTCATGCAACACAGAGCAGGATTGGGAGCACACTGTATACTGGACTCTGCTGGGCAGCAGGGATGCGAGAGTGAAAAGACCGAGTCCCTGCCCTCAAAGAACACAGTTGAGTCAGGGTGAGGAGAAAAGGCACAACGACAAAGTGTGACGAGAGCCATAGCAGAGGGAGCCCAGAGCTGGGGGCCCCAGGTCAGCCCAGGATAGGAGGAGAGCGAGCTGTCTGGAGTAGGGGAGGGGGTGTGTGAAGGAGGAGGTCGCGGGGGGGGGGCGGGGGTGGGGGGAAGAGCACGCCATGCAGAGAAACCGGCATCTACAGAGGCAGGGAACTGTATGGCACGAGGATTGCTATCCATTTCTTCGAAGTGCGGAGAAATTCTCTCGGCTTATTTGCCGGATTCCTGCAGAGAAATATCACTTGTTTGCTTGGCACATTCACCGTGACGCGATGCGACATCCGCGATGGGTCCGATCGTAGTTGTACAGATGGGGAACAGGTGGACCTGGCGCCCTCGGGTCGCTTGTTCAAGTCTAGTGCTCCCCTAGACGCCACCTAGAGCTCCAGCGAGGCTGGAGGAATTAGAGCTCAGGTATTTGGACGCCTACTCCTGTATTCTTTCCGCTAGGCCAAGTGGTTGTCAGTTCAGCCCCGGCCAAGCCTTTGGGACGGCAGAGAGCCTTGTAGGTTTTGAGAACAAGAGGAAAGATGCTCCAAGCTGTCTTGGGTCAGGTTTATAATTAGGCGATACGTGCCTTCTGGCTGCCTGGCATAGTTAAATCGAAGGGACTGGCACACAGCAGGTTGTACGGACAGGGTCACAGAGGACGAGGGCCACAAGTGCGCTGAGTGCATAGTGCCCATTTTACGCTAAATGGCTAAACGTGAGAAGGTGGCTTTGGAAGGAAATGCTCGCTTGGACGCCATGCCCAACACCGGCCACTAGGTGGCGCTCGGATGCAGGCGTAAACGGGAGGGTTTTGCAGCTTAGGGTAGGTGAACGTGCGGGTGTCTGTAACAGAAACCAGAAGGAGGCAGGGAGACTTGGACACACACACAGGGTGACAACCTCCCCTTGCTGGCTTGCCAAAATCTGCCGTAGTTCATTCGCAAACCCCGGGCTGAATGTCCCTGTAGACCTCACTAGGTCTGTTTGCCCTGAAACCAGCGGGGGGCCGGCAGGAGGCGCAGTGGGCTCTCACCCTTGCCCTGTCTGCGCTCACCGATGGGAACCCCGAACAGCTGGACTCCCCCACGTGTGTACGACACGTGCTTGGGTGCAAATCAGCAAGGACTATCCTTCTGATGGCGAAATTCCAAACGGCCCCAATCAGACCCATTCCGTGGCGTTCTGTTTTGTTATCCATTGGGAAATCTGTGTGGATGACAAGCGAGCCTCTTGAACACTTTGAGACCCCAGTTTTCTCACGTGTGATGTGGGGATAATTACGGCTTGTAGCTCCTAGGGCCACTGTGAGCATCATGTGAAAGAACCAAGAGAGCTTTGCAAACTGTAAAGTGCTCTATATGCTTACTGTAGCTCTCTGCTCCTAGCACCGTATTTTTGTTTGCTATTTTCTCCTCTTCCTGCTCCTGGCTAGCATTTGTCACGTGCCAGGCAACGCTCAAAGTGCTTCATCGTTCGAACATCTCCCTGTGCCCCGTAAGGCAGTGCTTCTGTATCCCCACCAGGCTAGTCAGTGGCAAAGGGGAACTTCAAACCCAGGCTATGGCTTCAAAACTTACCCCCTCACCACGGCCCCAGGTGGCCTGTCTTGATCAAAGACACGTTGCTGCAATGGAAAACCATGTGCGTTATTTTCCATATTTTCATTTATTACCAGCTGGAGGCTTAAAAGTGCTTTCCCTGTGGTTCTCACCTCTGTTAGACACACCTGCAGCCTTGGGGCTCCTCTTTGGGCTTGGCTGTCCTTCACTCCCCGTCTACTCCTCCCTCCTGGATGTACTGGCAGAGGGGAGGAGGGCTGAGGGGAAAACTGGAGAAGCAGGATGGGGGTGCTCTGTTCTCTGGGTCCAGCAGGGGCCCTGAGGAGAGATCGGGTCAGAGAGGTGTGTGGGCCCCTTTAGAAGAGTCCGGAAAAGGAAGGAACGCCCAAGGGTGCACCACGGGGTCGTAAGTGCAGAGAACCAAATGCTCCCCAGAGCACCGGGCTGCTCCCTGTGACAGCAGGGAGCAGGCAGGCCAGGGGGCTGGGCTGTCCTGAGCCGTGGGGGCAGAGGTCCTGTCACACTAGATTAAACATGAATCACTTGGGGGCTCCTTGCCGCGCCTGGCCTCTTCTAAAGGTCGCCGATCCCAAGCGTCTGGCATTACGATTTGTCCTGGCAGCCAAGCAAGACGTCTCTGGTTAGGGGTCATCTCAGAGTGATTTTACACACTCAGTCCCCGTTTAAGGGGTCACAGCCCAAGACGGCTACAACAGGGGACGAAATGCAGGGCCGTCAGGACACTCCTTGCTCTGCAAACCTGCCCTGAGCCCTGCCTGGGGTGTGGGAATTAGGGAGCCTCCCTCCAGCCTCTTGGCAGTTGTACCATCCTGGCCACTCCCAGCCTGAGGTCGCAGGGTGTGAAGACCCCCAGTTTGGCCCTGCGGGCTCACAGGCCCTTCCTTCTTGCTGGTCTGCTCTGGAAATACTATTCCATCTTCCCCGAGACAGGAATTGTGGCAATGGTGGCCGCAGCACACAGGGCCACGGAAGGGGCGCTGGGTATCAAACACTGACACTGAAGCAAGCAGGTGCATTCACTGGGCAAAGCACTCTGCCTCTTGGGACCTGTGATTTTTCATCTGTAGCAAGGGTCAAAGTCTCCACCTCGCAGGGTTAAAGATTGAGTGAGACAGTTGTGTGTAACGCTGAGGCCCAGGCCAGCTCAGTCTTTCCGGCTGTGATCTGGCACGTCGCAGAGGACCGTTCTCCTGCCACCCGGGGCCAGAGGGACAGAAAGCCTCCACCCACCGTTCGGCAGAGGCCCGGCTGAGCCCGGGGGACCCAGCCTTGGCTGGCGTCCCGGGAGCGCTGCAGCTCACGGCCTGCAGGGGGCAGCAGCGGGACGCGAAGGGGAGGCCAGGCCTCTCCCTGGCGGGCCAGCTGGCTTTCCCTGCAGTCTGGGATAGAAAGTTCTCCTTTGCATCAGTGAATGCAGCTTGGGTCGATTTGTTTTCAAATGGGTGATGTCTGAGATTCCTTTATGAAAGCGCTTCACATCTGGCATTCAAAGAAAATCATCAGTCTAGACTCTCCGGCCTGATAGGAGCTTGTATGAAATTTGGGCCCATCTTTCCAGTAAAAGTGCCTCCCTGCTCCAAGGCTTTGAGCCACCCTCTCTCCCTCCTTCTCTTCTTGTGACCTTTTATCTCAGCGGGAGCCCTGACTAGAAAGAGGGTTCTGGAAATGTGGTGTGTTTCTCATTAAGTTTCTGCTGCATAAAAGTCACGTGATACAAGGCTCTTTTTTTTTTTTTTTTTTTTTACCCCCCTTTCCCTTCTTTCTTTACCCTGTGTATCTACAATAACTCCTACTGCTTAGGTTTTATTTAATTTGAGATGATTGAAGACCGAAATCTTGTTGATAGGAAGATGCTAAAAAATCTGTTTCTAGGGTGCCAGTGGTATGTTTGGTTCACTTTTCCTTGGTGTTGAGATGGGTGAACAGAATCCCAAATAGCATCAGTTCTCTGCGAGACTCCAAATGCTCCCCTTTTCCTTCTGATTCCAAATCTGAAATTTTCTTTCTTTAAAACTCGAAGCTTTGACTTGGAGCTGTTAAGGTAGGAGGCTGCCGAGTGGGCCCTGAGGAACCCCTGGGGGTCTGCAGGGAATCTCGCGGCTCTGGGAAGGTCATTGCTGTGATCCAGCGGCTCCCGTCCCTGCATCTGCTGAGATGCTCTCATCTGAGCTCAGTGGTCTGTGGCAATGAAGGTGAGACAGAGGGGGAGACAGGGAGAAAGAGAGAGAAGAGACCACAGATCCTGGTCACTGCCAAGTCTCTGTTACCTTCCCCCGGAATTCGAGAGGCTCCAACCCTACCCTGTCCCTGTGAAATGTAAAGTGATGGGTCAGAGTTGGTGCAGCTGGTATCTCAAAATAGGCCCATGGCTTCCTGCCTAACGCAAAGACCTGGGAGAGGGGGAAGCCAGGGACATGGGGGCAGGTGAGCATTCCAGTCAGGGTGGTGTGAATCCAGAGTTTCTCCTCACCCCTTGCTGTTCAGTGCTCGGCCAGTGGGACCTAGTCTTGGCAATGAGAGGGCCTGGCTTTCTTCTTCCTTTGAAGAACAAAGGGAGCCGTGGGTCAGCATCACCCTCGTGGCCTTGTAGTGGTCCAGAGACCGGCCCAGAGACCCCGTGCCTCACGAGGCTGGCGCAGAGGCTGATCTACAGGCGGGAATGCTGCCGCCCGCCTCTGCTCCTGGCTTTCTGCCGGCATATGCCCTTCCCTTCTCCTCCTGGGGGTCATGTTACCCTCTATTCCCCACATTCACAGAAACCTTTGGGATTCAGCCTGGCCATGCGAGCCTGAGTTCTGAACAACGGAAAGGAAATGAGGAGTGGGGCATCTCTGCCACTAACTTCTTGTGGGATTGGGGCAAGTCCTTGGACAGCCCTCTGTGTTTGTCCTCATCTTTTTTTTTTTTTTTTTTTTTTTAAATTTTTTAACGTTTGTTTTTGAGAGACAGAGACAGACCATAAGTGGGGGAGGGGCAGAGAGAGAGGGAGACAGAATCCGAAGCAGGCTCCAGGCTCCGAGCTGTCAGCACAGAGCCCGACGCGGGGCTTGCACCCACGAACCGTGAGATCATGACCTGAGCGGAAGTCAGACGCTTAACTGACTGAGCCACCCACGCACTCCTGTCCTCATCTTTGCAAACCGGGCTTGGATCTGAGGTTTGCTAAACTCCCAGCTCACAGAGCCGGTGGCAGCAACCAGCCCCTCAGTGGTCTGTTTTCTAAATAAAGTTTTATTGGCACACAGCCACACCTATTATTTACGTCCTGTCTGTGGCTGCTTTTGCACTGACACAGCAGAAGTGAGTAGTTGTGGGATCGCATTGCTTGTGAAGCCGAAGGTATTTACTATCCGGCCCTTTGCAGGAAAAATGTGCCAACCTCTGGTCTGTGGCTTCAATATGATTTCATTTTCCCTGGAGTGAGGCAGCAACGCTTCCAGAGCCATCGTGATTGTATTTCACGGTGACGGGTCACTTGAATGAGGCAGAGGTGACCGTTCCGCACCCCAGCCAGACAGCAGGTGAGGGAATCTGTATTAGTCAGCCTGGGATACCATAACAAAATGCCATAGACTGGCTGACTTAAACAACAGGTAAACAGCAGGTATTTATTTTCTCACGGGTCTGGAGGCTGAAAGTCCATGATCAAGATGCTGGCAAATTCAGTTTTATTCTGAGGCCTCCTCACCTGGCTTGCTGCTACCTTGCTGTGTCCTCACATGGCCTTTCCTCAGTGCACGGAGGGCGGACAGAGAGGGGTGAGCTCTCTGGTGTCTCTTTTAATAAGGACACTAATCCCATTGGATCAGGGCTCCACTCATATGACCTCATTTAAGGCTGATTACCTCCTCAGAGGCTCTGTCTCAAATACATTGGGGTTGGGATTCAACATAAGAATTTTTAAAAATTTTTTTTAAATTTATTTTTATTTATTATGAGAGAGAGAGAGAAAGCATGAGTGCGGGAGGGGCAGAGAGAGAAGGAGAGAGAGAGAGAATCCCAAGCAGGCTCTGCACTGTCAGCACAGAGCCCGATGTGGGGCCCGAACCCACCAAACCATGAGAGATCGTGACCTGAGCTGAAACCAAGAGTCAGGTGCTTGACTGACTGAGTCACCCACGTGACCCTCAATGGAGGAATTTGGGGGGGGGGGGGTGGGGGGGGTGGGGGGGGGCACAATTCAGTCCATGTCAAGATTCCAATCATCTTCTCAGGGGACTTTCTAATTATGCCAACCTGACAGATGAGGAGACTAAGGCCACGGGGAGGTTAGATGCTCATTCTGTGTCTTAGGTCAGGTCCCCCAGGACAAACCAGGGAGGATGACTGTGTGCAAGGGATGCTCTGAAGACGAGCCCTGCAGGGCACAGTGGTCAGGGCGTCAGGGAGTCCACGAGGGGCAGGGCAGAGCTCAGGTGCAGCCCCCCAGGGGCGGCTTCCTCCTGGCCCCAGAGGGCAGCGGGGAGCCTGAGACACCACACCTGTCAGCACTGGCTACGGGCTGCCTTGGGGCAATGTCAAGTCCCGGGCATTTCCAGTCTCTGCAGGTGTGGGCAAAGCAGCTCTGGTCGCCTGAAGGCAGTCCTCCGGAAGCAAGATCGCACAGAAGCCAGGGAAGGCCGCACAGCAAGCGTAAAAGCGGTCACAGGGCACCTTGGCAAGGCATTGGCTGTGTGGCCTCATCCCAGAAGGGCAAATCTGAGTCAATAACAAAATGTATATCCAAGAGTACCCGCGAACGATCTGGTAAAACAAAATTGGCACATCTGCCAGAACGTTCTGTGCTTGGAAGAACTGAGAAGGTGACCAAACCTCGTGTGTGCTGACATTCCCAGACAGGGCACCCCGGTAGTTGCTCAGTTAGTTTTGAGGGCCACTTGCGGGGGCCTGAGTGGGAGCCGGGCAAGGGGCCAGAGTGAGTGACAACAACCTGGGGTCAGGCTTTGAAGAGAGCCAGCCCTGTCCCGGGCCTCTTCTGGCAACCAGGACATCTGCCCTTGGCCGACAGTCCAGGCAGGCTTGGGGTCTGACCGTTTGCCCCAACGAAGGACTTTTCTGAGTCTCAGTTTCAAAGACGATCTTCACCACATGGGGGTTGGCCGTTCCCCAGGGGTGTTGAGGTAGAGGGCGCTGAAATGGTGGGGGAGGCTGGGTTGGAAACACAGGACTCATGCAGCACGAGTGGGATTTTGCTTCTGTCTTGATTTTTCACACGTCTCAGAACAAATAGAATGGT
Organism: Herpailurus yagouaroundi; assembly: GCF_014898765.1. Taxonomy (NCBI): domain Eukaryota; kingdom Metazoa; phylum Chordata; class Mammalia; order Carnivora; family Felidae; genus Herpailurus; species Herpailurus yagouaroundi. Next base: position 8,302,671 of record NW_024412400.1, read on the forward strand.
GGCCGATTTCACATGTTTTTGTCAGTTTTGTCACATCGCCTACTTTTTCCACCCTCCCAGCCCCCCTTTGGGAGAATTGAACTGAGAAACTATTAGAAATAATGAGAGTTCAGTAAGGCAGCCAGTCACAAAATAAATGTACAAAAATCAATAGCTTTCCTATTTCCAACAGTAACCGCTTAGAAAAAATAATGGAAAAGAAAGATCTCGTTCACAATAGAAACAAAAGGTATTTATCACCTTGAAGCAGACTGATAGAAGACATATGGGCTGCCCTCTCCCCCCTCTGTCCCAGGCATCCCTCTGGGTTGTGGGGGGAGACTTGTGATGACTGTAGCTTGGATTCCGGGCCCCCACCCTTCAGACTCTGCCATGGGAGGGCTGGGGGCCGGAGTTTCCCCGACTCTCTGGGTGGGAGGCACACTGAAGACATAAGCTCATGACGGCTGCTCTGGGCGGCTGCCAAGGGGCCGCTGCGCCTGCTGACTCTGGAAACCTTCAGGGTTGACCACGTCTGCCACTCCGCGGTGTCTCAGTGGCCATGTCAGTGTGGGTGCAGGTCGTAAATGTCATCGCTGGTGAGGGTTCCTCCGGTAACCAAGGATGGCGTCACGTCTGGGATGGGGTTAGGTCAAGGACGGAATCCAGGACTACTCCATCCCAGGAACTTTCTAGGATAACCTTCTGTCTTGGGTGGAAGTAACACATATATTAGTCAGGACGTTTTTCCTTTGCACACGGCAGGAAGCCTCGCTTAACCTCCCCCCCCCCCCCCCGACCCTGGTAACCCCAGCAAAAAAAGAAAATAAAAAGATACAAGAGAACTGTATCCCATTCGTTGCCCTTTGGTGCAGTGAATGACGGTTTGCAGACTGCCAGCCCCCTGTGGCTGCCTCCGGGGTGGGGGCTGCTTTGTTTATCCTCGGGACAGACTGGAAGGGAAAGGTTATCAACTCCTCAAGGGAGTAGCCTGACATGGCCCTAGGCAGGACAGGTGGGTCAATACCCCAGCCCCCTTGCCCCTTGGGCAGGATGACTCTGAAACGTGTGCTCCACAAAGTGTCTGGGAGTTCCTGAGTCGGACTGAGCCCAGGTTGGCCTTTAGCTGCTATCTGCTCAATAATGTGCCTTCTCTCCCCCGTCTTCTTTCCCCATTCCCCTGCTGGTGTTTTCTGGGCTTGCTTCTCAGATAAATTTTGATTGCAGATGAATGCTTATTTCAGGGCCTTCTTTAGGGGGAGCCTCCACTGAAAGAGGAAGGGGCGGCGCTGTAGATATTCATTTAGCCTCATAGAACTGGAGTCCAGACATGGATTTGGCTTCAGGTAAAGTTAGACCCAGTAGACTCATACAGTATCATTAGGACGTGGTCTCTCTCTTCCCATCACTCGGCTAGACTTTCTCCCCAGGCAGAATTTCTCAACACAGTGGCTCCCAACACATGTAGGCTAATATTCTCCCACCTGAACTACCTGAGCAGAAAGAAGAGAACTTATTTTTGTGAATCGTTCCAAGAAAGTCATAGAATGGCAAACCACTGGCCTGACTTGCCTACTCTCTGAGTCATCACTGAGGCCAGGTGGATGGAAGTGTCTGATTGACCAATCCTGAGTCACATGCCTGTGGTTTCCTTCAGGTTCTCTTCTGTGCCCCCCTTCCTATGTCTCCCACCCACTCCACTGCCCACGCTGGAGAGACCAGGATCAGAGACAAGGGCTTTGAGTTTCAGCAGTAGGTAAGGCAGACCCTTGCCCTTGTGCATGTGCTGGTGTCTGTTTATTTGTAAGAAGCAAGGAGCCTTGATTTATCTGTACTTCTAGAATCTGATCACCTGCTAACCATCAGATCGTATTGGTGAACACTTTCAGAGAATCTCTGGGTAGGCCAGACCACTCTTCCTCAAAGTTAGGAGATAAAAAGAAAATGAACATCCCAGCTAAAGTACCACATGTCTACTTTTCATACTAATGACTTCTGCAAAGAAACGGATTTTTTTTTTAATGTTTATTTTTGAGAGAGAGAGGGAGGGAGGGAGAGAGACAGAGAGAGAGAGAGGCAGAGTATGAACGGGGGAGGGGCAGAGAGCGAGGGAGACACAGAATCCAAAGCAGGCTCCAGGCTCTGAGCTGTCAGCACAGAGCCTGATGCGGGGCTTGAACTCACGAACTGAGAGATCGTGACCTGAGCCGAAGTTGGACGTTTAACCGACTGAGCTATCCAGACGCCCCAGGAAACTGATCTTTGACACGAAAATAGAAGAGGGGAAAGGAACTAATACCTGGAGGTGGTTACTATGCACCAGGCATCATCTGCATGGCTGTGATTCACTTCACATCAAAGCTGTGGTGTTCGTCTTGCCGGTGGGCGCACTGAAGCCAGATGATGTTAAGTCAGGTGCGGAAAAAGCAAAACAGGGACGCTGAGTCAGCCCCATTACATTCCTGGGCCGCGTTCTAGAAGCCTTCCCTCAGAGAATGGTTTTGGGAGAGAGAGCTCTGCCGGTTCTGTGGGTAAGATGGACTCTCTTTGCACTGGTCTACAACGTCCTATGATGTTGGAAAGCAGACACTTGAACCCAGTGGGGCATGGTCGTACACGATGTAAGAATTAGAAGCAATCCAGCAGTGTTTGTGAAGTCACAGGGAGCTTGGTAGCAAACAGTGAGCGGTTTGCTCAGATCCAGGCTGGAGAAACCTGTCTATGTCGTCCACGAGACAGGCAAGAGAAGCTGAAAACAGCTCAGCTCGGAAAACAAGGAAACTGCCTGCAGCTGTTAGGACTTTCTCTGCACAGTGCCTGGCGCACAGTGGGTGCGCGGCACATATTTGGTGGTGGTCTTTTTTGTTTTTTCTTTTAAGTTTATTTTGAGAGAGAGAGAGAGAGAGAGAGAGAGAGAGAGCGCTTGCGTGCAAGCAGGGGAGGGGCAGAGAGAGGGAGAGGGAGAGAGAGAATCCCAAGCAGGGTCCGCACTGTCAGCACAGAGCCTGATGTGGGGTTTGATCTCATAAACCGTGAGATCATGACCTGAGCCCAAATCAAGAGTCGTTCGCTTAACCAACTGAGCCACTCAGGCGTCCTGCTTTTTTTTTTTTTTTTTTTTTAAAAATAAAACCCCTGCTTTCCAAATGACTTTCCATGACGACAGATAAATCATTTCTGATGGTTGCATAATACTTCCTAATCATTTAATTTGTTTAACATTCTATTGAATTGACTGTTCAAAATCGTTGTTATTTAATTCCTTATTTTTGAATAGTCGGGTAGTTTTCCATTTTCTGGGGATATTAATGCTGTGAGTGAATATTCTTGCACTTGCATTTTTGTAAATTTTTCAGATTAATTTCCCTAAGATATAGGCAGAAAATAATTGCTTGGTTAAATGGCATGCACATTTTAAGGGTTGTCTACTTATTTATTTTTTGGATGCATGCAGCCAAATATATATCCATCTGTAATAAGGAAAAAAGCAATTTATTTGTAAAATTAAGCAAACAGGATTTGCCCTCGATACAGTCTTGGGCCAGACCGATCTGTCATATCTTGGCCCAAGTTAGCACTCCAAAGCTAATTAGGTAATTTTTGTGAGCCACTGGATGAGATTTGAACATCCTTGCCTTGCTTTCTGTTTCCATCACCCTGTTCTGTGACTCTCTGGAGAGGATAAGCATTTTGTCTTTGGGGCTGTGATACCGTGTCTCCTGTAGCGAATATTCCACGTTGCTTCCTCTGCACCCCCCATAACCTCATTAGTGCCTCACACAGGATCCAGATTCCAAAAATACTTGTGGAATTAAGTGTTGGCAAGAGTGTGGGAAACCCAGACTTGTGCACACTGTTGGTGGGAGTATCAGTTGGTACAGCCACTTTGAAGGCAAGTCGGCGGCACCTATTAAAATGTAAAATGTGCCTCCCGGGTGATTCAGCAATTACACTTCTCCACGTCTCCTCGAGAAAAACTTTTACACCTGTGCAGATGTTTACTGCAGCACTGATCCTGGCAGTGAAAACCTGGAATCAACTCAAACGTCTGTCAATAGGGCAATGATTGAAATGGAAAAGATTCTGTTCTGTGCGGTAGTAAAGGAGAATGAAATAGACAAGAGGCTAAAACGGCCCGGTAAATCCACTTCAGTCCGGCAGGTATATCTCATTCTCTTTGCACAGTATTTTTGTCTTAGATAATCTCCAACTATTTCAGTAGGTTGATTCTTGTTATTTGTTGTTTCTTCATGTTCTACATCATAAACATTGTGTCTTTATGTTCTATAAAGTCTCTGTGAACACTGAATTAGCAAATACTGAACTATTACAGTGAAAAGAGGTTCCTGCGAGCCTCTGGCCACATGTCATCAACCAATAGATACATAACCTTGTTTTACATGTGTTTTTGTTTAAAGACACTTTATTTAATGTACATTGTTGATTCACTGACATTGAACTCACGGCCCATAGCACTATACCTCAAGCCTGGATGAGGCTGTTCTAACAGTTGTATTTTCTCCATGAGGCACATCACAGCCTTTTTGCCCTTGGGAACACTGGATTGTTTTTCAGCACTTAACCATTTTAAACAGTGAGATTAACAACAACAACAACAAAATCACAAAAATGTGACATTAAATAGACCACAGAAAGAATACGTGCTTACAGTAGGAGAACTGAAACAAGAAGGCAGAGCACACCCTTGTCCAACCTGAGCCGGGAAGGTGCACGTCAGGGTGGCTCAAATTTTTTGCCGCTCTGTCCATGTCCATGAGTGACTGCAAAAAAGCTGAGAGTGTTGGTCTGGGGGTTACACATAAATTTTAGTGAGGAGGGGAATCCACAAATATAGAAACAGTGGATCATTAGGACTGACAGTATATACCTCTAAAACATAAGGACTCTTAAAAACATAACGTCCATTACCATTATTACCCATAAGTTCTTGAATATTATTGAACATCTAGTCAAGGTTTGCATTCTTCCAATTGTCTTATTTAAAAAAAATGAACCCATGAATTTAAACATATTTGATGTTGTAATTTACCGCAATGATTATTAGCATTAATTTTATTATTATTATTTTTAAAGATTATTATTTTCAATTTTTAAAAATTTATTTATTTTTGAGAGAGAGAGAGAGACAGAATGCAAGCAGGGGAGGGACAGGGAGAGAGGGAGATACGGAATCCAAAGCAAGGTTCCAGGCTCTGAGCTGTCAGCACAGAGCCTGACACAAGGCTCGAACCCACGAACCATGAGATCATAACCTGGGCCAAGGTCGGGTGCTTAACTGACTGAGCCACCCAGGCACCCCAAGATTATCATTATTATTATTGATGCTCAGATTGTCCCATCTTTGGCCAGTGGGAACTTTGGCAAGTTGAGATAACACCATCAGTCTTTGATAATTTTCTTGTTTTCTGATACAGTTGGTTGTTTCAGGCTCTTCATTTATTTCCTGAGCAGACCTGAGATTAGCTATTTCTCTAAGCAGATTTGGTCCCTTTTAGTGAGAAATGCTATCTAGAAATTGCAATATGAGCTCTAAGAGAACTCATTGCTATTGGCCTTGGCAATGGAACTAGGAAGTATGGGTAGTGTCTGTCTGTCTCTCTGTCTATCTGTCTATCTATCTATCTATCTATCCATCCTCAATGTCATCTATCCTTTCTTTTCTTTCTTTCTTTCTTTCTTTCTTTCTTTCTTTCTATCATCATAAAATACATTATGAATTTGAACCAATGTTCTTTTTCAGTTTCAGGATCGTGTGGTTTTTTTACTTAAACTTTTCTAATATCCTCATTTCTTTCTTTCCACACCCACAATCCTTGTTCTCCAAAACAGCATGGATGACAGAATTGGAATATCATGTAATTATTCTGCACTTTTATCCCACTTTACCCATAGAGTGGTCTTACAATTCCAAACGCACGCACAACCACCACCAATATTATTATTGAACAGTTACTTTTTGTAGTTGTTGTTTTCACAATTCTGTTTGTGCTTAGTAAATATTCCACTCAGAGTGTACAAACTGCTGTAGCTTCTGTGTTTATTTTTAAATATTTATTTATTTTTGGGAGAGAACCAGCAGGGGAGGGGCAGAGAGAGGGAGACACAAAATCCAAAGCAGGCTCCAGGCTCCGAGCTGACAGCACAGAGCCCGATGCGGGGCTCCAGCCCATGAACAGTGAGATCATGACCTGAGCTGAAGTTGGATGCTTGACCGACTGAGCCACCCAGGTGCCCCACTTCTGTGTTGCTTTGCCACCACAGTGGGTGCACTGTTAGGTTCACTTATTTCATTTTATTTTTTTCATATTTGGGGATTAATATTTTAAAATGTAATTGTGTCTTAAAATTATTTATAAAAATACATAGCATTAAAGATATATCTAAGAACCAAAATATATTCAAATAAGTCTAGCTTCTATTTCTGCCTCACCTACCCTATACTTTCCTTTCCCCTATAAAAACCCGTTTAAAATGTTTGTATGGCTTACTCTTCCATTGAAAAATTGAATCAATATGTATATATATTTTTGTATATATCTCCTCCTTTTTTACAGAAATAGAATATGGGGGCACGTAGGTGGCTCAGTCAAGTAAGCATCCGACTCTTGATCTCAGCTCAGGTCATGATCTCACGGTTCGTGACATCGAGCCCTATGTCAGTCTTTGTGCTGACAGCTCAGAGCCTGCTTGGGATTCTCTCTCTCTCAGAATAAATAAGTAAACATTAAAAAAAAGAAATAGAATAAGATGCACATTTTTCTGCACCTTGTTTTTTTAAAAAATCATTTTAGCAGTGTAACTTGGAACTTACTCCATAGTAGAAGATGAAGATATTTCTCGTTCCTTATTATAGTTGTAGACTATTCTGTCATATGGATGTATCATGATTTATTCAACCAGTCCCTGATTGTGGCATTTGGTTGTTTTCTGCCTTAGCTTTTATAAGTGGTGCCACAATTAGCAGCCTCGTGCATATATCTCTTTTGTAGTTTTGGCGGTATATGTTTGGGATAAATTCCGGAGAAGTATGATTATTGGATCAAAGGGTAAATGGATATGTAATTTTACTAAATATCTCCAAATTCTCCTCCATAGGGGTTAGAGCGCTTTGCTTTCCTTCTAGCAATATATGAAAGTGCCTGTTTTCCCAAAGCTTCCCCAACAGAGTATATTGTTGAACTTCCAGATTTTTGCTAATCTTTTGGATGGAAAGAGAAATTGCATCTCAGTGGAGGTTTAATTTGCATTTTTGTTACTCTTGCCCGGTTTTGTGAGGAAAAGAAAATGTATTGAAAACATATAAGATAATACATTTCATACAAACACCTGAGTCTCCATCTCTTGAAACATTAATGCAATAGCACTGAATAGACATTTCCGCGTGGCATGACTGATTGAACTGAGTACCAGCTGTCCTCTTCAGATGGGCATTTATGTTCCAGTTTAATAGAGATTCCACTTTACCTCTTTGCAGGATTATATTACCTGCCTTTCCCTGTCAACATTTGAATTTGTCAGCCCATTCTTTGACTTGGAGAGTCAGTGTATCAGTTAGCAATTGCCACAGAAATGCTGCGTAACAGTCACAAAATGGCGGTGACATATGACGCTGAGCATTTAATGCGATTGCTATTGTGCGGTGGTTGGCAAGTAGGCTCTACAATGTTAGCTGGGCTCATTCACATGTCTGGGGTTTGGTTAGCTATCAGCTGATCTAGATACAGTTACAGAGCCATTGGAAAATGTGATCTGATATACATAAAGCTTAATATGCATTGGATGGCATGCTTCTTGTCCAGCATGTCTAGCTCATGGCATAAGCCCTCACCTGAACAACAGGTTCAGGGTTGGGGCCTGAGTCCTACTGACACCCATACATCCTATTGTTCCTCTAATAGGACCTTTCTAATGCCGATTTCTTCCCCCTTCCCTTTACCACGTTTCCTGCACTCTAGTTTTGGGCATAGGCTCAGTATCAGTAAGGGTAGGTCCTTCAGCTCTGTCAAAGATGAGAATGTACTCTGGTTCTTCCTGAACGATGTGGTGGAAGTGAGAAATGTAAGTAGCAATGTTGGCCTTAATAGAGAAAAGACTGAGCTTCCCAGGAGAAGGGGGAATTTTGGGAAGTCACATATAGACTCGAATTGCAACTCTTCCCTGTGTCCCCAGCCTGCTGGCCTAACCCTGCAGATTTTGGACTTGCCAAGCCTCCAAAATTGTGTGAACCAATTCCTTAAAGTCTCTCTCTCTCTCTCTCTCTCTCTCTCTCTGTTTACATACATACCTATGACACACACACACACACACACACACACACACACACACACACACTCTGTTGGTTCTGTTTCTATGGAGAACCCTGATACAGAATGTTGGCAGGGGAAGGGTTTCCAACCTGGGTTGTTGCTTGTTTTCTTCTAAACGAACAAAATTAAATATATCTCACCACTGTGAGAATTTATTTCCTTCAATGTTATAAAAAAAGATGACTATTCCCTACATACACAAAATTCTGACTTTACTCCTTGTCAATCATAACTTTATTCTTAGGGTTCAATTCCCTTCTGATTCTAAGTTGCACCATAAAGATTTCTGGTATTAATTGACATTGAAGGGTCCCAGCTCCAGATAAGTGTTCTGTAAGCTCTAGGTTTTTCTCCTGCAATGGTGGGTTATAGGGGTGGTGAAGGGGTAGAAGGACCAGGGTGAAAAGAAGTCTCCTCACCTGCCACCACCTTTAGAGAGTGTTTGTGGTTATGCACCCCCTCCCCACCTCCCCCCACAAAGATTTAGACCTTCCCTAAGCACATGTATTCTGGGAAACTGTTCTGGGCTCTGGGACTGGTTTGTTTCAGGCCAAACATAGGAATGGGGATGGTGTAGACACAAGAATATTTTGAGCCATTTTGTCTCATTTAATCTAGCAGAATTTACACTCAATTTGGGACTCAGAAGTGGAAGATTCTGTGTGTCCTAGAGATTCCAAGTTTTGTACAAATGGCATCACTGACGTATAGATCTTGACTCGCCCTTGAGGATCCCTGAGAGCATGTAAGAACGATCTCAGTAGCCAGATTTGGAAAAGGAGAGGAAGTGAGAGGGGATATCAGCCTGTTGGTGTGTCAGGCAATCTAAACTCTGGTGTTTTCACAGCAGTTGAGGCTGGGATTTTCGTCTTCCTATCACATTATTTTACAAATATTCCATGGAGTGTTTGTTCTAAATATCCTTTGATTTGGCAGAGACACCTCTGCATCACGAGGAACTGGCAGCTGGAAGAACTGAAGGAACCCTGCAGCGGGGGCTGATTTCTTCACTGCTCATAAATTCTGCATGCTGTGGAAACAACAAAATGCATAACAAACACACACTCTGAGAATCTTCTTAGGAACCCTTTTCAGTCTGTGCTTCTGCCGAGAACAGGGGCATCATCTGAAAAGTAAATAATCACCTGGGGTCCTAAACCCACAATGGGTGAATGAGAGACTGATGGGCTTGACTCTCCAAATTTGGGTCTCACTCCCTGGATTCCACCGGCAAAAGCCAAGTGTGCAGGGGGGTGAATGGTGGCAGGAGAGAGAAGGAAGAAGAAAGTGGTAATGCCAGTCTCCCAGTGCAGCCACTGCTCTTCTTTGGGGAAAGAAGCCGGCACAAAGAAGGTGACAGCCAAAGTGAGCCGCCGTGACACGGAGGCGCCTGAGCTGGCCACTCCTTGGTTCGAGTCCGAGCCACGTGACTAGAGGTTTACCAGCCACGTGACTAGAGGTAGGTCATCTCATGCCTTGACCCTTAGTTTCCATAGTGTACGATGACAGCAATAACTACCTCAGAGTTGTGGGCAGGTCAAGATCGTGTATATGAAGAATATGGCACATACTAAGTCTTCATAAATGCTAGTTGTTGTTGCTTTTGTTTTTACCGTACGTATGGTTGCGACACCAAGGAAAGCTGACGGGCAGCCACTTCTGCCTTCCATGAGGGTCCCTGAGTCAGTGGCAGGGGGGTGCTGAGAGCTGAATTGGTCATGGTTCAGTCTAACTAAAGGGTCAGCTTCTTGAGGCACCTGGGTCGCTTAGTCGGTTAAGTGTCTGACTTCAGCTCAGGTCATGATCCCCCAGTTTGTCAGTTCAAGCCCCGCATCAGGCTCTGAGTGCAGAGCCTGCTTGGAATTCTCTCTCTCTCTCTCTCTCTCCCTCTCTCCCTCTCTCCCTCTCCCTCTCCCTCTCTCCACCCCTACCCCACAAAATAAATAAATAAATTTAAATAATAAATCTCTCAAAATAAATAAATAAACTTTAAAAAAATAATAAAGGGCCAGATTCTTGATAAACCATTGCCTGAATGCTTGGAGAAACCAAACCTGCCCTGGGGACAGGTATGTATTTTGTTCTTTGACCCCTGGCCACCTTGCTCAGGAGAGGCAGCTGATCGCAGGACAGCTTGTTTATCTGACCTCTGCTTATCTGGGCCATGGGTTTATCTGGACAGAGTCCTCACCTGGCTGTCTTCTGTCTTGTGTCTCTCCTGCACTCCCTTCAGGACAGAGCACCGCACCCCTGGAGACGCTTCGTCTCCGTTTAGAGAGACTTCTCCGGCCTTCTTACGTCACATTTCTCTTAGGTTATTCAGGTGTGTGTGTGTGTGTGTGTGTGTGTGTGTGTGTGTGTCCCCTAAATCAGATTAATAGGAGGTCTGAAAAGTAAAAAACGAATCAAAGACGGTAATCACTTCACAAAGAGTCTCTTCTCTGTCCCTTCACAAAGAGTCTCTTCTCTTTCTCTTTAATCTCTCTGTTGTTTTGATAAACTTGGTGCTGATTCCAGCTATGGCATCATGGAAAATCTTGGCCTTTCCATACTATCTGTGAGGTTTATATCAGGGCCATCTTTCCTCATAAGGTGGAGTTATGTTAAAGAAGTGAGCTACCCAATGTGAGACAGCAACCTGGCATACCAGTAAAGCTAACATATTTGGGTACAGGTGGCCTGAGTTTGTGTCCTGGGCCTGGGATCTGGACTAAATTACTTACCTGCTCTGAGCCTTAGTTTCCTCATATGAGTTAGGTGATCTTGGTTTTCTTACTTTTTGTATATGCCTCAGTTTATTGTAATATTTGTGTTCTGGTTGAAATTAGAATTGTGATATGTTTTCAAAGTTTTTTTTAATGTTTATTTCTGAGAGAGAGAGAGAGAGAGCAAGCGGGGGAGGGACAGAGAGAGAGAGAGGGAGACACAGCATCTAAGCAAGCTCCAGGCAGCTGTCACTACAGAGCCCGATGTGGGACTCGAACCCAAGAACTGCAAGATCATGACCTGAGCTGAGGTTGGACACTTACCTGATTGAGCCACCCAGGTACCCCAGAATTGTGATATATTTTGAAGGTGAGTAAGAACTGACCATCCACATTGAAATGTTAGGTGATTATTTATAACTGTGCCTTGGAACGTTCTGGGTCATGTCAGGGTGTTAAGAAAAAGGCCAAAATCTCATTAGGCTTTATATTGGGCAAGATTGAGAGGAACTGAAGATTTTAGATAAGGAAAGATAAATGAATGTTCCTTACCTTTGGTATCAGGAATCAGAGCATTGAAAGAATAAAGATCCCATCCTGTGTGGAGCATACAGCATGGCAGTAGGTCATTCCTGACAGTCCCTGAAATACCCATCTAACCTAGACCTGCTCTCTATGTTTGCCCTGCTCAAAAAGGGCAACACTGGGGGAGTCCGGTTGGCTCTTGATCTAGGGGGTGTGAGTTCAAGCCCCACGTGGGGTATAGAGATTACCTAAATAAATGAAACTTAAAAAAAGAGCAACAGTGGGGGCTACTGATGGCCAGGTACCTAGCATCAGTCTGCTGAGAGCTAGAGTGTCATCCAACCAGGCCACCGTCCCTGTACCAGAGGTGACCTGAGGCTGGGGAGAACCTGCTGTTGGAGAAGTCCTGTGTTGGGCGGTAGGATTGTGGGGTGATGGAGAGAGTTTCACAGCATTCCCTGTTGGATGGTGTCTCCCAATAACCACTTCTGCATTAAGACCCTATTGGATGGGCCATTACTGAGAATGAAAGGGTGCTGGACATGAACTCTGAAGGGCTTGGGTTGAATCTATGGCAAAATGTACTGGATGAGAATTCTGAGTTTGGTGAATGCCAGTGACCCTCAAAGAGTCCGAGTTTCCCCACAGAACTCAGCATGTGTGATGAAGCTAAATTCAGAGAAGAAAAAAAAAAAAAAAACAACAAAACAGAGGATCTTGGATTCCAGGTGGTTTATTAAAAGCCTTCTTGGGGTACCTAGGTGGCTCAGTCAGTTAGGCGTCCGACTTTGGCTCAGGTCATGATCTCATGGTTCCTGAGTTCAAGCCTTGCACCTGGCTCTCTGCTGACAGCTTAGAGCCTGGAGCCTGCTTCAGATTCTGTGTCTCCTTCTCTCTCTCCCCTCCCCTGTTTATGCTCTGTCTCTCTCAAAAATAAACATTAAAAAAATTTTTTAAAGCCTTCTTAAAGAAGGCTTCATTGCCTTGTTGTTGTGTGGGGGCTTCTGATCCTAGAGGAGGTACCCTAGTACTTCCAGGTATAGCTCCTTAACCCGGGGGTCCTTGGAGGACATATGTCAAAAGGGGCCCCAAATAAATACAAGAGAAGGACTTTGTAAACAATGCCCTTTATGCAACTTTAAGCTGTTGTAACAATTATCATTACATTGATCTTCAATGGAGTGTTTTTGTTTGTCTCAAATGGACAGAAACTACCCTCTGACAGGTGCATGCAAGTTCTTATCACTGTTCTAAGAAGAAAATTCTCCCAGGAATGTACTGTATGGAACCTTTCCTGATGATGCCATTTTCCTCTAAGTGTTTACCGGTAAAGCCCCCAGAGCAATATTATCCCCAAGACACCTTAATGTGGATAATATCCAATCTCTTATTCCCTTTAGAAAGGCAAACAATCTTGGTGGTTTGCCTGCTGCATGGTGTGTGTCACACTTTATCATCTTTACTGAGCACTGTGAGTTTAGAAAAAGATGAGATTTCTGTTCTAGCAAAACGGGAGATTAGAAAATCTAAAACCCTTCCATTACAAACCACTAACGATGCTAGATAGAACATTAGAAACATAATTTTACTTTATTTTAAAGTTTATTTATTTTGAGAGAGAGTGAGTGAGTGCTGAAGGGGCAGAAAGAGAGAGAGAGAGAGAGAGAGAGAGAGAGAGTCCCAAGCAGGTTCTGCACCATCATCAAGGAGCCCAATGTGGGGCTCAAACCCACCAACCCTGAGATCGTGACGTGAGCCAAAATTAAGAGTTGGACGCTCAACTGACTGAGCCACCCAGGCGCCCTGAAACATGATTTTAAATGCAAGATGACCTTGCAAGAAAATGAAGGAGGTCATTAGACACTAGGGACGAAGAGGTAGAGGGAATTCAGGAATGTGAGTGAGCACTGATGTTTCTGGCCGTCTGGAGGCACCTTTAACCACAGACATGAACAGAGGCAAGACACTCCTCTTTCTACTCCATGTGAAGCTATGATCCACAAAGGTCTACACTCTTAGTAAAAACATAAACCAGGAAAAACCCTCGTTGCAAAGGAATAATGCAAGGAAACTTGTCTGTCCCAGGTGAGTCTTGATTCCGAGTGGAGGGGAAAAGTATCCTCTGTGAATCTGTGGACCTGGGCTGGCCCTTGGGTGGGGTTGGTGCTTGAACGCCATTATTTGCAAGGTTGAAATAAACAAACTGAGAGTTTCTTTTTTTTTTTTTTGAGATAGAGAGGGTGCAGGTGAATGAGGGGCAGAAAGAGAGGGAGAGAGAAAATCCCACGAGGGGCAAGAGGGAGAGAGAGAGGAGAAGCAGGGCTCACCTGAAGTGGGGCTTGAACTCACACACCATGAGATCATGACCTGAGCTGAAGTCCAATACTTAACCAACTGAGCTACCCAGGCTCCCCCGAGCTGAGAATTTTTAATTTAACGTAGGCTCAACTCCTGAAAAAGCAAATGGAGATCCTCTCCAGGCTCAAATAATGCCCCCTGATGGAATTCCTATGATTCTGGACTCACAATAAAAAATATATATATATATATATATATGAAATTTACTGAGAAAGTCAGTAGAAACACCTGTATGGGAAAAACTCTTCTTCCGTTTCTCTGTACTCTTAGTGCCCCCCAATACTTCACTTCTGGTCACCAAAGCTGTGAGGTTTTCCCCCATACCAAGCAACTCTCCAACACCAGTGGGGTGTCCCACAATTTAACTCCATTTGGACACTATCTACCCGGAGATAACCCCAGAGCCCACAGGTTAAGGAATAAGTCCCACAAGACTGCTCCCTGACCGAGACACTTCAGATGCCAACCACAAACCCAGGCTGTTACTTGTGCTTCTGACCAACCCACTATCAATTAGAGGTTCCTATAACCCACTTCTTGGGTTCAATAATTTGCTGGGGTGGCTCACGGAACTCAGGAAGACAGTGGGCTTCCTAGGTCACTGGTTCATTTATTTAAAAGGATAGAACTCAGGAACAGCCAGATGGAAGAGATGCATAGGGCAGGGTCTGGGGAAAGCTTCTTTCCACTTCCATACCATTTTCCTGGCACCCCCACTTACTCTCCAACCCAGAAGCCCTCCTACCCTTTCTGTGAGGGGTTTTATTTTAATGTGTATTTATTTTTGACAGAGAGAGAGAGAGAACATGAGCAGGGGAGGGGCAGAGAGAGAGAGAGGGAGACATAGAAATCAAAGCAGGCTCCAGGCTCCAAGCTGTCTGCACAGGGCCCCACACGGGGCTTGAACCCACGGACTGCGAGATCATGACTTGAGCCAAAGTCGGACGCTTAACCGACTGAGCCACCCAGGTGCCCTTCAGCTCAGTCCTGCTCCTCAGACAGTCTTTGAATGCATATATCTATCACATACAACATTTGCTAAGCTGTCAACCACTCAAAGTGTGGTCCTTAGACCAGCACCACTGGCATGGTCCAAGTTTGTAAGGCAGATGGTTTCTCGGGACCCACCCCAGACCTGCTAAAACAGAATCTGCATTGTAACAAGTTTTTCCCCAGATAATTTGCATGCATATTACAGTGTGAGAAACAATGATCTAAGCACATGAATTAATTTATTTAATCCTTAAAACAACTCTTTGATTCAGATCCTGACTCCAAAGCCCTTACTCCTTCTTGGAGTCCCAATAGCCAGCAAAAGATGTAGCTTGGGGTGTTGGTCCTGAATAAACATCCATTTTGCTTTTTTTCCCATCTGGAAGATGAGGAGATTGCTGCTGAGGGCAAAATAAGATCTGGGGAGGGTCTACCTTCCAGAGGGTTCATGGGAAGTTGAACCCTGAGTCCCCGGGCTTTATTGAATTCAAAATTTATGGTGGAACAGAGTACGTATTTGGAGTTCCTAACCCCAAAACCCTGCAACCACCTGTAGTCCTGGTTTATTTACTCAGTTCTTGCAGAGGAAGGATTAAGAGTTAAAATAAAGAAATCACCAAGGTTCGGTGACCCAGTCCTCCTTTTGATAGGCGGTTGTGTTTATGACTGTAAAAGTAGGCACGGGCGCCCTGGATGTGGGGTCCAGCCTTGAGAGCCAACGGCCAGGGAAGAGCCGGCATCATTTGCAAACTGGTGAATGGATCGCTGTGCCTGTGTTTCAGAAAGTCCTTGCTCCACTTGTGGGTGCCTCAGCACTTGCCCAGAGGGAATCCTTAATCAGCCGGATCGCCTTAATTAAAGCTCTCCAATATTTCATTGGCGATTAATACCTATTTGCAAACAGCTGAAGTTTCAACCGTTCAATGCAATAAGCTCAAAACTCCGAGTCTGATGGAAATTCCATCAGCCCCTCCAGAGAAGAACAGTGCATAGGATGGCTTGGAAAGCCTTCAGGGGACTTGATGTGCATGGAATAATTATTGCTACTAAATACCATCACTATCGTTCTACTGCCGTTACTTGATGTTAGCAACTGCTGCTGCTGTGCCCCAGGCACTGTGCAAAGTTCCTTTCCTGCATTATCTCATTTAATCTTTGCAACCAACCTATGGGTTGGTTGGGGTAGGACTTCCTACCCCAATTTCACAGATGAGACAGTTGAAATTTCAAAAGCTTAAGTAACACGCCCAGTAGCAAAACTCGTGAATCATGTCATAGCTGGGATCTGAATACACTTTTAGTTCATGGCCTAAACCAATGCCTCCCAAGAGGCATGCTTCTCTCACCTTTGGGGTTCCATGACATTCCCGTAGAGTCCTTCCCCACCCTTTAATTGGCAAAGGAATTACATCTATTGGAATGTTTCCTGCAGGGAATATCTGAGTATGTCTCTATGTGGCTTAAACTATCAGGAAGTATGTCACCTCGCACTCCTGTACAATGGTCCAGAGGAAGGTGGGCATCGGAGAGCAAGATGGGTCTCATGACAGTGGCTCTGGCACTCAGTGTGGGTGGGACCAAGAAAGCTGTCCCCAGACATGACACTTGAGCGGAATCTGAGGGTGAATGGGAATGAGCCAGGGGGAGGTGGTTAGAGACAGTGGGGACAGTCAGGGAGAAGATGATTAGTGCCATCGAACTGGACCGCCTTCAGCCTGGTGGAGTGTGACCCTGGGCACAGGAGGGCAAGGAGAGGTGGCTGGTGGCAGATCACACAGGGTCTTGAATTCCAAGCCCTTGGCGGTGGCATGGAAACCCACAATTACATTAGCTGCCTTGTAGACAGGCAGACTAGAGCACCAGGATAAGTAGGAGGCGTTTGTGGTAATTCAGGAAGCATTGGAGAGGGGGTGGGGGAAACAGAAATGAACACCCTTGGGTGTGATTCAGGAAATCTGATCGACAGGACTTGGCGATCGATGCACAGAGGGATCCGAGGATGCCATCAGATCTCTGGCTTGAGTGAGGGCTTGGGGCCTTTCAGACAGATGGGGCGGGTAGGAGGAAGAACCCACGAAAGGACCTTGCGCACCCAACAGGGGTCTAATGGCTCCAGATGCCACTCAGGAAAATGCCCAAGGAGGCTTTCATGAGAATGCACATTTGAGGCTGGAGCACCCCTGCCGATCTGCGTCTCTGCACTCCTCTCTGTGTCCTAGGTGAGGACGGCTTGGCAAGCAGGACAAAGCAAAACCGCACGCACGTGCGCCAAGTGGACGGGTCCACAGATGCTGATAATTGGTATTCTATCAACCAAGACGGTCAGCAGGGGGGCTTTTGTCTGTTTCTGTGGCATTTGCTTGGGGTGACTCAGAGCGATTTGAATGTCTCTGCCGCTTACAGATGTGGCCGCTTGGTAATGCATTCTTTTGTCTTGTCCAAATATTAATAAAAATACTTTGCATAGAGCTGTAGGCGCCCTTCTGGAAGGTCTAAGGGCTTTGAACAGGCTCTGGCTGAGGAAGAATTGATCTCTGCGGGGGAGGAAGCTATATCCCTGTGTCGCACATCAAGTCCCTCAGCTGAGGATTTCAGAGCTGTTGATGGTGAGGGGACTGCTTTTTCAGAGGTTATAGCATCTCCTGGGGCGGCTCAGCTGTGGTATCAGGACTGGGAGCCTCTGACTCCCAGGGAAGCTGAGCCTAGAAAGATCAAATGACACCCACCTAAAGTGGAGCTGGGCTTAACCCCAAGAAGCTTGGCTCCTTCCCACCTTGCTCACCTAGTGAGGGTTTCACCCCTCACCACTTCTGATTTTGGACAAGGGGGTCCTGGATGAAGAAGTGGAAAGAAATGAAGAGGGTGAGGTACAGACGCCAGGGTAGATGTGCACTTTTGCTCACCTCTTTTATGTTCAAAACAGCCCCCAGAGGCAGATGCTCTCATTCTCGCTTAGAGACAAGAGCTGGACGCCAAGAGAAGCTAAGGCCTTGCCCAAGACCACACATTGAGAGCTAGAGCTGTGACCTCACCCCAGGGCTGTCTGAGCTTCCCTTCTATTTTTTTTTTTTTTTAAGTTTATTTATTTATTTCTCGGGGGTGGGGGTGGAAAGTGTGAGTGGGGGAGGGGCAGAGAGTGACAAAGAGAATCCCAAGCAGGCTATGTGCTGCCAGCGTGGAGTCCAACTGGGACATTCGAACCCGCAAACCGTGAGCTCATGACCTGGTCTGAAGCCAGACCCTTAACCGACTCAGCCACCCAGGCGTACCGTCTGATCTTCCTCTCCTAATAAGATACAAAGAAGAGAGAGGTGAAGATCCACAGGGATCTGGAGTGACACTTAGGGTTCCTTGGTTAGAATGCACACAGCACCGCCAAGTTCTACCTGAACCCCAGGGAATCAGCAGGGCTCGGCTGAACTAATGGAAGCCATGAAAATGAATGACAGAGACAGGCCCAAAAGTGCCTCCAGGGACTAATAAAAGGCCAGCTCTCACCAGACGATACGGAAAGTCGGAATCTTAAAAGTAATGTGCACTAGTCGTGCCCGTGGATTGCATACGTGTTTGGCGCATACAACCTCATTTAGTGAACACTGTTATCCCATTTTGTAGACAAGGGAACTGAAGTGTAGAGGCTAAGTGATTGGTCAAGATCATGCCGCTAGGAAAATGGGAGATCCAGGTCTAACTCAGGACCGGGCAGTCTGATCTAAAAGCCCAGCCTCTTGACCACCGTGTACTGTCACCTTCTGACAGCAGCTGGCTCAAAACCTTGCCTGTGTGGAGCATGCAATGTGCCCCCATTGACATCAGGGAGGAAGTGATGCTGGCTGGTGCAGCTGTCCCTTAACAACTTGAAGAATAAACCGAGCAAAGGAATAAGGAGAATTAAGGCTGGGCTGATCATCACTCATAGGTGATATTATTATTAACTAAAAATACCCCAAGACATACAACTGCCCAACTATTTACAGTAATAGAAGATTACAGTACGGGGGTCGTATTTTAAAATAGCAAAATCAATAGTTTTTCTATGTTAGCAATGATCACCTATAAATCTTTCTTTGAAAATCTTAATTCAAAACAGGAATACAAATGTAAAAGTCTTAGCGGACAAGAGATCTACAGAAACAATATGTAGACAGACAACAACGTTCTTAGGGAGACACGTAAAAGAAGGCATGAATAATTTAAGAGGTGCACCTTCCCTGAGAGTGGGAAGACCCCTCACTTATGGGTGTCAATCATTCCCATATTAATTGTTGAGGTGCAATTCTATTAATTCTATGTCAGTGTTTTGTGAAATCTAGATAATACATACACGCGGGATGACAATCATCCCCAAATTAATGGTTCCATGCATTCCTCTTAACTATACCTCTAAAGCTAGGTCTTTTAATTGAGGTGACACATGTTCTTGGTTGAAAAATCAAATTGTGCAAAAAGATTTATAAAGAGAAACAACCATTTCTTGCTTCATCCTTCCGAGCCTGGGCCCTACTCTTCGGAGACAGCCCTTGTAAACACATTTAGCTCTTTCTTTGGAAAGCTGCCTCTGTATTTTTCAGTAGGTTTTGCTGCAATTTATAGACTGATCAATTTTGGACATTAATTCTTGACCTCCTGCCATGACAGATGAAGACTTCATTCCCCTCCACGGCTTCTCCATCTGTCCCCAATGGCCCGGGATAATAATGTCGCTGTTTTTTTCTCTGTGTTACATTTGTCACTTTTGGAGATCTGCTTGGACCTTATTTCTTTTTAGGCCAATAATAGCGACTTCCTCCTCTTCATCTCGTAAGGCGAGGTTTACATCCCTACAGATCTCCTACCCCTTTCCACTCCATCGTCTGTACTCCAGTGTCCACATTGTCAAGGCGGAGGATTTCATTGTGTTCTTTTATCCCGAAGTCTCCTGGTTTGGTTTTAGGTAAATTTTAGAAGTGGGAAGTCATTAACAGCGATTGCGTTGTCATGGCTACGTAAACAGGGCTCACGCCAGAGCTAAACGGTATGTTGTGAGGATGGTACCTTCCCCGCACAGGTTTGTTTTCATTTTCTCTGGGGTCAAAAAAGATCTTTCCTTTGATTTTTCCATTGTCTGCTTTCATTGCCTCCTTCACTTCAAATTCTCACGGAAAGCAGAAGATCTCCCAAATCTTGCCCCAGGCCCCAGCCTTCCATCCTGTTCCTGTTGGGCTGGGGTGGCCATCTCTGCATGCCTTCTGCCCCACACCCTCTCTGTGGGCCCTCCTGTCTCCTGGGCACCATGTCTTATTGGGGGAGGTGGGGGCTCACATCCTATTGAATTCCTAAGGAAGGACAGATGGGAGCTAATTTTGCTCATTTCCACAACTAAAAATGACTTTATTCTACCCTAATTCCTAATGGCGTTAACTCTCATTGGTAATCCTTGTCTGAATCATTTACTTCAGTCTGGGCTGCAAACTGGTAGACTTTCCAGTTTTCTTCATTCCTGCCACATCTATTAGTTGGCATTCTTGTATAAAGGAGATTTTTATTTTTGTTCACCAACTATGTGTAAACTGTTAGTCCTAAAAAGCAGAGAATTGCTTAGTTCTTCCCTCTCTCTCTCTTCTTAAAAATTTCATTTATTTATTTATTTATTTTGAGAGAGAGAGAGAGAGAGAGAGAGAGAGAGAGAGAGATAGTGTGCAAGCAGGGGTGGGGGGCAGAGAGACAGGGAGAGAGAGAATCCCAAACAAGCCCAGTTCAGGGCTTCACCTCATGAACCATGAGATCGTGACCTGTACTGAAATCAAGAGTCGGACACACCTAACCAACTGAGCCACCCAGGCGCCCCACCTCTCTCTTTTTTAATGTCCATTGAATGCATCTGTGAAACAGAAAGCAAAAAAATCGGGTTGCCTTTCAATGGGATTGATCCGTAAGTGATCCACTGTGATTTCTGGACTTCTTCCTGTTTGGGAATCAGAAGGACGGGGGAGTCCCGCACCAAATGGATTCAAGTCCCAAACCTTTGCTTCAGGACAGGTAGAGAAAGAGGATAAATCTTAACTCCTGGGAAAGCGCCTTGGCCTCTCCTATGGCACCGTGCAAAGAATGTACTAGGCACCAGCTCGACCCACTGTAATTCTGGTGTTTTAAAATTTCATGCTCCAGATGTTTTTAGAATAATTGGTGTGCCTAGTGAAGCCTTGCCTGCCTTAGCAAAGGGGGCCTTCTCCCCACTCTCCCAGCAAGCCCTGCCCTCTCCGGGGGGCATGTGGAAAGGAAAAAAATCCCAAATGACTCTCCGGTCCTATTTGCTTAATCTGTTGTGTTACAGCGAATACCCCTGGGTTTGGAGTTCATTGGAGCTTTGCCACAAAAGGAGAAAAGGAGGACATTTAAAATGTTTTGTAATCCTCTTGTCTCTTGGAGCAAAGATTGTAATTTCTGGTTCAAAGGAACTCTAGCACAGACAATCTGCCTTGTTTTGTTTGTCCCGGGGGGAAAAAACCACAACGCACCCCCCCCCCCCCCGCCCCGCGCCCCTTCCCCGTTCCTTTCCTGCTCTGTGTGCGCCTATCTACACATTCACCTACTCCTCCTTGGCTGTAGATTTCGTTCCCTTCTCAGCACAGGTGTGGGCTCTCCACTGCTGTTCTGGAGTTTGCGCTGGGCCCCGGGGGCTGTGGAGATGGGACACAGATGGTGTGGCCACATTCCGCCGTGGAGCGCCTTTTCCACACACTCCTGGGACAGTTTCTGGAGGCAAGTCCTAACGGCTCACAAAGTTTCCCAATCAGGAAAATGGCAAGTCAGAACCGAGCAGAAGTCCTGTTTACGAAGTGTCTTGCACTTGGCATGGAACAGGTAGTGGATAAAGGTCCCCTCCACACCGGCCCTGCCCCGGACAAGGTAAACCTCTCCTAGATCTGCGGTCTATGCCTCCACGTGTAAATGGGATTCATACTGGAAGGCTTTCCTCCTTATCTTAGGGAACGAGGTCACCAGAAAGGCAGAGCTCCTGATTCACATGACTTTCAATTACTTTGCCATTTTTTTTCTTTCAAAACGACTATATATATACGTATATATATATATGTATATATGTATATATATACGTATATATGTATATATATGTATATATGTGTATATATACGTATATATATACGTATATATGTGTGTGTATATATATATATATATGCATTTTCCTTAATACTTGAATATGGCAAAAAAAAAAAAAAATCAAACATGAAAGAGAAAGTTCAAATCCTCCCATCCCGTGTTGGGAACTTCTGTTAATGGCTGGGTATACAGGTACTCAGACTTGTTAAACAACAAAATTCAACTGAGTAAAGTTTAAAGATCTTATTGGCTTTATTCAATGATTCATGAATCGGCAGCATCCGATCTAGCAGACAGAAAGCAGCTCCGAGGAGCTGTGCAAAACGAAAGCCTTTTATAGGCAAAAGGGAGCAGGAACAAGGAAGTTATACTAGGCAGAAAGGCAGGTCGGTTATTGCAAGGTCGCTTTCCTTTAGGGAGGGCAAGGGTCTATCGCTGATCAGGTGACTCCTGCTTGACTGGGTTAAGATCCCATTTCTGGGAGACTCAAACTGTAATTAAGTGACGTCTTGTTTTGGGTGACATGAGGCTTAGCAGAAGGGATTTCATTTTGGGCCTGTTGGTCTTGTTTTGAGCAGACTTAGAAAGTGAATATTAAAATATGTGAAGAACTTCAAGTTTAGGACGTAAATGGAATCTCTTTGATTCTGTTCTCTCTCTGGCAACACACCTTATTTGTTTTCCCTCCTGTCTGGGTAACCCTGCATCAGCAGCATCTGCTGATGGGCCTGCCCATCTTTGCGTGGACTTCTGGGGTCTGGAATTTTGGCTCCTCTTTCCTACTCCCGGCTGGTCTGAGGACCTCACATCACACACCTGCTGCGACTCCCCGTGGGGCTTCTGCCCACATCTTTCCCTCCACGCTTTCCCAGGAAGGAGGACTGGGGACTGGTGTATCTGTGTTTTAGCACCTTTTTCTCTCCATGAGCGCAAACTGCAGTGACATTCTGAGACAGTACGTGCCCCAGTGCAGGTGGGGGGGGGGGGGGCAAAGCACCAAGGCGCTGATCTGTGTTTTTGGATCCCCGCTCTTGATGAAGCACTTCCTCCCTTGTTTCTCAGAGAAGGCCAGTCTGTGAAGCTTTGAACCAGGTCCCTGTTCCTCTGCACCAGCCTCATTTTCTTTTCTTCCTGATTTCACTTGTGATGGGAACATAGCGGAGGTGTTGCTAGGTGCCCCGACCTGATACTTACAATATCACTTAAATGGTGTAATCGTCACTATGCTCGCCGCCCAGATCAGGGTCCTGGCCGCTCCGGCGCCCAGGTGCTTTCTCTTCTGGCCTCCTTTCCCTCTGCCCACATTGTAGAAGCTCTCGTGGGCCACCGGTACCAGGAATCACTTAGCCCGGCGGCCACTGCATTTCCCACCCCGGACATCGCTTCCTCGACACCCCGCCGTCCCCACAACCTTTTCCAAAGAAGTCCGTCGCCCTGGAGGAACCAGCCTCTTGCCTCTAGCTTCTTGGTTCTTCCCAACTCCATTTTCCGGCATCCTCACCTCGGCCTGGGCCCGGATCCAGGCCCCGGAGTTCCCAGCGGCAACCGCCCCGCCTGCAGCCGTGACACAGTCCAGAAGGGGTTAAACTCAGGCGAGCACCAGCTCCAGCAGTTAATCCGGGATTCTCGGCACTGATCTCCGTGCCTGTCATTTGCATTTCTCTCCTTTGTGCAGGCTTTTCTTCCTCCCTTTCCCCGGGCCGGGCGCCCACATTAGCATAGCGCACTCGGCGCGCCGGCTGCGGGGCCCCCGCTGTGCGCCAGCCTGTGCAATCTGCAGGCGCCATCAATTTTTCAGCGCTTTGCTCATTTCTCATTACAGTCAGGCCCATGCGGCTCCCCACTCAACACCCTCCTCGGCCGTCCTGCCGGAGCCAGGCTCTGTCACGTCCCTCCCCGGCCCTCCCGAGCATGCACTTGCTTGTTGAGGCTCCCACCATAATTAATCACAGTATTAATCCTGGCCAAGCCTGTCTTCCTGAATAATTATGTCAACACGCTTGGGTGCCTGGGCCCGGCAGAAATGTTACCAACCTTGAGCACCGGACGATATCCTTGCAGCCAGGACGGCCGCGGCGGGGTTGGGGGCTCCTTGCCTCCCCCTGCCACACACTCACATGCACACGGGCCCGCTTGCACACACATGTGCACGCACACACTCACAAAGCTAAAGGCGCCAGGGAGGAGTAGAAATGGTGGAGCTCACAGCAAACAGCTTTTCTTTTCAAACAAGGAAACATGGCCACACAATGAAGTTATCTTTAGGTAGCAAAGTGGGTGGTTGTCATAGCGATGCGTGCATTATTAAGAGAGTGTTGTTCATCCCGGCAGCTAATCTTATAATGAGGCTGGCTCATTATCACGTTGTGGCAAAGTTGGCTTTTGCTCTCTTTTCTGCTGCGGGCCTAGGGTCCGGCAGGGTCCCCAGCTCCAAGCTGGATCATGACTCCCAGCATGCATCTTTTATTTGCTTACCCCATCCTCCTTCCCTGCTTTTCCCAGGGTGGGGGAGGGGGGGGCAGATGCAGGAAGCTGGGGCTGGGCAGGGCTCCAGGTGCCTTTGCCTACTACGTGTCCCATAGTTGGTCCCTCTACAGTTTGTGACACACATCACAGCACCTGAGAACTGTGTTGGCCCGGGTATCTGGGGCCTGTGTGAATTAAAATTCCAGATGGGCTTGCACACAATCAGTTCCTCTACTTTTCTTCTACACCTGCTTCTCAGACCTCCCCTGTCCCAGGAAACCAATCTAATGGACCACATAATGCATCATGGCCACCATTTAATGGGGATTTCTTTATTTCCTAGTGGTCATTGCAATTTTACGAAGCCCCAAGATTTATTAAAAGTCCACTATCACCTCAAGTTTGGGTGTCTGGGACTCTCACTTTATGACCAGATATCCAGTTTATTTCAAATAGTGTTGGAGGTCGTTTGCTGTTGCCTTCTCTGGCAGTCTCTGTCTGAGTGTTTTGTAGATGGCTACAAAGGTCTATTGGGTTCAAGTTTATTTTCATGCTGCTTGTGATTTTCATCCTCCCCTTTCCTTTTCAATTAAGCTGCATCTGACTTTGCTCACCGTTCGGATTAGGGGGGCATCCTCTACAAAGGGAGAGGAGACAGCAAAGTCACCTCCTGCCAAGAGTGCCATCAAGGGAGATGGTCGCCTTGGACTTGAGAGGTGAGCCAGGGAAAGGCCGTGGCTCGTACCTTCCTTTATTATCAAGTGTCACGCCACAGCGAGCACAGGTGCTGCCCTCCGAGGGACAGCCCTCAGTGGCGCACAGATATCTCCCGCACTGTCTCCAGCCCAGCAGATCCTCCGGGGGCTCCGCAGCCTGTGCTGTAGTGGGTGAGGCACTAGCATTTGTTGGCAGGTTTTCTCAGGGCACAGTCCACCGACGTGAGAATCACCTGGGGACTGATTAGAAATGCACGTTCTAGAATCTCCTGGCCAGTTGGAGCGGCCTTTTCAATAAGTTCTTCAGGTAGATATGATGCACATAGAATACTTCTCATGAGCCTGTTTGTTAAATTTAATCCCCCCCCCCCTTTTAAAAGTAATATAGAGATAGGGTGAGGCTGGTTCAAACAATGAAAAGGAGGAATGGTCCCTGGTCCCCAGGCTCCCTCTACAGGGACTCCTACATTTTTGTTTTTTTATGTTTCTTTCCAGAGATATTCTTGCATACATATGTGTATAAATCCCTTTAAGACCCACAAATGGTGGCATCCTAAATACACCGTTCTGTCACTTGCTTTCTTCACGATGCAATACGTCTTGGCTATGGTTTCCTATCAACATATTGAAATCTTCCTCATTTTTTAAAATGGCTGCGGAGTACATTTCGTATGGGATACAGAACGTTTTATGGGTTTTGGATAAAGCTGGTGTCTGCTCCTAATCAGGCACCTTTCTTTCCTCAGGCTTTAAGAATTGTGTCTCAGAGATCTGCAACAGCTCCTGGGAACAGGGAGACAGTTGATTTCTCGTAAGCCCTACTTCTGACCATAGAGGAGCCTGTATCTTGGTTTGGGTTCCCCAAGGCAGACCCTCATTCCAGGATTTCTGTGTGGGTGGTTTATCTGGGGGGTGATCACAAGGGATGTCGGTAGGAGAAGGGGTGAAGGGGTGTGTTTATACACTAACTTCTGGCAGCCACTGGTGACTGACCGGTTGTTTGTGGGAAGGCGGGGGGGGGGGGGGGTGTTAAATTCCCCTGCGCTTTTGGTCTGCCTCACTGGGCGGGCGGGTTGTAGTAGCCGAAGAAAGCAGATCTCAGGCAGAAATGCTAGAAGTTAGGCAGGTGTGTGCTGAAATAGGAAGGGCAAGGGGATGTGATTGGGGTACCAAGAGTAGGTTGCTACCCAACTGGAGGTCAGAATTTCTAGACTAATCTTCATACTCAAAAAGTGCAATTGAGGGGTGCCTGGGTGGCTCAGTTGGTTAAGGGTCCGACTTCGGCTCAGGTTGTGATCTCACAGTTTGTGGGTTCAAGCCTTATGTTGGGCTCTGTGCTGACAGCTCAGAGCCTGGAGCCTGCTTCAGATTCTGTGTCTCTCTCGCTCTCGCTCTCGCTCTCGCTCTCGCTCTCAGTTGCACTCTGCCCCTCCCCCGTTCATGCTTTGTCTCTCTCTCTCTCTCTCTCTCAAAAATAAATAAAACATTCACAAAAATTTTTTTAAAAAGTGCAATTGAGGGGCACCTGGGTGGCTCAGCCAGTTGAGCGTCCGACTTCGGCTCAGGTCATGATCTCGCAGTCCGTGGGTTCGAGCCCCGCATCGGGCTCTGTGCTGACAGCTCGGAGCCTGGAGCCTGTTTCAGATTCTGTGTCTCCCTCTCTCTGACCCTCCCCTGTTCATGCTCTGTCTCTCTCTGTCTCAAAAATAAATAAAACATTCACAAAAAATTTTTTTAAAAAGTGTAATTGACATGGATGTGGTACCCGAAAAAGACAATCTATTCCTAGTTCTGTTCCTACTGGTTGGTGACCTTGACTGAGTTCAGTCATTCAAGCTTTTGGAGCTTTACTGTCCCCATCTGGAAAATGGGGTTGGTAGTACCTACCTCTCAGGATAGCTTTGTGGATTGAATCGGATTTCTAGTTTTGGAAAAAGGGCTTCAGAGCTCTGCACGTGGGTGACTACTCTTATGGCCTAACATCTGACCCTCTGGGAAGGAACCCAGTTTGCCTCCTTCACAGCCTGCCTGAGATCACCAAATCACCCCCAGTCCCTGAATTCACTCATGTTAGTCTCTACAAATGCCAAAGTCAAATTCAGACCAACCCACGTGGCACCAAGATGGCAGCAAGAATAGGAACAAAATGTTTCCCAGGCAAATCCTTTCCATCGGGAGAGAAGCAAACCCTTTGATCCCATGGTAGCAAGATTACCTTGTTTGTTTTGCAAAAACAGCCTGGAATTTAGAGTCAGAAAGATTCTTAAGGTTGCATAGTTCATTGGCTTCGAGCATATGTAGCCTCTGAAACCCTTTCTGTAAAAAGAATGATGCTCAAAAGCTTTGTCAAATGAAAGCAGAGTGCTCTGCCAGTGGGATTTGGTGGGGGACCCAGGCCGTCCCTTGGGATCAGGTCATACCCACATCCTCCTTTGCTCACCTCCAACAGCCCCAGGCTCCCGTAGACTCAGCAGGGGCTGTTTATAAACAACTGGTCTGGTACATCCCTTTTCAATGAGCAAAGGAAGAGATGGGGCCCCTTGTTGTCCTGTGTTGGGGCTTCTTTTATTTTAATTTTTTTTTAATGTTTATTTATTTTTGAGACAGAGAAAGACAGAGCATGAACGGGGGAGGGGCAGAGAGAGAGGGAGACACAGAATCGGAAACAGGCTCCAGGCTCTGAGCGGTCAGCACAGAGCCCGACGCGGGCTCGAATTCACGGACCGTGAGATCATGACCTGAGCTGAAGTCGGACGCTTAACCGACCGAGCCACCCAGGCGCCCCGTGTTGGGGCTTCTTTAAATGGTCCAGGGAACCCGACCGAGGCACCCTGGGCTGTAAGACCCCGCTCGTGGAGAAGATGAAAATGGCAGAGACCTCCATCCCTATGCTCTGATTCTGTGCTTTAAGGATACATTCTCGAGTCCCTTTTCCTCCAGCCCCCTTTGATCCCACCTTGAAGCTCCCAACCTGGTCTCTGGTGCATCTTCAACTCATTTGCTGTCAAGCTCAGCACATTCCTTCCCCCGTTACCCTTTGCTCTCAGGCTTATAAACCTGAGATTCCTGCCTCCCCCCTGCCCCCAGGGACTGGCCTGTTGGGCCCACCTCCTTCCCACCAAGCCTTCTGCTTAGGGGAGGGGGATGGGATGCCCAGAGAGATGAGCCGACTCGCCTAGCGTGGCCGAGTTAGCCCCTGGTGCACAGCGATTTTGATCCCGTGTGATTCCCAGTAGTTGCAAGGCCACTGTTTTCAGGCATCTTCTGGTTGGCCTTCTTCTCACCCAAATTAGCCCCCTCTAGGAGGGCTTGGCAGCTTTCCCAGAGTCAACTGAATGGCAAGGGGAAAAACAAAGTCTTAGCTGCTGATGGGCACATCTCTTTCACCAGGGGAGGAAGAAAATGGCAGAGGGATTGCGTGTCGCCATATGGGTTGGCAAGAACCGCTCTGATATTTCTCTTGTAATCATGCTGTCTGGCAAGCAGCACACCCGTCCCCCCCCCCCCCGCCAAGCCTCCGTTGCCTCTTCTGTAGAATCGGGATTGTGATACCCTCTTCCTTGGCTTGCTGTGAAGACTACAGAGAACGGCATGTGGGAAAGGGCTTTGGAAAGAGGAAGGCCTTCCAAAATGGAAGACATTTCTTTATTATTGTACCTTTCTGATGGCTGTGGAGGCGTAATTTCCATAAGGCTGAACATCAACCTCAGAGGGAGCCTGGCATGGAGGGCGGAACGTGCCTGCAGGGAATCGCACCCTGCCAAGAGGGAGCCATGCCCTCCAGGTGCCCGTGACCAATGGGGACAGGAGGCGGTATAAATGCGCCAGTCTTTCACTTTTCCGGTGGGATGATTCTGAGGCACGTCTTTCGTATCCCAGAGGGTCCCCAGCATGATTGAACCCCAGTACTGCTCACGAGTGCACCCTTCGTTGGCTTTTCTCCTTTGCCCGTGTTGCCTTCCCATATTCCTCTCGCCCTCACTTTCTGGGGCTCCCCTCCCAAATAAACTACCCATACCCTGGTCTCTGTTTCAGGGATTGGTTTCGAGGGAGCCCAATCTAAAACATGCAGCACCGGGCAGCAGTAGGAAGAGGGCTAGCAGATGTCAAGGATCAGAGAAGGTGAAGGCCTCCCATTGCTGGGAAGCTGATAGGAGGCAGGGAATAGAGGTCCTTGCTGATCGGCCTGGGGAAGGAGGCAAGGCCCTTGGAAGGTTGCCTGTGCTCTGTTGGCATGACCCCAAATGGAGCCTAAGGCTTCCAGCCCTGGGCTAATTTGTCCTCGGAGAGTTCTCGGCCCAAACCCAGCTGGGGTGGGGACAGAGCACACAGGTGTTCTGTGCCAGGGCAGAGGCTTGACATCTCAATCCCGTGCATACCCCACTGAGCATGTGGGGCAGAGTCTGCTGGGAATATGTACCCCAAAGCAGCGTGACAAAACTAAACAACAAAAGCATGCCAGCAGGGGCGGGGGAGCAGGAAACTTAGGAACGAACTTACTATGTGAACTTGGATACATTGAGCTTTTCTGGGTCCCTGTTTCCCATCTGTAAAATCAAAGGAGGGAGGGGACCGAAAGATCTCCATGCGTCGTCCCAACCCTGAAATTCCTATCTGACTTTTCTTGGCTGACCCTAGAACTAGATATACCTGGCGGGGATAAGTCAAGGCAGATTGGGGGTTAGCTCACGGCTTGTCCACACCATCTCTGGAGCATTACATTTTTACAGTTTCCCACCAGACCTGAGCCCCCTGCAAGGCTCTTCTACTATGGGGCGTCCTGTCCTGGACTCCTCCCCATCAAAGTCCTGTACCCCTCCATTAAGCTGGGATGCCACATCATGGAGCACTCTCAAACTGGACTTTGTTCCTTAACTTCTCTCTCCTACTCCACTTTGGAGGTTTATAGGTTTCTGGCCCTAAGTCAGGCTCAAGTTGGGGAAAGGGGAGAAACTTTAAAGTTTTGCCATTGAGTTGGACTGGACTTTCTTAACACTTAAATGTACGATAAGGTACGGGCAAGGCCACACTCCCTCTGGAGGCTCTGAGGGAGCCCCTTCCTGGCATCTTCCAGCTTCAAGTGGCTCCAGGAGCTCCTAGACTTGCGGCCACATCCCTCCCGTCTCTGCCTCCATTTCCACATGGTCTTTTCCTCTGTGTCTTCACATGTCTTTCTTCTCTGTTTCTGGGTCTCCTCCTCTTCTGACTCTTACAAGAAGACCTGCCACTGGACTTAGGGCTCATGTGGGGAACCCTGGATGATCTCATCTGGCTATTCCTAACTTACTTACAGCTGCAAAGGCCCTTTTTTATTATAATTTTTTAATGTCTATTGATTTTTGAGAGAGAGAGGGAGACAAAGTGCGAACAGGGAGGGGCAGAGAGAGAGGGAGACACAGAATCCGAAGCAGGCTCCAGGCTCTGAGCTGTCAGCACAGAGCCCGATGTGGGGCTCGAACCCACGAACTGTGAGATCATGACCTGAGCCGAAATTGGAAGCTCAACTGACTGAGCCACCCAGGCACCCCTGCAAAGACCCTTTTTTAAAATAAGCTCACAGTGACAGGTTTCAAGTGGATGTATCTTTTGAGGAGACGCCATTCAACCCATGACTTCTGGGATTTCTCGATGTCCCTGAATGTAAATGGTGGTGCTCATGTGCTTGACATGCCTGTGGAGAGACAGGCTCTCTAGGACCCTGGTTCTCTTATTCCCCCAGCCACTTGGGATTGAGAATGACAGCGTGAGAGACAGTGGGAGAATGAATGGGAGCAAGCGGAGTGCAAGACCTAGCAATGGTGCCCAGTCTACAACCCTGGCTCTGACCAAGCATCTCCCCCTCTCTGCGGGGAGTGAAAGAGCTAGGAGGGCAGTGAGTGGAGGAGAGACCTCCTCTCGTGGAGAGCAGGAGGGGGAGGGGTAGCGACAGTCCCAAGAAGGGCGTTTTAGCCCAACATAAGACTTTCATCGCTGGGACTGGCCAGTGTTTTCATCTTTCCGGTCCAGGCCATCTGCAACAGATTACCTCAAAGGGCTGTCACTCCAGGTGGGCACAAAGAGCATCGCCTGGAGCAGAGGGACCCTGTTCCAAGAACCTGGTCATTGAGAGGGTAGAGGGGAATGAGCATGAAAGCTGAGTTAGTCTGAGAGATTTTTCATCTTGAGCCTCAAGAAAAGAGACAAAGGGAGGGCCAACTTGGTGGGGACATTCCCTCAGCAGAGGGCACCGAAGTATTCCTTAAAGCCCTGGGGACTGTAACACCGGGTGCAGCAGCCCTTAGGGACTCTGTTACTATAGCATTGGCCGTGGCTTACCCCAGGTTTCCAAATCGAGGCTGGCAATTATACCATAAGAGCCTGGCTCGTGATGCTCTTTACAAGCGGTGATCTTTCCTCAGCCCCCAAACCAGAGTGAGGGAAAGGTTCTGAAAGGAGGAGAGTTTGAGCTGTACTTAAAAGCAGCAGCCACAAGCCACCCACCAGCCTGAACTGGGCTGCAAGGTCAGGGCACTGGAAGCGGCAGAGGCAGTGTTTCCTCTTGACCAGGGATTCTGCTTTCCAAGGCAGTCGAAGGCATGGGCCTCAGGTAGTCAGTGATTCCGTGAATTTGGAAACCATTTTCAGTAGGAACTGTGCCTCAGTTTCTCTCGAGAAGGGACGGAATTATTATCTTCTTGGTCTGGACACAAGCGTGAAGAGTGAATGTGTTCGGGGACCAGTTGTGTGCTCCCCTGGGCTCGGGGACAGCTGCCACCGGAGCCAAAGATACCCTTCCCACCACAGTGCCCACCCCCCGAGGGACAGGAGATGGTTCTGGGGCAAGTAGCCATCCTCACAGTCATTTTACAGAAAGGCTGCTGGTTGTGGGGCGCCTGCGTGGCTCATTTGGTTAAGTGTCAGACTCTTGACTTTGGCTCAGGTTATGATCTCACGGTTCGGGGGTTCAGCCCTGTATCGGGTGCTGTGCTGACCCCGTGGAGCCTGCTTGGGATTCTCTCTCGCTCCTTCTCTCTCTGCCCCTCCCGTGCTCTCTCTCTTTCTCTCAGTAAATAAATAAGTAGATATTTTTTTTAAAAAAAGGATTGTAGTCGGTTACCCCCGAAGTCAGAGTATGAACAGGATGGGCCCCTTCTCATAGTACAGATACCCCAACATCAGGAAATGAAGAAGCCAACCCAGGATGGTAGCGGACATGGGAAAGATCTGGAGGAAATGAGGGGGGTTTCCTCCAACCACTTGGTGAAGAAACGCGGGGGTTCCCTACCGGGACTGCACTGTACTATGGATTATTTGTCATGTGTCTCACACATGTGGAAGAATGATATTGAAAAAAATGTCAACTGAGGTTTATAGTTTCAGTTACCTCCTTTTTGCCACAGTGGTTCCCTCCTCCCCCACTTCGTATCTTTCAAGGAGCTAGGGTACCATCCTGAGAGAACCCCCCAGAGCCCTAGAGCCCTCAGGGGATGGAGGGGACTCGGCATAGACAGAACACTCAGGGAACACAGCACAAGGGAGAGCAGAGTGTTGAGAGAGGGCTTCTCCCAGGCTTGGGGAAGAAGGAAGCCAGAGGGAAAGAGACGAGAGCACAGGTTCTGATGGTCCTAGAAAGAGGGATGGTCGTTCTGGTGCCTCAGGGGAGCACCTGGGAAGCAGCCAAAGCCAACACGGGCAGATGAGACCCAAGAGTGCATGCTATGTTCTGTTTCTTGGGTAGAGCCCTGGGGAGGTGGGAATGGCTATGGGAATGGCTATGGGACAGTCCAGCAGAGGGATTCTGTCACCCCCACATGGTGTGGCATAGAAATAGGGAAGAGAAAAGCTGGGCCTGAGGCAGCCAAATGATGGGAACAAGGGACAACTGAGCAGCAATCTGTGCAGCCTGGTGGCCAGGGATGGTAAGATGGGGATGGCTTAGCTGATTCCGAAGGGGCAGGTGACTTACTGATTCCTTGTTCCATCCTGCTCTGCCCTTGCTATGCCATGGCCCTGTGGAAGTTCCCAGGAACTTGGGCTTGTTGCATGTTAGTTTGAGTTCCCCGAGAGCAGAGCCTGAGACAAGGATTCATGTGCACGTAGTTTATTTGGAAGGAGATCCCAGGAAGCAGAAGTGAGTGAGTGGGAGGAATGAGTCAGGGAAGGAGGAGCAGCCGATAAAGGGGCCATCAATGATCAGGTTATGCCGGAAGCAGCTGGGGCTCTGTGTCTCAGGGGACCCTCTGAAGAACAGGCCTCAAAATTGTCTTCCCAGAGGACTATTAAAAAATAAAATTTAACCGAGTAAATCTACAGATCTAACTGACTTTATTCATTGATCCATGAATCAGGTGGCATCCCATCTAGCAACTGGGGGGGGGGGGGTGTCCAAGGAATTGTACAAAATGGAAGATTTTTATAGGAAGGAGGGTGGGGCAAGAAAGTTATTAGCAAAAGAGAAAGATTTTTCCAGGCAAGGTCACTTTCCCTTAGGGGGAAGGGCAGGGGATCTGATCCTACAGATCACCTCATCTTCCTTTGGGGGATGGAGAGGGCCCGTGTGACAGAGGACCTCATTGGCGCCAGTCAGAAAATTCCCGAGTGGTTAGGACTTAACATCTCTGAGGGAAGTTGGGACTGTAATTAGATTAGGGATTAAGCCCTGGTTTCATGACGTGGCCTAAGTGACGCCATTTTGGGCCCGTGGTTTTCTTTTAACAGGGCGAAGAGGCTTGTTACCTCCCCACTGAGGCAGCAGAGAAGAGAGGCACGGTGGCCCGTGCCTGACTTGGGTACTGTCAGTGTGCGTGGACTTATGTGGAGCTGTCCCCAACGACTGCCCAGGGGGACATGGTGCAGAGCATCCGAGGGCCTGCTGCACGACCCTGGGAAGGACAGGGCAAGAAGTTGGCTTGAGTTTAAGTTACCTCCCCGCTGCTGGAATGAGCTCGAAAGAGAAATTAAGTTGAATAATAGAGAACTAAAGAAAGCTATATTTGTTAGACACCTGTGTTTGTAGACTGAGATTCTATATCTGCTGTATATAAAATATTAAGGTTAACTTATGTTAGTCTATATGATGGGAAGAATATAATTTCTGGAGTCAGACTAGCACTGGATTTGAATTTGGGTCCTGTCACTGAGTTGCTGGGTGACTGCGGGTTAATCACATCGTCTCTCTGACCTCCCCTCCTTCATGTGTCAAACCACTTGCCCTAAAGAGTTGTTGAGGGATTCGCAGTGATTCATGCGAAAGCCCCATCGTGGGTTTTCAATATGCATTTTTTGGCTAAACTTTAATTTTCTTTATGTGGTGCTGATCTGCTTATTCTTTAAAAAAAATTTTTTTTTTTTAATTTTTTTTTTCAACATTTATTTATTTTTGGGACAGAGAGAGACAGAGCATGAACGGGGCAGGGGCAGAGAGAGAGGGAGACACAGAATCGGAAACAGGCTCCAGGCTCTGAGCCATCAGCCCAGAGCCTGACGCGGGGCTTGAACTCCCGGACCGCGAGATCGTGACCTGGCTGAAGTCGGACGCTTAACCGACTGCGCCACCCAGGCGCCCCTAAAAAAATTTTTTTAATGTTTACTTATTTTAGAGAAAGATAGAGAGAGAGACAGAGTGCCAGCAGGGGAGGGGTGGAGAGAGGGGGAGACACAGAATCCAAAGCAGGCTCCAGGCTCTGAGCTGTCAGCACAGAGCCCCACGTGGGGCTCAAACCCACGAACCGTGACATCATGACCTGAGCCGAAGTGGGACTGGTCCTCTTATCCTTAACAGGTTCCTTTGTTATTCAAAAAGTTCTTAGCAAAGATGTTTCTCCTGGGTAAGGTTCTAAACGGATTTAAAGGAGGGTGAACCCAGATGTCACTGTTCTCCTGGGGTCTGGCACCGTCACACCTGGTAAGGGGGTCACTCAGAAGGTGGCCGTCTCCTGCCTCTTTCTGTCCAAGCACGGAGCATGTTGGGCGAGGGCTTGTTTTCCAAACTGACCCTTGAGGATTAAGCTTTTGACTTTGGTCTTTGTTTGGGGGCTGGAAGCAGCAAGTAAAGGAATTCCCTTCCTTTCTCCTTCCCAAAATCTCTTCCCACATGCTACTGAACCTGAATGTTCTTCAGCTGATTACCACGAGTGGTGAGAAATGCATCTGCATTTGCAAAAGCCAAATAGACCGCAGTTGGGTAGAGCTGCGATCAAGGTCCGATAAACGTGTCGAGGTGGCCGCACTATCTGGTGCACAGCCCTCCTTAAAACCTGGCCGACTCAGTGGAAAGGTTCCCGCAGACAAAACGTCTGCCATCCTTGGAGGGGTGAGCTGGGCGTGTGTCGTAGCTCTCCACGAGGAAACCTAGGTGTGGGTGCTGGAGCAGACAGGCCCGCCCAGCATGGTGGCCTTTGCTGCAGCGGTCGGGTGGCACTGGGTTTGGGGCCACCTAGATGGGCGTCACGGTACCTAGGCACACTCAGAACTCCCGGCAGCCCCTTCTCCCTCGCAACGGAAGCCTCGGGCATGCCATGGAAAGTCCTGGAAGCTCAGCTCCAGAGTCTGGCGAGGCATGACTTCTGACCTTTCTCTGAGCACATTTGATCTCATCTGGTGTCCTCAAATTTCCTTTCCAGCCAGGGTCTGTGTCTCTGATCAGTTCTCTGGTGGGATATCAATTGGGCGTTCACATTTTCTGCTCACCCCTGGATGCCTCCTCTTAACTGGATGACTGAGGCTTCTTGCTTTGAGAGGAGAGTTTGTCCTCTTCCATGAATTGCCATGTGTATCAGGTTTTATTGCATGATAAACAACACGTATCTGTTGTTTTTGCTTATCGATCTGTGGGGCAGTGAGGGTGGCTCTGTTTCAGACTGTGGGTCACCGTGGGATTCCTCACTCTGGTACCAGAAGGAGCATGCCCTTCTCATAGCAGATGGCTGAGACTCAGGAGGCCAAGCTAGACGAAGCAAGCGCTTTGAAAGTCTCTCTGCTCACTTCACATCCATTCACATGCTACTGGGCAAAGCAGGTCCATGGTCAAGTCCACTGTGGGTGGGATGGAGATGTACATCCTGCCTCTTCCAATGGAGGGCAGTGCAGA
Source organism: Herpailurus yagouaroundi (assembly GCF_014898765.1). Classification (NCBI taxonomy): domain Eukaryota; kingdom Metazoa; phylum Chordata; class Mammalia; order Carnivora; family Felidae; genus Herpailurus; species Herpailurus yagouaroundi. Next base: position 8,338,906 of record NW_024412400.1, read on the forward strand.
GTCACATGCAAAGGGTGTGGATGTCAGTGCTAAGGGGGGGGGGAGGGGAGGGGGGTTGGAGTAGCGAAGAGCTGGAAAGAGGAATCCAGTTTCACACACTGCTGGGCCCCGTGCTTTGGGTAGCTTTGGGAGATCCGGGAGAACCGAACATCTGACGGCCAAGGAGGTGCTAAGTCGTCTCTCTGTGAATTACCAAAATGTGCCCCTTGAGGGCGGATGAGTTATCAAAGTTGCTTTGGGATAATGCAGCCCCGGTCTGGGTGCTTGGCTTGGCAAGTGGAAGACAGTGTAGAATTCAGCTCCCACCCGCTCCCTGGGCGGGCACTTTGGTGCAGGGTCAAGCTGCGGGTCTAGGTGCTGCGACCCTGCACCCTCTCAAGGAGTGACTCACAAGGCCTGGGAGTGCATTTTGCTACCACCAGCTCCAAGCTCTTCAGGTGGGAGCCGTCTGGGATCGTTTCTTGGTTTTGACCATCCAGGTCAAAAAGCTGGATTCGTCTGGACTCTACCTTCAGGAAAGAAATATATATTTTTTCCTTCCCAGAAGCAGCCTTCCCAGCCAACCACATAGGCCAGAGTCAACGTGAAAGAAATGAGATGATTATGGAACGTTCCTGATTGCAGAGCAGCACATGTGTCTTTGAAGAAAGAGCTGCTTCTTTCCCCTCACAGTCTGACGTCAGAGGAGACGCCACGCCTCTCTGGATGGCAAGCAATGACAAGTTCTGACGATGTGGGCCCGTGAGAGCGGGGGTCTACCTCGACTAGTTCCAAAGTGCAGATGGAATGGGTGTGTGCCCCATCGGCGTCCGCTGGTTTTCACGGTGGCCTGGTGTGTGAGTGTGTCATCCTCACCTTCATGCCTCCTCATTGTCAGAAATATAACCAATGGATCAGAATTCCAGAGTCTCTATCAAGTCTCATGGCTTCACGTTGAGTTTGGAAGCAGGGCCTGGACCCTGGTGGGTGGAATCGTTGTCTCTACATCCATCACTCTGCCTTCTGTCCTCACTCTTGCCACAGCCTCGCTGTGGGTGGAGTGTAACCCCTTGACTCTGGGTTCTGCCATGTGACATCCTTGGACCAGTGATACATGGATGGAAGTGAGGGGTTGCCAGTTCCAAGCTCAAGTCTTGAGAGCCCTTGGATTTTCTGCTTTTTCCCTGTGTGTCAGAGAAGACCTTCTAGGTCTCTGGGCCCTGAGGTTTATACTTGGGGGGCAGAGATGAGCCAAGCCTCAGCGAGGGCCAAGATAAGCTACGCCCAAAGCTTGAGACGGAGCCTGAACCAACCAGCGTCCGGCTGACGTGCAGACCCACAGACCTGCAGGTGCATGAGTGACACGAGTGACGACTACTGAGATTCGGGGTGGTTTATTGTATAGCATGACTGCAGCAACCGTTAACCGATACACTTATTTCCTAATGGAAAGCCACAGTATGTTGACCTTGGACACCAGTCATGGTTGGGACACAGGAAGCACCCAAGCAGAGAGGCCACTCTTGCTCTGACTTGAGGGCTGGGATCTGCATGAAGGAGAAAGTGTGTGACTCAATTAAGATACAATTAAGATCCTCCTCCATGGTCTCCCTTTTATCTACTGTCCTCATTATCCTGCTTCCTTTTCTTCTCACCGTGGGACTGGTGCTGTTGTTGCATGCTGATGAGTTTGTCTGTGGCCCAACTTCTGAACTAGCGATATCTGGGTAATTAATTTGGATTTAAGCTCCTCTAGCCAGCCCTTGATAGGCCCACAACTGAGTGCTTTGGAATGCCTTGATTTCTCCCGGGCATTTTGGGGGTACTTAGAGGTCAAGAGTCATTTGGTACCTATCTATCTAAAGTCAGTCTCAAAGTGAGTTTTGAAAAGTGTATGAAAATGTACAGTTGTTTCAAGTGACTTAGCTTACTCCTGGGAGCTCCACTCCTCCCCCTGCAAGTGCTATGAAGTTTTCTCACATTTCACCTCTACAATTTGGTTAGAGCAATTCTCCTTCATGAAAGTATGGGCTATTTGCTAGGCATGAGGTCTGGCTGGAGCTCAGACAGGATATGGGCATCATGACACAAGGCTCCCCCTTGAAATAAGGTGATGAGAAGATAGAAATAAAACTCCAACAGAAAACGGGGAATTAACTCAGGAAGTAACAACCCTAGTTTCACACGTCATTGTTTCTGGATGCACCATGCACTTTCCAGTTTTTCATGTTTGTCTTCTCTCTACCTCCACTGAATTCTCTAAGGTCTAGTCTTTCTAGATATCATCAGGGTTAAATGAACCACTTGTGCCCTGAAATTCTGTGATGCTAACTACAATGGCTTTCAAAATTTTTGCTGTGTCTCACAGCAAGAAATAAATTTTGCATTAGTCCCTAACACATGCTCACACATAGGCACACACTTTTATAAAAAATTAAGAACATTTTTTTAATGTTCATTTATTGTTGAGAGAGCGCGAGCAGGGGAGGGGCAGAGAGGGAGACACAAAATTGGAAGCAGGCTCCAGGCTCTGAGCTGTCAGCACAGAGCCCGACACGGGGCTTGAATCCACAAAACACGAGATCATGACCTGAGCCAAAGTTGGATGCGCAACTGACTGAGCCACCCAGGTGCCCCTATAAAAGTCTAATTTAATGTATCACTCTTTGTCTTAGTTGGGTTTGTCCCAGAATAGGCCCTGGAATAAGGATTCATGTGCAAGTGGTTTATTTGGGAGGCAATGTCAGGAAAGACCCGTAGGGGAGTGGGGAAGTGAGCCAGGGAAGGAAGGAAGGCATTCAAAAGTACGTTATCAACAGATGCGTAACTTCAGCGGGGAACTCTGGAAACAGTTTTTGTGGGGATTAGCCTTCAGGTCGGCTCGAGTGATCCTCACCTCCTGGTGTTTGTGCCTTTGTGTAATTCCCTCCCACACTGAACTATGCGTGTGTCCCGTGTGTCCAGTAGAATATGGCAGAAGTGATGCTATACCATGGAGAGCAGCCTCTGAGAGGGCCCCACTTCTCTCTTCCTGCTGGTATTCGTGACCTCACACAATCCACCCCCTTGAGTGTAGGCCATTTATAACCACATAAGAAGTGACTCAGTTCTAACCATAGAATATGACAAAAGTGATGGATGTCATTTCTGAGATTAGGTCAGAAAAAGATTCTGGCTTCTGCCTGGCTTATGTTCTCTTGCTCTTTTCTTCACTAGCTCTGAGAAAAAAGAAAACAGCCCCCATGTTGTGAGCTATGCTATGGAGAGGCCCACGTGGGGAAGAGGCTGGTGAGGAATCCTGAGTCAGAGGCACCAAGGGGCACCCAGCTAAGGTGTGCCAGATTCCTGACCAATAGGCATGGTGAGTTAATACATTTCTGAAAACTGCTAAGTCTCGGGGTAATTTGTCAGACAGCCATAGACAATTAACACAGTATCTGACTTTTAAGGTTGGGTCATAAAAGACTTCGCTGTTCTCACTTTGGTCCCTCATTCTCTTGGATTCCAGCCACAGATCACGAAGAAGTGTAAGTGGTGGCAGTCTGAGGCCTGCCAGCAGCCATCAATGTCAAGGAGTCAGCTTGGAAACAGACCATTCAGCCCCGGTCAGGCCTTCAACTGATTGCAACCCCGGCTGACATCTTGACTGCAAAATCACGAGCAACTGGGAGCCAGAAGCACCGATTCAAGCTTCCTCTGAATTCCTGACCAGCAGAAATTGTGAGGTAATACGTATTTGTTGTGGTTTAAGCTGCTAGGTTTGGGGGATAAGCTGTTAGACAGCGACTGATAACTAATACAGTGTAGGACAAGTGACTCAGAGTTATTCTATCCAAATGAAGGAGCTGGGGTGTTTATACATGGAAACCCACCTGTCAGTGGGTGAGGGCTGCTTCTAGGGGTGTCAATTCCCCAGCCCTTGTTTGTGAGCAGAGAGGGCTCCAGTGGCCAGAGAAAGGCTGTAGGCAAAGAGAGGCAGATTCTGGTAGCCGGAGGTCAGGCCTGTGTGAACCCAAAGGTAAAGATGAGAGTATGCGGATAGGGGTGTTTGCAGGGCCTCGTAACTCTCAAACTCCATTTAAATCTCGTCTCCATGACCTCCCTCCTTCTAGGTAGCTTGGAGCATCTATCCTTCAGAGTCTAGCTCTTCCAGAATGGCCTCTCTGGTCAGAGGAAGAGGAAAAGGACAAGCCTCTCTTTGCATAATTGTGCCCACCTCTGGTGCTCCCTTTGGTGGATGCTGGTGTTTCTTGGGCCAACACTGACCTGTCGTCGATACTCTTTGTGACATCAGTCCAAAGGCTAGGCTTTCTTGCAGGGTGTGCGTCAGGGTCTTTGAAGGGCCCCGTGGGAAGTCTCTGATGGAGGCCGCCCTTTCCCACCCCCTACTCGACTTTCACTGTAGGGTCTACCATACGGCCTCCTGCTCCTGCCTCCCTGTGCCTAGCGGGCAGCCCACCTGAGCCGAGTATAGGAAAAACAAGTCAAGTCCAGCCACGTTCTTGACCTTTAGGGGACTCATGTCATCAGCCTCACCAAATACTGAGGTACGGGCTATTCCAGGCTCTCCCCTTCTGCCCTGTGCCTCCCTGGGGCCAAACTCCCCATCTTGCAGGAATCCCAGATCTTTACCACTGACTCTCGAAGCCTTCTCGCTTGGCTTTGAGATGGGAACAGCGTTCACACCCACCGGGAGGAAGCGTACTTCTTAGATCCAGCACCGCCTTCCAGTTGGTGGCTCTGCTGTGAGTCTAGCTTCGGTTCCGGAATGGCAGGCAAAGTGTCGCCTAGTAACCCGTAATGCAAATGAAACGCCTCACAGTGACAGGCGGTGGGTACTCCGCAGGCATTCATTTCCTCCTTCTCAGTGTCTGTGATGGAACACGCACCAACCAGTGTGGCTGTTCTGAGGACGTGGGGTTTAATACAAAACGGGCTCCCTGACACGGGGAAAGAAGGGTGTGCGTGCGTTCTTAGGGCAGGGCCTTGAGTCAAGTGAGTATTCTCTGAAAGAATGAAAGACGGGGCTGACACAGGAGTTTTTCCAACAGAAAGCAAATGCATAGAGATGCAGAGGTCCAGCATCAGTCTCCGGCGCGTGTGGGGGACTCAGCCTAGTGGTCTCAGCCTGGTCTTCAGTGGTCAACCCCCGCAAGCCAGGGACTTCCTCTTCTGGAGCACTAGGTGTCTGCCACCTGACTTCTCTCTTTTCTGTGACATGTGGCCAGACCCAAGATCCTCACCATTGGCCCTCCCTTTCAGAGGCTACCTGGGCTCCCTCCCCTTCCCTTTCCTCCTTCCTTTCTTGTTCCATCCATATGTTTTGGTATCTACTACAAAGGTCAGAAAAACAAATCAATGAAGAGAAGGACCCAATAATCCTGAGAACTGACTCAGGCATGGGAGGTGGGGAGCAAAGCCGCTCAATAAAATGAAAGAGAATTTAAAAATTCCCTGAACAAGGCACAGCATGGGGTCCCGATCAAAGGGCCAGGCAGCGTCGGCTTTGTGTGTGCAGAGGCTGGATGCTCTGGGGCTGAGGGAGAGGCAGCCCCCCTCCCTGCCTCCCTTTCAACACACACACACGCACGCACGCACGCACACACACACACACACACACACACACACATGCACACACACTCCTTGGACCACCACCTGACTACTGAAGAAAGATCTCATGATGGATTTCCAGAGTCTGGGAGGCAGACAGGAGAAGGCATTGGCAGGTCACTTATATCCTTGTAGTGACCCCATTTTCCAAAGCTGTCACAAGATTCCAATCTGCAGGAGAGAGTTTAAGTGCCCTTTGAGGACCAGACAAGCATAAGGATAGGGACGAGGTGAGGGATGTTACAAGTCCTACCTGGCTTTTTCTGAAACAACCTTGGGAAAAGGTGAGAATGTAAGAACCCACCAGTCTGCAAAGAAGTGAATCAGGTTTTATCAGCCCTTTCCTTGTGAATGGCAGCTCTTCTGTGAGGTCCTTCCTGGCACCTACCACCATCCCCCCAGTCCCTGGGGCTGACTGAGCACTCCCCTTGAAGCACCCACTGTCTCCCAGTAGTCTTCCACCAGAACACCTGAGATACAATATCATTCTTCATCATTAGTCTGTCTCATTCTGTTCTATGAGGCCTAGTCTGTCTCATTCTGGTCTATGAGGCCAGCTCAGGGGCAGACTGCCTGCGCTCAAATCAAGCCAGCTCATGGCTGCATGACCGCAGGCAAGTGACGGAACTTCCGTTTCCTCAAGTGGAAAATGGCTACAAAGCATGTATTTCTTCTTTTGCACGATGGCTCTTCAAATATTGAAGGGTGGGCTTTTCTCCTCCCAGGTTAATAGGCTCTGCTATTTCCACAATTCTTTATAGAACATCGTTTCCAAAGATCCAAAAATGTTTTGAGTGAGAACAGCATCGTGGGAAGAAGGATAGAAACTCTCCACTTTGGGGACCTCGCTGAGATGTATATGTTCTGCCATGTTTGCTCTCAAGTGACTCATTGGTTTATACTATGCTGATTGTACACAGATGTAGAAAACGTGAAGGCCTCCATGTGCACACAGGTGGGGAAGGCATCGCACATGCATGTGTGTGTGTGAGTGCACGTGTGTGTGCACCTGATTATTTTCCCGCCTGTTTCCAGAGTTTTAAGGTGGTTTGCAGATTAAAACAGAATAAAAGATGAGGCAGTTAATAATAAAACAAAATCAGGGGCTCCTGGGTGGCTCAGTCGGTTGAGCGTCCGACTTCAGCTCAGGTCACGATCTCACGGTCCGTGAGTTTGAGCCCCGCGTCGGGCTCTGGGCTGATGGCTCAGAGCCTGGAGCCTGCTTCCGATTCTGTGTCTCCCTCTCTCTCTGCCCCTCCCCCGTTCATGCTCTGTCTCTCTCTGTCCCAAAAATAAATAAACGTTAAAAAAATTTTTTTAAAAAAATAATAAAACAAAATCAATATTATGGGAAGGATACAGCAGCGGATGCTTTGAGATTTCTAAGCGAGCAGATTAACCATGTGCCGGAAATTTGGCGGTTTCTTAAAGGTTGAGGCTCTAAGACCAACCCTTCTGGTCACCTTGTTTTTGTTTTGGCAAAAATGGTTTCATTTCAGGACTATTTCTTGCTTGCAGATAGAAAAATGGCAGGTGGATCCAGAGGGATAAGTAGGTTTGGGAATTGGCGGCCAAGAGCATGTTGGTTTGTGACTTTTTTTTTTTTTCACTTACCTTTTCTTTGTCTTTTTCTTACTTATGTCGCAATAAAGCCAAAAATAAATCCTGTATTTGTAAGCCACTTTCCACGTTATTCCTCTAATGATTCTGTGTGTGGCCTAAAATCATTCTTCCCCTAAACTGAAGCCCCAGAGAGTTAAGAGTCACATGTCCGTTGTGTGGACATATCACGGTTTATTTATCCATTCTCTTAGTGATGGACCTCTCGGCTGTTTCCACTTGGGGCTTTTATAAACAAAGCCATTGTGAACATTCTTGTAAAGGTCGTTTTGTGGTTTTACGTTTTCATTTCTCTCTTTTTAAACAATTTGTTTATTTAAATTCAAATTAGTTAACATACAGTGTAGTATTTTGGTTTCACGAGTAGAACCCAGGGATTCACCCCTTCCATGTAACACCCAACAAGTGCCCTCCTTCGTGCCCGTCACCCATTTAGCTCATTCCTCACCCACCTCCCCTCCAGCAGCCTTCAGTTTTCTCCGTATTTAAGGGTCTCTTATGGTTTGCCTCCCTCTCTGTTTTCATTTCTCTTGAGTAAATACCTAGAGGTAGAATTTCTGGGTCATAGAAGAGAAGAGGTGTATGTTTAAGTTTATTAGAAAGCCAACCAGTTCGCCATAGTGATTTTTACCAGTGCACTCTCCTACAAGCGGTATCCAAGAGTTCCAGATTCTACATATCCTCACCAACGCTTGGTATGGTCAGTCTTTATTTTCAGCTGGTCCTTTGAAGGTGTAGAGGGATCTCATTGTTTGTCTTTGTATTTCCTTGATGGCTAATGACTTTGAACATCTTTTTGTGGGTGATTTGGCCATTTGAATGTATTTCTCAGCACGAAAGGAATGAGTTACTGCTACTCACAATAATGGACTAATTGGAAACACGTTATCGTGAGTTAAAGAAGCCAGACACAAAAGAGAACATACTATGTGATGCCATTTTTATGAAAGAACAGACAAAACTGATCTATGTGATAGAGGTCTTAGGAGTGATTGCCAAAGAAGCTAGAGTTGGGGATGTTGATTGGAAAGGGGCAGGAGAGAAGTCTCTGTGGGTAATGGAAGTATTGTTTATCTTGATCTGGGTAAAGATTACATAGGATTTCTTTTCTCTGTCTCTTTGCCAGAACACCTCTATGTGTGCTCACCTAGGGCCACTGGCTAGCAAACCCCAATTCTAGCCTAAAAGGGGACTGGAGAAAAGAGTCTGCAAACCACTGAGCCACAGTCTGTCTCCTCCCCAGTTGTTAGCTTTTGCTTCCTCATACAACTAATCAGAGCCACTTAGTCCTGATGTTCATCTTGTGCACTGCACAGAAGTACCTCACAGAGGCAATGAATGGCAATGAAAGGTGTGGGTTCTGGTGGTGCCAGCCCAGAGCAGGTGCTTTTCTTAATCACCCTCCAAGAGGGGATCATTTTTGTAATATTGTGGAGAGTTCTCCTTCAAGCTAACAGTGGCCTTGTGGCTAACATTGGGTCATGAAAAGTTGTTCATGATGAAAGCCTGCCTTGGTACTTGTTGAAATAGCAGCTTCTGATCATTTTGGTGACCAGACAGAATCCTAAAGATAGAAGCCCAACATGGGAGCATTTTTATGTTCATTCATTCATTTTTACTCCCTTTTACTCCCTTTCTTCCTTCCTTCCTTCCATCCATCCATCCACCCATCCTCCATGCAACCAATATTTTCTGTATACATTGGCTAGTGAATGCCATGTACTGGGAATTGTACTAGTTTCTGGAGATGAATTTTATTTTCTTTTAAGGTGGATATGCAATGGCATTTTTTTAACGCTCCTGTCTCTGACTCCTCCTTTGAAACATCTCTGGCCAGGGTGTGAAAAATATCTTTGATTTTCTCGCTGAAGAGCACAGCTCTGCCTTTGGGTATCATATACAAGCTGGAGACAGCTCTACAAAACAGTGTTTTCTCAGCTTTGCCCATTAGTTCCTCTCTGACTGTGGTTAAGGGGTCTTGCCTGTGTGGGCTCACTTGTGCCACTGCCCTGTGTGGTCTATGGCACCAGAAAACTACTGGAGGATTTAGTGTAAAGTGTAGCCTCTTCTTCTGATTTAGATTTAATTATAGGATAATCTTGCATTCTGAAACAGGAAAAAAAAATGGGTGAGGTACTGTAATAATCAAAGTAATAATCCATTACATTTGCATAGTACTTGGCCTGCTTCCAAACCATTTTCACATGAAATATCTCTAACACCCAAACATGGGAAGGTAGGAAATAGTTATTGTTATTATCCTTTTTTATTGCAGTAGAAAACATATAACATGAAGTATACGCTCTTCACAAAATTTGAAGTATACAGACCACTATTGTTAACTCTTGGTACAATGTTGTACAGAAGGGCTCTAAAACTTTTTTGTCTTGCATAACTGGAACTCTGTGTCCATTGAACAGCCCTCTGATTTGCATCTCCTTGGCCCTGGCAACCACCATTCTACTCTCTGTTTCTACGACTTCGACTACTTTAGATACATCATATAATTGGAAACATGCAGTACATGTCCTTTTGTAACTGGATTAATTCACTTCGCATAACGTCTTTGAGGTTCATCCATGTTGTAGCATGTGACAAGATTTCCTTCTTGTTTATGGATGAGTAATATTCCAATGTATGTATACACCACATTTTTCTTGTCTATTCGTCCACTGATGGACATTTAGGTTGTTTCCACCTCTTGGCTATTGTAAATAATGCTGCAGTGAACATTGGAGTGCAAATATCTTCTCAAGATCTGGGTTTCAGTTCTTTTGGATAAATATACGGAAGTGAGATCGTTGATCATATAGTAGTTCTAATTCCATTTTTTGAGGAACTTCCATACTGTTTTCCCTAGCAGTCACATCATTTAGGAGGTAGATACTAATGCACGTAGGAAACTCCTACTGGATTGACCAGCTAGACGTGTTACCCCATCACGTGCTAATCAGGGCTGAGTACTAATTTCTGACCTTCATGGAGTCTCAACAGATAAGGAATGTCAGTCAGTCATCTTAGAATTAGTCACTTAGTCCCAGCACTCTCTTGAGATGGGGACATTCCTATTAACCCTTAGCATCCTGGTTCACCAGCACTTCTGGCTCTTTGGCCTGGGAGCTGGAAATCTAGAGAAGTTGGAGGCAGCTGGTGGCCCTCTTCCATAAGACATGGTGAGCAGACCAGGGAAACGAGGAATAAAAGTCCCAGTGAGATAAAGTGACTCACTTAATGCTTCTTGCTAAAGTGATGGCAAGGCCAAGAATAAAATTTTAGTTATGATCAGATGGTGCAAATTTCTCTCACAGCAACTGTCGTCATGTTGCATCGTGGGATTTTTGTTTCAGAATAAAGATTTCAGTCATTTCTTACTAATATTTTTATTATTTATCATCTAGCAATGTATTTTCAGAAATGAGATGATGCCATGTGAGTCAAAGAGGACCAGGCTTGAGGAGAAATGGCCCTGATTCCTGGCTAGATATGTGCTATTAATACCAGTTTGGCTTGGGGCAGGTGTTAGCAATGAAGGGTCTTGGCTGTAGGTGGAAAGTGGGAGTATGGGGGATTTACTGACAATTTCCTGCCACTTATACTGGGATTGCTCTTGGACACACCTGGGTGGGCTGGAGCTGATGGAAACAGAATAGAGCTGGTGGTGTTTGGATTTAAAAACCAAGTTGATGTTTCCTACAACCGGAAGGAACTCTTGAACTGGGGGCAGTGATAGAAACTGAGAATTTGATGGAACACAAGAGGCGAATTGACTAGTGGCTGCCCGGAATAAAGGCAGACTTGAAGAAGACATTTGAAAGACCCTAAGACCCACATGGAAGAGAGAATCAGACTCAATACTGAAGGACCCAATGCAATGATTTATGTGTTGTAGGCCCTCAACATATATTAGTTCCCTGAAAGATGTTGGGTAGTAAAAATCAAATGAAGCCAAGTAACCACAGGGAAATCCTAGAACATTTGTACAGGGAGTAGAAGAATCTTTGCAATAAAGTGTCTAATGACTTGTTATAAAAAGTTGTGGACACCTTGGTTGAAGTAGGGGTGAGGGGCCCAGAGTTCTTCTCTGCATTGCTGTTTGGTATCTGATTTTCTCTTCAGTGAGCCCATGACTTACCTTCTTGAAACCTCCATGGTTCCATGTCACACAAGTTGAAAAGCTGGTAGATCAAATTACTTCTAAGGCCAATTCTCTTCTGAGAGTCAGTGATTTTTATTGTTAGCAAATTTATCTATAAATTATACCTTATTTTGTCATCCCTAAGTTCCCCTTGGTTTATATTCACACCTATGATTTAGCTGTATATAGATAGATACTGGATTTGGGTATCAGGGATTGTGGGGGCAGTTCCACGGCCTTTTCTAGTGGAAGGGTGTCCTTGGTCAGCAACTTGACTAAGAACTATTCCCAAGAAGGTCTAGAGATGGATGCAAACCAATGTTTTTTCCCTCAAAGGTTTCTGAACAGGGGCGCCTGGGTGCCTCTGTCGGTTGGGCGTCCGACTTGGGCTCAGGGTCATGATCTCGCGGTTCGTGGCTTTGAGCCCCGCATTGGGCTCTGTGCTGACGGCTCAGAGCCTGGAGCCTAATTTGGATTCTGTGTCTCCCTCTCTGTCTGCCCCTCCCCCACTCAAGCTCTGTCTCTGTCTCTCAAAAATAAATAAACATTAAAAACTTTTTTTTTTAAAAAAGGTCTCTGAACAGAGCTATGGTGGATGGCAAACAGGGCCACGATTATTCCCTTCCCTGTAGTTATGTCCCTTTACAATGTGACCTTGCAGCTCCTCTCAGGAAGATGTAGTCTGTTTCCTTACTCTCTGAGTCCGAGAGGGTTGTGTAGCTTAATCTGACCTAGAGAATGTGGTAGAAGGGACATTGTGCCTGCCCAGAGCATAACCAGCCATCCTGTGACATATTCAGACTAGCAAGATAGAGGATGGAGGCCATGTTGAGTAGAGATAGGTCATCTTGGCTGAGGCCGTCCTAGATCAGTTGGTTCCCAGATGGCCTGGCAGCTGACTGCGGAGGCATGAGTGAGTTGAGGTCCGAAGAACCAGCCATCTGAGCCCGGCTCAAATTGTCAACCCACAGACTCAGGAGCTAAATACGTTGTTGTTTCAAGTCACTAAGTTTTGGGGGATTCGTCACATGGCAAAAGTTACCACATAAAACCCACAGAATGTACACCACCAAGAGTGAACCCTAAAGTAAGACGAGGACTTTGGGTGGTTATGATGTGTCAGCGTAGGTTGTGTGGGGGCAGGCTGTGTGTGGGGACCCTGTACCTCCCTCTCAGTTTTACTGTGAACCTAAAACAGCCTATGAAAATAAAATCTTTAAAAAAAAAATGTTAACGGATATAGTCCATTATGGAAATGACCAGTAGACTCTCCAGAATCTTAGTGCAGTGGCCACGGAGGCCCAGTATGACCCTTTATGGCAGAGAAAAATGCTGTGTGTTCCACAAATCACTTAATCTTTATGACGATCCTGTTATCATTTCCACTTTAAAAACCAGAAACCTTTGGCAAAGAGAGCTTAAATGCTTCTCCGAGGGTCATACAGGTGTGAGCATTGCAGCCAGATACAAATGCTGGTATCATTTACTCATGACGCCAGTTTGCTGGCCGTGGTTCACTCTCTCTGTGCGCCGTAAGGTCCCGTGGCTTTGAGTCTCTCCTCCTCAGTCAGAACGTCACTCCCCCTGCCCCCGCCCCGCCCTCCGACCAGTAGTGCCACACTGGGCTGAGGGCTGAGGGTGGAGGGCTGGGGTGGGGGACACAAGGAAGCCTGGCCCTGCCCTCTCCCCCTCCAACCTTCTTCCCTGGACTTGCTTGCATGGCTCAGAGCCTCTCTCAGTTCTGAACATCAGCGATCTGTTATCACAGATCATCAGCATCGGGTCTCCCTGGGACAGAGCGCTTGTTGGAATCCTCCAGAAGCCCACTTATCAAGCATCCCACACCAGAGAGATCCCGACTCTCCAGAAACAAGCCCCTTTCTGTCAGCCTGAGATGGAATTAACCTCCCGAAGGACCCCGTGCAGCCTCTATGAACCAATCACAATTGGCTCCACACTGAGAGTCCACGGGCTTTATTTTATTTTTCCTCCAAATCTCGTGGCTGTTGCATTAGGCACCAACTCCACAAGTTGCTTAGAAACTGCTTTGCGTCAGTGGGCTCATCCAGGTCCCCATGTGCAGGCAGAGTGATAAGCGCCACTATTTATTTTTTTTAAACACAGACATATAATTAAGGAAACTGTTCTGAGGTCTGCAAAGTCCCACTGGCAATGAACAGCCAATGAGAAAGGCCTGAAGGTGGAACGGAGCTGGGGATTTCAATGAGAAAACGAATAAATACGACCCCCATTCACTCCTGTCTCTGTAAACTTAGGGTCAGAGCCAATTTTAGGCGACTCACTTTTCTTCCCCCCAGCTTGGTTTTTCTCAGGCCCTGCCCGATCCTTCAGAGCTAAAGATGTTTCTCAAGGGGGAGACACTTCTAACTCCACGTCTTACCATTCTGAATAAGAGAAAGGAAGAGACAAGGCCGCAGATGGTGGGGGACATCTGTTGTGCGGTCAGTCCAGCCTCCATGTCTTCTGCTAACAGCACTTCGATTTTGCACTGGGGTATCGCCTCTCCCCTATTCAAGGTCACAGGGTTTGTGGGGGCGACTCCCCCAGCGCCAGGGAGCAGACACACGACTCAGGCCCTGCCAGGGGGAACGATTTAGGGCTGGACACATGACCCAGGAGGCTCAGCTTTGGGACTTGGTTGGAACTCTGGGAAAGGTGACATTTTTTCCTGCTGGAATTGTAATTCTGGAAGGGCAGATGCCTGGTTCTGCTGGTGTCCATCTTTGTCACCATGTGGGCAAAAACCTGCTGAGAATGAAGTCAAAATAGAATACAGGCAAGGGAGGGAGATCAAATTGTTGGAGCTACCAGATCCAGTCTCGTTTTCAGTGAAATGAGTCCATAGGTTCTTTTCTCCTTTGGTTTTGTTTAGGCTAATTTGACTTGGACTTTTTGTAGCCAAAATAGTCCTGGAAGGCAGGTTAATTCCAAACTCCTTTTTTTAAAACTCTGCCTCCCACCTTCAGGCCAGGGCCAGGGCAGAAGGACTTTGCTCTGTGGTGGTCCCATCAAGGTCTAGGTGCCTGCGGGTGCAGGTGTTTCTCATCCACAGGGAGAGGGGTTGGTGGGAAAGTTGGCACGTGCTCCACAGCACGGTGAGAGGGACAGAAGTCTGTGACTCTCTCTGGAGTCAGTAGAAATGAGTATTGCAGCGCACCGATGTGGTGGCTGAAATGAAACATCAGCACGGGCTCTTCACCCCAGGAACTTTGGTTTAGAGCAGAGGTGACAGGATGCATGTATGGGCAAAGCTAAAGGTCCAAGGGCAAGCCCTGATGGGGGATCTGGTCGGTCAGAGGTGTGGGGGCTCATGGAGGGCCGTGAGGCTGGTAGAGAGGCAGGCTTCTTAAAGTGCTGGGTCAGGAAGTTAGAGTGGTCAGTGGAGGAGAAGGCAGAGGGATATGTCAGCAACCCTGTGACAGAACTCGTTCACATTTTTGAGACTAGAGACTGCCCAGGCCTTTCAAGCCAAGCCTCCACGTCTGGGTAGAGGGTCCTTCTATTGTCCTCCTGTCCTCTCTTTCCATATTGCTTCCTCTTCTGCTTCCCTTTCTCTGTCCCCCGAAACTCTCATGGGGCAATGGACAGTGGGAGGGTATGGTCACAGGGAATCACTTCTGTCTTCTCTTGCACCCCTGGGAGGCCAGCACAGGCTTTGAATTGCACTGGGGCGGAAGTACATTAGACTAAAGGAAGAACCAAGCAGGACTCCTAGAAGGGTTCCATCAGTTGCCAAGGCAACATGCTGACTCTTTCCCTGGAGGAATTTTAAAATAGGTCACACATTCCTTTTTATGGGAGGTTGGGAGTCCTGCCAGGAATGATGATGGGGCCTGCAAAGGACTCAACATGAGAGGTCAGAATCTGTGAAAGCCCAGATTTCATTTATAGAAATCTGTACAGAAGGACAACTCTCTCATTGGCTGGGCTGCTCCCATGGGCCACCTGTTTGCAAGGCCCCGGGCAGCAGATGTGGTGGTCCAAGGGATGAATGGGCCTGTGTGGTTGTGGTCTCTGACTCGCTATCTGTGGGGGAATAAGCACCTGAGTGTCACCTGGGTGCATCCATCCATCCTTCACAGCAGGTGCAGGTGCTGCCTCTCGGTGACTTTCCTTCCAGTGCTGAAACAGTTTCCCCCCAAGCATCGCTACCTTCTGGTACTGGCTTGTTTGGGCTTTGGATCCAGGTTTGACTCTCTGGTCTGCCTTTTACTAAGCAGAAGGTGCAATCGGTCTACTGAAACTTTTGGAACCTTGGTTCTTAATCCGTGAAAGTTGAAGAGCAGGTCACCCACCTGGGAAGGGGAGCCCCGGGCAGGGCGGGAGAAGAAATAGTGCTGAGAAATGGCCCAGCCCTGTCTCTGGCACAGAGAAGACAGGTAGACTTTATCAGCTTCCTTTTTAAGTTGAGTGTTTTCATCTCTTTTAGGGGGAATTCCTGAAGTTTGGGTGGTCACACCTCTTGAGAACCTGGCCCCCACTGGGATGGTCCTTAAGGCAGAGATGCCATTTTTTTGAAGCTCCTTCTTATGCAAATCTCACCTCATGCTCTCTCATGGCTTCCTTTATTCTCCTTTCTAATTTATACTTATGTATTTATAATCTTTTGATGATCTGCAGAGAGAACGGGAGGGCAGGGACCTTGTCTGCTGCATTCTCCACTGTGTCCCCAGCGCTTGGCACACGGTAGAGGTTCGGTAAATGTTTGTCGAGTGAACAAATGAATGATCAGAAACCCTGCATGGTAGTGGCACGTGTCTTTGCTTAATAAGACACAGGGGAAATGAGACCTTGCTATCTAATAAGTGTAATTTCTCTAGGAGGAAAAATCTTTGCAAGCACAAGCCCACGTGATGTATATAAATAATTAAAACAGGCCCTTGGTGGTAAAAAAGTAATTCCTGGAGTTACATGGTCCGGATGAATTTTGCCTTTGTATGCTCTAGTTTAACGCGGCAGCTTTCAGAATCCCCATCTGTTGCTTTCACCTGCTGTATCCTGCGGACGAGATCACGTCTGTGTTGCTTTAGGCCCTTGGCAGAGGTATTTCAGCTCAAAATCGATCCCTAATTGTCGCCCCTTGGATACTTGTCCATGTGTCTCTCTCTTCCTTCCTACAAGGCTGGGGGAAGGTTTGGGCCTCGCACTATTCTTCTTGTGCTTCCTTTGGGGCTACATCACAGCCTCAGTGTGTGCACGTGTGTGCACATATGGGCACACAAGTATAAGCACGTGTGAAGGCCCTGGGCAGACAGGGCTAGGAGGGTGATCTCCCGGGGAATAAATAAAGAAGCCATGCCCGTGGAAATGAATGCTAGAATTGGAGTCAGGTGGGTCAAGAAGAGAACGCACTATTGGTCATTGAAAGGTCCTCTTGCCATAGGTGATAACTGAACAGAGAAAGTGTACAAGGGAACAAGGAAACGTTGGTGAGAGAATCAGTGATGGGTATTGGGAAAAGATAGTGATTCTGATCCCTGTGCTGGGCCATGCGGAGGCTCAAGGTAACTGAGGTCTTCAACTGGTTCCTGTGGCCCCCTTTTCATCATTCCAATGGGAGCTAAGCTTCTTCGTCTCCACAAACCACAAACCACATCACAGTATTCTTTATATCAGCAGGGACTGACACACGGGTTCCTTGGAAGGGTTTGCTAGATGAATGATCCCTAGTAATCCTTGCAGAATTCCTTCAGTAATGGGGATAGAGGTGGTGTCAGAGATGGGTAACTGTCTACTCTCCCCTTCCATGGCAAATGGTGAGATGGAAAGAGGTTGCCCAGCTAGCGACTGCGTTCCTAGCCTGCCTTGTATTTGGCTGTAGTCACGTGAGTTGTTCTCACCAATGGAATGTGAGAGGAAGTGCGATGTGTCAGTTTTGGGCCAAGGCTTTTAATAAAAGGAGCATATGAGCATATGTGTCCTCCTGCACCTGTTCCCCTTCTGCCAGCTGGATATATGTGATATCGAGGCCCTAGAGAATGAGAGGGGTGGACACTAGATGGAAGGTTCCTGGTGGAGGGGAGTCGCCTGCCAACTCGAACCCCTTCCCAGGTACGTGAGCAAGGAGTCAACTTTTACCGTGTCAGACCATTATACGTTTGGATCTATTTCTCACAGCAGCTTGGTCTACACTGAATGATACAGAGTACTCCAAGTATGAGCCCATGGAGTGGCAGGGTAGAGAAGACGTTCCCAAGTCTGTGTATACATATTACAACACACACTTGTTCATGCCCAGACTCAGCAGCCTAGTCTCCATAGAGGTGCAGATGATCTTTAGTTGGGCTCAAGATGGTCGTACTTTTTTTATTGTCAAAACTTTTTAAAGTTTATTTATTTATTTTGAGAGAGAAAGAGTGCGAGTGGGGGACGGGCAGGGGAGAGAGAGAGAGAGAGAGAGAGAGAGAGAGAGAGAGAGAATCCCAAGCAGTCTCCACTCTGTTAGCATGAGCCCTATGTGGAGCTTGATCTCATGAGCTGTGAGATCATGACCTGAGCTGAAATCAAGAGCTGGATGCTTAACCAACTGAGTCACTTAGATGCCCCTGGTCATCCTTTTTGCACAATTTAAGAAGCAAATGTTATGAAAAGATATATAGAACTCACTCTCATCTCTGCCCCATCCACACTATTTACTGTCCTCCCGTAACATGCAAAGGGATTGCCATCTTTATTAGCTTCTTGTGTGTTCTTTTAGAGTTCATTTAAATGTATCTAAACAAATGTATTGAATATATAAATATATAAATGTATGATTGTATATGTACATCATTTCTTACACAAAAAATAGCATACTAAAATGCTTTTCTGAATTTTATATTATTTAACAATAAATCTTAGACCCCTTTCTGTATTAGTACATGGAAAACTTCACTCTTTTTCACAACTATGTAGTATTCCATTAAAAGGCTTTACCATAATTAATTTAACCAGTTCCCTCTTGATGGATGCTTGAGTTGTTTCCACTCTTGTTACAGATGGTGTGGCAAAGAATAATCTTTTCACGAGTGCAGGAATATCAGTAGAACACATTTCTAGAAGGGAGATCATTGAGTCAAGAGGTAAATGTATTTACAATGTGCATGGATATTTGTTCCTCTCTTTTGAATCTGGTTTCTGGGAGGGTATAGGGCACATTCAGGCTGGCACTGGGCTTTCATTTCTCAAGTCTCCTGCCATCAGCCAAAGCATTCATTTGAGCTGAGAGAGGGTGACCAGACCCCAGTCTTGGTGTAGTATCTTAGAACATGCCAATGTAGGAGCTACGGTCCTTCCAAATTCCTCGAGTCTCTGCCAGCCATAGGTGGTGTATCTGTGCTCTGTTCTCTTGTAACCCATAAGAGCTGTGGGTTTTGAGCTATAGTCTGCCATCTGTCAAATGGAGAATAGAGGCTGTCTGCCTGCCACAGGTTGGTGGTGACACACAAGTGATGTATATGACAGAGCTGCAGAAATTGTGTGGTTCAGAGCTGGGGCTCTGGACTCATTATTTGTGTTGGATTCCTGGCTCCCTCTTTTCTTAACTTTGTAACCTCGGGCAGGTGTTTAAGTCCTCGAGAAGACCTGAGTTTCCTCTGCTCTAAAATGGAAAAGATAAAAACAGAATTATTGTGAGGATTCTAGAAGATTAGCTAAAACATTGAGCACAGTAGATGGCACACAGTAATCAATATGTGTTAAAGGATCTCGATGAGCAGCAAGCCTGATTTGCTCTTTCAATTACCAGCTCTTACAATTCTCTTCATGCAAATTGTAGTTAAATGATGTTTATAGGCCACCAGAAAGTTCCTAGTTCTTGTCACATCTACCCCTCTGATCAGCTCTTTGATAACAGACTGATCTAGGACAGTCTTGGTATATGTCAACTGAAGGCTTTTGGTTTGAGAGTCATCAGCTCAAACATGAAATAAACTTTTAATCCAAAAGAATGATAAATTCATAAGCAAATATCCCCTTCCTCTTTTAAGCTGCTTTTCAGTTTGGCCAAACCAAGTGAAATACATGCTGTTAGTGCAGCACAGAGGAAGCTTAAGGGCAAAACAGTTTTTAACACATATGTTGACTTAGACACATGGGCCTTGTAGATTGGTATCCACAATGGGCGATTTGGTGCAATTATGGTTCTAAGGGCCATGTGGTTTTTCATAGAGTAGACATAACCTTAGGTTCTAATTGAAGATCATCTTTTTGTCCTCAGAATTTAACTTTTAAGTGTGCTTGAAGCATAGGAGGTGCTCAATAAATATTTATTGAATGAATGAATGAATGAATGAATGAATATGCCAATGGAGAAATACTGTTAATAAGTAATAAAATGAAGGAGTAAACCCATGCATTTGGAGAGTATCAGCCTTCATTCTGTTGAGTGTACTTCATGGGTTATTATTTACTCTGCCACAAGTTGATTTTATTCAATAACCAGTATTTATTGTGTGAAGGCCTAGTGCAAGGGGCTGGTGGGTATATACGATCACCAGCTCTCTGTGTTACTTAATTGATTTTAAATTAGAGGATCTTTTAGCCTGGCAGGAATTGAGATGTCATGGTTGTCTGACTCTGTAGCAACTTTGCTCCAGAATCTGTGCTGCCTTGAGGAAATGCAGTTTTTCATATTTTCTACCTATTATGATCCAGGTATGAAAATCATCACCAAAAGGCTGTCTGGGTGGCTCAGTCAGTTGAGCGTCTGGATCTTGATTTCAGCTCAGGTCATGATCTCACAATTCTTGAGTTCGAGCCCCATGTTGGGCTCTGCACTGACAGTGCAGAGCCTGCTTGGAATTCTCGCTCTCTCCCTCTCTCTCTGCTTCTCCCGCTTCTTTCTCTCAAAATAAATAAAAAAACTTAAAAGAAAAAAAAAAGAAAATCATCACCAAATAAGAATAGGAGTGAGACACAGGAAGTCCAACTAGTAATTCAGGCATTGAGTCTGAGCTCAAACATCTTACTGCCCTCAGACATCCTTCATCACTGTGAGGAGGGAGATAGAAAGGGAGTGGACCAGCCTGGTGCTCCAGGGACTTACCCAGTTCCAGTGGCGTCTGCCCTGACCCTAAGCCTTAGCCCCACTTCCTGCTATTACGTTGTCAACAGTTAAATGCAACCCAGCTCAGTTCTTTTAAAGGCAGTGACCCACTCACCTTTTGAGAGAAGACATTACTGTGTTCTTAGCTGCCAACTGACTTCTGCCCTTGGCCACCCAGCAGGACCTGGCAAATTGGATCCGAGCACACATGATATGGTGTGACCTTCAGCAAATATGCCCTGAAGTGAACACCCTACTTTATGTTTATAACGATTATGTTTTCTCTTTAAATGCAATGTGTTAGCTTATATTCTTTTATTTTTATTACTGGTTTGTTCTTACTGTCCTTAGGCTAGAAAGCACGCAAAACCAAATTTGTTGATTTGTAAAAACTCTGTTTTGGGGTAAAGATGACTAATTAAAGACCACCCCACTCCCCAGTGCCTTCAGTAGTGGGCATTTTTCCTTATTAGCAGAGAAAGGAACAGGTGGAAAGCTGTGGTGAATTCTACCGATACCCACATGCAGAGAGGTCTCTGCTGCAAAGGGAAGTGAACAGCCATCTTTCATTGAGCATTGACTGTGCCAGCCACATGTGCTATGTTCTTTACCTCTTATATAAGCTTAGTTCTTACAAAATCCTGTGAGGGAGTCAATCTCTCATTTTTATGGATGAGGAAACCAAGGCTCAGAGACACTGATGCATAACAGATCACCTGGCTGTGAGTGGTGAAGAGATGTTGATTCCTTCACAGGCTCCATCATCAAAGGCAGATACTGAAAACTCTGGGCCAGATCTGACTTGCTTGGTATATGGTGCTTACAAATAATCGAAGTTAATTTACTACATTTAAAATCCAGTAAATTTCCTATAATCTAGACTTTGGGTTTCTCCTGAAGAACATCACTTGTATAGTGCTATTGGCTGAGTAGTGGCTCCTCTCTCAGGTGGGGAGAACCCTTCCTGGTCACCAAAATCCCCATTTGGTCCATTTTATGAATTTATATCCTCTGCCTAGCCTTTCAGCCATTTGAGTCTGATACCTTTGATACAGATTTCTCTGTGAGTAATGGTAAGGTGTGTGGTAGGGGAGAGAAGTGGAGGAGAAGGTAGGGGTGTGAGGGATGAAGGGTGATGTGGCAGAGGACATAGTGTAGAATATTCTGAAACCAGCTCAACATTTCCAAGCTGGGTTAGCCATTTGGATGTTGGACAGTGTGGGGTCAAATGAACGGGCTGCACTAGTTGAACTCTGAATTTCCATCTTCTATTTAGGTTTTATCTCACCTGCAAAACCATATTCTTTCTTTGTCATAAGTGGATTTGTCATAATTGCTATGGAGAAGTGACTTCATTGCCATGGTCACTGTTGAGCAGTAATCTTGGGTTGATGCTGACCAGCACCAATAAGTTCACAATTCCAGGCTTTCTGCAGTATTCTACATAAATGGTGCCCTCTGGAGCTGTGCCACATGGCAGCCATACCGGTGGCATGTGCCACTGTTCTAGATGGATAAGATAGTTAAGAGTCTTCCTTGGGGGCTATTAAGTGTAGTACAATGATGTAGACTAGGAAAAGATATGTAGATAACTACAAAATGAGTTAGTCATTTATGGAGTGCTGGAATAGCATCCATGAAAAAGTGTGTAAAGCAAGAATTGGTATTTCGGATTTAGATAGGAAGAGATTGAAAGCTGTCACATTGCTTCTCACTCTGGATAGTTGTCGTGAAAGAGGCCTATGCTTATAAGCTGACTCATGGTGAAAGGAAGCTGCTAGATGGGCTGATGTCAGAAATAGGAGTGAAGGAAAAGAGGAAAGGCAATATTTTCAGGGAAAGAGACTTTTTCTAAGAATTTTTCCTTTCATATTAAAAAAAAAAAAGCTTTGGTGGAGCATTTCTTTTGGCATGAAGACAATTATTCCAAAAAACCAGATTGCTACCTCATCTTTAATGCCCCCTACTGATTTAAAAGTCTACACACTAGGGGGACATGCAAATCAAGACTACAATGAGATATCACCTCATACCCATCAGAATGGCTAAAATCAAAAAGAGAAGAAACAACAAGTGTTGGCGAGGACGTGGAGGAAAAGGAAGCCTCCGGCACTGTTGGTGGGAATGCAAACTGGTGCAGCCACTGTGGGAAACAGTATGGGGGTTCCCCAAAAAGTTAAAAATAGAACCACCCCCATGATCCAGCAATTGCACTACTGTGCATTTACCCAAAGAATACAAGAATACTAAGAATCAAACACACACACACACACACACACACACACACACACACACAGGAAATTATTCAACCATAAAAACGAATGAAATTTTGCCATTTGTAACAACATGGAAGAAGATAGAGGGTATAATGCTAAGTGAAATAAGCCAGTCAGAGAAAGACAAATATTGTGTAAGTTCACTCATATGTGGAATTTGAGAAACCAAACAAAGAAAAAAAAGAGAAACTCTTAACTATAGAAAACAAACTGGTGGTTACTCGAGAGGAGGTGAGGGAGGAGAATGGGTGAAACATGTGATGGGGATTAAAGACCACTTACGATGAGCATTGAGTAATGTACAGAATTGTTGAGTCACTATATTGTACACCTAAAACTAATGTAACACTATATGTTAACAATATTGGAATTACAATAAAAATCTTAATAAGATATCTACACACTAGGAAAATTTTCATGTAATATTTATATGTATTTCACGCTAGTCAAATTTTTCTTTTCCACCAGCTCAGGTAAAAACGACCTCCTCCTCTCCCTTTTTTAAAAAAAAAAAATTAATATATATCCAATTTCAAGTGCAAAAGAGAGCAACGTCAAGGACTTTATGAAGCAACAGGAAGCATTCAGCTTTCAGCCAATTTAATCAGTGTCTTAGGGCCCAGTTGACTCGTTGGGCCACCTTCGAAAATAAACAGACTGCTTAGGATATGGCACTGGAATGGGGGTTTTTAGATACTCAGACCCTGGGACGCTTGTGCGGGCTGTTGAATAGGTCCCCTTTGGGATTCTGCCAGACAGGTTTCTTCTGAAACATGACAGCAAGAATCTTCTGTAACACACTCTTCCTTTCTCATGGGTTCCTGATTATCCCATCTTCTGCTTGCTATAAAAGAATCAGCCTATCTTTTGCTCCATACACCAAGTTAAAAAGCACAGTCATGGAGAAGGATAATGAATCCCAAAGAAAACTCGAGTTTTATAGTTGTCAGTGTCCCATCCTGTCCCCTCAGAATTTACCTCTGTAAGACAAAGCCTGCTGCCGTGACATCTGTAAATCTCTGCCCAACAGATTTTTATATGGCCCTGGGAGCACAAGCCTGTGGCAAGGCAAGCCAGAAGGTCGGTGTCCCGGAAGCAGAATTGCCCAATCATTGTTAGTAGGTGGTGGATAAACACCCCAGGTTCTCATGCCTTAGGAAAGACGACTCTGATGTTTGTGTCCTACACTAACTCCTGGAGGTCCCTCTAAAAACCCAAGCTGTAGCAGTCCCAGCAGGAACTTGTTGGATAACAAGTTGGCTGCCTTCCCTTCCTTGTCTCATTTTCCCACTCTGCCGGTGTCCCCCAGATCACCTCCGGAATCAACCATTTGTGTTAGAATCTTTGTGTCACGGGGTGCCTGGGTGACTCAGTCAGTTAAGCATTTGACTTCGGCTCAGGTCATGATCTTGCGGTTTTTGAGTTCAAGCCCTGTGTCCGGCTCATTCTGTGTCTCCCTCTCTCTGCCCCTCCCCGACTCGCACTCTGTCTCTCACTCTCTCTCTCTCCCTCCCTCAAAAATAACTAACCATTAAAAAAATCAGAAAAAAATGAAAAGGAATCTTCGTGACAGGATCTGATTTTGGGAACTCCAAACTAATACATATGTTAAAATGATGGAGAGAAAGCCCCAGAAAAGCAGGGCCAGATGACCACCATAGCTGTGAAAGAGAGACCAAAGTTTAAAGGGACAACCACTGAACCCGGTGAGTTTAGGACTCTTCTAAGTTCTTTCTTTTTTCTCAGTTGCTCTGCTGAAAATGAGGCCTTCTATGTTTATTAGAAATTAGGAAGGCTGGGGCACCTGGGTGGCTCCGTTGGTTAGATGTCCGACTCTTGGTTTCGGCTCAGGTCATGATCTCCTTGTTCATGGGATTGAGCCCTGCATTGCGGATTGGGATTCTCTGTCTCCCTTTCTCTCTGCCCCTCCCCCACTCTCATGCACGTGCACTCTCTCTCTCAAAAATAAATAAACATTAAAAAAAAGATATTAGGAAGGCCATAGTAAAATTGTTGACATGTGATGTAGAGTACCTAACAGAGTGCCTGGCGCATCATACATGCAGATAGTAGCTTCGAATTCATGAGCGCGGACACGTCAGACATGTTTGTCAACAACCCCCCTCAGTCATTTCGTCGTACGTCGCTGTGACTTCTGTTCTCCATGTCCACCACTCATCTTGGGCTGTCTGGTTGATTTTCTTTCCGGTCCAAGTGTGTGTTTTATATTCACCCACATTGACCCTTTTCTTGTTAGATTTACCTATTTCCAGTTACTGGAGTTCTGTTGGCCCCCAGTTCTTTCATCTCGGTTCTCCTGCTCTGCCCAGCTTCACACCCCTCACATCTTCCCTCAGGGCCTTCTCCCTGTCCTCATCCAAGGCACTGGTCCAGCTCTTAACCAGGAGTGAAATTAAGAATCGGGGCCGGAAATCACGTGGCTGGTGCCACTACTCCCCTTTATCTTAGGAGTTGTTGGATAGCAAGGAGAGAAAGTGGCTCAAAGTAGCATAAGAAAAGGAGGATTTATTTTAAGCACTCTGAGACATTCCATGTACTCTTCTTTCACTCTGCCATCTGGATCCTCATGGTTTCCTATTTCTGCTACGGCGAATGCTGCATCTGCCAGCCCACGCAGACTTGGAGCTCTGCTCACTCGCTGAGGCTCACAGCGAACGGTCACGGCTGCCCTCAAGGAGTTCCCTAGACCCCAAGACCACTTGGATTTCCAGCTCGGCTCCATATGTTCGCATGCCTTTCAGATTGACCCGTTTTGGTACAAGTATCCACATCTGTTTCAACCATCTGTGGCCAAAGGCAAAATCACATTGTATAATGAACTGCCCCTTAAAGATTTTGAGTGGGACAGTTTCTTCTTGTTGAAGTATGAAAGAGAAGAAAACGATCGCACATACATCTTGAGTCCCTCCAAAGGCCGAAAATGCCTCTAGAGTCAGGAGGGCATTCGTGGGGTTGATTCTGGAGACAGCAGCATTTCAAGGCCTCACAACCTTCTAGGTAGGCGGGCTATGTGGTTTCCACAGGAGACATCTGAGTCAATACTAATGTCTATTGGGAGCCTACTTTTATTAGGAAGGCATTTATTTATTCATTACTGAGGAAACCCAACAATTTCCTATAGTTCCATTCTGATTTTAATTAGAATATTAATCAGCTATGCTCTGCACAATTTTGGCTAAAAATCCACAATGCAATATACTAAAATTCCTAGGAACAGAGCCAATTTAATTTGTATTAGATATTTTGCCCCAGGTTAGCATTAGGAACTTATTATTGCATGTCTCATGCAGCTATTATTATTATAAATGTGCATATTGTGCAAATTAAAATCATATTTTATTCAGGGAAAAACCTCTCTGTTTGCTTGATTCCTAGTGACTGTGTTTCTGTTCCTGAGAGAATTCAGTACTTGTGACATCTCTCATGGTAGGTCTAGCAAGGAAATGCCTTTGGGATGTTCAGCCACTTACCACTTCTGGAAGGACATAGTTTGCCCACCGCTTCAATGGCTGCACTGAGGACACAGAGGAGGACCAGATGATGGCAAGCACTGTGTCTTTGTTCAAGGAGTTTTCAGCATCTACGATAATGTATGACAGATATAATGGGGAAGTACAGGATGCTATGATATACTCTGTGGGGGGCCTTAGCCTTGTTGGGGGAGTCAGGAAAGACCCTCCAAGAGGCTAGGATGTGCAATCCAATTACTTAACCTGACAATTAGCAGAAGTTGGGAGGATGGGGTAGGGTATGAGAAGAGTGAACCAAAGTTCAGTGTGGCTGTATTATAGAGGGTGCAGTGAGGATTGGCAAGACCAGAACTGGAGAACTAGAGTGGGATCAGGTAATGGAGAATGTTGAAGCCACGGTATGGAATTTACCATAAGGAGCAATGGGAAGCCAATGAGGCCCTTAGTAGAAGAGTAGTATGAGGAGGTCTGCATTTTAGTAGAATCCCTCTAGCTAAGAAGTGGAGCATGGGTTGGAAGGAAATAACAGTAGAAGCAAAGACATTAGTTAGGAAATCATTTCCATGATTTCCTAAGAAATGCAGACAAAAGAAGATCATGCCCTGGTCTATGCGAGTATCTGTGGAAATGGAGAGAAGTGGATGGATCATTTGGGAGGTGAAATTGATAGGTGGTGACGATGACTTAGATAGGCAAGTGAGGAGAGTGACGGACCAAGGGAGAATTCCAGGTTTGCTTGAAACATCTTGGTGGATGATGGTGACAGTTACTGAGACGAGAAATATGGAAGGCAAAGCATTTTTATTTTGGGGGGGGGGGCAGGTGCTGGGGAGAAGAAAGGTGATGAGTTCAAATTTGAACATGTTGAGTTTGAAGGCCTGGAAGATCCATAGGTGGTGCTGTCTTGGAGGTGAGTGGATACACGGAGCTGCGTTTCAGGAAAAGAGACCCGGAGGGAGATAAAGACTGAGAAATCTCAACACAGGGATGGTCTTTGAAGCTATGGATTTTGTTGGCGTATTCCAGGAAAGCATATCCCTTGAGAAGAGAAGATGCAAGACCGAGCCTTGAGCAACAAACCTGAGGGCAGGGAAAAGAAGAGCATGCAAAGGAGACTGAGAAGAAGGGTGAAGAGTGGCTGGAGAGAAACCAGGAAGCACTGGAACCACCTGTGCTTAAAGAAGGGTGTCGTGGACCTGAGAGGGCAGTCAACAGTTTCACATGCTGCTGAGGACTCAAATAACATGGTGCCCCAGAGAGCTGAACTCGGTCCCATATGGCTACAACCTCAGAGTACAGTAGCCAAAGGTCTTAGCCCCCATGCGCCCCTGCATACTTACATTCAACTTCTTGTCCTTCTTCTCTCTTTTTGAGCTTACGTGTATTTTCATAATGAAAAGAAACGTATCCAGTATCAATAAATGTTCAGTGTAGTGAGTGGGTTTCCACTTGAACTCTTGGTCATTTTGATTAGAAATCTTTATCTAGAGATATATAATCATTGCTTTTCTGTGCTCACTGTGTTCACCGTCACATAAATGTTCATATTTATTTGGTAGCGGCATTAAAGTAGCTGTTCTCAGATGAGGTCCCCTGGTACAAAATCAGTAACCTCACCTGATGTGATAAGCAGAATATCAAGACGGCCCCTACATTCCTGACTCCCCGGTGTACATGCTGTCTATAATTCCCTCCCTTTGAGTGTGACTGGCACTTCTAAATATAATGAGCTATCCCTTCCACGATTATGTTAGTAAGAAAAAGGGATTTTTCAGATATAATTATGGTATCTAGTCAGTCAACTTTGAGTTGATCAGAAGGGAGATTATTTGGGTGGGCCTGACATAATCAATTAAGTCCTTTGGAGCATCTGGGTGGCTCAGTCTGTTAAGTGTCTGACTCTTGATTTCGGCTCAGGTCATGATCTCACGGTTCATGGGTTCAAGCCCCGTGTTGAGCTCTGTGCTGATGGTGTGGAGCCACTTAGGATTCTGTCTCCCTCTCTCTGCCCACTCTCTCTCTCTCTCTCTCAAAATAAATAAACTTAAAAAAAATTAAGTCCTTAGAATTGAATTTTTCCTCAGGAAGGAAACCTTCTCTGACAAAACAAATTCAGGGCATGAAAGAAATTTCTCTTTTTGGCCTTGAAATGAAGAGAATTGTAGGAAGGGCCATGGAGAGGCTACGTGGCAAAGGACCTGAAGGTGACTTCCAGTCCCTGGATAACAGCCAGCAAGGCAAGGGGCCCTTGACTCTACACCCACAAGGAGGTGTATTCTGCTGTCACCCACCACATGAGCTTGGAAGACGACTCTGAGTTCCAGAATGGAATGCAGTCCAACTGACACCTTCATACCACTGTGCCAACGGCCAATGCTGTTGCGGGCTGTCCTTGCAGGTTGGGGCCCATAAGTCATGCCCCAGTGGGTTCTGGATGCAGAGAGTTCCCTGCCTTGCTCAGCCTCTGCTGTGTATATCTCCTTATTGTCCTCTCCTCCTACAGTTCCTGCCTGGATCCCTGGTGATCCCCCGTCACCAGCACAAGTGTAGCCAAGGTCCTAGTTTCCACCAAGAAGTCTGAAAAAAGAATCCAGTGGCCTCTGGTCACTCAGTACAGACATGGGCCCTGAGGAAAATTAGCCCCAGCCATGAAAAAAAAAACAATTGGAAAGAGGGGCAATGTAGTCTATTTAACCCCTCCCGGCCTCAGTTCCCCATGGAAAATGAGGGAACAAGAATGGTCCTTGATTTGGTGTGGGCTCAAACCTGACTCTGTCCTTCCAGCTGTGGCCCTTGGGCCAGCCCCTTCCCTGCTCTGAGCCTCACACCCCTCACCAGGTTCTGAGCGGTAAGGAGGGAGATGTAAACCAAAGGGCACATGGAAGTTGTGGGCAAAGAGCCCTGTGGAGGTGGGTGGCTGTTCTTCCAGAATCTAATTTTATTTGACTCCCATGGTTTCTCCAGCCACCATGACATTTTGGCAACAGGAGTGGTTCAGGAGTGGGGCTCTGGGGCCAGACGGCTGGGTTGAATCCTGGCTCCGCTAATCCCCAGCAGGGGGATCTCAGCCAGTAGCTCAACCTGCATGCTCCCCGCTGTCCTCACCCGTAAGTGGGTCGGTAATAGAACCATCTCAGCGGTCACGGTGAGGAGTCAGTGAGTGAGTACACGTAAAGGCTTCAGACTGTTCCCAGTAATAATCCCTGCCCTCAGAAGATGCTACTCTTGTGGGGCGCAGGCGGGAATAATGACCAGGGAGGCATCTAGGGTGCAGGGAATAAGCTGTTTCCTGATCTGGGATGTAGCTTTATAGGTGTATTCTGTATATAATAGCTCATCGACCCGTGTGTGGAAGATACGTGCACTTTCTCTATATCATGCCTCCAGAAAGGTGTTTTTTGTTTGTTTGTTTTAATTAGTGCTTGGGAATGAGCAAAATTCCTAGGAAAACTCCAGGCTTTCACAGGCTGTGGAATTGATGTGGTATAAGGCAGATCAAAAGGCTTGTAAACGGCTTCCTAGGTTACAGGAACCCAGCTTGTCTGGGTTACAGGTTGAATAAATAGAGAATTACACTACGGTATTGATGTGATGTGAAGACAGGACAAGGGTGGCAAGTAGGAAGTCCCAGAGAAGTTGGGAGACATCTAGAAGCTCAGGAGGTGGTGAGACCTCTTAGGCTCTGTGGTAGGGGTGGAGTCCCCTCCCCCTCCCTTGGGTACCCTTTGTGACTAGTCACTCTGTGATGCAGGCGTGGAACACTCTAGAACAGAGCACACATCTCACTGCCCATTGCCTAAGACAGCAGTGTGCTTCAGGTGATGAAAAACTATCTCCTTTTTCTGGGGACAGTGAGACATGGGGCTTCAATTCCATTTTTTATTTTTAGGGTATGGTTGGGCTCCTCCCCCTATCATTCTTCTTCCTAGAGGGCAGCCAATTGCTACCTGTCTTCGGAATAAAAGAGACATTGGAAAGGTAAGGGAGTCAAGGCCCAGATCTATCGAGATCGACTTTTGATTTTCCTGCTCCTGTCTCCAAGTTTGCAGATAAATTCTGTTGGCACCAAGGGACATCTGACATGAGAACACTTAAGAGAGAATAAAACTATCATGTAGGAATGGTTTAGAATGCTGACTGAGGTTTCCAACTCATAGACCATCTTTCTTGGTCTGAATGAAGATTTTCTTGGTAAAATTCCAAATGCAGTGATTCAGTGACCATGGATTAGATTAAGGGAGTTCAGGACACATGATGAATAGTGTGCTCTAGGTTTTGCTCATCAGCTGCCTTCCTATCCTTGGTATCCCTGGAATAAGTGTTTCCTTTGTATTAGGGACAATCTCAAGAGCAATGTTGAGCTTCTGAAAGCCTCTGGAGAGATGTCAGAGCCCCCTGTCTATTAAGGAGCAGAATTCTGATGGAGCACCAAGCAATTGTAGGCCTGAGACTTTGTGCCCCTCTTCATCTGAGGATCATCAACTCAAATATCAATTGAGAGTCATGTTAAAAAAACTTTTCTTTGAGTTTTTCAAAAAGGAAAAAGAAGAATCCACTTTAAAGGTGAATGTCTTATTCCAGACAATGTGATGCATTTCTCCCTCTGCTTTCTACTAAATACAGCTGCAAACTCTGGACATTGTAAACATATGAAGGCTCTGAAAGATATAGAGAAGGTTGTGGGTCAGCTGGAGACCTCATGAGTCGAGGAACAATGTGGCTGTAAGTTCTCTGGATTTTCTTTGCCTCATTATGTTCCAGATTGGCTGTAACCCTGTCCACTTGTTCAGAAGCTGGCAACTCAAAATGTCAATGGACACAGACAAAAATAGGCCCATGAAAAGCCTTCTCTATCTAGCCAAAGGACTAAAAGGTATGGTCTGGAAGGATGGAAAATGTTTTGATAATTACCCTGAATCAGTTAAACAAAACATGCCTCTTTCTCACCCCCAGCAACCTAGCTTCTACCCTCATCCGGTGCTCCCACCACTCTTATTCAACATAGTGCTCAAGTCCTAGCCAGTGCATTAGGGCAAGAAAAGGAAATAAAAGGCATAAAGCTTAGAAAAGAACTCTCTTTTTGTAGATGACATGCTGGCTTATGTAGAAAATTCCCATAAATCTACATAAAAATTTCTAGAATGAATTCGTGAGCCAAGTAAGGCCACAGGTAGATCAACATATAAAAGTAAATTGCATTTCTTTAAAAAAAATTTTTTTTAATGTTTATTTATTTTTGAGAGAGAGAGAGAGAGATCAAGTTGTGGAAGGGGCAGAGAGAGAGGAAGACACAGAATCTGAAGCAGGCTCTGAGCTGTCAGCACAGAGCCCGACGCGGGCCTCAAACCCACAAACTGTGAGATCATGACCTGAGCCAAAGTCAGACACTCAACCAACTGAGCCACCCAGATGCCCCTTAAAGTAAATTGTATTTCTATATGTTGGCAATGAATGCACGGAAACTGCAGTAACATGCCATTTATGGTTACTTAAAAAGGGAAATCTTTAGGTATAAATCTAACAACTTGTAAAGACCCGATGCTGAAAGGTACAAAATGTTAATAAAAGAAATTGAAGATTTAAATAAATGGAGAGACATTTCATGCTCATGGATTGACAAAGTCAACATAGAAAAGATGTCACTTCTCCCCAAATTAATCTATAGGCCAACACAATTCCTATTAAAATCCCAGCAAGATTTATTTGTAGAAACAAGCAAACTTATTCTAAAATTTAAATAGAAAGGCAAAGGAACAAGAGTAGCCAAAAGAATTTTTAAAAAGAAGTGAGAAAAATCAGTCCACCTGATTTTAAAATGTACTATATGGCTATAATAATTACGGCAAATGTTACTGGCACAGTTATGTAGAAATACAGATCAATAGAACAAAGTAGAAAACCTAGAAATAAACCACACTGAGTTTTGATAAAGATGCAAAAGTACCTCATGGAGGAAGGACCATCTTTTTTATTTATTCATTTATTTATTTTGAAATTTTTAACGTCTCTTTTTGACAAAGAGAGACAGAGCGCGAACAGGGGAGGGGCAGAGAGAGAGGGACACACAGAATCTAAAGCAGGCTCCAGGCTCTGAGCTGTCAGCACAGAGCCCGATGCAGGACTGCAGGGCTCCAACCCACCAACTGTGAGATCGTGACCTGAGCAGAAATTGGACACTTAACAGACTGAGCCACCCAGGTGCCCCAGGACCATCTTTTTAAACAAATGGTGTTGGAACATTTGCATATTCATAAGTCAAAACAAAAACAAAAACAAATCCCCAAACCAAACCTCAACCTAAACCTCACAACTTATATAAAATTTAACTTAAAATGGGTCATAGATTTAAATATAAAACATAAAGTTATAAAATTTTTAAGGACTCCTGGGTGGCTCAATGGGTTAAGCATTGGACTTTGGCTCAGGTCATGATCTCGTGGTTTGTGAGTTCGAACCCCCATCGGGCTGTCTGCACAGGGCCACTTTGGGTCCTCTGTGCCCCTTTCTCTGCCCCTTCTCCGCTTGTTCTCTCTCAAAATAAACATTTGGGGGAAAAAATCATAAAAATTTTAGAATACATAGCAAAAATATTTGGGACCTATAGCTTCATAAAGAATTCTTAGACACATATCTAAATCCATACAAGGAAAAAATGATAAATTGGACTCCATTGGGGCACCTGGGTGGCTCAGTCAGTTAGGCGTCCAACTCTTGATTTCAACTCAGGTCATGATCTGATGGTTTGTGAGCTCAAGTCCTGAGTCAGGCTCAGTCAGAGTGGAGCCTGCTTGGGATTCTCTCTGCCTTTGCCCTGCTCACACTCTCTCTCGACTAAATAGGTGAACATTAAAAAAAAATTGGACCCTCTCAAAATTTAAACTTTTGCTTTGTGAAAGACCTTGTTAAGAAGAAGAAAACACAAGCTACATGGAGAAAATATTTGCAAGCCACATAGATGTCAAGGGACACGTATCTAGAATATATAAAGAAATCTCAAAATTCAACAACTATCCAATTAGAAAATGGGCAAAGTCATGAAGTCAAAAGCCATGATCTCACTGAGAAGGATATACAGATGGCAAATAAGCACACGAAAGCATGTTGCATACCATTGGTCACTAGGAAAGCACAAGTAAGGGCCATGATGAGATATCACTATATGACAATTTGAACAGCCAAAATTAAAACAGAATGCTATACCAAATGCTGGCAGGGATGCGGAGAAACTGGTTCTCACAAATTGCTGGTGGGAACGCAAAATGGTATTGCCACTCTGGAAAACGGTTTGACAATTTCTTAAAAAGGGAACATACACTTCTGGAATGACCCAAGAATCACACTCCTAGACATTTACTCCAGAGAAATTAAACTTAGGTCC
Organism: Herpailurus yagouaroundi; assembly: GCF_014898765.1. Classification (NCBI taxonomy): domain Eukaryota; kingdom Metazoa; phylum Chordata; class Mammalia; order Carnivora; family Felidae; genus Herpailurus; species Herpailurus yagouaroundi. The sequence goes on from NW_024412400.1 coordinate 8,372,441, forward strand.
ATACAAAAACCAGAACATGAATGTTCTTAGCAGCTTTATTTGCAAGAACCCCCAAAGAGGAAGAAACCAAAGTGTCTTTGAATGAGTGAAAGGTTCGGCAGGTCCATCCATACCATGGAATGAATACAATAAAAACGAACAAACTATTGATACACCCAACTTGGATGGATCTCAAGGGCATTATGCTGAATGAAAACTGCCAGTCAAAGGGTCACATACTCTGTGATTCCGTTTATGTATGTCATTCTTTTTTTTTTTTTTTTTCAACGTTTATCCATCTTTGGGACAGAGAGAGAGACAGAGCATGAACGGGGGAGGGGCAGAGAGAGAGGGAGACACAGAATCGGAAACAGGCTCCAGGCTCTGAGCCATCAGCCCAGAGCCTGACGCGGGGCTCGAACTCACGGACCGCGAGATCGTGACCTGGCTGAAGTCGGACGCTTAATCGACTGCGCCACCCAGGCGCCCCTATGTATGTCATTCTTGAAATGACAAAATTATAGATACAGAAACAGATTAGTGGTTGCCAGGGGTTAGGGATGATGAGTGGGAGGAAGTGTGTTAGGCAGGGTTAGTAGGAGGGAGATCTTTGCGGTCATAGAATAATTCGGTACCTTGATGGTCGTGGTAGTTCAAAAATTGAAACAAGTGGTAGAAAGGCATAGAACTGTATTCACACATCGTACCAATGTCAGTTTCCTGATTTTGGTACCGTACCATGTTATCTAACAAATAACCCCTAGGGGAAACTGGGGGAAGGGTTCATAGTGCCTCTATTTTTGCAACTTTCTATGAATCTATAATTATTTTAAAATAAAGGGTTAAGGGGCGCCTGAGTGGTTCAGTTGGTTAAGGGTCCAGCTCTTGATTTCGGCTCAGGCCATGATCTCATGGTTCTTGAGTTCAAGCCCCACATCTGGATTTTTGCTCTCAGTGCAGAGCCAGCTTGGGATTTTCTCTCCCTCTGCCCCTCCCCTGCTCTCTCTCAAGAAATAAATAAACTATAAGCAAAATTAGAATTAACAGTTAAAAAATTAAAAAGTAAAATACCTTGTAAGTTTACATTGATACTGTCCTCAAATTTAGGATTACAGAGTAGATCTTGCTGACCTGACAAAGTGTCGCCTTCCCCTGCGTGGAAAAACATTCTCAGTGACGCCACCGTGACTGCCTGTTTTTTTTTTTGTTTTTTTTTAACCCATCTAATAAAACCTGTTGGGTAATAATGTCAATGCTTCCTTGACAATGTAGTTATTGAAAGCAGGAATTTTGTAGTTATTTCTTTCTTTAAAGATAGACCCTGCTAGACATGTTCAGGCAATTACTTTAGAGTCATTTGGAATATTTTTTTCTTGGGATGCTACCAAGGTGTATATATGTTCATTTGTTGTTTTGATTTTAAGGATTGCACTTTAAAATTTTAATTTCATTTTGAAATTATGTTAATTATTTGCGTGGTTCAAGTCAAGTCCTCAAAACTAGCTGTATTAAGAGAAGACTGAATTTTATTCCTTTTATTCTCCTCTGCTTATAGGTAACCATTGAAAAGGCTGTGTGTGGGCGCCTGGTTGGCTCAGTTGGTTAAGCGTCAGACTCTTGATTTCAGCTCAGGTCATGATCTCACGGTTCATGGGTTCGAGCCCCACATTGGGCTCAGTGCAGAGACTGCTTGGGATTCTCTGTCTCTACGCCTGCCCTGCTTGCACTCTTTCTCTCTCAAAAATACATAAACTTTAAAAAATTTGTGTGGCTTATCCATCCATTTAAAAATATGCATTTGCATATATATGCGTATTTTTATATCCACCACTTTTTAGGAGCCATGCAAACATCACCACATTAAAATTTTTTCTTAACTATTTATCCTGACAACTACTTCCTTATACTATCTTTTGACAGGTGTATAACACTCCGCTGTGTGGATATATTATATTTTACTCAACCACTTTTCTATTGATGGGCACTTACATTTTTTCCAATTTTCTGTTAATATATATGACACAGCAATAAAACCTCAGATGCACATATCTTTTCTTATTTTTGCCAGTGTATATTTTGGATAGATTCCTAGAAATGAGATTGCTGGATCAAACAATAATTTTTATAGATAACAGATAGCTTTTGATTTGCTGGAAAACAACAACAACAAAATGAAACACTCAGTGGAATGCAGAATGTCAATTCTGTGAGGATAACCATGAATTTTGCAGCGAGTTTTTTTCACTGCAGCGGGAGGCTCCATCACAGGAGTGGTCACTGCGGAGATTTGGAAGGTGAGCCTTCTGCTTGTCCCACCCGCCCCTGCGTGGCCTTTGGGCAATGAGCTGAATCAGAAATGCGGGCAAATATCCGTGGTGGTGCCCAGCAGGGTACCAAGTTATTCCTGGGACTTCTCTGCCCTCCAGCCTGGAGAAGCCAGGTACTACCTTTTGTGGCCACCATTATCCATTCCTTGAGATAACGGGACTCCCCTGTGTCACAGGCATCAGGATCATTCAATCCACCACCCTAGGAAAGCTGGATTATTGGCAGAGTTGAGAAAACTGAGATTCAGGAAAGACAGGTCTCTTTCTCAAAATGAGAAAGCTAATCAGCTGTGGGAGCTGGGTTCAAATCTTCGTTGGTAGAGGGGCGCCTGGGTGGCGCAGTCGGTTAAGCGTCCGACTTCAGCCAGGTCACGATCTCGCGGTCCGGGAGTTCGAGCCCCGCGTCAGGCTCTGGGCTGATGGCTCAGAGCCTGGAGCCTGTTTCCGATTCTGTGTCTCCCTCTCTCTCTGCCCCTCCCCCGTTCATGCTCTGTCTCTCTCTGTCCCAAAAATAAATAAACGTTGAAAAAAAAAAATGATTGCTGAGACAAAAGGGAAGAAATGGTGACTAGAAAAAATGAGAATGATCAAACGTTGGTGATCGCTGAAACCGGTGGGATGATAACCGCATGGAGATGTGGCAACCTCTCTGCTTTTGAGTATTTTTGAAAATTTCTGTAATTAAAAAGTAAAAATCAAGGGCCGCTGCTGTAGCTGTGCCGCTACTCTGATTATTAAAACACCCCTTGACTTTTGAAGCCGTTTGCCAGGACTTAACCCCGATAGGAAAATAGCAACCAACCTGGTTTGTCCGCTCGCTCCCAAGCTCTCAAAACAATGAAGCAACACAGCTTGAGGTCATGGCAGAGCCCTGGTGTCTGGGGCAGCCTTGGAGGCCTTTGGGCAAGTTGTCCAGCCTCCCTGGGCTTCAGGTTCCCCATCTGTAAAACGAGGTGTCTGGACCAACTCCAAAGTCTGTAGTATCTGGATTTAGCAGGGCTGGTGGTCTAGACTATGGGAACCGAATGGGACAAGGTGGGCAGCAGGGGAGTGTTTTAAAAATTCTCCGAGAAAATGAGGGTTAAAAAAAGAAAGCGAAGATTTGCTGCTGTCAAAGAATCTTAAATTAAGGATTGCTTCCACTTGTACTTATTTTCTTCTCCAGTGCTTTGTAATCCTCTCCAGCCAATTTAGAAAATGCCCCTCTATGTTCTGGGAGGATTATATTTCAATGGGAGCAACATTTGATTATATGGAGGAGCTTAGCAGAGCACCAGCATTGACAGTGACTAATGAAGGCAGGGCCAACAGTGTGTGAATGGGGACGGGAGCTGTGTGGCTGTACTTGCACCCTTAGTTAAATCGAAGGGTCCAATTTGGTCTGCTGAACAAACATTTATGGAGGTTTATTGAACACAAAATTAATTTAGGAGACATTAATCTAAAGCGAATGCGACTGACAGCCGCAGTGGCAGTGTTTAATGGAAGACAGAGTGAAAAAATGAGCCCTTCTTTTGGCTCAGAAAATACGAGCATCCCCAGGGCTTTCACAGACTCGAATCTCTTCTTTTGAACGGCGCAGCCTCCAAATAGACCAAGCAAACAAAACAGAATCCTCAAGAACCCATAATCTAAGAGAGAAACGTCCTGAAGTCATGTTGGCTTCCGGATGAGGTGTCCTCTGTCCATTGGCACATCTTCTCTTCCGGCTTTTTGTTTTCTTCGTACGTGTGTTTGGCCTGGGTTTCTGTTACATTAGACTGTAACCTGGCTTCTCACAATGTGGTGCCCAGGCCAGCACTGTCAGCACTCCTGGGAGCTTGTTGGAAACCCAGACACTCAGGAGCTGCCCCCGACCTGCTGAATCTGCATCTGCGTTTTAACCAGATTCCCAGGCAATTTGTAAGTACATTAGAATTGAGAAGCTCTGTTTCAGAAAAGTCCCTCTTTTATGAGGGCAACATGAGAACAGACTAACCTTAGTCATCCAGAAAACTTTTCCCCTCCAAATGATAAAACTAAAGACCAGTGCAGAAAATTTGAAAACAAACAAACAAACAAAAACAAAAACAAAGATGTACAAAGGCAAAAAGTCATCTGCCATCTTGTGAAGCCAATATGACCCCCAATGAACATTTTGGAATGTGTTCTATGGATATGGTGTATATTTTGAAATACAAAAGGCAGTCCCTCATTCATTCCTTAAGTCATTGAACAAACTCTATGGAACACCTGGTAGGCACTGGGTGCTGGGGATACAGTGATGACTGAGACTGATACAGTTAGGGTTACGGTTAGGGTTAGGGTTATTAACATGTAACCACGGGAGACTTAACTAATACCACACCAGGGATGGTAACCTGCTGTCTCCACTTACCCAGCTTCTGCCTTCTTGTCTCCCAGGTCTGTGTGTCTCACCCTCAGCTCCAGAGAAACAGTCTCCCCATGATCTGCCCTCCTTGGCCTTCCCTTATCCAGAAACTTCCCCTCTAATCTCCCTTTTCTTCCGGTCTCGTTAATTATAAGATTACTGACATTTACTAAGCGCTTACAAAATACTAGGCATTATACTAAGTACTTTGCATGAATTATCTTTTATCCTGGCAACAATCCTATCGGGTAGCTGCTATGATTATCATCCCCAATTTATGGTTCAGGACGTTGCCCAGGGTCACCGAGGTAGTGACTGGTGGTCAAACTCCAGGGCTGTCGTTGAGTGGATACATGGATTCATGCTAGAGTGTTAATGGGTAGTAACTAGCACGTGTCTCATCTGAGCATTTAATAGGAAACCTCCAGAGAGCAGACAAGATACCTTACCCAAAAGAATGAGTCTCTGATTGTAACATTTTAGGAAGAGGAGAAGATCAAGTGGGGTGGACAGACGTTAGAAGATGATCTTCCATGTATACCTTATTTCAGATCATTGAGTTTTTTAGTGATGTTGTGGCTTTGTTAGAGCTAATGGGAAAACACCAAAAAGAAGTTCCATTTATTGACTCTAAAAGCCCTTTTAGAAATTCGACCTACAACCTTGTCTGTTTTAAATTCCCAGCAAGGCAAATGTACATGAGCCTGAAGTCTCCTCAGTCTTTAAGGCTCAACCGAAACTTAACGCTCTTGAAGTCTTTCCCGCATTTCCCAGGCTGAGCTGGCCCTTCCCTCCTTGCTGTAACATGATCTTTCTACCACCTAGTTATGGAACCTGGTCTCTCCAAGCTTTGGTCTCCTCATCTGTAAGATGGGAATCATCACAGGGTCTACATCATAGGACTGTGGCAAAAGGCTGCAGGAGGTCTGTTTACAGTTCAATGGCCAGCCAGCATGTGGTAAACACTTAATAATGGTATTTATTGTTCTTTTCACAGCGCAGCTTTTTATGTGTGTGTCTCTATCTCCTTTTTGACTTTCAAAGAGCAAGCACTGAATCTTACTCATTTTTTTATACCTCAAGGAGCAAAGATAGACCCAGAATTGGGGTGCAGGGAATACAAGTACTAGCAGAAAAGGAAAAGAATATTCTATCAGGCAAGAAGTGAAGAGCAGGATTTCATTTATGGTGATGCCTCATGCTCTGGAGCATAGATGTGGGAGAGGACCCACGGTGTTTATGGACTGTTGAATAAATGTTTTGCATGTTTCCAAAGCATTGAAGGGAAATCCTGATTAAATATTTGGTGATCTTGCCTCTCCCTTTATATTGGTGGCTATAGTGAATGATTTGAAATATTTTTCAGGGTCAGGTTTTGTAGTTACAGGTTTAAAGAGAACTTGTCATTGATTTAGGGGAAATGCAAGCTGATAAGTGAATTGGAAAATGCCTAGAAAAAAAGGTTAAAGGGGGGTTCCTGGGTGGCTCGGTTGGTTGAGGGACCAACTTCGGCTCAGGTCATGATCTCACAGTTCATGGGTTCGAGCCCAGTGTCGGGCTCTGTGCTGACAGCTCAGAGCCTGGAGCCTGCTTTGGATTCTCTGTGTCCCTCTCTCTCTCTGCCCCTTCCATGCTCATGCTCTGTCTCTCTCCTTTTCTCAATAATAAATAAATGTTAAAAAAATTAAAAGGAAAAGAAAAAAGGTTAAAGAATCCAGTATTAGTTGATATTAGAAGAGAAAAGCTTTCCAGTAACTCCACTACTGGGTATGTACCCAAAGGAAACAGAGCCACAAATTTGAAAAGATACCTGCACCCCAATGTTTATTGCAGCATTATTTACAATAGCCACTATATGAAAGCAACCCAAATGTCCACTGGTTAATGGATAAGGAAGTGGTATATAGATACAATGGAATGTGTTGATTGCTCAGCCATAAGAATGAGATCTTGACATTTGTGACAACACGGGCAGATCTAGAGGGTATTGGGCTAAGTGAAATAAGTCCGACAGAGAAAGACAAATACCATATCATTCTACGTGTATGTAGAATCTAGAAAACACACCAAAAACCAGAGTCTTAAGTACAGAGAACAAACTGGTGGTTGCCAGAGAGGAGATGGATGGGGGGATGTGCAAAATTAGATGAAGGGGATTAAGGGGTACAAGCTTCCAGTTATAAAATAAATCAATCATGGGGATGAAAAGTACAGCATAGAGAACATAGTCAATAATATTGTAATAGCTCTGTGTGGTGACGGACGATGACTACACTTATCATGGTGAGTACGGAGTAATGTACAGAATTGTCAAGTCAGTATGTTATATGCCTGAAACTAATGTAACACTGTATGTCAATTATACGTCAATAATCAAAAAACAGACAAAAAGGAAAGTAAAAGAAATAGAGGAACAAAAAAGACTGAAGATGTATGGAAAGCAAATAGATGGCAGTTGTAAATCCAACTATATCAGTAATAACATTAAATATATATGGATTAAAAATCCAATCGAAAGTCAGAGATTTCCAGATTGGAAAAAGAAACAAAATCCAACTATGTTCTGTCTACAGGAGACACATTTTAGATTCAAAGATGCAAACAGACTGAAAAGAAAAGGATGAGAAAAGGTATAGCATGCAAACAGAAACCACAAAGAAGCTGGAATTTTAGCTATATTAATATCAGACAGATAGACTTTTACTTGTGTCACTAGAGTTAAAGGAAAAGAACTCTTTAGAAATAACTGATAACATTACTAAGATGATAGGAAAATTGTGTATGTGTGTGTGTGCGTGTGCGTGTGTGTGGTGTACGTGTCTATATACACAAAGAATAGAGTTTTATGTCTCAAGTCATGTTTACATTGATTTGGGCATAGATTCCTTTTAATTCCAATAGTAGTAGTAGACAAAGTGAGAGAACGTTGGGGTAGTTGGGAGCTTTAGATCTACTCTAAGGGCTTTTATTTGATATAAGGGATTTATAAGCAGGGGTCTTTTGAGACTATCCTAAGCTGTTACCTGCTTCCTAGGTATTGAGAAAAGTCTAGGGAGTAGCTTTTATCTGACTTTTTTGTTTTTAATATAAGAGCTCTTTTGCTATAACAAAAAAAAAATCCTGGTTAATGAATTTCTTGGGGAATTTTATGCAGATAAAATATGAACAGAACACAACTACAAATTAATTCCACAAATGTCTTAGGTTATTATTAGCAGAGGAAGGTCTGTGTTTCTCAAAGGACTAATAATGGCCTAGGACAATTTTAAACCTCAAGATTAAATATTAGTAACACTATAATTCTAATGTTAAATTTCTCTGAAAGGCTCAAGAACAATTCTCTCCCATCTTCTGGTTGCACTCTCTGGCTTCTTCTGACCGACAGCAGAGCTTGGAATGGGGAACTCTGTAGATGGTCACTCTGATATGGCATCTGCAGCTTTGGAAGGCTGGGGTCATGCCCATTCCTCCAGCTTCCTGTTCAAGAAAAAAGTATTCTTGGCTTTCAGCTAAGCTGCAAACTTAAGTCTTGTTTCTCTTCAATTTATTTTTCCTCTCAGCACAACATTATGTTCTTTGTTGGCTGCAACCATGAATGGCCAATGGGACATGAAGTACATTCAGAGTATCCTACCTGGGCCAGCTCCACCATGGCTGTCCCACTTGTCAGGCTAACCAAGATTCTCCCTTAATGCTCAGAAGCCACTATTTCGTGGCTCTAGACCTCCCAAAGGGGAGATGGGAGGGAACCTCAGACCAAGTCAGCTGCAGAAAATGCATGGGTCCCTGATCATTGCTCTTGCAGAAGACTGTCAACTTGGCTTTCGTGTTTGGATTTCTGGTAGAATAAGAGAACAAAAGTCAATCATCAATTCATGCATGGAGCAGCAAATGGTGAGCTCCTACTTTGCTCTAGACTTCAATCCAGCTGTCAGTGATACAAATGTGCACAGAGCCTTAATCCCTTCTGAGAAGGAGCCGAAGGTTGACATGTGAAAAACAGACATGTAAAAATACATCTGGAACAATGTTATGATAATAGATGTATGTGACAGGAAAGCTCCCCAGTCTTCTCTATAAATGGAAAAGTGCCTTAGGCAAGTGGCCACACCATAGTTAGCCCACAAGTGTGCTCTCTGGGCTTTGGTTCCTGTTTTGGTCTAGTCTGAAAAGTAACGCCTTAATCATTTGTCTATCAGCATTCATTCATCATCCACTCACCGATTCATTCAACAAACATTAAATACCCACCAAGGGCCACACACCTTGAGTTTCTGTTTTCAGAGACCCCATTAGCAGACAATGAGAAAGACCCTTAGTACCTAGTGTGACAAGTGCACTGTCAGCGGTGAGTTATATAGAAAGGCCTAGTGGTATAATCATTAAAGATTTCATGGGAGGTGATTAATCTACTGGGGCTATTGGGTGGAGTCCAGAACTCTGGGCTTGTCCTTTGTTTAATGATGCTATTGGGTGAGAGGGTAGGCAGAGAGGGCAGTTTGAATGACTCTCAGTTGAATAACTTACCTAACATTCTCTGGTACAGAATGTATGGTTAGAGAATTTTAAAACTGGTGCTTTTAATAAACTGTATGATATCATGGGAATTTTTTTATTAGTTGTAGGGTTTTTTTAAAAAGGTTTTTTATTTAAGTTCTAGCTAATTAATATTCAGCGTTATATTGGTTTCAAGTGTGCAATGTGGTGATTCAACCCTTGCATACAATGTCCAGCACTCATCACAAGTGCACTCCTTAGTTGCCAACCCCTATTTCATTCATCCCTCCAGGCCCTCCTCTTTGGTGACAATCAGTTTGTTCTCTATAGGTAAGAGTCTGTTTCTTGCTCTCACTTTTTTCTCCCTTTGCTTCTTTGTTTTGTTTCTTAAATTCCTCACATGAGTGACATTGTATGGTCTTTACCTTTCTCTGACTGACTATATTGTTTAGCATAATACTCTCCAGTTCCATCCATGTCATTGCCAATGGTGAGATTCCATTCCTTTTTATGGCCAAGTAATATTCCATTGTATATACGACATCTTTATATGTTCATCCATTGATGGACACTTGGGCAGCTTCCATAATTTGACTCTTGAAGATAATGCTACTATAAACGTTGGAGTACATGTCTCCCTTTGAATTAGTATTTTTGATTTCTTTGGGTAAGTAACTACTAGTGTGACTTCTGGATTGTATGGTAGCTCTATTTTTAACTTTTTGAGAAACTTCCATACTGTTTTCCAGAGTGGCTGCACCAGTTTGCATTCCCACCAACAGTGCACAAGGGTTCCTCTTTCTCCACATCCTTGCTAACACCTGTTGTTTCTTATGTTCTTGATTTTAGCCATTCTGAGAGGTGTGAGGTGATACCTCATTATAGTTTGGGTTTGCATTTCCCTGATGATAAGTGATGTTGAGCATTTTTTTCATGTGTCCATTCTTTGGAAAAATGTCTATTCATGTCTTCTGCCCATTTTTAAATTGGATTGTTTGTTTTGGGGATGTTGAGTTGTAGAAGTTCTTTACATATTTGGGATATTAGCCTTTTATCGGATATGTCATTTGCAAACATCTGCTCCCACTTTCTAGGTTGCCTTTTAGTTTTGTTGATTATTTACTTCACTGTGCAGAAACTTTTTTATTTTGATGTAGTCCCAATAGTTAATTTTTGTTTTTGTTTCCCTTGCCACAGAATACATATTTAGAAAGGAGCTGATACAGCCAATGTCAAAGAAATTGCCCTCTGGGGCGCCTGGGTGGCGCAGTCGGTTGAGCGTCCGACTTCAGCCAGGTCACGATCTCGTGGTCCGTGAGTTCGAGCCCCGCGTCAGGCTCTGGGCTGATGGCTCAGAGCCTGGAGCCTGTTTCCGATTCTGTGTCTCCCTCTCTCTCTGCCCCTTCCCCGTTCATGCTCTGTCTCTCTCTGTCCCAAAAATAAATAAATGTTGAAAAAAAAAATTAAAAAAAAAAAAGAAATTGCCCTCTGAGTTCTCTTCTAGGAGTTTTATGGCTTCAGGTCTCACATTTAGGTCTTTAATCCATTTTGAATTTATTTTTGTGTATGGTGTAAGAAAGTGACCCAATGTCTTTCTTTTGCATGTTGCTGTCCATTTTTCTCAATACCATTTGTTGAAGAGACAGTCTTTTTCCTGTTGGATATTCTTTCCTGCTCTGTTGATGATTAATCAACCATATAATTGTGGGTTCATTTCTTGGCTCTGTATTCTGTTCTATTGATCTATGTGTCTATTTCTGTGCCAGTACCATACTGTTTTGATTATTACAGTTTGTTATATAACTTGGAGCCCGGAAATGTGATGCCTGCAGGCTTGCTTTTTTTTTTTTTTTTTTTTTTTGATACGAAATTTATTGTCACATTGGTTTCCCTACAACACCCAGTGCTCATCCTAACAGGTGCCCTCCTCAATGCTCATCACCCACTTTCCCCTCCCTCCCACCCCCTATCAACCCTCAGTTTATTCTCAGTTTTTAAGAGTCTCTTATGGTTTGCCTCCTTCCCTCTCTGTAACTTTTTTTCCCCTTTCCCTCCCTCATGGTCTTCTGTTAAGTTTCTCAGGATCCACATAAGAGTGAAAACATATGGTATCTGTCTTTCTCTGTGTGACTTATTTCACTTAGCGTAACACTCTCCAGTTCCATCCACATTGCTACAAATGGCCAGATTTCATTCTTTCTCATTGCCAAGTAGTATTCCATTTTTATATACAGACCACATCTGCTTTATCCATTTATCAACTGATGGACATTTGGGCTCTTTCCATAATTTGGCTATTGTTGAAAGTGCTGCTATAAACATTGGGGTACAAGTGCCCCCATGCATCAGCACTTCTGTATCCCTTGGGTAAATTCCTAGCAGTGCTATTGCTGGGTCATAGGGTAGATCTATTTTTAATTTTTGGAGGAAACTCCACACTGTTTTCCAGAGTGGCTGCACCAGTTTGCATTCCCACCAACAGTGCAAGAGGGTTCCCGTTTCTCCACATCCCCTCCAGCATCTATAGTCTCCTGATTTGTTCATTTTAGCCACTCTGACTGGCATGAGGTGGTATCTCAGTGTGGTTTTGATTTGTATTTCCCTGATGAGGAGTGACATTGAGCATCTTTTCATGTGCCTGTTGGCCATCTGGATGTCTTCTTTAGAGAAGTGTCTATTCATGTCTTCTGCCCATTTCTTCACTGGAGTATTTGGTTTTTGGGTGTGGAGTTTGGTGAGTTCTTTATAGATTTTGAATACTAACCCTTTGTTTGATATGTCATCTGCAAATATCTTTTCCCATTCCATTGGTTGCCTTTTAGTTCTGTTGATTGTTTCCTTTGCCTGCTTTTCTTTTTTAAGATTGTTTTGGCTATCTGAGGTCTTTTGTGGTTCCCTACAAATTTTAGGAGTTTGTTTTAGCTCTGTGAAAAATACTGTTGGTATTTTGACAGGGATTGCATTAAATGTGTAGATTGCTTTGGGTAGTAATCACATATCAACAATATTTGCCCTTCCAATCCATGATCATGGAATGTCTTTCCATTTATTTGTGTCATTTTCAATTTCTTTCTTTAGTGTTTGATCGTTTTCAGAGTACAGGTCTTTCATCTCGTTGGTTAGGTTTATTCCTGGGTATCTTATGGTTTTTGGTGCAATTGTAAATGGGATTTCTTCCTTAATTTCTCTCCCTGTTGCTTCATTATTGGTGTATAGGAATGCAATAAATTTCTGTGCCTTGATTTTGTATTCTGGGACTTTACTGAATTTGTTTATCACTTCTAGCAGTTTTTTGGATTTTCTATATGTAGTATCATGTCACCCATAAATAGTGAAAGTTTTACTTCTTCCTTCCCATTTTGGATGCCTTTTAGTTTTTTGTTTTTTGATGTTGTGGCTAGGACTTCCAGTACTATGTTAAATAGCAATTGTGAGAATGGACGTGCCTGTCTTGTCCCTGTGAAGGAAAAACTCTCAGTTTCCCCCCCTTTTAGGATATTAGCTGTGGGTTTTTCATATATAGCCTTTGTTATGTTGAGGTATGTTCCCTCTCAACCTACTTTGAGGGTTTTTATTATGAATGGGTGTGTATTTTGTCAAGTGCTTTTTCTGCATCTATTGAAATGGTCGTATGGTTCTTAGCCTTTCTTTTATTATTGTGATATATCACATTGATTGATTTGTGAATATTGAACCACACTTGTAACCCAGGAATAAATTCCACTTGATTGTGGTGAATGATTATTTTAATGTATTGTTGGATTCGGTTTGCTAGTATTTTGTTGAGGTTTTCACATCAGAGATATTGGCCTGTAGTTCTCTTTTTAAATGGTGTCTTTATCTGGTTTTGGTATCAGGGTGAGGCTGGTCTCATAGAATGAATTTGGAAGGTTTTTTTTTCTTTTTTCTTTTTATTCATTTTTCTTTTTTATTTATTTTTATTTATTTATTTTTAAATGTTTATTTATTTTTGAGAGAGAGAGAGACAGAGTGCAGGTGGGAGAGGACAGAGAGAGAGGGAGACACAGAATCTGAAGCAGGCTCCAAGCTCTGAGCTGGGACTTGAATTCATGGGACTTGAACTCATGAACTGTGAGATCATGACCTGAGCTGAAGTCGGACACTCGACTGACTGAGCCACCCAGGCACCCTATTTTTTTGTAAATAATAATTTTTTTGATAAAAAATAGCTATTCACTCTTCCTTAAATGTTTGGTAGAATTCCCCTGTGAAGCCATCTGGTCCCAGACTTTTGTTGGGAGTTTTTGATAACTGCCTCATTGTTTTTGCTGGTTATGGGTCTGTTCAAGTTTTCTATTTCTTCCTGTTTTGGTTTTGGTAATTAAATGTTTCTAGGAATTTATCCATTTCTTCCAGGTTGTCCAATTTGATGACATATAGTTTTTCATAACATTCTCTTATAATTATATTTCTGTGGTGTTAGTTGTTATTTCTCTTCTCTCCTTTGTGATTTTGTTAGGTCCTTTCTCTCTCTCTCTCTCTTTGATAAGTCTGGCTAGAACTTTATCAATTATCTTTTCCTTCTGATAAATCTGGCTAGAAGTTTATCAAGTTTATTAATTTTTTCAAAGAACCAGCTCCTGGTTTCATCAGTCTGTTCTATTAGATTTTTTTTGTTTGTTTTTTGATTTTGTTTTGTTTTGTTTTTAGTTTCTATAACATTTATTTCTGCTCTAATCTTTATTATTTCTTTCTTTCTGCTGGCTTTAGGCTATTTTTGCTTTTCTTTTTCTAGCTTTTAGGTGTAAGGTTAGATTGTTTATTTGAGATTTTTCTTGCTTCTTGAGGTAGGCCTGTATTACTATACACTTTCTCTCAGGACTGCTTTTGTTCTCAAAGGTTTTTTTTTTTTGTTGTTGTTGTTGTTGTTTTTGTTTGTTTGGTTTTTTTTTGCTATATCACAAAGGACGATTGTGTTTTCATTTTCATTTGTTTCCATGTATTTTTAAATTTCTTCTTTGATTTCCTGGTTGACCCATTCATTGTTTAGTGGCATATTATTTAACCTCCATGTATTTGTGGTCTTTATAAAATTTTTCTTGTGGTTGACTTCTAGTTTCATAGCGTTATGGTCAGAAAAGGTGCATGTATAACTTCAATCTTCTTGTATTTGTTGAGGCATGTTTTGTGGCCTAACATGTGACATATTCTGGAGAATATTTCATGTGCACTTGAAACTAATGTGTATTCTGCTGTTTTAGGATGGAATGCTCTGAATTTATCTGTTAGGTCCATCTGGTCCAGTGTGTCATTCAAGGCCACTGTTTCCTTGTTGATTTTCTGTTTAGATGATTTGTCTGTTGATGTAAGTGGACGGTTGTAGGGTTTTTTTAGGTAGCCGAGCCTGTATACTTTTGGATATTTTTATCTGCAGTTATCTTGTGAATCTCAGGGCATTGTTTAAACAAAGATCTGCCTTTGTCCATGACATTCCACGATTACAGATGTGACTCACTGGAATACACCTTCAGAAAGGGTATACTTGGCTTCTACCTTGAGCCCAATGAGAGACTAGGAAAGGAATGATTCACTAAAGGGGCTGAGGGAATTAGCTTTGGAGCCTCTCTGACCTGGTTTTTATTCTCAGATCTACGCCTTAAACTTGGGCATGTTTCTCAACTTTCTCAACTTTCATTTTCTTTATTTGTAAAACAGAATAACATCTATCTCATAGGTTTGTATTTGAGAATTAAATAAAGCAATGCAGATTACACTGGGTTCTGACCAGTGCAGACTCTGAGTTGTGGCTTCATCTGAAAGTGATTTATGAGGACGTGGACTTAGGAAAAATATTTTGTTTTTATGTGAGAAAAGCAGTTCATGCATTTATTTTCCTCATTGATTTGAAAGTCCACCCTTTAAACAAATGCCCTCTATATTGTTCCATTGGTCAGGGTATTCATTTTTCAATATTTAATAACTATAGATGTGCTATAGATTTATAGCACATTTAATATGATAAAATGAATTCCCCTTAATATTCTTCTTTTTTGAATATTTTGACTATTCTTATACATTTCAAACTTGAAAATTTATCCAGAAATTTTGATTGACAGTGGCTTAATTTATAGATTTAGGAAGAAGTGACTTCGTTACATTTTTAATCTTTTTATACAAGAACATGGCATTCCTCTCCATAAGTTCCTGTGTTCTTTTCGATCCTTTAGTATAATTTTATGGTTTTAATCTTACAGGTAAGGTACATGTTTGTTGGATTTACTCAGATGAATCTTTTATTAATGTGAGTGGGATCTGTTTGTGTGTTTAGAGAGTTTTAATTATTTTGTTACACTTTATCCACTGGTTCTAGCCTTCCCTGTTAGAGAATTGGTCTTCAAAGTGGGTTGTGAATATCAGTGGGGAAACATGAGGACTTTCCAGGCAGTACTAGAGTATGGTGAGTTTATGGAAGTCATTTTCTGAAATTTCAACAGCTATAGGTAGGTCTTATTAAAAGTTGACCTTCTCAGAGAGTGAGCTCTGTTTTTGCACTAATTTTTAAAAAATTTTTTCTTTAACATTTATTAAGTTTTGAAAGGCAGAGAGAGACAGAGCGCAAATGGGGGAGGGGCAGAGAGAGAGGGAGACACAGAAACAGAAGCAGGCTCCAGGCTCTGAGCTATCAGCACAGAGCCCGATGCGGGGCTCAAACTCACGGACCGCGAGATCATGACCTGAGCCGAAGTCGGCCACTTAACCGACTGAGCCACCCAGGCGCCCCTGCACTAATTTTTTTGAGTGCATTAGATTTTTATTCTTGGTGTATAAGAAACCTACTGGTATTCTGCATTTATTTTGTAACTGATCACTTTATTGAATTTGCTGGTTATTTCTGATAGTTTTCCAGTTGATTTTATTTGGGTTTTTGAGGAGTGTCATGACAATATCTGCAAATATGGGAAACTTGCCCTGTCATTTAGAATATCAATGTACTTACTTTACTTTTTAGTTTTCTAAGTTATTTTATTGTTAATATGTTTACGGTTGACTCTGGAACAGCAGAAGTTTGAATGACACATGTCCACTTACAAACAGATTTATTTTGAAAAATACAGCGCAGTCCCAAAAACGTATTTTCTCTTAAGATTTTCTTTTCTTTTCTTTTTTTTAAAAAGTGTTTATTTTTTGAGAGATAGACACAGTGAGAGCAGGGGAGGGGCAGAGAGAGAGAGAGACACAGAATCTGAAGCAGGCTCCAGGCTCTGAGCTGTCAGCACAGAGCCCGACGCAGGACTTGAACTACAGACTCTGAGATCATGACTTGAGCCAAAGTCAGATGCTTAACTGAGAGCCACCCAGGTGCCCCTAAGATTTTCTTAATCATATTTTCTTTTCTCTAGATTACCTTAAGAATATAGTATGTGATACATATTTAAAATATGTGTTGGGGCGCCTGGGTGGTGCAGTCGGTTAAGCGTCCGACTTCAGCCAGGTCACGATCTCGCGGTCCGTGAGTTCGAGCCCCGCGTCAGGCTCTGGGCTGATGGCTCAGAGCCTGGAGCCTGTTTCCGATTCTGTGTCTCCCTCTCTCTCTGCCCCTCCCCCGTTCATGCTCTGTCTCTCTCTGTCGCAAAAATAAATAAACATTGAAAAAAAATTAAAAAAAAATATATGTGTTAATCAACTGTTTGTTATAGGTAAGGCTTCTGGTCAACAGTAAGCTATTAGTCGTTAAGTTTTGGAGGGGTTAAAGTTACATGTGAATTTTCAATGCATAGAGTGTGAGCACTCCTAACCCCTGTGATGTTTGAAAGGTCGACTGTATACTGTTTGCAACTTTAATGGGAATATTTATGTTTTGCCATCAAGCAGAATACCAGCTGTTAGTTATTAATTTTATTGAATTTCTAAAAAAATCAGGGTCTTATGCTTTTTGGAAATCTCTCGTGATCATCACATGATCTCTCCCTTTCATTCACTGTGGATCAAATATATTGAAGAAATATATTACTAAGATTTCCTAATTTTTAACTGTGCCTACCTTCCTGGAATAAATGCCACTGAACTAATTTTAAAATACCTTTAGATTCTATTGCTACTATATTTAGACATTTCATGTATATTTACAAATATTGGAGTGTTTTTTAAAAAATGTTAAGTTTTATTTATTTATTTATTTATTTATTTATTTATTTATTTATTTGAAGAGAACGAGCATGAGCAAGGGAGGGGCAGAAAGAGGGAGAGAGAGAGAGAGAGAGAGAATCCCAAGCAGGCTCCATGCTGTCCGCACCAAGCCTGATGCAGGGCTCGAACTCACAAACCGCAAGATCACGACCTGAGTTGAAATCGAGAATTGAATGCTTAACTGTCTGAGCCACGCAGGTGCCCCTGGAGTGGTTTTTAAAACAATTATCATGGATAAGATCTGGTATCGGCTCTATGTCAGTGTCTTTAAAAGAATGGAGATGTTGCCTTCTTCTCTTATTCTCTGATATGTCCTAAATAGCATATGAGTTTTGGTTTTGAAATAGCTCATCCTCAAAAACAATTTAAAACTGGCACTTTTTGATAAGTAAGTCTCTGTTTCCCTAATTTTGATTTGGGGAGATAGGAGAAGATGAATTATTTTCAGCTTCCCTTATCAAATGGAGTTGTCGATGATCACTTCAGCCATTAACTGAACCTGGAATTGGCTTTTCTGAGGAGCGATTTCCTTTTTGTCTGAGAGAACCTCGGAGTGTCTATGGCCCTGCGAGCTGCCTCCAGGGGTTTGGGGCATGGGAACTGGGTGGACTCACTTCAGGCCTTGTCGTTTTCTTCACCATGTCAAGACTTCATTGAGAAAAGAAAGCAAAGCAGGAAGGAGGGCTGTGTTCTTAAATCCTGTCCCTACTTTTCCCTTCCTGGCCGGCCCCCCCCCCCACCCCCGCCCCGTTAGGAATTCTGTCGTGGGGTATGTCAAATATATAGTAGCCCAGATGCCTTCCGATGCCTCCAGAATATCTCCTAATGAAAGTCTCAGAGGCCCACCTCACCTTGTCCTCCAAATGTCCTATCTTGGACATTTGTCTCCTTGTCCTCCAAATGTCCCATCCTTCTGCCTTCTCCGTTCAGTGCTGGCACCTCGACACAACTTCCCAAGTTAAGAGTTGGAGTTTGGGGCGCCTGGGTGGCGCGGTCGGTTAAGCGTCCGACTTCAGCCAGGTCACGATCTCACGTGATCTCCCGTGATCTCGCGTGAGTTCGAGCCCCGCGTCGGGCTCTGGGCCGATGGCTCGGAGCCTGGAGCCCGTTTCCGATTCTGTGTCTCCCTCTCTCTCTGCCCCTCCCCCGTTCATGCTCTGTCTCTCTCTGTCCCAAAAATAAATAAACGTTAAAAAAAAAAATTAAAAAAAAAAAGAGTTGGAGTTTTGTCCATTATTCTTCCTTCTCTCTCACCCATCCCATTGGATTTGTTCACAAGGTCTCTGAAATCCGTCGTTCTTTCCCTCGTTTTACCCATCGTTGTTGCCTCACTTGCCATCCTTACATCCGGGCTTCATTATCACACGGGCTCTTCATGAGTCTCTGACTCTCCTCTTGCCCCTGGTATAATTCCACTCCCCCAAATCTCCTTCCACACTTCTGCCAGAGTAGCCTTTTCAAAAATGATTTTGATTTTTATCAAAGCGCTAAACATGGTTAAAAATATCAAACACAAGATTACAGTCACTGGTTTGCATGTTTTTCAATCAAAAAAAGCTTTGAAAATTGAGTTTCGGGGGGTACCCTAGCACCAAAGCTCAATCTGGTGGCAAAACCTGACCTAAACTTAAAATCCTTTTGCAAAATTATTGTGTTAATTATGGGATGCTGTCCCTAATTATGTGCACATAATTGTGTGCTTATGATATAGTATGTGAATATTATCTTTTAAAGATAGGAAAATATCTGAATTCTGAAATACATCTATCTTTAAGGATTCAAGGTGGAGTGTGGGACCCTGCCTCAATCTTCTGAGGCAACTTTTTTTTTAATTATTTTTTTTAACATTTATTTATTTTTGAGAGACAGAGAGAGACAGAGCATGAGCAGGGGAGGGGCAGAGAGAGACGGAGACACAGAATTTGAAGCAGGCTCCAGGCTCCGAGCTGGCAGCACAGAGCCTGATGCAGGGCTTGAACCAACCACGAGCTGTGAGATCATGGCCTGAGCCCAAGTCAGAGCTCAACCGACTGGGCCATTCAGGCGCCCCCCTCCCCACCACCCCCCCTCCCCCGGCCCCCCCAGGCAACTCTTTAACCTCCTTTAGCTTTTAATTTTTTTTTTAATTTTTTTTTCAACGTTTTTTATTTATTTTTGGGACAGAGAGAGACAGAGCATGAACGGGGGAGGGGCAGAGAGAGAGGGAGACACAGAATCGGAAACGGGCTCCAGGCTCCGAGCCATCGGCCCAGAGCCCGACGCGGGGCTCGAACTCACGGACCGCGAGATCGTGACCTGGCTGAAGTCAGACGCTTAACCGACTGCGACACCCAGGCGCCCCAATTTTTTTTTTTTTAAGATTTTTTATTTATGTTTTAGAGACAGAGACAGACCGAGCACGAGAAGGGGGTTGCGCAGAGAGACAGAATCTGAGCCGAAGTCGGAAGCCTAACCTCCTGGGGGGCTCAGTCGGGCTCAGGTCATGATCTAGCCGTTCCTGGGTTCGAGCCCCCCCCTGCGCTCTGTGCTAACAGTTCAGGGCCTACTTCGGATTCTGTGTCACTGTCTCTCTCTGCCCCTCCCTCATTTGTGCTCTTTCTCAAACACAAAAATTAAAAAAAAAAAAAAAATCCAACATGCCATCCAGCCTGAGGAAGACCCAGACACTTCAGGACCATGTGAGCCATGGCTGGGTGGGCAAGCACCGGAAGCACCCAGGGGGCTGGGGAAATGCTGGTGGCATGCATCACCACAGGATCAACTTCGGCAAATATCACCCAGGTTACTTTGGAAAAGTTGGAACGAGGCATCACCTCCTCAAGAGGAAGCAGAGCTTCTGCCCAACTGTCAACCTCAATAAACTGTGGACCCTGGTCAGTGAGCAGACATGGGCAAATGGTACCAGAACCGAGACTGGAGTTTCTCCCGTCGTTGATGTGCTGTGATCTGGCTACTGCCAAATTTTGGGAAAGGAAGAGCTCCCCAAATAGCCTGTCATCGCGAAGGCCAAATTCTTCAGTAGAAGAGCTGAGAAGATTAAGGGTGTGTGGGGGTTTATGTCTTGGTAGTTTGAAGCCACATGGAAGGAGGTCCATTAAAAGCTAACAAGTACTTTAAAAAATATGTTTATATTCACGTTTTAAGCTTCTTGATTTATCAGTTTTGGATATTTTTGCACAATGACTTTCTATTATAATTTAGGAAGATGTGACTTACATGTTTCCCATCTGTCTTAATCTGCTAGGGCCACCATAACGAAGCACCACAGACTGGGAGGCTTGAACAACAGAAATTTATTTCCTCACAGTTCTGGAGGCTGGTAGTCCAAGATCATGGCATCGGTAAAGGTTGGTTCCTCCTGATGCCTCTCTTCTGGGTTTGTAGATGCCCATTTTCTTCTGGTGTCTTCAAATGGTCTTCCCTTTGTACCCATCTGTGTCTTAATTTCCTTTTTTTTTTTTTTTTTT
>NW_024412400.1:8393629-8433433 GCF_014898765.1 Herpailurus yagouaroundi
AAAAAAAAAAAAAAATCCAACATGCCATCCAGCCTGAGGAAGACCCAGACACTTCAGGACCATGTGAGCCATGGCTGGGTGGGCAAGCACCGGAAGCACCCAGGGGGCTGGGGAAATGCTGGTGGCATGCATCACCACAGGATCAACTTCGGCAAATATCACCCAGGTTACTTTGGAAAAGTTGGAACGAGGCATCACCTCCTCAAGAGGAAGCAGAGCTTCTGCCCAACTGTCAACCTCAATAAACTGTGGACCCTGGTCAGTGAGCAGACATGGGCAAATGGTACCAGAACCGAGACTGGAGTTTCTCCCGTCGTTGATGTGCTGTGATCTGGCTACTGCCAAATTTTGGGAAAGGAAGAGCTCCCCAAATAGCCTGTCATCGCGAAGGCCAAATTCTTCAGTAGAAGAGCTGAGAAGATTAAGGGTGTGTGGGGGTTTATGTCTTGGTAGTTTGAAGCCACATGGAAGGAGGTCCATTAAAAGCTAACAAGTACTTTAAAAAATATGTTTATATTCACGTTTTAAGCTTCTTGATTTATCAGTTTTGGATATTTTTGCACAATGACTTTCTATTATAATTTAGGAAGATGTGACTTACATGTTTCCCATCTGTCTTAATCTGCTAGGGCCACCATAACGAAGTACCACAGACTGGGAGGCTTGAACAACAGAAATTTATTTCCTCACAGTTCTGGAGGCTGGTAGTCCAAGATCATGGCATCGGTAAAGGTTGGTTCCTCCTGATGCCTCTCTTCTGGGTTTGTAGATGCCCATTTTCTTCTGGTGTGTTCACTTGTCATTGTCTTTGTATTGTACCGTTTTGTGTCTTAATTTCTTTTTTTTTTTTTTTAATTTTTTTTTCAACGTTTATTTATTTTTGGGACAGAGAGAGACAGAGCATGAACGGGGGAGGGGCAGAGAGAGAGAGAGACACAGAATCGGAAACACGCTCCAAGCTCTGAGCCATCAGCCCAGAGCCCGACGCGGGGCTCGAACTCCCGGACCGCGAGATCGTGACCTGGCTGAAGTCGGACGCTTAACCGACTGCGCCACCCAGGCGCCCCTCCTTTTTTTTTTTTTTAATAAAGACATATCATATTGGATTTAAAATTCTATCTCCAAATATAGTCACATTCTGAAGTACTGGGGATTAGGGCTTTGATATGTGAATTTTGGATACCATTCAGCTTGTAACACCAACTACACCTATTTATTTATATGTTTGTAAACTTTGGGTTTATTCAGTAGTCAGTTTGCATTCTTCATCATTAGCTTTCTGCAAATACTGTTTATGACAGGGTACAGGAAGACACTATAATGATATTTCCTTTTTATTTATTTCTTCTTGGTCTTAATAATTGTTTCCTTTTTCAACCGATTACCTGTGTCCTGATCCTTAAATTTTTTTCTCAAATGCTTCATCAGATGAATCAGTGTATTAACATGATTTTTTAGGTAGTTAAAAGTGTATTTTAAAAAGCCCCAAACACTATTCTACGAGTTTGCTTCTCCTGAAATGGTCACTCTTTAAGCCTACTATGTAGCTGTCATTCCTCCTTTGGGTTCTTTCTTTCTTGGGCTCCATGTTTTCCTTTCTCTTCATTTTCTTCCTTATTTTTTCTGGAACACGTCAGCAGTAGCTTTCTAAGAAAAGGCAGGAGATAAAAAGTTTTAGGTTTCCTGAATGCATTAAAATATATTTTAAACTCACACGTGATTGACAGTTTGTGGGCATAGAATTCCAGGCTGAGAATAATTATTTGTTAGACGTTTGAAGGCATAGACCATAGACCAATCGTGTCTATGAGATTTCAATGTGGCTTTTGTATGTACCTAACTAAATTTTTTCTGGAAGCTTTGGAGTCTTTGCTTTGTTCTTGAGGTTCTGAAATTTTACAGATACACTTTTACTGAGTCTTTTCACTTGTCATTCTAGGTCATTGGTGGTCCTTTCACTTTTTGGTGATATATTTTTCAATTTTGAGGATTTCCTTATCTCATTGAAAATTTTTTCCTGTTTTCTGTGTTCTCTTTCTGTAAGTTCTATCATTCAGATGTTGGAACTTCTGGTATGTATGATTCTCTGATTTTTTTTTCTTTCCTATTTTCCATCTCTGTTTCCATCTCCTATCTTTTTTTTTTTTTAATTTTTTTTTTCAACGTTTATTTATTTTTGGGACAGAGAGAGACAGAGCATGAACGGGGGAGGGGCAGAGAGAGAGGGAGACACAGAATCGGAAACAGGCTCCAGGCTCCGAGCCATCAGCCCAGAGCCCGACGCGGGGCTCGAACTCACGGACCGTGAGATCGTGACCTGGCTGAAGTCGGACGCCCAACCGACTGCGCCACCCAGGCGCCCCACCATCTCCTATCTTCAGAGAGATTTTCCCTCTGACTTACAAAAATTGGTTGAAATGTGTGTTACCTTTAACGGTTTTGAGTAGCTTTTAAGGAGTCCAAGCTTCTTGGGGTACTTCGTGGCTCAGTTGATTGAGTATCCCAACTCTTGATTTGGGCTCAGGTCATGATTTCAGGGTCATAGGATGAAGCCCTATGTTGGGCTCTGTGCTGAGTGTGGAACCTGCTTAAGACTGTCTCTCCTGTCTTTCCCTCTGACCTTCTCCCCTGCTCCTACTCTCCCTCTAAAAAAAAAAAAAAAAAAAAAAAAAAAGTCCAAGCTTCTTTGATGATCAATGCTTGCCTGTACCTCTTTTCTTGTAGTTTGCACCCTTCGTTTTCTGTGATCTTCTTTGAATGTCTCTCTCTATGCTTACCACATTGTATTGTTCTACTCAGTTATCTCTTTGTTTTTTTTTAAGTGAGCCTCCTGAGGATTGGGTTTGGCTTCTGTGTGACTCTTCATCCCCAATGTAGGACCTGATACATTATAGGAGTTTAATAATGTTTGTTGAATAAATGGAAACAAAGCTATTATTCCTTCTCCTGTGCCCCTCCCCCCCTTTTAGGCGGGTCACCACAATGGAGGGTCTTGGGATGAAGATTGGTGTGTAGGCGGTTTGCTAAGGAAATGCTTCCAGTAGAATTTACTAAGGGAATGGGGAAGAAGGACAGGGATGGGAGAGCCAAGGATGTAATTTTAGGCAGAGTCAGAAACCTAAGCCTGATCTTCTAGGGAAAGTCTGGAGTATAAATTTAGCTCTCAGAATTTGTCTTTGTCGAGGCAAGTGAGTTGGGTTTCACAACGTATCACCATCAGTCATTGGCTCTAGGGTAGGGCAGCCAACCCCTCTAGTTGGTCCAGGACTATCTTGGTTTTAGCAGTAAAAGTCTCATGTTCCGGAACCCCCCAGCCTGGGGCAAGCCAGGACAGTTAGCAACAGGAACTTCTAGCTCTCTGTGCACTGGGGCAAAGTGGCTCCAGGAGCTGAAGGGAAGTCCTTGGAAAAGAAACTGTTGCATCCATTAGGTGTGGTGGGTGGAATAATGACCCCCAAAGAATTCCACATCCTAATCCCCAGAACCTGTGAATACTTTATCTTAGATAATAAAAGAGACTTTGCAGATATGACTCAAATAAGGATCTTGAGATGGAGAGATTATCCTGTATTATCCTGGGGTCCCAATGTCATCACCAGGATTCTTATAACTGAAAGAGGGAGGCGGGAGAGTCAGAGATGTGACGGCAGATGCAGAGCTCAGAATGATGCCACTGCTGGGTTTACCTATGGAGGGGCCATGAGCCAATGAATGAAGGAAGCCTCTAGAAACCAGAAAAGGCAAGAAATGGGTTCTCCTCTAGAGCCTCGGGAAGAAATAGAGGCTTAAAATACTGATTTTAATCCCATGAGACCTATTTTGGACTTCTGACTTCTAGAACTGTTAAGGAGGTAAATACATACTGTTTTAAACCACCAAATTTGTGGGAGTTTGTTGCAAAACTTCTTGCAAATTTGTGGCAAATGAATTCAAAGGTAAAGGTGCATTGAAGCTGGGGGAGGGGAACATGGAAATGGTAAAAACATCTGAGGCGGATCCTGGTGGTGCCTCCACAATTTCTACTCCGTCCCAATCAGGAAAGTAAATTAGATAACTAAAACTTTAAATCAGTAGTCAACAAATAAGTTGACTATCAAATTAGGGAAGTGTTGCATAGTGATCAAGCCATGGGATCTGGAGTTTGATGCCCCCTGGTTAAATCCTGGCTTTGGGCACTTTTAAGCTCCGTAATTATGGCATGTTATATAAGCCTTTTGGATCCTTCAGTGCCTCATCTGTAAAATGGGAGGAAAAACCCCAAGAGCTATTCTAAGGACTAGAGGAATATGTACGTAAAGCACCTGACATGCAGTAAAATCTCAATGGAGCCATGACTGGCAGCCGAGGGGTATCTTCTCTCTCTCTATTCAACTGCTATATTCTAAAGACAGCAAAGGGGAGAATCAAACTTGGTAAATATTAGGGGTTAAAATCCCTTTACTTGTCCAGAGGGTACAGTACACAGGGTTTTGTGTTTATAATCTTGTAACATGTATGTATGAGACTTTCCTTGTCATCACAGTGGGAATTACATAATATGGAGTCCAAGGGCAGAACATTTGTTTCGGTATCTAAAATTACTTAGAAGAGAGTTGTTGAATATTGTATGGTGGCTCCTCTGTATGTCTATGTTTTAGCACTTTTTAAATCTGTGGTTGGTTTAAAGGATGGCTTTCACCTTCACTGGAGTTTGCTCTCCTCTGGAGATCTGTGTTTAGCCCAGCAAAGTCACCCATTATGGTTGTGCCTGTCTCTCTTCCCAAGGTTATCTGGGGGGTATTTCCCAAGCCTTTTGATATGCTAAGCAGCCATAACTGGGGAGAGTTTCATAAACAACCATTAAGCTGCTATTAGAAGTGTCAGGACTGGTAGAACTAGTCATTCTGTAATAATTTGTGAAGTTTAACTGTAACTATGCAGCCACTTAGTGTTTCAGGTAGCTTCATCTGGATCTAGAAATGGGCCCTACAGACCCTTTCTGCTATCCAGGTAGGCAATTGCCTGGGGTCTTTTATTCACCTCTGTTAGGAAATAGCAGTTAAAAATTAAATCAGCTCCAGGCGCCTGGACTCAGTTGGTTATGTGTCCGACTTTGGCTCGGGTCATGATCTCATGGTTCATGAGTTCGAGCTCCGCATCAGGCTCTGTGCTGACAGCTCAGGGCCTGGAGCCTGCTTTGGATTCTGTGTCTCCCTCTCTCTCTCTGCTCCTCCCCTGCTTGTGCTCACTCTTTCTCTCTCAAAAATAAATAAATGTTAAGAACAAAACAAAACAAAACAAAACTCCTCAAATCAGCTCATTTGGAGACCTTGAAACAGCTCTAAAAGGAACCCAGAGCAATTGACTCATCCTGGGGGGGGTAGGAGCCATCTAGAAGTGGTATATGATCTGCTCTCTCCTGCCTTTCTCCCAGGTCACACAACTCAGGGCTAGCACTTTCTTCTGCATTCCAGGGCTGTTGCTGATTTGGGCTGAATCTCTTTTAACTTTGGTGCTCCCCTCCAACCACCCAGCCTCTCCCCTCCACCCCCGTGAATGGTGGCAGAGAAGGGGTGAAAGCCAGCGGAGGAGAGGAGGTCCTTGGCTGAGCTGTAGCCCAGGGTGCTGGCCTGTGCCCCGTGAGGAAGGGACTGGGTGTGGCAGAGCTTGCTTTGTTCTGAGGCCCTGCCAGCTCCCGGAAACTCAGGAAACCCTCCCTGAGGAGGACCAGTTCAAAGGACAACACAAGACATCAAACCAACCTTATAGGGTTACTTTAAGCCAAAGGGAAAGTAGCTAACTGGAGAATAGAGGCAGGCAACAGCGGAAAGTCAACCGCTGCCTCCTTGTTTTTCAGCCACTCAGCCCTCCAACCACTATTTCCCCACTTCTATCCAGCGGCTCTGGAGCCTGGGCCTCCCCCTCGCCCTGTTCGCCATTTGAACTGCCCTGTCTGGGCCTTGCCTTAGGCGGGGCCTCTCAGGGATAGAGCTGTGTTTGTCTCCACTGTGTGTTGAACTTGGCAGGTGCAGGCGCACCTCATTCCAAGTCAAACTACCACCTTTCAAAAGAGAAGTCCAGGCCTGGAAGCCACGGCTTGGGGCGGGCCCTGTGCACCACCACCAATGGCTGGAAGTGAATGCTGTCCTTCTCTACCACCCATACCAGGCCAGCCTCTGGTAATGACTGAGAAGGGAAAAAAACAGGCAGTCGGGGCTGGAGGTAATAGGAATTCGGCCGGAGGGCTGTGGGCTGTGGGAATGAGGGCAGCTTCTCGGCTGGAGGTTCAATCAGCCCTGGAGAGTCAACTGTTGCTTTGGACAAATGAGCATTGGCCATGTTGAGGTGCATACCTGAGCGTGCAGAGGTAGCTCAAGAATGAGGTCCTGGCTTTCAAGAACCAGCCTCCTTCCAGAAAAGATCTGGAAAGACCTAGTACGTTCGGGAAGTTTCTCTACCCGTTCCCGGCTGTCGTGGAATCTATTGCTCCCACAGAGAATGTCTACCCTCCAAGGACCAGGAAGGGCCACCTGCAGATCAGAGGGGCAGAGAGACCTCCAGCCTCCGTGTCTCGTTTGAGAATTGTTGCCGGATAGTGAGATCCCTCGTCCACCTCATCAGTGTCCGTGAACTCCCTGATAGTTCTGAGTGGCTGTCTAGGTGCCATTGTATGTTAGCTACGTGACCTGAGCTAGAGACGCAGCCTCAGCGTGCCATGGTTTTCTATTAGATGGAGATAATCGTCTACCCACTGAGTGCGGTGATGATTACAGAACATGTGGAAAAGTGCGTACTTGGCTGCTATTCTACTCAGGCCTTGGGCAGATGTCGCAGTGTTTCTACAGATAGCTTCTCACTTAGCTTCGTAATAGCTCTGGGAGGTGGGGAGGGCGGCGGTGGGGTGAGAGTCATTCCATTGTCTTTGAAAGTTTGAAGGGCTTTGCCATTTGAATGATGGCCTTGGGAGCCCCGCGTCTGGCACCGAGTAAATGACCCCTGCACTTTGTCTGCCCGTGTTGGTTTTCTCTTTTCTCTTTCTTCTCTTTTCTGGTTGGTGACTTTGTTACCAAACAAAGAACTTCAAAGCGAGTAGACAACGTTGAACATTTTCCAAGATCCTCGAGGGGCCTGGTCCGGGATTTCTCGTTCAGGAAAATGCACATCATCTTAACCAAGTCTGTCCAGTGGGAACTTCATGTGAGTCACTCATGGAATTTTATATTGTCTTAGAGCCACATTGGAACAGTTTTTAAAAGGTGAAATTAATTTTAGTGATACATATTTTTAACCCCTGTGTATTACATATATTACCACTTCAACACATAATCTAAAGATGATTAATGAAATACTTTCTATTCTTCAGACCCTGTCTTTGAAGCCCAGTGTGTATTTTACATTAACAGCACATCTTCATCCACTGCTAAAAACTCATTGGAAGCTCCTGATCCGTATTTCAATTTCAGAATGCGAGTTGGCCAGAATAGCTTCATACTCGTCATTTCAAGCATACGTAAGGAGTGCCTGCGTGGCTCTGTTGGTTAAGCATCCGACTTCAGCTCGGGTCTTGGAACTCACAGCTCGTGGGTTCGAGCCCCGCACTGGGCTCTGTGCTAACGGCTCGGAGCCTGGAGCCTGCTTCGGATTCTGTGTCTCCCTCTGTCTCTGCCCCTCCCCTGCTCGTGCTCTGTCTCTCTCTCTCTCTCTCCAAATAAATAAACATTAAAAAAAAAAAATTAAAAGTTTTCCAATAATGGAATTGAGTACCAGGTTTTATTTTTTTTTATTTTTTTTTTGAGGCACAGATATCATATTTTTATTGGTGGGAAACTAGAGAGACTTCTTTTTTTTTTTTTTTTCAATATATGAAGTTTATTGTCAAATTGGTTTCCATACAACACCCAGTGCTCATCCCAAAAGGTGCCCTCCTCCATACCCATCACCCACCCTCCCCTCCCTCCCACCCCCCATCAGCCCTCAGTTTGTTCTCAGTTTTTAAGAGTCTCTTATGCTTTGGTTGTCTCCCACTCTAACCTCTTTTTTTTTTTCCCCCTCCCCCTTGGGTTTCTGTTCAGTTTCTCAGGATCCACAGAGTACCAGGTTTTAAAGACAAATTTAAATTAATTAAAATGAAATAAAATGTAAACTTCATTTCCTCGTTCACACTAAGCAATATTTCAAGTGCTCAATAGCCACGCAGAGCTTGTAGCTGTCACATAGGACAGTCCAGGAGAGGTTTCTGCTAGGACATTTTCTTGTTCACTTGTTATTTCCAGACTTAGAATTTTCTTTCTTTGCCTTCTTTTTTTAAAATATTTTATTTTCAAGTCATTTCTACACCCAGCATGGGGCTTTGAGCTCACAACCCCAAGATCAAGAGTCACATGCTCTACCGACTAAGCCAGCCGGGTGCTCCCATATTTACAATTTTCCTCACTAACTCTCTTTGCAGTGATGTTTTAAGTGAGTGCCATGTTTTGTACTATTTTACAAGTATTTTAAACTATACAATACACTCTGTCTACCCATTGAACAGGCCACATTGCAGGACAGTGCAAATGATCGAATGGTTCTGCTGGTGACCTCCTCGCATTGTGAAGGAATCTAACCACAGAGCCCCCGTGACACAGGGCTCTCCGAGGGAGGGCCCCAGTGTCAATCCACATAGTCGGTAGTTTAAAATCATAATTTCTGCCTTTTTTTGTGTGTGGGAGGGGACAAAAATAAACAAAGATGAAAGATTTAACATTCTCTTCCAACACCCTTATGGATCACTTTTATGCATCATGCTTGCAACACCAGACTCTGTGGACTCAGTGTTTCCCTAAGCTCCAGCATAAGCTCTGGTCCTTGACTTTCAGGCAATGGGTGACGTTTATTCCAGGTCTTCTCCCTTCTGACTTCCCCTCCCTCTCCCAGAGTTCCTTGATCCTGTTTACTTTTTTTTAGCATATATATTTATATCCATTCAAAGACTTGATTAAATATTACTTGGTCATCCAAATCAAAACCCCAAAACAACAGAGCATCTCCCACAGAAGTCCCAAAGAATTGGCCAAATCTTTAGAAGTCGACCTAATTTTGTTTTGGGGGGGCTAAACTGTGCACTGGCTTTTCCCTCTTACTCAACTCTGGCTAAATATTTTGGCACGCTGCAATGGGGCGACATCACGGAAAGTTGTACTTACATTTCCAGGATTTTCAGTGCTAGGATTTTTTCCAACCTCACTATGTTCAGACGTAGAAGCGCCCTCCTATTTATATGTGGATTATGTTGTGTTTGTTTGAGATTTCACAGTCTAGGCTGTGTCTTTGCTTAGCCGCCTCATCTTGACCGGGTTCTGGACGGTCCATTTATTCTCCCGTTTTTCTAAGTATCCCTCCTTGCTCCTGCCACCTTTATTCTTCTTTATGCAACTCTTGTGTTACTTCAGTCATCTGAGGTGGAATTTTTGGAGTCCTTGGCTTTTTGTGGACACGAGTTTGACTCTTATGACCCGTGCAGGAGGAGTTGCATATTTGGTGCTTTTCGTCTCTCCTGCTTTCCTTCAGGAGGCTCCAGATAAAATTCTCTGAGGGAATGGAAGCATTTTTGGCAAACTGTGGGGACTTTCTTCCTCTATTTTGTCTTGAATTGTATAAGCAAAATATTCCAGAGCCCTGAAATGTTGTTTTCCACAAGAGCCTCACAAAGGATACATTCTACTGGAGGACATCTAGAACGTTCCTATCCAAGTTCACCCGGGCTTCTAGCATATAGGTGACCTGCGTATGGCTGTGTCGGGGCCTGCTCGGGGGTCGAGGCCCCTCTTGCTAGTTATCGTGGTCTCTAGAACATGTTTCCAGTTTCTTTGATCAGTTTTTTCCTCAAGAAATCCTGACATCGTTTTATAAGCTAGGAGGTAATTCATTATAGCTTCTGCTGCTTTTCCCATCTCAGTTCTTCAATTTCACATGTAACTATTCCTTTAGCATGAACTCCAGCCCTTGTCTTCTCAGGGAAGAACCCCCAGCTGGGAGTGGCCGGGCCCCACTTGGCTCATTTGGAAAGTCTCCCCTATGAACACTGCTGCGGGGTTGAGATTTGTACACATCTGTATGTGTAAAGACGCTCTCTGGCTTGGCAGGTGACTCTGGGTTTCCTATGAACTTCACCTGCCCTTCAGGAGTCCTGTTGCCAAGGGGTGGGACACTAACTGAACAGAAAGGTGGCAGTGAGGCCAGGGCCAGGGAGTGGAGCACCTGCATTTCCATGAGCCATCCATCAACCTCCCATCCGCTTTGTGAATGGTTTTTATTAATGGTGTTAGTATTTTGAAACAGCTAGCTCTTTATTTTCAAATCAAGGCTGCTACTGATTTTTTGTTACTATTTTTCTAGCGTCTTGAATGCTTAGTTCACTTTTTTTTTTTTTACTTTTGCACGTGTCCGTTTAAGAAATCTTCACTTACCCAAGATCGTAAATGTCATATGGAAAAGATAAATTGCTATGTTCCCTCTAGAATATTTATCATTGTTGCTTTCCTATTTGGGTCTGTGAACCATCTTAAAACACTTTTTAGTGTAATGTGAGTTAGGGGTTTTGTGGTTCGCCAACTTATCCAGCAACATTTATTGGAAGGTAATTCTTTTCCCACTGAATGGAATGAATCACTCGATCATATGTGTGTAAGCCTGTTGCGAGACCCCTTCCCAGACAGTCTACTTTTAAATCTTTGTTCCAATACCTCGTTGCAACTTCACAATAGTGCTCCATATATGTTATTATGCATCTTCCAGGTTCATTCTTTTTCAAACTCGCTTTGGCTATTCTTACTCCTTTGCATTTCCACATATGTTTAGGATCAGCATGTCAGTTTCTGTGGTGGGCGGAAAAACTGCCCCCAGAAGATATCCATGTCTCAATCTCTGTGATTAAGATCCAATGATTGTTACCTTATCTGGAAAAAATTAAGGATCTTGAGATGGGGAAGTTATCCTGGATTATCCAGGTGGGTCCTAAATGCAGTCACATGTTTCCATATATGAGAGAGGCAGAGAGATTTGACTGCACAAAGAAAAGGTGATGTGAAGAGGGATTTCAAGAGGGTAGCCTTCAAGATTGGTGTGGTGTGGCCACAAGCCAAGGAACACCGGTAGCCACCAGAAGCTGAGGAGCAAGGAACAGATTCTCCCCTTGAGCCTCTAAAGGGAGAGAGATCCTGCCCACACCTTGGTTTGGGCCCAGTGATCCCGATCTCAGACTTCTGGCCTCTAGAACTGGGAGAGATTACCTTTTCGTTGTTTCAAGCCACCAGCTTTGTGGCGATTTGTTACAGCAGCCTTAGGAAACATCATTTCCGAAGAAAAACCTGCCAGAAGTTTGTTGAGATGGTATTGAATCTGCAGATCGCTTTGGGATTAAACTGACATTTTAACAATATTGATTTTTTTCCCTTCGAGAACAAAGTATATATATTAACATAGGTCTTTATTGATTTCTGAAGAGTTTATTGTTTTGCCTGTGAGTGCTTGGTTAAGGGACAGCACTGGCTGGCTCAGGGAGAGGTTGGCACTGTGTCCTTTTGCCCCTTGCCTTATTGCCATCTGTGTCCGGGTAACTTTGTGTGCATAGGTAGGGAGCAGACCGGAAGGAAAGAAGAACATGTAGGTTGTATTTCCACTTAAGAGGATGCACAGAAGGGTGAGGTCCTCTAAGGAGCAAGTACTTAAGGTGCTGAAGGAAACAGGGATGCTCTCTCTGGGAGCTCCTGGATCCTTCTTATTGGTGGCATTGGGAGATCACCCGGATAGTTTTATTTATTTGTTTGCTTTTTGATTTATTTTTATTTTTATCTTTTTAACATGAAATTTATTGTCAAATTGGTTTCCATACAGCACCCAGGGCTCATCCCCACAGGTGCCCTCCTCCGTGCCCGTCACCCACCCTCCCCTCCCTCCCACCCCCCATCCGCCCTCAGTTGCTTCTCAGTTTTTAAGAGGACAGTTTCAAAAAGTACCTGTACCCAGGCACGTGTAGAGTTTCTCATTTAATTAACATGGCACGGAACTCAGGCCATTCAACTCTGAAGCTAGGGTTGAGGACCGGTGTGCCGCAGAAAAGATACGCAAGGATTATCACAAGGTATAGAAGACTCCTACAGATCAACGTGTTACTACATTGAAGAAAAATGGAGGCTGGATGTAATGGGAAATTCAAAGACATATGGTTAATAAAAATTGGGAGTCTCGACTTGGCCCGTGCACTGTGTGAGCTCTGAATCCACACTGCTCTGCTGGTGAAGCCGGGGCTGGAATTCTGTGAACTGCGTTCCTCTACTAGCTGGCTCCCTGTTAGCTTCTGCCAGAAGGAGGAGGGTGGGGAGGGATCTTTTCTTTCTTTTACATCTCTTGTTCCTCCCACTGTCATCCGAGGAACAGCACGGTTGGTTCCTTTTCCCGGATTCTTTCCTCTCTGAGCCAACCTCGTTGCACACCTTAGTCCCCCCCGGCATCCGGGCAAGGGTTTCTTCTCTGTGCTTACGGTCCATCGCTTGGAGGCCCGTTCTCCAAGCTCCTGAGACGTCCACACCACCTATGCAGTGAGCCTTGCTCTGTAGTCTGTGTCCTGTCCGTGTGACCTCCTTGCCCTTTGTGTCCCCAGCCTTGTGTCCCCAGGCTTGTCCCAGCCTTGCCAGCGTTTGCTACTTTTGTCTTTCCTCTGACTTTTTCGGGCTTCCAATACGTTTACCCAACTATTTATGTCAAATTCTCTGTTAAGAGTGTTGTTCCTCTTTTCCCAAACGGACGATGACTAATACGACATCTAACGTGTGAAAAGGAAAAAAAAAAAAAAAAAATCTGTGTATCTACGTATCCATACCCTGACACTTATTCAGTGGGCAAAAATGGACAAGGTCTATAGTATTCATTCTTGGTGCTAATGTGGGAGGAAGGAAATTGAAAAAATAAGTATTTTGCTTCACTTTTAATGTTTATTTATTTTGAGAGAGAGAGAGAGAGAGCGAGCGAGTGGGGAGGGGCAGAGAGAGAGGGAGAGGGAGAATCCCAAGCAGGCTCCACACAGTCGGTGTAGAGCCTGACAATGTGGGACTCGATCTCACAAACCATGGTATCGTGACCTGAGCCGGGATCAAGAGTTAGACACTTAACTGACTGAGCAACCCAGGTGCCCCCAAAATATGTATTTTAAAACATAGGACATCTTTGCAGGTAAAATTGAAGAAACCATTGTAGATATATAATACTTTGGGCACAGAACTATGAGACCTTAGAAGCCAAGCTGAGGCAAAAGACCTGTCAATGGGATTGTCTTGAGGCTGATACTGTGGCTCTTTCTTTGAGCTTTAAGGGACCAGAAATCTGCTCTTTAAGGATATCTCTCAGTTATAGGAGACCTTAGACTATCCTGATCCATTTCACTTTGGGGAGTTTCCCAATTCATTGTCTCTGTGGTGGTCTACTGGTTTGGGCCAGGACGTGGGGACCCTTCAAACTTGACTATTTCCCTGAAATCTTCAACCCCTTAATAAGGGATTCCTAAATGAATTTCCAGCATCCTTTTCTTAAGATGGAAACTTACCTTAGAGAAGATGCTCTATTTCTCTGGTGAGCTTCTTCCATTTGGACCTCTCTTCCCTCAGGACATTCTATTCCCTCTATTCTCTGCCTCGGGGGCATAGCTATTCTGTGGCTAGAGGCTCAGGAAACAATTTGCCCTCATCTATTGGTAGGATGACCATCTCATCAGGGTTTGCCTCGGACTTTCCTGATTGTAGCACAGGAAGGCCAGTGTCCCGGGGAACCCAGGCCAGTGTCCCGGGGAACCCCTCCCTCCTAGGCAAGCCGGGATGGTTTGGTCACCCTATCCCTTGGCTCATTTCCTGCCATCACTCCACCTATAAGTCAGTTCTGGGCTACCTCCACAGCCTCACTGTGCCACATTGCTTCCATGTTGGGTGCGAGGGGCTGAAAGGTCAGTCTGCTGTCTTCATCGATCTGAGGGCCCTGTGTGAGCCCATCCATGGTCACTATCAAAGAGGGATCTCAAGGTCCTCTGGACTTCCACACTCACTCACAGGTGCTAGGGCAGAGAGAGGACTCTTAAGCATGATGACTTTGTTTCCCTGGACTTCTTGATAATCTTGACTGTGGAGCCCCACCCTGGAACACGGGTGCCTGGGGAGGGACAAGTAAACAGGAGAGACCAGGCTCGGCATCTCTCAGCTTAAATGCTTTAATGGATTCAAGGATCTTGAGAGGAGAACCTGGCCTCTGCCACAAAAAAAACTTAAAATATGAGCATCTAAGACCTACTAAGCTCCTGAATGAGGAAGATGATAATCTAAGAGGTATTTAGGTTATGTGAAATGTGCCCAGTGGTTTCCAAGCCATATGGAACTTCCATATGGAACTTCCTAGGAGGGGCAATGCAATGTAGACTAGGCAGCCATCCAAGAACCACTCACAACTGACTCAGAAAGGACCCTGGCTGGCTGGCTCCGTCTTCCTGCCCAGTGTGCCTCTCAGACATTTTCTAGTTTTCTGGTCTCTCTTGGAACCTTTAATAAGCCATTTCCTGGTGGATTCACCAAGTGGCTCTCAGCCTCCTCCTCAGTCAGCCCCTGGCTCCTCAGAAAGAAGATGGCCATCCAGCATCTGAGGCCGGAAGCTCACTGCTACCTCTGGCAATGGGCCCTGAGGTGTGTGCTGTGTTCCAGAGAGTTCCAAGCCTATGTCACAGAGCCATGGAACAGTCACAAAGGATTCCTGAGGGTGGGGGAGAAGAATCCACAGCCACACCCCTGCCATCCAGCCTAAGAGGTCCCACTGCCTTCTGGCTGTCTGGATGCCACCCCCTTCCCTGCTTCCTATGTGCCAGCCCTGTCCTATCTTCACATCCCATCTATTCCTTAGTGAAGTTTTCTACTTATTCTACCTCTAACCCAGACATTACCTGGGTAGCAGTGGCTGGTATCTCCCTTGGACATGTGGCTTAAACCCCAGCAATTCCATAGACTTTGAAAGTCTGTAGTTTTCCTAGGAATTTTGCTCATTCCCAAGCATTAATTAAAACAAGATGCCTTTTTGAGCTGTGATACAGAGAAAGTGCATGTATCTTCTGCACACGGGTTGACGAGCTTTTACATACAGAATACACCTGTGAAACTAGCACCCAAATCAGGAAACAGCCTATTCCCTGCACCCTAGATGCCTCCCTGGTCATTATTCCCGCCTGCGCCCCACAAGAGTAGCATCTTCTGAGGGCAGGGATTATTACTGGGAACAGTCTGAAGCCTTTACGTGTACTCACTCACTGACTCCTCACCGTGACCGCTGAGATGGTTCTATTACCGACCCACTTACGGGTGAGGACAGCGGGGAGCATGCAGGTTGAGCTACTGGCTGAGATCCCCCTGCTGGGGATTAGCGGAGCCAGGATTCAACCCAGCCGTCTGGCCCCAGAGCCCCACTCCTGAACCACTCCTGTTGCCAAAATGTCATGGTGGCTGGAGAAACCATGGGAGTCAAATAAAATTAGATTCTGGAAGAACAGCCACCCACCTCCACAGGGCTCTTTGCCCACAACTTCCATGTGCCCTTTGGTTTACATCTCCCTCCTTGCCGCTCAGAACCTGGTGAGGGGTGTGAGGCTCAGAGCAGGGAAGGGGCTGGCCCAAGGGCCACAGCTGGAAGGACAGAGTCAGGTTTGAGCCCACACCAAATCAAGGACCATTCTTGTTCCCTCATTTTCCATGGGGAACTGAGGCCGGGAGGGGTTAAATAGACTACATTGCCCCTCTTTCCAATTGTTTTTTTTTTCATGGCTGGGGCTAATTTATCCTTAGTCAGGGCCCATGTCTGGATTGATCTATCAGGAGCCACTCGACTCATTTTTTTTTTTTTTTTTTTTTTAAAGAGCGAGTGAGCAGGGGAGGGGCAGAAGGAGAGGAGAGAGAGAATCTTAAGCAGGTTCCACACCCACTGCAGAGCCCCATGTGGGGCTTCACTTCATGACTATGAGATCACGACCTGAGCAGAAATCGAGAATTGGATGCTTAACCGACTGAGCTACCCAGGCACTCCCACTTGGTCTTTGCGGACTCTTTGGTGGAACCTGGGAATTGGCTGCATTTGTGCCGGTGACAGGTTGCCAGGGACCCTGACAGGTGTTATAGGAGGAGGAGAGGCCAATAAGGAGATGCATACTTCACAGGATGAGCAGGGCCGTGGCCTCTGTGCATTTGGGGTCTGCTAGGGAATAACCTGTGAGCTCCTGACCTGCAGGGACAGCCCCCAACAGCCTCGGCGAATGGCACAGTGGTGTCCACTTTGTTCTTAGGCCTTGGGGTTGCCACGGGTACTCCTGAGTTTGAATCCCACCTGGTTGTGCACCCTGGATGGGTTGCTTAATTAAGCCATCAGTTCTGACTTTTGTCGTTTGCCATCAGGGTTGATAGTAACCCTGATCACACCAAACCACTGGGTGCATTTAGTAGAATAATATATTATTTATCTTACCTATGGCATATAATAGGTATGAGGACATTTTTGTTTCTCTTCCCTGTGACCTCTTTCCGCTCAACCCCGTTTACCTTCACGCGGGCTCTCCTTCTGGGCGTGAGGGCCACACTCACTGTCCCCCCGGCTGTCTTCTCGCCATTTAAGTTCCGGTGGAATCATCCCTTGGTCAGAGGCCTCCCCACTCTCTGAAGATGCACCCCTCCCAGCCGCCCTCCCTCCAGCCCCGTTCCGTCCTCTGCGCGTTCCTTGGTACTGGGTATTGGTTTCCTTGTTGCCACATTTACTGCCTATTGTTCCCCACCAACACGTCAGCTATTTGAAGGCAGGGGCGCGTCCTGCTTCTTCTCATCACTGATGTCCACTGCCTGAGACAGCACCTGGGACAGAGTTATCATTCTGTCTCCTGAACTTGCGTTTCCGGACGTCAGTCATCTGGGCTTTATCCTCACGAGGCTTGCCTTGTTTGTGTCACATCTGCACTAGGACTTAGTATTTTTCTTTAAACTGCCGCGCGTTCTAAACGGAGTACCTACTTTAGCCTACTCCCAAACAAATGAAGTTCTGGAATTTACATGTGAAGTTTTCTAAACATGCATTAAAATAAACACATACTGTTTTAGTTTTTCTTAAAGTTTATTTATTTTGAGAGAGAGAGAGAGAGAGCATGGGGGAGAGGCAGAGAGAGAAGGAGGGAGGGAATCCCAAGGCAGCTTCACACTGTGGGCTGGGAGCCCGATGTGGGGCTAGATCTCACAAACTGGGAGATCATGACCTGAGCTGAAATCAGGAGTCGGATGCTTAACCGACTGAGCCACCCAGGAGCCCCACATAATTATTTTACTTTTTAATCCTTGCTTCCTGAAAATCACGGTGTTCATCTCCAGTGGGCACACCCTTTTGGAAACACTGCGCCCCCCTTGCCCCCCACCCCCCAGCTTGCCCTCGGCTATTCCTCACACACCCCTCCCAGCCTGGATGCTGTTCTCCACTCCCCTCCGGGCCCAGAGCTGGAGTTCAAGTTCATCACTGGGAACTGAGGTCCTGGGGCACTTGAGTGTTTGAATAGCTACCCTCTTTCCCTGTGGAATGCGTGGCCCTCCGGCCCCCTACGGGGCTATCTGACTCTCCCCAAAGGCCAGGCCGACGTGTACAGCCCAGACCAGCTCGCCGACAGCACGACCGTCCCCGGAGACCAGCTAGTCGGGCCGGAACCTTGGCGATCACAATTAATTTTCTTCTCAATTTGGCAGTAGCCTCGGGTCCTCCTCCACCAGCCGTGGCAGAAACGTGAATTCCGTCCAAGCCAGTTGCTCGGAGGCTACTTTCAGCCTTAGCTGAGTCAGATGGAGGAAAGGAGGAGGTGGAAAATCCCTCCAACCTCAGCCGCCCTGCCTCCAGCTTCGGGCTCCTGGAGAATCCCCGGGGTCTGCCAGGCCGGCTTGGACTGCTTGGCCAGCCGCTGGGATGTCTCCGCAAACAGGAGGTGTCATGATTTGGCGCGTGTCGTTCCACCTTCCCTGTCTTCTCCTCGCGTTGTTTTCATCTCCTTTTTCTGAATACGAGGCATGGTTTCACCACTCAAGGGGCTTTCTCCCTCATTCTCCTTGAGTCTGTTTCCTCTCCCTTCCTCCCTCCCTCCCTTCCTTTCCCACCCATGACCACCAGCCCAATGCACTCCCTTTACTCCCTTCAAGAGACGGCTTGCTGGAGACCTTCCCGTGGTTACATCAGCCACAGCCCTTCATTCCTTGCCCACCTACCTCTTTCCCTCTGAGCCTTTTGCACCTGCATTGTCCTTTCCCATCACCTCGGTAGCTCGCTGTCAATCATCCTTCAAGCCTCCTCTTACACATCACTTCCTCCTGAAGCCTTCCCGTCACAGGTTAGGTGAAATGCATCTCCTATCTGCCCCCACAGCGTCTTGTAACCCCTCTATTAAAACCACAACGTTGCACAGGGACAGTATGTGCCAAGGGTGGCTTCCCTGGTGGTGGCAGGGGGCCTCATCTCCTTATAAGCACCACTAGCCCACCCTCCACACAATCAGAGAGCCCAAATAAGAAATCTCAGAGCCCCTGCTGGAGCCCCTCTGGACCTTAACTTGGTGACAGAGAGGCCCTGTCCCTGCTCGTTACTGGGTCCTTGATGCTCAGCATAGGGCTATGGTCAGTGCTCAACAAATATTCACGGAATTGGTGACTGCATGAATTGATTTTCTAGAGTGATTGAAACTAGCTGGGGTTTTATGACGCTAGCCGAATCATAGATAACAAGAGGAAAGAGCGACTATACTGGATACCCCGGTACAGCGGACAAAGTTTGAGCGGAAACAGGTCCTCACATAACCAGTTCATTCCCAGGTCAGGCTCTGGGCCAATGCCATTCCCTCTTTCAGTAAAATATACTGGAGGGGGGCAGAGAGGAAGAGAGGGAGGGAGGGAAGGGGAAGGGAGGGGAGGGGGAGGCACAGAGGGAGAAGGAGCTGGGTTCCTGGGGAGGGAGTAGAGGAAGAGAGTCTCATGCCGCTGCCCGCCTGGGTTTTCCCTCTCAATCCCACTCTCCACTATCAGCAGTCCTTTGCTTTCTTGGTGTCTGTCCCAGGTAGCTTTGGAGAAGGACTTTTTTACTTTCAGAAGAGGCAAGCCCGAAGGTAGGAATAATGGCATGGACATGTATAGTATAATCAAAAAAATAATTTTGAAAGTGGCATCATAAAATCAGGATTTCTTTCCTGTTTGAAGGTTTAGAAAGTCTAAAGAAGAGCAGAAGTAAAAATATTGCATATCATCATTTAAGCGACGTTGAGAGAAAAGTTCTCTCCTTAAATATGAGTAATGAGGAGAAAGAATTAAAGTACAGGAATTAAGTATC
Source organism: Herpailurus yagouaroundi (assembly GCF_014898765.1). Lineage (NCBI taxonomy): Eukaryota > Metazoa > Chordata > Mammalia > Carnivora > Felidae > Herpailurus > Herpailurus yagouaroundi. The sequence continues at coordinate 8,413,001 of NW_024412400.1, forward strand.
TAACTTGGTTTGAAAAAAAAAACAACAATAACAAAATAAACTAAGAAAAGTGGGAGGAAGAGATTATGAATTACGAAGTAGAAAGTTACAAAATGAATTAAATGCATCCAAATTCTGATTCTCTGAGAACACTAATGAAAGAGTTAATGCATTAGCTATCTTCATCTAGAAAAGAGAGAGAGTGCAATAATACACAAAATTGTTTTAAAAATGCTAGAGGAAAAATAAAAGTTATAGAGGAAATGAAAGAATCACGAGAGAGTGCTTTATTCAACTCTTCGTAGAGGTATCTGAACACTTAGATAAAATGGATTATGTTCTAGCACCCTTTACCAAAATTGACTTTGGAAGATAGAAAATCTTAATACACTAGGTACTGTAAAAAAAATGGAGAAAGTTGTCAAAGAGCAGCCCAGGTTTGGATGGTTTCAAGAGAAATTCTCCTAAATCTTTCAAGGATAAATCATTCTACTGTCATTTAAACTGTTTCAAGGCACTGAAAGAGAAGTAAAGCCTTCAAGTTCTTTTCATGAAGCAAGCATAATATTAATACAGTCTCCACAAAACTGCACAAAAGGTCACCACTCAATCTCACTTATACTGATGCAAAAAATCCTAAATAAATCCAAGAGCACATTGATAGAAAACTATACCATAACCAATGGATTCTAATCCAAAAACATACGGATGATTTAATAATAAGAATGGCTTAATAGAATGTTTTAATGCTAGAAAATGTTGATTAAAAATGTATTTATTTGTTTCATAATTTATATCCAAGTTAGTTAGTACGTAGTGCAATAATGATTTCAGGAGTAGAGTCCAGTGATTTATCACCTACATTCAACACCCAGTGCTCATCCCAACAAGTGCCCTCCTTAATGCCCATCACCCATTTAGCCCATCCCCCCACCCCCAAACCCCTCCAGCAACGCTCAGTTGGTTCTCTTATTTAAGTCTCTTATGGTTTGTCCTCCTTCCTGTTTTAATATTATTTTTGTTTCCCTTCCCTTATGTTCATCTGTTTTGTATCGTAAATTCCTCGTGTGAGTGAAGTCATACGATATTTGTCTTTCTCTGGCTAATTTCACTTAGCATAATACACTCCAGTTCCATCCATGTAGTTGCAAATGGCAAGATTTTATTCTTTTTGATTGCTGAGTAATATTCCATCATACATATTTATCTTCTTTATCCATTCATCAGGCGATGGACATTTGGGCTCTTTCTTTTTTTTAATTTAAAAATCAAAGATGTTACATGAGAAAGTCAGAACTTCATTAAATCTCCTAACATGCATTCTGTTGCTTAATATCTTCAATTGAGATCTGTGACATCATAATGGTTTTGGTATTTAGGGCTTCTTGAAGGTGTTAGCTGGGTCTTCATTCAGTGAGAAGTTGGGTAGCTCTGCAGAGTGGCTCTGTTGCATGGGGTTCCTGGGTTCTGCAGGTTGACATGGTTTAGAGACTGAGTGAGCCTAGGACTCAGTGTGTGAAAAAGAAAGAGAGCTCCTCAAGGGGGCCCCTAGAGGACACATCGCCCCCCCTCACCACTCCCTGCCCCCCACAAGGAATAGCCAGAGCATTCATCTACCCACCATCAGAGAGGTTTGGATTGTCATGGAGCTCAGTGAAAAGTGTCCCTTACCTCTTGGGGGGGGGGGGATTCTACAGGGACTGGTATTTATGCAATAGCAAAGGTTTCTTGTTTCTCAGACGTTTAAAATGGTAATATTTTTATTTTTATTAAAAAAAAATTTTTTTAACGTTTTATTTATTTTTGAGACAGAGAGAGACAGAGCATGAACAGGGGAGGGGCAGAGAGAGGGAGACACCGAATCTGAAACAGGCTCCAGGCTCTGAGTTGTCAGCACAGAGCCCGACGCGGGGCTCGAACTCACGGACCGTGAGATCATGACCTGAGCCGAAGTCGGCTGCTTAACCGACTGAGCCACCCAGGCGCCCCAAAAATGGTAATATTTTTAGATGCAAAGGGTGAAGTTGACCTTGAGATGGAGGAGGAGAGTTACCATGTTGGGGATGAGCATCATAGCAGTCGCCGTGAGCTCAGTGATGGCCTAGAGCAGAATCAATAAGAAGTTTGCACCCATTTTGAACATTTCCCCTGACATTCCTACCCGGGTATGTGATAGATATCAGTGCACATTGACAGAGAGACAGAGAGGGAGAGAGTGGGGAGAGAGTGAGGCTCGCTTTATTTTTCAGAGAAGATCAATAATTAAGGATCAATACTTTCGACAATGAACCTGCTAGTTACCAGGTTCTGATTTGCAACAATAGCTGCTTCCTAACTAAGGTCGTCGCCCTTGTGCTGGGCTGACTCCTCGCTCACAAAAGAGTTGGCCGGACAGAACACAGGTCGACTTAAAAATCTGGGGGGAGGCGGGGCTCATACTGCGTCATGTTTCCTCGGACAACTGGTCTTGTCCTGATTCCGATCATCGGCATTCCCACCCATCTGCCAGTGCTTTGAGGACAGTGTCTAATCCAGTTTCTACCTACAAGCATTTACGGAGAAATAAGGCAAGTAAGGTCCTGGAGATTCTGCTTTTCTGGAATGTCTGTGCTGTTAGGCCAGCTGTGTGGAACTCTAGCCCTGACACACAGCACCGAAAACCCAGAGAAGCAGACGGGAGCGTAGCACTGAGCCCCAGCCTCCCCTCCAGTCTAGAATTTTCATCACCCCTTCTCCAAGCATTGGTAGCCAGCTTCTCCTTAATCTCTTCTGGGGATGCAGTTTGTCACTGCAAAACCACAACCCCCCATTTTCCTTTTTATTATAAGAGGACCTCTTTCAGTGAAACGTCGCCCACTTTATCATTTAAAAAAACCTGTCATCTTTATAATTGAAAAGCGACATCGGCCGTTGCTTTGTTTTCTATTTCTCTGATATAGAGGCATTGAATGCTTTTATCATATGCTTATAATGGCCATTTATAGTCACTCTTTTGTGATTTAATTCTACACTTCTTTGCTCATTTTTTTCCCCCTACAGGTGTGACAATGTTTTTAAAATTAACTTCTGAGAACTATTTATGACTTGGGGGCACCTGGGTAGCTCAGTCAGCTCAGGTCATTATCTCATGGTTTGTGGGTTTGAACCCCACATCCGGCTCTATCCTGACGGCTCTGAGCCTGCTTCGGATCCTCTGTCACCCTCTCTCTTTGCCCCTCCCCCCCACACTCTGTGTGTCTCTCTCTCTCAAATATAAAATAAGCTTTAAAAATCTTTAAAAATAAATAAAGAACTTTTTATGACTTAAAATAACATTTATATTTTTATATTTATTTTTATATTTCTTTCCCAATTTATAATTTATATTTTTGTTATTGTTGGTTTTAATGAATATTTTAAATTTTATGCAGTTGTGTCCCTCTAAAATATTTTGTTGTTTTTATTTGCAGTGACTCCTCTGTTCTGAAAAAATTTAAATATCTCTTATATTTTAATATATATTTTTACATTCTTTAAAAGATATTTAGTATGTATTTAACTCATCTGAAATTTTGTTCATTGTGAAGCCTGGACTGGAACTAATATTTATTCCCCTCTCAAAATTGGCCATTTTTGGGGCACCTGGCTGGCTCAGTCCATGGAGCTTGTGACTCTCGATCTCAGGGTTGTGGGTTCAAGCCCCATGTTGAGTGTAGAGATTATGTAGAAAAAAATGCGCAATTTCCCCCCAACACCATTTGTTCAATAATCCATTTCTCCCTTTTGGTTTGCAACCGTCGTAATATGCAAAATTCCCAAGCACACTGGGCCCAGTTTTCTTGGAACAGCTTTTATACTTATAAATTTCTTCCTAGTATTGAACTAGAAATTTGTTGCTCGCTCGCTTCTTGAACCTTCTGTCCCTGTGGGCACCCCCCCCCCCAATATGTTGGCCCTCATTGTCATTCTGTTCAAAATGTTGAGTAGCTCTGTGGAGGGCTGGCTCACCATTCGGGCACCTGCTAGGGTCAACACTTGGCTTTTGTCTTCTTAGTGGAAGGAGCCAACCTGGAGGCCTCCAGGTCACCATGTGGCTGGATTAGAAAGCTACCTTGGTACCTCTGAGGGCAGCTTTCACAGAAGGCCAGGTGTAGGGAAAGCCACCTCAGCTGTCAAGTAAGCAGCGTTTTTTCAAAATGTGTTGTTTTTTAAAGGCTTACAAACAAATCAGCTTTACCCCTTGGGAGTTGGATGGGTGGGTGGGGAAGGAGAAGAAATCAGGATGATAGTTCTGAATCTTGAAGGGGATTAGCCACCCCAGAGCATGCCACTTTGGCATCGGAATTATTTTGAGTTCAAAGCTTTTGATTTCCTGTAATCTCTTATCTGCCAAGCTGAGCCTCTTCACAAAACCCATTTGTCATCAATACCCGCCCCCACCCCCCACCGCTGCACCCTTGTGAGCAGCTGGCACCACAACCAAGAAGTCATTGTCACCAAACTGTCATATTCCCATCTATTCTAAGGGTCCGTTTCCCTTTCCAAAAAGTTGTTTGTTTTTCCGTAAGTGTCTTTTCTGTCCCCCCACCTCTTCTAAGAAGTCTTTTGTTCTCTCAAGATGCCCCTCTGCCCCTCATCTCCTATTGAGATGGTACGTAAGCCCCACATTCTGCGAGTCACATTTTTTCTCTGAACTCCCATGTACATACGTGAATAAAAATGTCTTGCTAATCCGTCTTTTGTTGGTTTAATTTGCAGATCCCCAGGCACATAACGTAAGAGGGTAGGGAAAAAGGCTTTTTTCTTTACGATAGTCTATAAGGTAGTAGGTGCTGGAATGAGTCCTGCCTGGGCACTCTTGAGGCCAGCTGACTCATTTCTACCTGTGGGAGAGACTATTCCTGGGCAAGAGTGTCTGAGGATTGGTCTCTGTCTCAGCTTCAACAGCCAAAGTCCGTGGCAGTGAGAAAGAAATAGCTGTTGTCATGGGACCCAGATTCCAGTTCCGTCACCCGGCATTGGTCCAAGTTGTTTCCTTTGTGACTGAGTAACCCCCTGGGATTCTTGGATAATCCAGTTTGGATGAGTGGAAAACCTCAAGAGGGGTACACTGAACCGACTCTAAATAAGGTTTGTGTATACTCAAGTAACTAATTAGAAAAAGTAAAGAGATTGGCATATATTTGTGAAGTGGTTCAAACCAGTTAAACCAGATAGCTACCAGCTATCCCTCCCAAATCTTGTTGGCTTCAGACTGAATTTTTCTATTATTATAGCATTATCTTTAAAATGACTTAACTTCCTGGCACCCTTATCACCCTTATCTCGTTCCCTGCCAATGTGCCAATGTTGTCATTAAAGTATGGTGTCTGGAATTTAACAGGCAATCCAATAGTTATCAGGTTGGCGATCACTCTTGCTCTGTATATGTTGTGTACGCAGTATAGGCTGGATATTTTCTGTCTGTCTCTTCATATCTGCTCTCCAACTTCTCCAACCTAGGCAGAACCTGGGATCCCTGTAGGCACATGGCTGGCATGGGTGTGCCGATGGCTCCTTGCTCTCTGGCCAATGCAGGACACCAGTGAGAAATCCAGAGGTCCAGATCAGAGTGAGGTCGAGGTGCTTATTCCCCTGGTTCCCTCCCCTGGCCCTCTACTCAAGGCCATACCTGCTTTTAGGCATGATTCTTGAACAACTCCTCCCTCCTGGTTCCCTTCGCTTGAGCTGGGGATCTCCAGATGGCAACAGGTCCTACTCTTGTACCGTTGTTGGTCTGTTTAACCTTACCTCCACTTTGTGAATAGTTCCTTTATTCAACACTCCCTAATCATTCCATTTGACGGTATCATCTACTTCCTAGGAATATACATTTCACGAAACATTCCACGTGTTTCCCAGGCACATTATATTTGAGAGTCATTGAGAAGTGTTGGGGAGGCCGAAAGGAATTCCCTCCAGCATTTTACGTGACAGAGACAGTTATACATGTGTTATGAGACCCATCTCTTGCCCCCTCGTGAGAGGGCGGAGCTGTGTGCCTTGTTGTCCTGATATCATTGTCCGGCTGGATATCTACACAGCCATCGGTGAATAACTCAGAGTGGATCTCTTTACATGGGTAGGTCCCACCTGGAAATCAGAGGCTAGGTAAGGAGGAGGCTGAAACTTTGATAAGCCAGGGCTGGTGGAGTTAAGGAATTAGGAGTGGAGCAGTCTCGATAGAAGTGGTTACCTGACCTGTCTCTCTGCGGGGGCCTGGGGACAGCAGTATTCCAGAGAGGAGCTGGCTGCCAGGGTCTCAGGGGTGACCAGTGGGGATGGAAGAGCCCGTGGCTGGCTGGACAACTGGGGACACTTGCCTTTTCAGAACATATACTAGAAGACGTTACCCGGGAGGTTGGGGGGAAGGTGACATTTATTTATAGTTGCTTTCCCATTGCTTTGTTTTGCTTAAAGCAAAATTCTACTCCCAGTAAACTCAGAGCAAGCAGTGATAACTGTTGCCAGGGTTGGGGCAGAGGGCTACCCACTGGGCCCTCCACATTCACTCTCCTTCCTTCAGTTCATTCTCCCAGGGGCAGCCTTTTAAAGTCATCCTTTAAAATGCATGTCAGACCCCAAGCCCTCACTCCCCGCTTCCCTAATAAAGGTCGGGACTGGTTTTCTCGTGCATTTAGGGGAAGTTCACAGAGATACGTGCCCCAGAGTCCCCCTTCTAATATGTGCTTGTCTATCTGTTTATCTCCTTCACCTTCTGATTGGATGACCTAATCAGATGAGCAGATGAGAACAGCCGAGCTTCTGTGAACATGGTCAGTGTGATGCACATAAAGAATTGACCTCCTGGTGGTTCAATCCAACCTGGCCTGCGGAAGAGGCAGGACTGAACTGAGCAGGTGTGTACGTCTCAGGACGGCACTACTCAGTGGAAACATGATACAGGCTATTTATTTATTTATTTATTGCAGATGGAGGGGAGGGGCAGGAGAGAGAGAGAGAGAAGGAATCTTAAGCAGACTCCATACTCCGTGTGGAACCAGAGTTGGGGCCACACCCCATGACGCTGGGATCATGACCTGAGCTGAAATTGAGTCCATCGCTCCACCGACCGAGCCGTCCAGGCACCCCAAGCCTGTTACATACATTTAAATTTTAAATGACCACAACTGAAACCATTTTGCCATTGGGACCGTGGCCCACACAATTTTAAGAATGCTAGCAATACAGAGCATGTAATAATATCAAATAAAGTTGTGTTCAGTGGAAAATAGTCTTATCTTGCTTCAGGTGTCCAGTTTTCATTTTAATTAAAATTAAATAATATTAAGAGTCAAGTTCTGTAGCAGGAGGACCATTTAAGCCACAAGAGGCTCCTAGCCGCAATCCTGTGCAATGCAGTCTTGAGGCGGCAAGGGTGGCCCTCACGCAAGCCGTGGAGGAGGCCACCTGGTCTCTGCTGTTCCTCGTCTCCCTTCAGGGGCTCTCGACACTACCCCCTCCCTCCTTTGACCCTGTGCGCCCTCACTGTTGTCCCTCTTCAGTCCCCACTCCTTCCAGTTTTTCCCAAGCTCTCCTGGATGCCCTCCCCATCCCTCGCTTAGAATGTTAGGGGATGGATTAAAGGCATTTGCAGGGCAGTGTGAAGGAGGCTTCCGATGCAAATCTCCTTTTCCAAATTATCCTCCTCTAATTCCTGGGAGCAGGTGGGAGCCAATCATAATGAATTCTGCAGCAGAGCTTTACTTAATTCTGGAGTATAATATTCAAGGACTCAGCTTGGTGAGCACAAAGCTTCCCTACCCTTGCCGCAGCCGCTCCCTCACCCCTGCCAGCCGGGGCCTCAGTCAGTGCAGCTCCTGTTAGCAAATAATAAAGTAGCCACCAAATTTGCAGAACGGATGATGCCAGGCCCCATATTCCTGATGCATGGAATCCCCACAATACTCCTGCACGGGAGCTGTCATTAGCCCCTTCCCATGGGCTCAGAGGGTCAGCCAGGATGGGAATGGGGGTCTGTCTGACCCCTAGACATGGGCTGTGTAGACGCTTGCCCCATCTCCGGGCCCTTTGCTGTCTAGAAGTTGAGGGAAGATACCTGGGTGGCAAAATGGTGTAAAAAGAGGCTGCCTCTGAGGGAGGCACACGGAGAGCTGTAGATCCACAGCTAAGTGCAAGGTGCTCTGAACAGAGGCCTCTCCTTCTACACACAGGAGCTGCCGCACTACCCAAGACAGATTCAGGGTTACCTACAGTTGGTAAAAATGATCTCCTGCAATGGTTTCCGTCCCCTACAATGGTGTGTTTTGTTTTGATAGCATTCCTCTCCTTTCATATGAGATATAACAAAACACGTATATCCTGATGAATTTCGACAGCTGCAAACAGCCAATGTGACTACCATGCCCATCAAGTTATGGCACGTTTTCATCACCCCAGAAAGTGCCCTCCTGTCTCCTTCTCAGAGAAGGGCCCCCTGCAGGGGCAATGACTGTGGTCACCTCATCATTGCAGATCGGTTTGGCCTTTTCTTGAACTCTCTGAAAAATGGGACCACATAGGATGTACTCTATGTCTGCCCTCTGCTTAGCACTGTGTCTATGAGACCCTTCCTTGTTGTTGTCTCTATTGGTACCGTATTCATTTTCATTGCCGAGTGGTGTTTCATCAGAAGACACACCTCGGTTTGTTTGATTTTCATTCTCCTGTCGATGGGCATTCGGGTAATTTCCAGTGTTTCTCTCTGACGACCCATGTCTTTTCGGGGACACATGCAGTCGTCTCCCTAGGGTACATGTCTGGGAGTGGAATGGCTGGTCCATAGGGTATGTGTGTGTTTAACCGTATTAGAAGCCATCATACAGTTCCCCAAAGTAGCTGTATTGTGCCTACAGCAGCTTCTCACAAGTATTCTGGTTCCCGACCAGGCAGTCCACCTGGTCAACCAGCTCGTGGGAGCCTGAAGAGGTTGTCTGTGTATAACCTCCCTCTGGACGTGGGTCAACAGAACGCAAGAAGAGAGTCATTGTCTAATGGGGTCCAGCACGTCTGGAGCCAGGGGCCCTCCACCGTGCCCTTTCGGTCTCTGGGGTTGACCTCCCAAATTGGCCTTATCCACATGGCTGAGCTATGGCTACTGACAGCCTGGGTCCTCTCCTGACAACTTGGCAAGCATTTGATATCTCCCAACCCAAAGATAAAAAATGCTGAAAATTAAAACCACCTCAAATGCCATTTTTAACTTCTCAGATGGCCAATAATCTAAAAGTTTGATAGTGCTCTCTATTGACATGGCCACGGGGAAATGGGCAGTTTCATATATCACAAGTGAGAGTAAAAACTGGCACAGCTTCTGTAGAGGGAGATTAGCCCACATATATCACAACAAACAACCCCATTTCTAGGAATTTGTCACACTTATATTCTCAGACACGTAAAGCAATACATGTGCGAGGTTAGTCATTGCCATGTTGTTTGAAATAGCTAAGATAGGAAATAACCTAAATGTCCAACCAAAGGGCATTAATTAAACAAAGTATGGTACATATATTCAATAGAATACCCTGCAGTTGTATTATTAAAAAATTACAGGTGAGGGGGCGCCTGGGTGGCGCAGTCGGTTAAGCGTCTGACTTCAGCCAGGTCACGATCTCGCGGTCCGTGAGTTCGAGCCCCGCGTCAGGCTCTGGGCTGATGGCTCAGAGCCTGGAGCCTGTTTCCGATTCTGTGTCTCCCTCTCTCTGCCCCTCCCCCATTCATGCTCTGTCTCTCTCTGTCCCAAAAATAAATAAACGTTGAAAAAAAAAATTACAGGTGAGAAAGTACCCCCACATACTGATATGGAAAGATCTCCACCAACATACAATTTGAAGAGAATAAAATCCAGGAGCAGAAAATGTGTCCTTTACGCCCCCGCTTGTGTAACAAATGAAGGGTTGTGTAATAAAATTGTATTTGTTCATATATACACTCAAAGAAATACATGGTTATGGGAGGAGAATTAAGAAACAAGACTTTTTACTTTATACCTTATGCTTTTCTAGACTCTTTGATATTTGAACTATATAAATGTATTACCTAGTTAGGATATTAAATACTTTGACTTGTGGTTGTCACTGAAAATTCTAGCACCTAGTGAATGAAGGCAGTAGCCACTATGGGCCGGTGAAAAAGTTCCAAGGGCTACTGAAAATGAGTTGTTTTAAGGGAATGATTTTCTTCCTTCCTTCCTTCCTTCCTTCCTTCCTTCCTTCCTTCCTTCCTTCCTTCCTTCCTTTCTTTCTTTCCTTCTTTCTTTCTTTCTTTCTCTCTCTCTCTTTCTTTCTTTCCTTTTTTTTTTAAACTTAATTTATTGAGACAGAGAGAGAGAATATGCGTGCGAGTGGGGGAGGGGCAGAGAGAGAGGGAGACAGAGAGAGAATCTCAAGCAAGCTCTGCACTGTCAGCACAGAGCCTGGTGCGGTGCTTGAACTCAGGAGCTGTGAGATCACGACCTGAGCCGACACCGAGAGTCAGATTCTTGACTGACCGAGCCACACAGGCGCCTCTAAGGGAATGATTTCCTTGATCCTTAATTTCCACACACACACTTTTCTAGTTTTATTTGCATGAGAATATGTCTCGTGTTACAAAATGTGTCCTCAATTTAATATATTTGTTTTGCCGAATACAAAATGTGTACTTTATTATGAAAAAAAGGAAAAAGGCATAGCCTTCACCCCATCTGACTATGGTACATTGCCACCGAGTCTGAAAACCTCAAGGACTGGGGCATCTGAGTGACTCGGTTGGTTAAGCATCTGACTCTTTAGTTTGACTCAGGTCATGATCTCGGGCTGGGGTGGGGGTCGTGAGATTGAGCCCTGTGTCGGGCTCTGTGCTGACAGCACGGAGCCTGCATGGGATTCTCTTTCTTCCTCCCTCTCTCTCTCTGCCCCTCCTCTGCTTATGTTTTCTCTCTCTCTTTCAAAATAAATGAATAAACTTAACAAAAGGAAAAGAAACCCTCAAGGGGAATGGGGAAGGATAGGGGAGGGTTCCTTTATTGCTTAATCAAGATTCCATTACCTCCTGGACTCTCATATTTCCTCATCGTATATATTTTACGTTCAGGGGAAAGAGGGTCTTGTGTTGGCCATGTGAGGATGCTCTGAAAATAGACATCTGGTAGTCTGTGTGGTGGCAGTCAAGATCATTGCCCTTCTTGAAGGTGAGTCCAGTGACAGTGAAGCAGAGAGATGGTCGGTCAGAAACACCGAATGCTAAAGAAGAAAGAACTCGGCTTTTAAACATGTATTTAACTATAAGCAATACTTTCCCACCACACTAAATACTAATCCTGGGTCAAGTCTTCAGCTGAGAGAAAGAACACCACAGCATGGCCCCAGCATGTAGCTTTAGCGACTCTGACTCATTTAAATGTAGCCTGAAAGCCTCTCCAAGACATTCATAATTCTCAAGATATATCAAATAAAACCCACAGCTAAAATTTTTAGATGATTTGTTTTGGATACCCTATTCAGGAGGGCAATTTAAAATCCTTTTTATGAAATCGTATCATGAAATCATCCAGTGATAGCTAATGCTTATTTTATTTTACCATATAAAATATTTAAACTTTTTACCTCCTATTAACAAGAATAATGTTATTCTAGCTTCCTGGCTGATTAATTTTCAACTGAATATACCTTTCTCTTTCATTAAATGCATATGACAAGTTAGATCACATTTTATCTCATTAGGAGATACATTTCCAATTGTATTTAACTTTTTATCTTTAAAAATGATGAAAATTATAAAACTTTTTGTAGTTTTGTTGTTTAACTTTTTACCTTAAAAAATGATGAAAATTATAAAACTTTTTTGTAGTTTTTGTTGTTGTTTTTAAAGTAGGCTTCACGCCCAGCCCAGAGCCCAACACAGGGCTTGAACTCAGGACCCTGAGATCAAGACCTGAGCTGAGATCAAGAGTTGGATGCTTAACCTACTGAGCCATGCAGTGGCCCCAACCTTTTTATAGTTTTGATCAGTTGTGTGATAATTCAATCCAGAACCATTTTTTTTAAACATAGAGAGACATACGGTCACAGGAATAAAATATTTTTAATGTATTGAAAATATTTTAATATTTAATATTATATTTATATTTAATATTTTATATTAAATATTTTATTTATATTTAATATATATTTTTGAATTTATATATTCAATGTATTTTTATGTATAGTAGGGTAATCAATAAAAGGTTTTCAATTTTTATTTATTTTTTTTATTTTATTTATTTATTTATTTATTTTATTTTTATTTATTTATTTTTTTAATATGAAATTTATTGTCAAATTGGTTTCCATACAACACCCAGTGCTCATCCCAAAAGGTGCCCTCCTCAATACTCATCACCCACCCTCTCCTCCCTCCCACCCCCCATCAACCCTCAGTTTGCTCTCAGTTCTCAACAGTCTCTTATGCTTTGGCTCTCTCCCACTCTAACCTCTTTTTTTTTTTTTTTTCCTTCCCCTCCCCCATGGGTTCCTGTTGAGTTTCTCAGGATCCACATAAGAGTGAAACCATATGGTATCTGTCTTTCTCTGTATGGCTTATTTCACTTAGCATCACACTCTCCAGTTCCATCCACGTTGCTACAAAAGGCCATATTTCATTTTTTCTCATTGCCACGTAGTATTCCATAGTGTATATAAACCACAATTTCTTTATCCATTCATCAGTTGATGGACATTTAGGCTCTTTCCATAATTTGGCTATTGTTGAGAGTGCTGCTATGAACATTGGGGTACAAGTGCCCCTATGCATCAGTACTCCTGTGTCCCTTGGATAAATTCCTAGCAGTGCTATTGCTGGGTCATAGGGTAGGTCTATTTTTAATTTTCTGAGGAACCTCCACACTGCTTTCCAGAGCGGCTGCACCAATTTGCATTCCCACCAACAGTGCAAGAGGGTTCCCGTTTCTCCACATCCTCTCCAGCATCTAGAGTCTCCTGATTTGTTCATTTTGGCCACTCTGACTGGCGTGAGGTGATACCTGAGTGTGGTTTTGATTTGTATTTCCCTGATAAGGAGCGACGCTGAACATCTTTTCATGTGCCTGTTGGCCATCCGGATGTCTTCTTTAGAGAAGTGTCTATTCATGTTTTCTGCCCATTTCTTCACTGGGTTATTTGCTTTTCGGGTGTGGAGTTTGGTGAGCTCTTGATAGATTTTGGATACTAGCCCTTTGTCCGATATGTCATTTGCAAATATCTTTTCCCATTCCGTTGGTTGCCTTTTCGTTTTGTTGGTTGTTTCCTTTGCTGTGCAGAAGCTTTTTATCTTCATAAGGTCCCAGTAATTCACTTTTGCTTTTAATTCCCTTGCCTTTGGGGATGTGTCGAGTAAGAGATTGCTACGGCTGAGGTCAGAGAGGTCTTTTCCTGCTTTCTCCTCTAAGGTTTTGATGGTTTCCTGTCTCACATTCAGGTCCTTGATCCATTTTGAGTTTATTTTTGTGAATGGTGTGAGAAAGTGGTCTAGTTTCAACCTTCTGCATGTTGCTGTCCAGTTCTCCCAGCACCATTTGTTAAAGAGACTGTCTTTTTTCCATTGGATGTTCTTTCCTGCTTTGTCAAAGATGAGTTGGCCATACGTTTGTGGGTCTAGTTCTGGGGTTTCTATTCTATTCCATTGGTCTATGTGTCTGTTTTTGTGCCAGGTTTTCAATTTTTAAACTATGCTAAATTATGTCAAAGATTTGTGAAGTAAGTAGATAAGAAATGTGAATTCAAGGAGAAAACTGAAAGGTGGAAAATTTCTCAACACTGAAGAAGAGCTTATTCATATATTTTAGCTTGGGTAGTTTGAGCGTGAAATTATTATGAGTTCCAGAATCCCTTTAATATTTTAAAAGACTGATAGGTTTATGTTTAAATGTCAATATTTGTAGTAAAAAGAAAATTATATCAAAACGTTTCCATGAGAATCTAAAAATATGCTATGGGGTGCATTGCTTTTCTTTAAAAAATTTTTTTAAGTTTATTTATTTATTTTGAGAGAGAGAGAGAGTGAGCAGGGGAGGGGCAGAGAAAGAGGAAGAGAGAGAATCCCAAGCAGGCTTTGCATCATCAGCATGGAGGCTGACATGGGGCTCGAACCCACAAACTGAGATCACGACCTGAGCCGAAACCCAGAGTCAGGCACTTAACTGACTGAGCCACCCAGGCACCCCTCAAACTTCATTTTGAGACGTGCATGTAAGCAAAACTTTGAAGACCTCTGAGCTAAGGAAAAACCCTAGTTACAGAGACAGAAGGTGCTGTTTCTCCTTCCTGATACCCCCCTCCACTTGCCCAGTCCATAGCCAACTTGACCTGGAACTCTGTGTGTGAGCAGCCTTCAGCTGGCCTTGCCCACAGAACATTCTCTTCGGCCACTGTCCGCCGAAAATAAAAATAAAAAATAAGAAACAACACATGCGTCAGTTGGCTCTCGCGACAATTCTATTGCGTAAAAAACAACCAGGAAAACCTCAGTGGCCTACAACAATAAATAATTCTCTCAGTCCACGAATCTCTGAATTGGCTGGGCGATTCTGCTAGTCTTGCCCACGCTCTGTTGGGACCAGCTGGGCTCACTCGTGCATCTGAAGTCACTGGGACTGCTTGTCTTTCCTCCACGTGGAAGCTTATCCTCCAGGAGGCTGGTTTGGGTTTGTTTTCATGGCAACTGGGCAAGGTCCTAAGAGGGAGAGAGACCATTGGTACCATCTGAAGGCCTCACCCAGCACCCACACTCCATCACTTCCATTGTGTTTTATTGACCAAAGCCAGTTACAAGCTGGCCCAGATTCCTCAGGAGGGAACGTTGTTTCCAGCTCTTGATGGGGGGAGAGGAGCTTTGGGGTCACACTGTAAAGGGTAGGGACATGACAAGAGGCAGGGAGTTGGGGCCAGTTTTGCAATGAACCTCTCGCAAATAATAACAGCTTTTATGGCTTAGGTCCTTGTAATGGGCCAGGTGCTGTGATTAGACATTTCAAATGGGTGAGTGCATTTGTTCCCCAAAAGCGTGGAGAATCTCCCTCTCCTGATATTTTTTCCCCTGCTCCTCTCACAGGTATCTTGAAAACTTTTTTTCTTATAGGAACCCTGAAAAACACCTCTCCCCCTAATGAGGCAGAGACAAAGACTTAAGGAAGCTATGGACCACAGCGACCAACAGAAAAGGTAGGATACGTGCCCCAGAATAGGGTTCTCTGCTCCCCCAAACCAGTAAGGCTGGGGGGGGGGGGGCTGGGGGGCAGACGAGGGAGGGGGGTATGAGCTGTGAATGCTCCGAGTGAGGGTAGAAGGACAAGGGATGGGATGGAAAGGAGCTGTAGCCGCCTCTCCTGAAATGTTCACTCCCACTGGTCTGTAGCTGGGACACAACCCACCAGAGCCCCTTGAAACCCATCTAAACTGTGGTGTGGAGTTTGAACTAGTTTCACGGAATGTGCAGGAAAGGTAAACCTTATGCCTTGATCAAGATAGAAAGAATGGAATCATGTAGTAATGTCCTTATGAGCCAGGACAGCTATGGACAGACTGTCCTTGCATGGCTGGCTACTGTTATTTGAGCACATATCATGGGTCTGGTACTGTGCTAAGTGCTTTACCTGTGCTGTCTCATTTAAGCTCACAACTCAAGACAGGGGAAATTTAGGCTGTAGGATGGCCAGTGGTCTCAGTCAGCTCAAAAGGCTTTCTCCTTGATGTTTGGAGAGAGGAAGGGGAGAAGAAGGAAGAGAAGGAGAGGTGGAGAAGGAAGGAGAGGGGGAGAGAGGGCGTCTTCGGTTGCCAACAAACAAAAATCTTTCCCTTAATTCTGATTGGTCCACCCCAGGTTATGTGCCCCTGGCTTGTCCAATAACTGTGTACCAAGGGAATGCTGGGTGCCAGTTAGCTTGGGCCTGGGCTGCTGAGTCCATCCTGGCAAGGATATGAGTTATTATTATTGGCTGAGACTAATCAGAGTCTCCGTCTGGAGTAGGCCTCCAGTTTTCAAACCACAGTGGCACTACGCAATGGCGTAAGGGTAGAATGGAATTTGGGAGGTCATCTACCGTGTCCACTACGGATGTGCTATTGTCACCCTCACACTGCAGAAGAAACTGAAGCTTAGGGAACAGGAGGGTGGTGAAACAGAACCCTCTGTAGCCAGCAGACAGGTGGGTTCAAGCCCCTGTCCTTCTGATACTGATGGGCAACCTGGGCACCTCACTTCGCATCTCTGGTCTCCTGTCCCTCCTCTGCCTTCAGGTGTTTAATCTCTATAGTTCTTTCTGGTGTTTACGTTTTGGATTTAGACTCTACGACCTAGTTGAGCTCACAAGGCCAGTAAGCAGAAGTGCCCTGAACCGGAATTTGGTCAAATGGCCACACCCAGCTCAAGGGGCCTGGGAAATGTAGCCTCTAGCTGTACGGCTAAAATCTGGGGGTGATTTTGTTCTAAAAGGAAGAGTGGATGTTGAGACACAATACTTTGACACAGCTCTTCTTTGAATAACATACGCCATTGTAGCAGATCTGAATAGTTCAAATATTATCCCATTTTATTTACTTATTCATGTGTTTCTCGCAAGGGCAACTAACAATTTTTTATTCCCAGATGCAACATGTGGAGGAATAATATTTTGAAATTTTAATTGAAGTTTCTTCTTTCTTGCTAATTTATTCTAATCTACAGTCCTTCCTCTGCTAAAATTAGACCGTGAGGCTGAGCCTTATCTCCTCAGGAGCGGACTGAAATGTGGAGATAGAAATGAGCCAGTGTTCAGCTTTGGGTTTTGAAACAGACTTTTGAAGCTCATGGCAGAGGCAGTAACTTTGAGAGATAAGACTTTTTAAATTCTAGACTGCTTGAATACCAGATGCCCCAAGTTTATTCCCTAAACAATAGTTTCTGAAGGAGTGCAAGATGACGGGAGAGCTTATTTTCCAACCCAGAAGGAAATAAGATCTGGAGGAGAGGTGAAGAGGGGAGAGTCAGAGAGCTGGAGAGAAGGGAACACTGGAAAAGGGCTGGGCTGGGGTCTGAGCGGGGCTTTCCATCTATTCCCGCACCCAGGGTCGATCTCTGGTCTGGAGAGGACAGTGGGCAGCCAGGATTAGCAGACAGGGTGGTGGGGCCCGATCACTCAGCCGGCCTCCCAATTTCACTGCCTTGTGATTTGGATAATTTCCTTCTGTGTCGGCATTTCCTTTTCTGTAAGGTAGAGATGAAAGATGAAAGATTCAATGAATACGAATGTACAAAATACTTAAACCAGAGCCTGGTACATAATAAGTGCCCAATAAATCTCTTGTTCTTGGGGTGACAGTCTGTTCTTGGCTCAGTCTGTTAAACATCCGTCTTCGGCTTGGGTCGTGATCTCACGGTTTGTGAGTTTGAGCCCCGCGTCAGGCTCTGTGCTGACAGCTCAGAGCCTGGAACCTGCTTCAGATTCTGTGTCTCCCTCTCTCTCTGCCCCTGCCCCACTCACGCTCTCTCTCTCTCTCTCTCTCTCTCTCTCAAAAATAAATAAACATTAAAAAAAAATCTCTTGTTCTTATTAACATCTGAGAGGAGAGGGATCTGTATAGAGTTTCATTTTGTCTCCAGTGTTTCAATCTCTACAGTATTTCTTCCATATATTGTTTTCAGTTACATATGATTCAGACGTTTCGCACTTGAGAGTTTAAATATTTTATTGAGTAAATATTACTGTAAATGTATAACACTCTTTAAGTACATAAATTACATTAGGTAGTGAGCATGCAAAGATTATTACAAACTCTGGGACCATTGCACGGGATCGAAAATCTGAAAATAGTGTTGGATGATGCACCTTGTAGAAGTTGTAATTAATTTCAAAAAAGTTAAGTAAGGAAACTAACTGTCCAGAACTAACCTGGACAGTTTGGAAAGGACTGGCCTCATGCTGCCTCGAAATAGCGATTGTCCTTGAGTCCAGTTCCATTCGACTGGGAGCCAGAGACATGGCTTCTGGTGCAATCCCAGGGTCTCATGTGCAGTGGTTAGGCCTCTCCCTCTTGGTAGTGACGTCCTCCCTTTCCTCTGTGCTCCACACACTCACGTGCACACACAAACACACAACCGATGCTCCAGCAGGAAGCTCGGCTTTCCCCCTACTCACCTGCTCTGGTTGCCATGGCAACCCGTGTAGCCAAGTCCCCAGCTGAACAAGTTTTCCAAGACACCAGAATATTTTCCCCGCACTGCTCTCACTGGAGGGGCCGAGGCTGAATGGGGTAAAGATGGCTCAAAGAGTGACCTGTGGTGAGGGCAGTTGGAAAAGGCTCCTCAAAGACACCGGACCAACTCCAGGTGGAGCCACAGTGGAAGACTGGCCACATATTTGGAGTGGCTCACCAGGCAAAGGTCGGATGGTATGTGGAAACTCCCCTCTGGACCCTTCAGGATGCGGGGCTCCAGGAGGCAGGAATGCCTCTGTGGAAGGCCTCAGCTGCTGGTACCCAAGTGCCAGCCTGCACACATGGGCTCCCTCTCTACTCTATGGCTGGCGGGGCTTGAGCTGGACACAAAACCTCCATCTCTCGCTTCTCGAAACATCCAACCAGAACAACCTCTAATCAAATTCGTGGTCAAAAGTAGACCAACGTTTCTTACTATCATGCTTCTTGCTGTCTGTTGCCGCTGTGGATAGAAACCAACGGGCACCTCAGTTCCTACCACATTTCTTCTGTGAACCAGGCCCTGAGTGTGGGGACTGGGCACGGGTTCTAGAACAAGGTGACGGTAAAGGAGCTCACCTGAGAGGGCATGCTTGTGACGGCCTCCTGATGCCAGTGCAAGGGCTGGAAGTCTTTAAGGGACAAATGGTCAACATCCTCTAAGAAGGTACAGGTTGGCACAGTAAGGAAAGTTCTTGAAGCTTCACGAAGTCTTTTCCTTTAACAATATCACACTGGAAACAGGTGATATGTTTGCAAGGCTAAGGGAGATCTTTTTGTGTCTGATGGAGAAACTATATGAAGCTTGAGTGATATCTGAGGAAAACGTATACCTTTTGTTAGAAAACTAAAAAAGATTTATAATTGGGGCGCCGGGGTGGCTCGGTAGGTTAAGCATCCGACTCTTGATTTCATCTCAGGTCATGATCTCACAGTCTGTGGGATCGAGCCCTGCACCGGACTCTGGGCTCACAGTGCAGAGCCTGTTTGGGATTCTCTCTCTGCCTCTCTCGCTGCCCCTCCCCCACTTGCTCTCTCTTAGATTTACAATAAAGGAACTAAGATTTCTACCCAAAAAGGTTGGAAAAAATAGCAAGGTATACCCAAAGGTTTTAAGAAATAAGATTTAAATCATAAGGTAGAGCATGTACATATAATCCCATTTTTGTAGAAAAACCAACATAGCACACATAGAAATATCTGTACAGATAGCTACCGATATATTAAAATCCATATCTATGGCATTATTTCTCAACTTTTTAAACACAACTCCCGTCCAGAGTCTCTTTAGACATTTCCCCCCAAATTTTGTTCCCTAACAAAAATACTTTTGGGTTTATTTATTTGTTTTCAGAGAGAGAGCACAAGTGGTGGAGGAGAAGAGAGAGAGAGAGAGGGAGAGAGAAAAAGAATCCCAAGCAGGCTCCACACGGTCTGCACAGAACCTGATGCAGGGCTCAAACTCACGGACCGCGAGATCATGACCTGAGCGGAAGTCGGATGCTTAACTGACTGAGCCACCCAGATGCCCCGGTTCCCTAACAAAATTTTAGTACTACAGATATATTGTATATCTATTTATGTATGGTACGCATGTTTGTGCTTTATAAAACACTAAGCTTTTCTCTCCTTTAGGGCTGGTTTTTGTCCTCTTCGGGTCCTTGTATCTTACCCATTGAGAATGGATGGTTTATAGACAGCAGAAAAAAGGCAGATTTTTGTGTTTCTTTCATATTTTCCTTTACTTCTCCCCTTTATTTCTTGTTGTTCTCCTCCTTCTTCCTTTTCTTCTCCTCAGTGACATGCATCCCTTGTGTAATTTAAAATATCGTAGCGATTTTTTAAAAAATCAAGATGGGTGATAAACCTACTGGACACTTCCAGACCAGACCCCTTCTCTAGGTATTAAAAGTTAATACAGGTTAAAGGCTCAGAGCATCCTGGAATCAAATTGCTTGGATTGCAATCAAGACAGCATCTCACATTTGTGACCGGGTGCGTGTTGCTTACTTTCTCGAAGCTTCAGCTTACTCATTTTCAAAACAGTGACACCTGCAATGTATCCCCCCCAAAGTGGCTGGGATTAAATCGTCATCCACACCAAACTGGTGGGTGCATTAGCATTTCCATGGCAGGAAATGCACGTAGCTGACCCCCCTTCGCCTGCCTCCCCCCATCCTGATAAAATGCCTTAACCCGAGGAAGCTGCTGGAAGGGAGAGAACTTTTTTTTTTTTTTTTTTTTTTAAAAG
>NW_024412400.1:8433533-8635418 GCF_014898765.1 Herpailurus yagouaroundi
CCAGGCTCTGAGCCATCAGCCCAGAGCCCGACGCGGGGCTCGAACTCCCGGACCACGAGATGGTGACCTGGCTGAAGTCAGACGCTGAGCCGACTGTGCCACCCAGGCGCCCCAGGGTGCCTGCTATCTTAACCACTTTTTTTTTTCAACGTTTTATTTATTTTTGGGACAGAGAGAGACAGAGCATGAACGGGGGAGGGGCAGAGAGAGAGGGAGACACAGAATCGGAAACAGGCTCCAGGCTCTGAGCCATCAGCCCAGAGCCTGACGCGGGGCTCGGACTCCCGGACCGCGAGATCGTGACCTGGCTGAGGTCGGACGCTTAACCGACCGCGCCACCCAGGCGCCCCTGGAAGGGAGAGAACTTTTGACACTACAGCAAAAAGGAGGCTTGCCTCCTCCCTCGGGCATCAAACCTCGTGGGCGTTCATTTGCCTACCCTCTTCCATCCTTCCTCAGCCTTAATTAAAAAGCTAATTTCTCTATTACCATAACAATGAATGAAACAACTGATTTGTTTCGCCAAATTAATTCTCCTTTGGGGAACCTGGGAGAACATTATTTATCAGAGCAACAGACAGAGATTTAAAAATGGAAACATCTTTCCAATACATAAGCCGAATTCAGAAAATGATGGGGCTAATATTCCAACCTTTGAAGGCATCTTGGAGATTTGTTCACTGCAGTGTCCCCAGCATCCAGGACAATGCTGGCGGACAGAAGATACTCAAGAATGACTTAGCGAATGAGTGAGTGGAATTAATGTCACCAAGATCTCACTCTTGATGAGTTTTAGCTGCCGCTTACATGAAGTATATACAAGCAGGTGCAAGAATTTAATTTGTTTTGACATTCTGTTGAACGTTTTGTCTATTTCTTCATGTTGGCCATTAAGAAAGGACAGATTTACTTTTTCTTGTACAGTCAGAACGCACAAACTCCTCTCACACCATTCTCTTTGCCAGTGATGAAAGGTTTCCCGAGAATGAAAACACAAGATTATTTCCAACGTAGGCTCCAAAGTCGCCTTTTCTAAACAAATAGGATGGTGTCATTGGAGATGACAGCACCTTAGGTGTTAACCTGTACGAGATGGTGAACTTTTTACACGTTAATGTAAATCCTTGGATAGTTTAGAGGACTCCCTCATACCTTCTTTCTCGAATTTATTTTTTTTAAGAATCAAGAAAATTTGCCCGACCTCAAAATTGTATCCAAAGAGGAGAGGGTTAGAAATACCTTTTCCAAGATACTTGTAATATATTACAGTGTCATTTTCACTTATTTTGCATATCTTTGCATTTATTTAGGAATTTTTAAAACTATATTTATTTAATTTTTTAAATGTTTTAATGTTTATTATTCATTTTTCAGAGACAGACAGAGAGAGAGAGAGAGAGAGAGAGAGAGAGTGCAAGCAGGGGAGGGTTAAAGAGAGAGGGAGACGCAGAATCTGAAACAGGCTCCAGGCTCTGAGCTGTCAGCACAGAGCCCGACACAGGGCTCGAACTCACAAACTGTGAGATCACGACCTGAGCCGAAGTCGGACATTTAACCGTGTGAGCCACCCAGGTGCTCCAAAATATATGTATTTATGTTGAGAGAGAGAGAGAGAGAGAGAGAGAATGCACACAAGTGGGGGAGGGGCAGAGAGAAGGAGAGAGAATTCGCACCATCAGCTGGAGGTGGGGCTTGAACTCACGAACCGTGAGATCATGAACTGAGCCAACATCAAGAGTCAGATGCTTAACGGACTGAGCCACTCAGGCACCCCTTACTTTGTATATCTTAAGGTTTATTCTGAAGAATTCCTGAGTGGAAATAAAATGCAATTACATATCATCCATTAACTAAAGTTTGCATCATGGGAACCAGCACCTACCCAATCTCTGTTATTAGCCAAGATCCGCAGAGCAGGAGACAGGGTAGGGACCGGGGCGGGAAAAGAGCCCCAATGCCTGCCTTACTGTGCGTCATCTCTGCTGGGTAAGATTCAGTCATTCTTATATTTTTGTGACTAGATCTTTCTGAGCTGAAAATTTGCTGCCACGGGCTGTGGGCCTCAGCGTCAGCACTCCTAGGGTGTGATTTAGGAACTATTTCCAATCCTAATGGGATAATTTAGTATCCAGTCCCCAAACCATGTGGTCGGCATTCTGCGTGGAAGAATTATAGACTTTCAGAGCTAGGAGGTAAACAAAACCCAGACAAAAAAAAAAAAAAAAAAAAAAACACTCGAGAGGTACTGTGGTCCAGGGGCATCAAACCTTTTTCGAGCAACAGAACTTGCTCCGGTGCAAGTTTCTCTGGAAGTTCCGGCAGGTAATGTGGGTGCCCTTCTCCAGGTCCCCTTTCCATGACTCAGGTGCACCTTCGCTTCCATCGGCCGGTGCTGCCCCTGGACTGGCAGAGCCGGCTTTGCCCATGCTGGTGGAAAAGCAGGAGATTTCTACCCTTCTGGAGTGGCCCTTACCAGTGGTTCCTCAGTCCAGGAAGATGAGAGCCTAGCTCCCTGGCCGCAGGGCAGGGTGGCTCTGAGAGGTTACCTGACACTCCAGAGCTCGCTGTGGGGACAAGTGGAGGCCCCTCTTCGAGTCTCAGCTTTCCGTGGCTTTCCCCGCTGCCAGGTCTGGCTTCTCCAACTTCCTTATGAGTTTCCCCTGGGAGCGTTTCCTTAATAAATCACTAGCACGCACGACTTTGCACCTCAGGGCGTCTTCTGGGGAACCCCAGCCTGCGACAGAAGCCTGACGTCCACAAGTACGGGACGGAGGTTTACAGACCATTATTGGGCCAAACGTTTTGTGCTTTCTTCTTTCTCGATGTTTCGGTTTCTCAGAAAATTAAGGCCAGGGTGGTGGAAGGGAGTGTGGCGGGGGGGACACTTGGTATGAGCAAGACTCCAGGTAGACTTAGAAACCGATGGAAAACTTGGCTATTTCAGAACGTGTTTTGCTGGCAGCGGGTGCCGCCCGTTCTGAAGCCACCTCATTTCTGCCACCCCGAAGGTCGTCTGTAGCTTCAGCTGACAGTTTCCGAACATCCCCCATGCCTTCCTCCCTCGAGCCCCTGCGCCTCTCTCTCTGCTTCTGGACTTTTCCGGCCACGGACGTTCCTGGCCAGCACACACAAAGGGCACACGTGCTGGAGAGTTCATCCTCCCAAGAGCAAGCCTCAACCCAGGGCAGTTGGGAGTCGGTGACCGAATATCTCAGTCCCATCACCTCTCGCCCGGTCGGTTGTGACATCTAAGTTCGGCACCATCTCTCAGAGGGGTCTTGGCAGGATTGAGTTCCAGATGCTTGCGGTCGTAACCTGGTCATTTATTTGCCCAACCGTGTTTACGGTTTCTTCCCCTCTTGCCTCCTTCCCTTACCACCCCCCCCCCCTTACTATATTTCCTTGAATTATCTGCCAAATAAGCTACCGTTACCCAGGTCTTCAGCTCGGGGCTGGCTTTTGGTGGAAGCCAAAGCAAGACATTCAGTTTGGAGTAGACCCAGCCAGAGTCTGAAGTCAAGGTCCAGTCTCGAGGAAAGGCAGTTGCCAAGAGCCAGGGCTGTGAATGTGTCTGATGGGGATAGAGGTGGCCCAACCCTGAGCTCAATTCTGGCCTGGTGATGGGAGTATCTCAGGAAACAAAGGCAAAAAAGCGAGCTGTGGACTGGGAAGTCAAGGTTTTGGTCAGCGTAAGGTTATAGTTTGTAGGCCTCAGGGCAGCAAGACTAAGTCCTGATGCCTCCAGCTGGCGGTCCGTGGTTTCTCGCACATCCCCGCCTTGGTCAGGGCTCACCCTGGAGCCGGTGACGAGACCTCCCTGCCCTGTGCTGAGCAGAGCTGGAAACGGGTAGCACCTGGCACCCCTGGATGTTAGCTTTTCAAAAGGGCTGTCAGCTGGATAGATGGCTTCTCCAGAACAATGGCGCTAGGGTTGTGGGTTTGAGTCAAGAACAGAAGATGTGAGGAGGAGTCATAAAGATGCTGAGACACCTTCACCTGTGGAATTTGACTTTGTGGCCCTATTGAGGGCAGATCATTCCTCTGTGCGTTTTATTTTATTTTTTTAAATAGGTCAATATTAAAATATTTAATTACCAGTGAGACACAGGCACTGCCCAGTCAAAATAGCCCTTGTGTGAGGGACCAGAAGACCCTCCTCTTAAGCACCAGTTCTGCTAAGGGTAGAGTGGGGTCAGTTTCCAAAGCAAGGTCATCCTCACTTATGGGCAGGAGAAGAATTTAGGTGGGATAAAGGTTTCCAGGTACACAGGAAGTGGCCCCCTCCCCTTCCTATAAATTACAGGCATGATCTCAGGAACATGCCCCAAGTATCTGGAGTTGCCCTGTTTCTGAATCTCTCTCCTCGGACCCTCGGAGCATGGCAGGGGGAGGAGAAGGTCTAGCTTGGAATCTCCGGCATTGGCGTGCACACGCTGTGAGATCCAGGGTCCTCAGAGTTCTCCAGGCCTCGGTCTTCTCATCTGACGTGCGTGCGTGTGTGTGTGTGTGTAAGAGAAAGAGAGACAGAGACCGAGAGAGGTGGTGGTGGGACCCTCGTGCTCGAGTAATACTTACTGCCATCATTGTGCCGCATTATTTTCTTTTCTTACATTGTTTCCCTTAATCCTAACAGCCCTATGTGGTGAATGTTATTTCCATTTTATAGATATAAAATCTGAAGCTCAGCTAGAAAGAGATAGAAATGGGGTTTGAGCCTAGATCAGTCTGATGTCGGATTCTGAGCACTTGGCCCACCAAGGCACACACAGATCCACGCTGTTCCAGTGATTCTCTGTGGATCCAAGTCCTCATATAAGGTATCTGCCTCTCTTGAAGGATAACCAGAGCGCCAAAATATACACTAACGTGACAGAGCCGTAAAGGGCGACCGATTGTATTTCCGAAGGATTCTCCAGTGTATCAAGTACCTCCCAGTATAGCAGGGGGCTGCCCTTGGGTACCAAGTTTGTCCAGAATTTGATGTGCAGTTCTGTCTCCATGGGATTTTATTTACACCTCCCCTATTACTCATTGAAAGCAACGAGGATGATTTATATTTATGGATCTCCTCCGAGAAGCGTAGAATCCTTCACCATCTCTCCCACATCTCAAATCTTCCACACAGGGATTATAATCCCTCTTTCACAAGTGGGATAAGGAGAGGCACAGAGAGAGGAGTGGATCAGACCAAGGGCACTGAATGGGGGCAAGTCTGGGCCTGGATTATACAGGCCCTGCACACCCGTGGCCTCTTGGTGGTGCCTCCACTAAGCTAAGGCTGGAGGAGGGCGACACTTCCCTTGAAAAATTCCTGCAGACTCTGCATAGCTAGTGTGGAACAGCTGTTGGGTCTGAGTAAGCGCCCCAAAGAGTGATTTTTCTGGTGCCCAAAGGGCAATTGTTTCTTACACATTTCCGTGCAGCATTTTACCTACTCGCATTTCCACGGAGCAATATTTTCCATGCCTGTAGGAGAAATGGAGACTCTAGGGACCCGCTGTCCTCTCATGCCTGGAGGAGGTTCCACAGGGGTTGTGCCCTCTTGGGTGGACAGTCACTTCCCAGAGCAATTCTTTGGAGGCCAACGTGGGGGTGGAGAGGTAGGGCATGATCCGTTTTCTGGTGCCCTGGCTTCATTCAAAGATGTCAAACCCTGGAGAGATTCTGGCTTGCTTCTTTCAATGTCTCTTGTTCTGATGGGCCCCAGGTTAGGCAGTGGCTGGCAGTAGGAGGTGGTGTTTCCTGAGAAAGGCGGTGTGGACAGGGAGTGGAGACTCAGAGACAGAAGGATTTTGAACAAGGTAGCAACAAGGAATGGGCTACTTTGTCTTCATTTCCAAACCTAAAAATGCCACAGGCATTAAAGAGAGGAGGGTAGATCTCAGAAACCAACACAGAAATGGAAGAAAAACCCTGGGACTGTGAAGGACCCCAGTAGGGTCCAGGCTGGGGTGACAGTGGCAGGGAAGGGGCCACAAGTGGCTTTCCAGAAGTGCCTTGAGAGGATGATTGCCCTCTGGGTCATATTTCACAGGGCAGGAGGAAGTCCCATCAGAGGAGGTCCAGATGGCAGAGGGAAGTGCAGATGGCACCGTGGGCAGGTGGTTTGGCTGTGTTCCTCCCCCAGCCCAACCCTAAGGGAAAAGCTTACCTCGGCGGTGAGCCTGGAGTGCTACCTAAAGGCTCTGCCCTGAGAGGCACTCCTGGAGGAGCACAGTGGGAGCCCTTCATCTCCAACCAAGTGGACATACTGGCTTGTCAGCCAACAATCCCAAGGGGTTGGGGTGAGCACTCTCAGAGGAAAATTATAAGACCTCTGAGAAGCACATTTGTTGGGTAAGAAACCCAACAAATGGTGCAACTTGGGCAGGAGGAGCAAAGCTAATGGAACAAATGGAACAAGAATTTAAAATAAGCATAACAAATATCCTCTGGGAGACCGGGAAGTAGGAATAAACATTTATGAAGAAAACTAATTAGAGATAATAGGCGTGAAAAATAGAATTGTTAAATGGGAGCACCCAATGGGTGGGTTGAGGAAAATTGTGGGTTCAGCTACAGAATGAGTCATGAGAGGGACATTTGGGTTACCCCTCTGACAGAAGGTGTCAGAGAGGGAGAGGGAGTTGGAAAGGACGAGAGGAAACAATGTGGAGGTCCGAGTTACAAGGGTCGATGGTAGTTTCTAAGACTACCACAAAGAGAGAAATGAGTCAATGAAGGGGAGAAAATAAGTCTTTGAGGAATGAATGACTGAGAATTTTCCAGATTTGATGGAAGAATTGAGCCCGAAAGATTGGATGGGCACATGGTGTGCCAAACAGGGTACATTCATGCACACACATATTGAGACACATTATAATGAGATTTAAATACATCAAACACAGAGAAAAGTTTCCAGAGATAGAAAACAGATGTCTACAAATGAGTCTATTTCCAATAGACCTCAAACCTCTCACCTGCCACATGGGACGCAGAAGAATATAGAGCAACATTTGTGGAGTGGGAGGAGAAAATACCTTCACACCCAGAATTTTGTATACATCTAAATTATCATTCTAAAGATTCTAAAGACGTTCTCTGAGATACACAGGCTCAGATGCATACTACGTAGAGACACTTGAGTTGGTGTCTCCTGGCAGAAGCAACGAGGTGTGGGGGCAGTAAGGTTGAACAAATAGCTGAGTCCAATTTATTGTCGCCTACATAGATGACAAGTTAAAATGTGTATCCGTGATCTTGTAGAACTACAGTGTGAGGCCACAGCAGCATTGCAGGGGTATTGATGGCGGGTGGAGAAAAGGGAGAGCGGAGGGAGGTCAAGGGGATGTGGGAGGGAGTCAAGGTCTGCCTTATTCAGATGGAAGGCACACCTTCCATGGACGCGGACCTTCTGTTTTAGCACCCACGAGTTGCCGCCTTGCTCAGTGGCCACTCCCCACTCCCCGACCCCTCCCGAAGACACCTGAAGCAGAGTAGGCTTTCCTAACAAACATCAACCAGAATGACAGAGCACCCCTTCTCAACAACAGCAGGAACAACCATTCTCAATCTTGCCCTTTAAATAAGAAAAGCTCGGGAACAAATCCATGTCAGGAGGACCTAGGGCTGGGAAAATGTCATCTGACCAGGGGGACCAAGTTGCTCCTAGGTGAGAGCAGGACCTCCCCAACTTGTCACCTGCCCCACTTCCCAGGATGTGCGGAGCTAAGCTGTCTGTTCCGGCACCATCCCTCCTTTGGCTTCCTCTTTCTGTGTTGTTATTTTCTCTCTCTGCCCTCTCCACCCTTCCCCACTTCCTCCACTTCCCCAGCCTTTCTCTTGTATTTACTACTGGACCTTGCTGGGAGAAGCTGATCTTTGACACCATTTTTGAAGGCTTTTCGTATGAGGCCAAGCTATATTGGTGTCTAGGTCTGCCTATGGTAAAGTCGTTAGGAGCTGGGTTCTGGAACCCCCCCCCCCCATGCGCTACGTGTGTGAGCCCCAAGTGAGCACTCTGGGCTGCAGGTTCCTCATCTGTAAATGAGAGGCTACTCATGATTCTTTCCCCCGGGGTTGTTGTGGGGGACCGAGATCATCAAGGAAAGGGCTTCACGCAGTACCTGAAGTGTTCAATAAATGTTAGTGTTTTGGTCAATACTATATCCTTTTTCTGCCATGTCTTTTATTTCTCCTTGGAATGACACAATAATCTCAAAATTATGACCCTGTGTTACAGACGAGTGGCCACCTGAATGACTTGCTGTTGGAACTTTCTCTGAAAGATAGAAAGTGATTTGGTCCATATTTTTGAGAAATATATATACATACATATACAAAAACATATGCATGCACACACACACATATATGTATGGAGATAGATAGATGATAGGTAGATGTATATAGAGAGATACAGAATGAGATAGAGACACAAAGAGAGATTACGAGCTCCATGATGGTTGGGTGTGGTAGGTACTTTGGCTTAGAGCCATCAACAGATTCAGTTCACAGTTGGGGTTGTTGCCATGCTTGAACCACCCAGAGACTATCTGGTTTTTTGGGGGAGTTTGTGGATGCTCTGCAGGGACCTCCTTTCCAGCAGCTCGAAGCCTGACCGCTCTCGTTAGTATGATGTTGGCTTCAGGCCCCTTCCTTCCACTTCTCAAAACGAGCCCCCCCCCCGCCTTATTTAAGTTTATTTATTTATTCAGAGAATGCTCACGAGCAGGGGAGAGGCAGAGACAGGGAGAAAGAGAATCCCAAGCAGGCTCCACACTGTCAGCGTAGAGCCTGATGTGGGGCTCGAACCCATGAACCTCGAGATCATGATCTGAGCTGAAACCAAGAGCCAGGCGCTTAACCAACTGAGTCACCCAGGCGCCCCGAAATATCCCCTTCCTTATTCCATGAACAGAAAGGACTTTGAGCTTGAAGAAGGAACATTAAACCGCCTGAGGTAATTTCCCCCTAGCTTCCCAGGGCTGGGGACCCAGTGCCCCTCCGCAGTGCCCCTCCTGCACTGCCCGCATGGGCCTCCCGGCAGGTGCCCAGATCTGGCCCAGCTTCTTAGGCTCACCTCCTCCACTGCATACCATCCCCTCGTGGCTCTCCAGGGTGTCAAAGCTGATCCTGGGCCGGCCCGGTGTGAACACCTTGGCCGTTGGGAGCGGATCCCACAGAGGCAGGGCTGCAGAGATGAGCACAGATGCAAGTTAAAAGGTGAGGGGGAAGGCGAGTGGACTCTGAAGGGAAGAGACGGCCTGCCCAACAAATGTTCTCTCTCCACCTGCCAAGTGGAATTTGCTCAAACATATGGAGGCTACAGCTGGCCGCACAGCAGGCATCTTGGCCAGAAACTCCTGGAGACTGGGGCCAGACTCGCCCCCAAATTGTACCAGCGTGCCACTGTATCTCTGCTTGAAGGTGCCGCAGCCATTTCAAAAGCAAACCCGTGCCAGCCTGCGCCGCTCCAGCCCAGAGGACGCCTGCTGGCCGCTGACTGTGAGCTCTCCCTGGGGCAGGGTCTTCTGGAGCAGAGATCCCAGCTCTTCTTGAGAGCAGGGCCCTAGCCAGAATATCCGGTGTGATTTTTTGGACTAAGCCTCATGTTCCAATACCCAGAATAGTGCCTGGCAGGTAGCAAGTACCTAGTAGTATTAGTTGAATGGATCGGGAGGGCTTTTCAGAAACCTGGGTGTTGCTTCTGCTGTCGGCCAGCCTTTTCTGCACAGGGGTCTGAGAGAATTAATGTTTGCATTTCCGTGGGCACTCGTGGCTGTGGTTCACCCCTCCCCCAGCTGCTGTCAGTGGCTGATACAGCTCACAGCAGCCCTTTGGGGAAGAACCCTCTGAGCCCACCTTGCCCAGCAGGGGTGGATGTGCCCATTCAAAGCAGCCCGTAGAGACCAGCTTACTGACGAAGGGGTACAGTTCCCTGAGCTTCCTCAAAGGGGGCAACTCTGTCATAGGGTTTCTGCTCCGGAGCTCCCATTACTTTCAGGCTAAGGCTAAACTTACCTGAGACCAGATAGGTTTGCCACTGCCTTTCCTCGTGCTGTTTCCCTGCCTCCCAGGGACTGAATCCCTTCTCAGGCTCTGCTTCTAGGGAAACCCAGCTAATACATCCTCCAAGAGACTTCTGCTTCCACTCTGAGCTCAGAATTGTTGAGTTTGGAAGGGACCTTAGACCTCAAACTCCTTTATTTGGGAGACAAGGAAATCAAGGCTCAGAGTCAGGGAAGGACATAGGGCTAGGCTAGGAGTAAGGCCACACTGTTTTATTTGGCAACTGCCTGAGATGCTGGAATAGAAGGTTCTTGGTCTGGCCCATGAATCTATATGCTATGGTGTGTGTGGGGGGGGGGGGTGGGAATCTCCTCATCCCCTGATCTAACCTCATTTACTCCTCACCCCCAAGATTTCCAAGGCTGGGGTCCCCAATATCTATACAGCTAGAGGGACTCTGTTCACAGGAAGGAGAAAGGCCATTGCTGCCGCTTTCCCAACCGTGAGGAAGAGATCAGGCCCACCTCTGGGTGACTGTCCTGGGCCCCCATGCTTGGAAATGGGGGCCACCTTGGAGCACTCCACCTTCTTTCTTTTTCTTCATCATTAACATCTATCTTCAAAGTATTTCCATTTACAAGCACGTTCATAGCGGCTTCCTTTCAAATGGGATGCTCTTGATGGCCACAGCCTGGCTGAGGTACCAAGGGCCCTGAAAGCTTCTAGGAGAGGCCCTGAAGGGGTTTGTTATGGTTGGATCGTATCCCCTGAAAAAAATGTTGAATTCCTAACCCCGGTACCTGTGAAGGTGATCTTCTTTAGGCCTAGGGTCTTTGCAAATGCACTTATATGCAAATTAAGGTAAAGACATGTTAGATGGGCACAGACCCTTAGTCCACTATGAACAGTGTCCTTACAAGAAGGGAGAAGAGAGACACGCAAGGAGAACACCATGTGACGACAGAGGTAAAGGCTGGGATGATGCCCTGCAAAGCAGAGGAAGTCAGGGACTGATGGCCACCACCAGGAGCTGGAAGGGTCAGTGAAGGAGTCTGTCCAGTCTCAGGGAGCATGGCTGAGCTGACACCTTGATTTCAGACTTGTACCCTCCAGAACTTTGGGAGAATTGGTTTCTACTGTTTTGAGTACCCCATTTGTGACACTTTGTTGCGGCAACACCGGGAAATTAATGCGGGACTATTTCTGGAAACCCAGGCTACCATGTACCCTTCATGCTTTGGGGAACCAAATGCCTGAACAGGAACCAGCAGGGGAAAAGTAGTTAACTGGTGTCCCCACTTTGGTCCTCCCCTATCCCCATGGGGGTCCGAATTCCAACAATGGGAACCCAAGAAAGAATGAGTTCTTGCTTCTCCTCATGGAAGTGTCACGAGGTTGTGAGGGGGAAAGGCTGTGGGGGAAAAGCGGGGAGCAGAGCTCTGCCTGGGAATGGGGCTGCCTGAGTTTCAATCTGGGTCCCAACCCCCAGGGATTGGATCGAACACTCCAGTCTACCTTGTTTTCTCTGGGACACAGCTGAGTTTGGGGATGGACTCAGCACCCGGTACCACATCTTTCCCAAGCCCAAGAAGGCCCACCTCATATTTTCCAGTTGGGGTCTTAAAGCACTTCTGCCCTGGTCAGGCTCGACAGGTCCCAAGAGTGTTGAGTTTAGATTGTGGGCAGCCATCTTTCCCTCCCTGCAATCTGCTTCTGCCCCAGAAGCTCCCTTCAGACCTTCTCTCCATCCAGTCTGTGTTTGTGCCTCAATGGAAGACCCCCACAGGGACACCACAGTGCCCACCAGCGTCCCTCATCTTGGCTTTCTTGTCTTTTGTTTTTTTAAAAAAAAAAATCTCACGAAGAAGCTGTTGGTTCGTTAGCTTGTTCCATGAATTTTATATAAAGACTTATGGGGAAATTTCCCTTATCATGCTTATTAAAAATGTTTTTCAATGCTTCCAAAATTACATTTTAGAAATTAACTCACTACAGGGGTGTTTGGGTGGCTTAGTCAGTTAAGCATCCAACTCTTGATTCTGGCTCAGGTCGTGATCTCACGGTCCTTGAGATTGAGCCCTGTGTTGAGCTCTGACAGCACAGAGCCTGCTTGGGATTCCTTCTCTCCCCCTCTCTCTTTCCCTCCCCATCCCCCCAAATAAATAAATAAATATTTAAGAGATGAACTCACTACAACTAATGAATATGTATATACATACACATATACTATACATATATGTACATATACTATATGTATACTACATATATATAGATATATACACACATGTAACCGTTTCTACCTGTATGTCTCTCCATTCTTTCCTTTCCTGATAACCTCACTTTCTCATCCTCAAATTAGCTATTGGAGACAGCTGAGGACTTCTGAGTATCCAATCTGCCTGCTCATCTCAATTTACCAAACCTCAGCTTTTAGGTATCACATTGCTTCCTAGCTAAAAGATTACATTTCCCAGCTTATTTTGCAACAGCAAGTGATCATGTTTCTAGATTCTGGTCAATGAGATATAAGTGGAATTGTCCTGTGAAGCGTCTCAGAGGCCTCCTTTAAAAGCAACCTTTTCTTTCCCCCTTTCCTTCCTCCTTCCTGCTCCCCTGAATGTGGCTGGAGCTCCCGCATTCATCTCGGACCATGAAGACAGGGGCCATATCATGGGACAGTGGAGGAGTGATCCAGAAGAAGCCTCTGCTTCTGGTGACTTTGTAGAGCTGTCATATTGGACTGCCTATCTCCAGGCTTCTTTTACACATGGGAGGAATGAGCTTCTATCTTAAGTCACTTTTTTCCCTAGTCTCTGTTACTTGCAATGAAACCCAACTCTATCTGATTATAAATATTGGCAAACTTGGTGTTTCTTTCCACATACTTCTCCAGGCCATACAAACACTTACAAATACATAAGTTTGTATGTGATTTTTAGTGCATCTTTTGTTTAAAAATGGAGTCGATAAATGTCTGTTGTTAGCTTTTCTTACTTGATAATATATTGTAGATATTTAAGTTTTGCTTATAGTGGTCCAAAAATAAAATAAAATAAAAACTAGAAACAATTTATAAAGGTTATTGACTTTGGTTGGTGGACACTCCTCCCAGCCCCAAGGCAATTGGGCTGGAAGAAAAGATAAGTAGAGATTTGATTACATTGGACCACTTCCATCATGAAAGGGCTAGCATTTTGTCCTGACTGGTATAGACGTTTATTCTGGATACAAATTTACCTTCCTTGCATTCAATGCTTCTGCCAAAACTACTACCCAGGGACTTACAGATACCTTTTTTTAATTTTTTTTTTTTAACGTTTATTTATTTTTGAGACAGAGAGAGACAGAGCATGAATGGGGGAGGGGCAGAGAGAGAGGGAGACACAGAATCGGAAACAGGCTCCAGGCTCTGAGCCATCAGCCCAGAGCCCGACGCGGGGCTCGAACTCACGGACCGTGAGATCGTGACCTGAGCTGAAGTCGGACGCTCAACCGACTGAGCTACCCATGCGCCCCTGGAATATCTTAATCCACCGTCATAGCATTCCATGTAGCATTGCTTCAGACCAAGGAAGCTCACTTCACAGCGAAAGGAGTGCAGCAATTGGTTCATGCTAATGGAATTCACTGGTCTTACCACCATGATGAAACAGTTGGTTTGATAGAATGACGGGATGGCCCTTTGGAGACTCAGTTACAGTGACAGCGAGGTGACCATACCTTGTGGGGCTGGAGCAAAGTTTTCCGGAAGGCTGCATATACTCTGAATCGGCATCCGATATGTGGTGCTGTTTCTCCCATAGCCAGGCTTCACGGGTCCAGGAATCAAGGGTTGGAAATGGAAATGGTACTACTCACCGTTATCCCTAGTGACATACCAGCAAAATTTTGCTTTCTGTTCCCATGACTTTATGCTGGCCTGGAGGTCTTAGTTCCTAAGGGAGGAATGGTGCCACCAGGAGACACGATGATTCCATTGAACTGGAATTTGAGACTGCACCTGGCCCCTTTGGGGTCCACATGCCCCTGAATCACGAGGCAAAGAAGGGAGTTACTGTGTTGACTGGGGTGCTTGATCCGGACTACCAAGGAGAGATTGGAATGTTTTTCTACCATGCAGGAAGGAAGAGTATGTCTGGGATACAGGGGATCTCTCAGGGCATCTCTTAGTAGCACCATGCCCTATGATTAAGGTCAATGGAAAACTGTAACAACCCAATCCAGACAGGACTCTTCAGAAATTAAGGATTGGGTCACCTCACCAGGTAAAGAAGCAGGACCAGCTGAGGCGCTGGCTGAAGGCGACAGAAATACAGAATGGATAGTTAGAAGAGGGTAGTTATAAATACCCAGCCGTGGCCATGTGACCAGTTATGGAAATAAGGCTGTGATTGTCCTCAGTATTTCCTCCTTGTTTTATGAATGTTTTTGTGTGTATATATACACATATATTAAGCAAATATCTTTGTTTTCTTTCCTCCCTTATTTTCTTATTATGTAACATAAGATACATTGTCTTCATATCACAGTATTTAAGTATTGCTAATTTTACATCATAGTATTTCAGGTACAGGATACCAAGGAGGAGGGTAACCTGCACTCCAGGAGTTTACCTCCTCTTCCAGGGAAAGGGTTAGTGTGTTTTTGGTTGTATGCAGAATGGTTGTATCATGTTAGATGGAATTACAAGCTTCTTATTGCCTTTATTCAGATACTAAGTATGGTTTAGAGAGACATGTATAGTGCCCAATAGTGGTAGACTTGTGATGGTTAATTTTATGTATCAGTTTGACTGGCCTAAGGGATGCCCAGATGGCTGGGGATACATTACTTATGAATGTGTCTGTGAAGGTGTTTCTGGAAGAGAGTAACATCTGATTCAGTAGACTGAGTGGACAGATTGGCTCTCACCAATGTGGGCAGTATCACCCAATCCACTGTGGGTCTGAAAGAACAAAAAGGCAAAGGAGGGGCAAATTCCTTTCTCTTTCTTGAGCTGGGACATCCATCTTCTCCTGCCCTTGGACATCACAACACCTGGTTCTTGGGCCTTCAGACTTTGGGACTTACACCATTGGCTCCCCCGGTTGTCAGACCTTCAGACCCAGACTGAATTGTACCACGGGCTTTCCTGGTTGTCCAGCTTGCAGATGGCAGGTTGTAGGGCTTGTTGGTTTCCGTAACTGCATGAGCAAATTCCTATAATTCTCTTCTATCTATCTATCTATCTATCTATCTATCATCTATCTATCATCTACCTATCTATCATCTATCTCTCTATCATCTATCATCTATCTATCGATTATCTATCTATCTATCTATCTATCTATCTATCTTTCTTTCTATCTATCTCTCTATCCTATTGGTTCTGTTTCTCTTGAGAATCTTGACTGCTACAAAGACCTCTTCTTGACCCTTTCATTGAAAAGTTGAAGCTTTTGATCAGGCCCTGGAAAAATAAGCAAAGGCTGGAAAGACAAAAGAAACACGTGTAATCATCCCTGCTACACATTTCTAAATTAAAAAATTATTTTTAGGAAGACCTATGTGTTTGGCCCCTGAAGAAAAGAACTTAATTGACAGATCTGCTCAAATGGAGGAAAATAAAGTATTGACGTGGAAGAAAGGCTGGTAGGCTGTTACCAATACTTGACAAGTTGGGTTGAAGTTTACTAGGGATCTAGTATTAGCAGTTGCTAATATGGCATGTGACTCAGAGTAAACCACTTTCTCTGTGGGCCTTAATTTGCATCCAGATCAGATGAGGTCTCCTGGGATCCCTTTGGCTCAAAGACTGCTGTGCTGTGAGTAAGTGGGACCCATCTCAGGATGGAAGGCGTCCAGGCAAAGTTCCCAGGTCTGTGCACCAAGCCACCACTGCTTTCCTTTGGGTGGCTCTACAGTGCAGTGACTCCACAGACCTCGAGGCAAATCCCTAGCTGCCTCGAGGCCAGGCTCACAGAGAAAGTGTTGAAGGGCAGGTTGAAAGGATCGACATGGGGCAAGAAGCATCCTTCTTCTATCAGTGATCTGCTTGGGTAGTATTTGTGGCACAAAGCAATACAATGCAAAACAAAACAAAGCCCAGGCGGGTAAGTGCTCCTGGTTCCATGTGGTGTGAGATCCATCAGGGTGTGGTGGGTCCTCAGAGGAAATGCTTAGAATGCATGTACTGCCGTAGGAGAGATGGGGCCAGGCCATCAAGGGCTATGGCAGAAGCAGCTTTCAGTTGAGGGAGACAGGAGGAGAGAGCAGGTAGCAGGCTCATTATTAGGGTTCTTTCTTGCATGTGAATTGACTGGATGATGCAATCAGAGAAAGCAAGTCACTAAAAGGATATTGGGCAGCTTGTGGTACCCCCAGGATGTCTAGGAGAACGAGGTTTGGGGGTTGGAAGTGCACAGAGGGAGCTGCACTGCCTGAACCACAGCCAGTGTTATACCACAGATGCAGACTGGAGGAGGCACCCCTGCTTAGTTGACTGCTGGACTCTGCATGCTGTGGTTACAGTGCCCCCATCAGCAGCAGGAAGAGTTCCCCTCTGTCCCTGCTTCTTTCGGTCACTAACTTCCAAGTGAAAGTTTGGGGGGGTGGGAGGTGTGATTGACCTAGTTCCAAGCCTAGACCACCTGTTTTACCTGCATGGTGTCTTTGACTTCTACGACGGGAGGCAAGATTGATGGAGAAGACCCTAAACAGGAAAATGAGGCTGGAATACTGAGCAACCAAAAACAAGAGGGAGGAACATATCACTGAATTGGAAAAATTAGTTTCACATGAACATATCAGATCTTTACCAGGCTTAGAGAAAAAAGACTGAAGGTCAAGTTACAAGATGGCAAAGTGGTTTTGAGGGTCCTTAAGTGTCCACATATTAGTTGCTCCTTAATTAGGATTTGAAGGAAATTAGAACTTGGATAAAAAGTAGGATGGAACCTGGTATCCATGAGTACTGCATGTGATTGGCTTGATTCATATTTGAAGAAGGAAATGTGACCTGGATGCCTCCCCCCACTCTTGCTTGAAAGGAAATGGACCAGGGTGACCTGGCTCTAACTTCGGTCATCATAAGACTCAGGAGACCCAAGACTGCTTGGTAGCAGATCAGGTGTCAGGCAAGGAGCTTTCAGCTGGTGGCAGCCAACATGAGCCTATAAACAATAGGCAATTTTATGAGAAGTGGGATCCCCATTTATCCCTCTTCCTTAACCCTGGGACTATGTGAGAATGTCTTTGGGGGGCACCCTGCTCAGATCTCTTAGCAAGAGGAATCACACCCACGTATGTGCCTGTTTGAGTGCACACACATGCATCCTCCCCTGGAATAAGGCAACTCTTCCTTGAGACCAAGGAAACAAAGATGGCGGCTGGGTCATGGGTGGCCAACCTAAACCTCCTACTTACTCTCTGGACTCTTGAGGAAAAGGAAGAAGAGCTTCAGCAGAGGAAGCACCTGATTGTGCCTGGGAGGGCCTACAGGGTCTTTAGAAAGGGGCCTGCCTAAGAGTGAACCTTGAAGGAAGGGAGGACATTGCTGATTGAGGGGGCAGGAGAGATAGTCCTTGCAGGGGGATGGGCATGGAAAAGTCCTTCAGTGCCCTGCTTTCCTCTTGCAAAGATGTCCAGTGAAGGTCTGAGCCTTCTAGTGATTCACTGAAATATTTTTTCAGGTCTTGCTCCTGCTTGGGTCTTCAACCCCATGACTTGAAGCCAGGTCAAACAGTAACAGGTATTTAGGACAGCAAGAGATTTCATACCCCGGGATGCAAGGGGAACCTTGATGATAGAAGAGGTTGCTATGAGAGTTTCCTGAGCCACTCTGGGTTTCCAGGAGTCAAGCATGGTGACGATGTGGCCCTCTCAGAGATTGGGGCTGTACCAAGTAAATGTCTCACAGGCAGTGGTTGAGCATGGTGACTTGGATCTAGTTGTCAAGTTACAGGGATTTTTAGGATAGAGAATCAGGGAATTTTTAAGAGGCAGAGTCTTGGAAACCTTCGAGCTGGAGGCCCAGGGAGGGTGAAAGATTTGAGGTCACATAGCTATGAGTGTAAGAGCAGCTTGGCACTAACAATTTTTTGTGCCGCTACGTTTTAGTACTCCTTCTATCTAACTCAGGGAATTGTGAACACACCCAGAATCTTCGTCCTGGAAATTCCTCCTACTTGGAGCAGGAGATCCCTTAATGGACTGGTATCCTCACTCGTTACCATTGGACTGCTCCTCACTGGACCAGCTTGGTCAAATATGCTGATTAGGCTCACTGGGGACCAGGGGGATCTTATCATCCCCAAACCACTGGGATGAAGAATGGGGAAGTGTCCATTTCCATGGAGAACTGGGTAGCTGATTCTGCTAAAAGGGGATCTGGCTTCTTGGAAGACACAAAAGCCGTAGACGTCCGCTCTGCTAGTCTATCTCAATCTCAGGGCTTCCTCTGCACTCGGTGCAGGTAACTTGAACTTCCCTGACACTGGAAAGCCCAAGCTGTGCTTCATAGCTCCCTGGGGAATCCCAGGCTTGCCTTTTATACTCGGGTGCCCAGAAGGTTCAACCACCAGGCAGCGTCATCG
Organism: Herpailurus yagouaroundi; assembly: GCF_014898765.1. Lineage (NCBI taxonomy): Eukaryota > Metazoa > Chordata > Mammalia > Carnivora > Felidae > Herpailurus > Herpailurus yagouaroundi. The sequence continues at coordinate 8,452,094 of NW_024412400.1, forward strand.
CCAGGCTGCCGAGGGAAAGGGAGGGGAGTGGGGGAGCAACGGAGTCTACCGTAACACATCCTTCTACCCCAAATCAAAAGGTTAAGCAGCTTATTGTTTTAACTGCACAACTCATTAAAAGAAAATGCATAGTTTTACAGTCATCTCTGATTGAGGTGAAGTCCTTATTAAGGCTTGACGTGCCTGCCAAGGATGCGAAGGGAAGGCAATGAGTGAGCTGGTGCCTGGGGACCAGGGGCCTGAAGGACCCACCCAGGACGCCCACCCTAGAGAGCCTGAGGGCTTGGGAGTGCATGCCTGGCGCTCTGGGGACAGCACTTGCTCCGGCAAAGGTGGCCTCCTCCGGGAAGGGTGGGCAGGGGCAACAGATCTAAATGCCCGTGCTTTCTCGGAGCTTTCTCAGGGCTCGATGTTTTCACAGGCTGTGGTTGAGCGAGGGGACTTGGATCCAGTGGTTAGAGAATTCAGGGATTTTTGAGACAGGTAGAGCCTTGGAAATCTTCCAGCTGGGGGCCCAGAGAAGGTGAGAGATCTGTTTCGAGGTCACACTGCTATGAATATAAAAGCAGCTTGGGCACTGACCCTTTTTTTTTTTTATGCCACTATGTTGTAATACTCTTTCCATCTAACTCAGGGGACTGTGATTTTACCGCAGAGGTGCACCGTTCCTATGGGCGGTGCAGCTGGCCCTCTGGGTGCCCGGGCGCTCTGTTCCCCTACAACCTCATGGCTTCTTAGAGCAGGTGCCCACTACTCCTAGCCGCCAAGCCTTCTCTGGCTGCAGGGCCTGCCAGCTGGTACACAAGGTACCAGGCCGTTAACTGCCCCACGAGCGGCCTTCAGCAACAAGGGATGGGAATTGGTAAACATCCCAACTCGTCACCCCTGGCTCTTCGTTGTCACTCTCAGAGTACCGTGCCAGGACCGGCAGCACTGGCATCACCAGGGGACTTGATGGGACTGCAGATTCTCAGGCCCTGCCCACTTCAGACCTCCTAAATCAGAAACTCCGAGCTGAGGGCCCAGCGATGTGTTTCAACAAGCCCCCTAGGTGATTCTGAAAGGCACCCAAGTCTGACAATCTATTCTACGGTCTCCTGGATCTTTCTCCCTCAGAGCCTTGGGAGGCTGCTTAATAACGTGCCTTGCTTGGTCGCCCCTCCCTTCTCTGCCTCACTCCCCACCCTCTACTGATGATCTCTGAGATGGGCTCCAAATGATGAGCTGCCCACACTTGAATTCTTGCTCCCTGCTTCCCCGAGAGCCCAGCAACGACACTGGCGCAAAGAGCCCTCGACACCTCTGACGTGTCTTCTGTCTTTCGTACGACCACAGCTGGTTCTGCAGACAGCGTGGGGGGCTGCAAAGCCCTTAATAAATCCCGTCCCACATACCGCCATGTAAACTGGCTGGTTCCCACACCAGCTCGTGGCTGCTCTTTCAACTTCCCCATTCTAATCACATGGAGGAGTAGCGTTGGCTATCATGAAACACGAACTATAAACTCCACATTTGCTGGGGCGCCTGGGTAGCTCGGTTGGTTGAGAGTCGGACTTCGGCTCAGGTCATGATCTCTGGGCAGACGGCTCAGAGCCTGGAGCCTCCTTCAGATTCTGTGTCTCCCTCTCTGTCTTTGCCTCTCTCCAGCTCACACTCTGTCTGTCTGTCTGTCTGTCTCTCTCAAAAATAAACATTAAACTCCGCATTTGCAGCCCAGCAGGCCGCACTCTTTCCTAAAATACACCTCGCTGGAATCTCCCCCTCTTTTTCCTTTGTAGGCAAGCATTGGTGGCGGAACACCCGCTCACGTTACTGTCAGCATGGTGGATGAGAACGCAGCTTTCTGGAAGGCTAGGATTGGTCCCGCCAGACTGGGGACGTGGGGAGGGTCTCTGCTGCAGTGGACTTAGCGGGTCCAAGTGGGAATCAAACTGCCAATTGCCTTGACTTGCTGAGTGCCAGGATGGGGTGTCGGTATCGTCCTACAGGGTTGCTGATTGTTACTACAGCCTCTTACGCTGCTGACTAGCCTCCCTATAAGGGGGGTGTAGAGGGGCTTCCAGGCCTCTAACCCTGCCATTTGTGACAGCTTGCGATGGGCCACCTCTGCGCTCACGTGTGTTCCTTCCGGTGCCGACCAGCCTGTGGTCTCACGGTGAGGAGAACGAAACGAAGCAGATATTAACCGTGTTGCCAGTGGCTACTGTAGAGCAAGGTGGGTCCTTTTATTTTTTTCAAGCCAATAAATATAAGAAATAAGCTGATGCTAATTGCTTCCAGATATGATTCGTAGAACAGACGATTCTTTCTCAGAATGTGAGTATTTTATCACTGTGGCTTTTTGTCGACCGCTTCATTGAGGTACGTTTTGCGTAACAATTCACCCATTTCGACGGTACAGTTCGATGCCTTTTAGGAAATTTAGAGTCGTGCCACCATCACTGTGACACAGCATCTGTACCCAACCGCCCCCCCCCAAAGATCTCTTATGTTAATTTGCAGTTCATCTCTGTTCCCACCCCGGCCCCAGGGAACCACTAGCTCACTTTCTTTCTCCATAAATTAGAATCTTGGCTGTTTTAGAAAGCAGTGTTTCTCAGCCTCTGTGTTCTCATTTGTCCAGCCAGAGTTTAGACAGGAGGCAACCCGGGGTGATGGAAAGTGGGTGGCCCACGAGTCCAGTGAGGATCTGTACGTGGGGCTGCAGGTGTCTCCTCTTGGGGCTTGGTTTCTTCCTTGATAAAGTGAGCATCCTGATACCAGCTTTGCAAAGTTGCTAGAGGTACATGATGTGAAAACGCACTGGGAGCTAGCAAGGTGGCATTATCCTGATTCACAGAGGACGAAACCGAAGCTTAGCGGGCAAGGTGATGTTCTGGAACCACTCAGCTAGAAAGTGGTGGAGACGGGGTTTACACTCAGTCTTTCTGGTCCCGAGGCTCAGGTGTTTTCTAGTATGCCTTATTTGTCCCCCAAAATGAGGAGCACACAGGTACATTTTCAAGTCCTTGAGCTGCACAGAATAACACAATTCTCCACTGAGCCTACATATAATCGACTTTCATTGTGAACCAAGGGAAGAGTGGCTTCTTAAAAAATATGAGCTTAGTTGACACACATGTTACATTAGTTTCAGGAGTACAACTTAGGGATTTGACAAGTCTATATGCTGTGCTGTGCTCACCACAAGTGAGCCACCATCTGTCACCATAGAGCACTATGACAGTGTCATTGACTCTATTCCCTACGTTGTGCCTTTTAATTTTTAATGTTTATTTATTTTTGAAGGAGAGAGAGACAGAGCATAAGCGGGGGAGGGGCAGAGAGAGAAGGAGACAGAATCCGAAGCAGGCTCCAGGCTCAGAGCCATCAGCACAGAGCCCGATGCGGGGCTGAGCTCACAAACTGGAGATCATGATCTGAGCCGAGGTTGGACGCTCAACCGACTAAGCCACCCAGGTGCCCCTCTATACGCTGTGCCTTTTATTCCCATGACTTCTTCTCTCCATCACTGGAAGCCTGTACCTTCCACTCCTCTTCACCCATTTTGCCCATCCCCCTGCCCCTTCCCTCTCTTTGTTCTCTGTATTTATAGGAGACTAGAAGCTTTTGCTGCCGGCCCCTACTGGAGATGCACACACCCAGCTAACAAGAACTTTGAATTTCTTCTAGATTCACACTTATGCTGTCTGTGGCTTGTCTGAGTTCCTGCATGGCAGCTGGGGCCCAGGCAGCTCAGGTACCTCTCGTCCTGCAGGCTCCTTCCTGTCACTCAGCAATCCCATTTCAGACTGGTTCACAGCAAGTGTTGTTACTCAAGGAGGGTCATCGTTTGGCTCTCCAGCTCTGTTAGCCAAACGCTGGGGCTCACTTTCCCGCAAGCACAGGGCCACTCCCGTGAGAGGCAGCCTCACATTCTACAGCTCTGACCTCGGTGACCAGACTCTCAAGCCATTCCACCATTAGTCATTTGCTAAAGAGTCAACCAAAAGGTTTTGTCCCAGGAAACAAAGAAGCCACAGCTCAAGTGATGTCTGGGACGTGAAATCTCCCAGATCACTGCTCAGCTTAGTACATTTACCAAAATAATTACCTGGAAAAGAGTAAAAAGCCCGAGACGCAGAGCCTCCCTGAAATTCTGAACTTGCCCCTAAGGATTAAGGTTAAGAGGGACTTAGGGACTTACTGGACACGACACTCGAGGCTGCCGTTGGCCTTGTGTGGGTCATGGCCTCCACTCTGGGACTCGGTTTACTCCTTTGCAAAACAAGTTTGATCAGTTGAGGGGGGTTTTAAAGTTATTTTCGACAGCACTCTCTCTCCACCCCCTAGCCTACACATATCTAGCTCTGTTTTCATTCACTTTATATATTGGAGGTTTATGTAAGATTTTATTAAAAGAAGAATTCTACCGCTAAAAAGAATGGAAAAAGCCTGGGTTTGTTGCCTCCAGCCCTAACAAATAATTTAAGGCTCAGTAAAAGATTGCTTTCAAAATGGAGCTCTATCCCTGTGATTGACATAAAGTAGTACTTGGCCAACAAGCATTCTCCGGGTTTCTTTACAGACAGCACTTTAGGAATTCACCAATGGGCGAGCCTTCAGAAGTCTTACTTGGAACAACAGATAAAGTAACAAATGCTATGCATGTCTGCCCAGCACCCGGCCGCCTTCACAATTGAGTATTTGCTCTGGTCCTAGCAGCCTACGTGTAGATTACTGAGGGAGGGCTCAGTAACCTGAAGATCTCAAGAAGAGACAGGGGAAGAGACGCAGCACAAAAGAGTGGAAGGTGCTTCGGCAAAGCCACACTAACATTTTGGCCAGAGATCTGTTTCATCCTGCAGACCCAACTTTATATACTTTCAAAGGGTATGGAAAGGGCCCCCTTACTGACCCTCCTGGGGTTGTGAGCCTGCGTGTGAGTGTGCTTGGTGTGTGTGTGTGTGTGTGTGTGTGTGTGTGTGACAGAGACAGACAGGTCTTGGGAAGGAGGAAGAGAGAAAGGTACAGATAAAGGCACACGGAAAGAAAAATATTCACAGAAGTAAAGTTACACTGAAACAGACATACACAGACAGACAGAAACCAAATTGGCAGACAGAAAAATAAATGTAAATTGAAGAAAAAGAGAAACAGAAAGACAGAGAAACAGAAAGAGATGTGGTCAGCCCGCAAATATTTGTTGACTGTAGTTTAAACAGGAGTTTAGAGAATTAAGACACATTACCAATCGTGACCTCTGGGTTGTATTTAGATGCTGATTTAAGGAATTAATGTTAGCTTTTATGAGTGTGTTAGTGGGATCGTGATTATGGGTTTCACAGAGTCCTTACCATTTAGAGGCATCTGAAATATTGACGGGTGAGGTCTGATCTTGCTTCAAAATAATACGGGGGAGCAGTGGGTGCGAGGTCTGTGATTGTTGAAACTGGGGGATGGGCACTTGGAGGTTCCTCATATGATTCTGCTGCTTTTGCGTGCGAGTGAGATTTTACACAATATGAAGTTAAAAACTATTTGTTGAATGCCTAGAATGAGTCAGGCATTGCGTGGGACTGGGAGAATAAGACAGACGAGACAGAGAAGGATCGAGACAAAGACAGAGAGAGGGGAGAGAGAGAGAGAATGCTCAAGGCGTGCGTCAAAAGCAGGCTTCATCCCTGCACCCCAGCACTCCTTGGGCATCCCAGGCTGGGTTAAAACCCAGATGACTTGCATGGCAGTCAGTCTACCTACCACCAGCCAATGCAGGTCTTTAGCTCCTGCAAAGCCTCCTGTACTGTGGTTCTGGGAGCCTTCTGGGAGCTCAAGCCCGAGTCCACTCAACCACCACATGGTGTCCCCAGGCTCCCAGCCTCTGGTGCTGGCCTTTGGCTTCTAGTGCTGCCTCTGGGGGGCATCTCTGTCCTTCCGTCTCTCCGGGAGCTGGGGTTTCTCTGGCCACCACTCCTGCATGCAGCCAGTGGGTAGTCTGATGCATTGTGGGCACCTCCCTCCTTCCCTCCGGTGGGTCACTGCTGCCTGTCCCGGGCACTGCCAGGCCTGCTGGACATCTCCACCTTCTAGTCTGTACTTCCGTCCCACACTGGAGCCGGCCAGCCTAGACAAAGAAAACGCTAGAGCCTCCACGTGACCAGACACACCGTGGAGGAGAGGAGGGTGTCCCTCGCTAACTCACACGGTACCAAGGGGTGCTGGCCCCGGGCTGCTCTGGCTCCAACACCTCCTAACTCTTCAGTCAACATCCCTTTCCCCTCCCACGTACGGTGTCCTGTCTTCCAGGACAGACCTGAGTCCACGGGACCGGGTGGGACAAATCCCGGGGAACGTCACCACACTGTGCTCAGCATAGCCCCCTTCTAACAACCAAGGGCCAGCCGACTGCCTTTCAGATGGCTCCAGTTTCTGTGTCCTCTAGAAGTCTCTCCCCTAATTCCCACCTCCAAATGTCTTGAGCCAGACAGAGATGGAGCTTGGCAGAAAGCAGGTCCCTCCTGCACGCACTTATCCGAGGGGGAACACTGCAGGCTCTGTGCTGTCACATTGCCGGGCATGGCTCTTCCTTAGCCCCATCCTCTCTCTAGCGTCTCCCTCTGCATTTAAACTCAAGGGGACACTATAAGCCTGTTGGACGCTGAAGTCCACCCGGACTTAGTTCTCTGAGTCCTAAGAGAGGCAGAAACTTCCAGCAATGAACGAGTGATTCCTAAAACCATTCTCTGAGTGCAAGGATGTGTGCAAAGGGTGCTGGGATGCCTGGGGATGGTTTCACCTTAAGGTGGGATTCCTTCCTCCTTCCTTTGTTATTAAGGACAGAAGCATGCTGGCAATGACTGAGTCGCATTTGGTGCTGAGCCCTTCCCTGGTGAGGTCTCGTTATGTAAGTGTTCCCTTCCCACGTCTACCTTGTCCCCTGATTCCTACAAGCAATACCTCTCCCGGAAAGCAGGCAGACCGGCCGGCTGCACTTCTCCGGGGGGCAATGTGCATTCCAAACCTTCTCTGCGCATCTGGCCCAAGAGACCTGACTCAGGGGTGGATGGAAACTGACTAAACACTGGTGGATTACCCTAAAAAAGAAGAAAGGGGGCATAGAAGGAAAATGTACCCAACTTCTGCTAGATTTAGCAAGTGTTTATTGCATATCTAGTGTATGTGAAGCATCATGATAGGCGTTTTCATGTCCTAGGAGATGGTCTTATTTTAATCATAACTATTATTATTATTATTATTATTATTATTATTATAACAGCAGCTAGCATTTCCTGAGCATGTACTATGTGCTTTCGCACACACTATCTCATGTAGTTTTCACAATAATCCAGACAGGTAGATACTTTGGTTGCCCCCATTTTACCCAGGGAAAGCCCCAGATCCCACCTGCGTTGATACCTTATCGTTCCAGCCCTTCTGACTCAGGGGTTGAGCTAGGGAGTGCTTGGTTATTGTGGCTCAAAGGCTCTGGACGCTGTGTAGCTTGGGGAAACCTGCTAGGAGGCTCTGATGCTACTTTGACTTCCTAAGGCAACCTCTGACTCTGAAGGCAAAGAGGAACGGGCAGCGGGAGGCTTTCCCTGTTGTAGGTACAGCATGTGGTGCGCTCTGTGATGCCGAGACCCACAGCCAGGTAGACGCCTCTGCCTCATCCTCGTTGCTTAAGCAACCTGGGATCCCATCACTCCGTTCAGCCAGATGGTTTTTGATCATCCCAAACAGGGCTTATGTCACTCAGCCGTTGAGCCGAGAGTCCCCACCGTTAGCCTCAGGTGCGGAGCGGACATGTAGGAGATGACCCCTGACCCTGCCATTTGTCTCACCCCAGCTGGGACAGTTGAGGCTTACCTGTGTATTCTACCCCACCCCAAATTCAGTCAGAGTCCCACTGCCTGTCAAATCTCTCCTCCTCTGAACAGATTTTCCAGATGTTTGGATGTGGCTTCCAGCCTAGCGATCCCTTCCAGACCTAGTAGTCGGAATGTCTACTGACTTCCCCACCTCATCTCATTGCTCCTGTCCAGTCAACCAGGGAGAAGTGCAGGGTGTTAATAGAGACTTTGGAGTTCTCCTAAAGCGTGGCTACTGGAACCATGCTCTATGGATCAGGAGCTCCACAACCTGCTGAATCGGGGCTTACGTTTTTAACAAGGTCCCAGGTGGGTCTTCTATGTGAGAGCTTGAGAAGGAATGCTAAACACGCGATTCTCAAACTTGGCCGCCCACTGGAACCACCTCGCAGAGTTTTAAAAAACACCAATGGGGGCGCCTGGGTGGCTCAGTCGGTTGAGCGTCCGACTTCGGCTCAGGTCACGATCTCACTGTCCGTGAGTTCGAGCCCCGCGTCGGGCTATGTGCTGACAGCTCAGAGCCTGGGGCGTGTTTCGGATTCTGTGTCTCCCTCTCTCTGACCCTCCCCCGTTCATGCTCTGTCTCTCCCTGTCTCAAAAAGAAATAAAAAACGTTAAAACAAAACAAAACAAAACACCAATGCCCGGCCCCACCTCCCAGTAGATGCTGATTTCCTAGGTCTGGGGGCCGTGGGGTAAGGGATTGTTAGGAGGTGCCCAGGTGACCCCAGTGGCTGAGAACCACTGCTTAGGGCATTGGCTCATTGCACTTTACACAACATTGATGGGATCCAGAGGAGTGGCCTACTGGCAAGGGCTCCATCACTCAGGGCGCAGGCTGCACACTCCCGGGACTCAGACTCTGGGCAGCCCCTCCTCCTGGCTCCCCAGCAGGAGGAGGCCGAGACCACTCCCTCCAGCAACTAACCCAGGGGCTTCTTTCACTTTGTATCATGGGAAGGTGGGAGGTGGGGACCAGGAATTTCCCGCTGGGGTGCTTCCATTGTCCTGTGGTTAGGTGGCCACAGTCCTGGTCAGAAAGGAGGAGTTAACTGGTTAGTTCATCTGGAGGTCAAGCGCCTGGAAGCGTCAGCGCCTTTCCTGAGGGACAGAAAAGTTCAGGCTGCTGCCTGCCTCGCTCTAGCAGGAAAAACAGAAGTTTCGGTGGGAGGAGCAGGAGAAGCAGGACCCCGATCGCCCTCCTGGCTTGCGGGCTCTGTGCGAGCTGCCCCGGGACTAGCGGCTGCAGCGGCTGGTGAATTGCAGCTGAGAGCGGAGCCCCGCCCCTTGCAGCCCTCTCCAGAGAATTCGCTGCTGCCGGGCCCCAGGTCTTGGCGGTTTCCTCCGCGTAGCTATTTTGGGAACAGGATGTTTGGGTGGAAGAGGGGGAGCCAAGGGCCTGGAGGCGACGGGTCAGAGGAGCCGGCCGGCGGATGGATGGCCGGGCGGGGTGACACAGAGCAGAGGCAGCCTTCCCTGGCCTCGCTGGGGCATAAAGGCGTGGTCACATGGCCAGCGGGACTGCCACTTGAAAGAGCAGCAATTGTCCAAGCCTCAGGTTTCAGGGAACCAGACGCAGGAAGGAGTTTTTGTTTTGCTTTAAAGCAACAGGGGCTAAGGCCAACTACATTTTCAGCTGCGGGAGGGGGGGGGGGGGTATGCGCGTGCACATGAGCCAAACGGGCATCTCCAAGTTTGTTTTTCTGACACATTGGAAACCACACGGTTCAGAGAAAATGCGTCTCACATGCTGGGGCCTGCTTTTTTGCGATTTGCCAAGGGAAAAACACAGCCCGGACCACGGGGGATTGTGCACAGTTCAAAGGGAGGGTGGACTTCCAATTGGACAAGGCGCTTCCCTGATTACACAGTTGTCACTGACCCTTCCAAAGGCCACCAATGCATCCCCTCGGGTTCCCAGTTCCCAGACAGGGCTGCATCTGTGTGCTCGGCTGCTGACTGTCCTACTCGCAAGGCACCTTTGGGGAGGGGATGCGAGAAGGAGGGTTGAAGCTTGGGGTCGAGGATCCTTCTGGGATACGCTCTGTCAGGAGGCAGCTTCCTTCAAGAGGAAAGGTCTTTGGCATCTTGGAGATGGGCCATGTGAGTCCCCAGGTGGCTACCTACTACTGTTTCTCTGCAATGAGGATGTGAGTTTCCTTCTTTTGGAGATCTTCTAACGACACCGAGGCGGGAGGGGGTAAAGGATGGTGGAGGGGCTGACCACAGGGAGGGGACATCATAGGTGCTCACTGTATGCAGATTCTCCCTCACCACTTTGTCCTTGGAGGCTTCGTGGGTGGCTCAACTGTTCCTTCAGCTATAATTTGAGGCCATATCGTCTTCCTTTGCTTTAGGAGACAGCAGACAGCTGCCTCCTCCACTGAGAACATTCTGGATATAGAATTTCAGTCATGACAGCCCTCCAGACACCAAGTAGGGCAAAAGAATTCCTTTTCTTTTCCCTCCATGGAATAAACCCCGGGGTCCACTGGGCAGTAGAAGACTTCATCCGGTTCATTGCAATGATACCAGTCATTTCTAGGGTCGACTCGGGATCTGTAGTTTGCAGTTTGGTCACAGTACTGTCCAAAATGATTCTGTGGGGCTTCTTGCCCCTTCTGGTTCTGACTAACCAACCCCCCCCACCAGGAGTGGGTGGTGGGTGGGGTGTCTATGGCGACTGCCCTGTGTTCAGAGGGAGCAGCCATCTTGTTGTCTCCTGCCTTGGGTGTCTACCTGGAGGGTGTGGCCAGCTGTTCTGTGCAGGTGGACAGGAGACGGCAGCCCTGCTGAGCCATGTTGCTCATGTGATTCAAACTCTGGCTGTGGCCAGAGGGTCGTCTGGTCTCCAGAAAGCTCCCTTAGAACCAAACCAGCTGTGCCTGCCTTTGGCCCTCATCATACAAGCCACATGGGTGTATGTCTCCTTGAATTACTCCCTCCACGGGGAACACGCTAGCTCTTTCCACTGGAGGATATGGACCCACTGAAATCTTCTTCATACCACATCATGTCTGGGGAAAGTGCTGCCTGTCTCCATCTCCACTACAACAACTCCCTTCCACTCTGCTGGCTCCCACTAGGTAGCTGAGTGAGATCACCACCGTTGGAAACCTCCAGAAGAGAAACAAGTAGCCTTTCTCTTTTTCCCTCAGCTCTCCACAAACCTCACGGAGAATCCTCTCCTGTATCTTGTTCTTTACTCAGATGGTGATGATGATGATGATAGTGATGAGTGTGTGCATATACACAGTGGGATGCATGGCTTCTCATTCTGGATCTTTAAACTCTGCTGCCCTCTATTCAGGCACAAGGAGAACCTGAATTTGTCCCCTGGCACCTCTTTGCATCAGTATATCCAGTCCCAAACTGGGAGTCATGTTCTTCGGCAACTTTGGGGTCAGGGGTTTTGCTCCCGGTGCTGGGGGTATCTCTGCAACAATGGATGGTCTTGATTTTAGTTTCCAGTTGGTGGAGAGTCCCAACAAATAGTTATGGGAGGGGGGAGTCAAAACACATTTCCTCAATACTTCACATGAAAACCGGCCACAGTTATGTAATTTTGAAGTTACCTGGTTTCAGCTCACCTTGCAAGTTGTCCACTAGCCACTGGCAGTCAGTCATCTCACGGTGCGACCTTGGGCACCGCACTTCAAGTCGCTGAGTCTCGATTTCCCAAGGCTGGATCATCTCGAAGGCCCCTTCCAGCTCTAAAGTTCTAATGCGAATGTGTTTGGGATTCTGGACAAGCCGCCCTGTACTGTGCCTTGACATCCATGTGAAATACAGAGAGTTCTCCTTGGACTCCAATTTCTCTAGCGATGGAGACGAGGCCTGGTATAGATTCAGCATAACCCACGGATAATCCAAAACCCCACGTTAGCCTTTGGTTTTGATCTCACGTATTAGAACAGCGGACAAGCTGCAAAATTGACCAATTCGAATTCTACCTGTCCCTTCCCCTTCTATCCTCTCAAAGACGTGCTAATTTGATCTGTAATGTGGCCAAAGGGCAGACAGTAGAAGGGAGGAGAAGCCAGAGGCATGAAAAATCCCCAAACTGGATCATCCACCCCCTGGATAATGGGCAGTTGCCTGAACAGAATGCTCAATGAGCGCTCGTCCCTTTTTAAGCCGGCCCCTGTCCCCATTCCGAGATAGCTGTAATCTCCATGGCAAAATGCATTAAACTGTTGAGCTCCTTAGACAGATTCCACCATTCCTCACTCAATTCACAGGCAGGCTAGAGTTTTTGAAATTAGAAACTGGTATATTGCCATTCAGAAGTAGCAGAATTTAAAACACCTTACCAAAATTCTAGCCTGGGGGCCCAAGGACTTTCTGCTATCCAGACCAGTAAAAGCACACAGCAACCTGCATAAATGTTCATGTTTGCCTTCATAATGATAAATGTCTTTGAATGAATACCTTTTCACCCATGAATATAGCTGACTTGTAAATATCACTGAAATCCCACTTGACTTCCACTGGTCTCTGTCTATATCATGATCTTTCTTTAAAAAGGGGACAGACCCTAACCACAATCTAGGTTGCTAACCACAATCTCTATGTATCTCAGTTCACATCTTTGAGAAGAAACTCTGATTGGATCAGCCTAGGGATACACTGCCTTTGGGTCAGATGAGGTTGTGTTCATTTACCCAGAGTCCCTGCCTGGGAGAGGCTCTTCCATGTTCCTTAAAACCCTGACCACAGGTGCTTGGACTAGAAGTGGACATGTGAGCTGGTCAGTGCTTGCAAGCATCTTGGGCTCTATGGTAAGAGCCTGGACCAGTCATGCAGCATGACTGTTCCCCACTATGGACCCTACGGTCTGCATGAGTCTCTGAAGGTCCCTCAAGCTCTAATGCTTTATGTCTTTCCTAAGCCTAAAGACTCCCACAGTGTTTCAGACCAGAGTCCAGCAGGGATGAGCACTCGCCAGGACAGAGTGCCTGCCCTTGGGGCAGGCCGGGGACCAAGAAGTCCTATACCAGGACTGAGATGGGAGAGAGAGCTGGGAGTCCACAGAAATGCAGAAAAATCAGGGGCCTGGACTCTGTTGACCATGATCCCCAGGAAGGGAGGACAATCAAACCTCAAGGCTAAAACTGGTGTCACAAGGCATCCTGGTGGGGTTGGACAGCTGGATGCTTCTGGCATAGGGAGTCGAGTGGCCCCATCTCTACCCTCTGATTTACCTTGGGGCAGGAGAATTTCCAGTGAGGAAGACTCAAACCTTGCCCACGGTGGGAGTTATGCTCCTCATTTTATTTAACCTCCTGGTGCATCCAGCCCCCAGCTGCTATGGGTGTTGGCCACTACCGGCTCATAGTTCTTCCCTTCTCCAGAGGATTGCCCTTGACTGAACCTGAGGTTCTACATCTCACCCTCCAGAGGTAGCCCATGACTAACTGATACAGGGGTCCAAAAGGCAGGCTCCTGCCTTTAAAGTGGAACCAACTTTATGTTGCAATTAATCCTCCAGACTTGCAATGGGATCAGGCTGAGGCTTGTCTCCAGCAGGGACCACATCCAAGCTGGGTTTCTTCTTCTACCTGTTGCCTTAGTTCTCCTTCTCCCAAGACGCTCCTTCAAGAAATTGTGTCCCTTTGAATTCCTGTTTTAGGCTCAGCTTCTAGGGATACCCACCTAAGGGACATTCTGTTGAGTAACAGTTGGGAAGGGCCCACATTTTAGACATTCAATGAAGACTACCTTTTTTACATCTATTTCCTTCACGACTTTGGGATCTTTCATTCTGACAGGTAGGGCCCAACATGGATTTATTAAGACTCTCAGGGAATAATGTAACCACTGCTCTACAAGATTAACTCATTTGGAGTAGAGAGAGAGTTTTCTTTGGGCTTAAGGGAGGTTTTCATTCATTATGCACTGATAAACATTTGCACTTTAACAATCGAGTTAGGAAAACAGAAGCTATTTGTGTTATTTTGAATGGTTTCCCAAGCACACAAATTAATAAAATTTTTTGAAGACCTACCACATTTCTATCCTTTTTTGTTGTTTTCCTCTTAGCCCTGCTCCCCTCCCTCTTACCCTTCTTCCTCCTCTTTTTCTTTCACTCCCTCACATGCACTGTCACCTTCTTGCTGTGATGTTCATCTCAAGCATTCAGCTCCTCGAGTGACTCCAACGTGTATATCTTCTCAAAGGAGCTCTGGATTCAGTTCTTGTCCTTCAAACAATGATCTCAGGCATGGATCTGGGGGTAATTTCTTATGGATAATAACTAAAATCTTTGAATTTGTGATTGACTTTTTGTTCCAAATTAGAAAGGGTCCCCTTGTTATTCCTAAAACATCAGGGACCCTTACTGTGCATTCTGATGTGCTTTTCTCAAGAGCAGGGTTACAGTTAGAAGACTATGGGTTTCTTTTGTAATTAGTATAAAGAACAATAAAAGTTATAGTTTTATAATTATCCTAAGGCTGCAGAGGGCAGATCTCTTCCTTGTGGTCTTCAGGTGTTATGGATGAGGTCAGTTTCTAGGTTTGAGTGAAGGAAGTCAAGGAAGTTAAAATCAGATAGGTTTTTTTTTTTTTGACTGTTTATTTATTTTTGAGAGAGACAGAGACAGCATGAGCAGGTGAGAGGCAGAGAGAGAGGGAGACACAGAATCCGAAGCAGGATCCAGGCTCTGAGCTGTTAGCACAAAGCCTGACATGGGACTTGAACCCACAAACCATGGGATCATGACCTGAGCTGAAGTTGTATGCTTAACCGACTGAGCCACCCAGGCATCCCAAGTCAGATAGTTTGAAGATTGTTATTTACTAAAAAAGATTCTGCTTGGGGGAGAGGGGAAAGTGGGTGATGGGCATTGTGGAGGGCACTTGTTGGTATGAGCACTGGGTGTTGTATGGAAACCAGTTTGACAATAAATTATATTAATAAAATAAAAATTAATATCAATAAAAAATTCTGCTGAGGGAGGAACACCACTACCAGAGGTTCAAAAAAAAGTATAAAACTACCAAATGATGTTGACATTGGAAACTGGGGGTTTTGTCCCCCTATGACTCCAATCAGCATGATCATGTGCCTTGTAGTGGCAGAGAGCATGGATGGTTGGGTTTATTCAAGACAGGGGTTGGAGGATCAGGTAGATCAGCAGCATATTGAGGATGCTGTCAAGAGCATGCAATGAGCAATGAACCTCGGGTCTAGGCTGCACAGAGAAAGAAGGAAATCAGGTCATGCCTGGGGTGAGAAAGAAAGGAGGGGTGGGGGTGAAGGTTTCAATACCAAAAAAGAACAGGTGTAATTCCAAGTGACTTCAAAACCTTGGAGGACAGATGTTGAACTCAGAAATGGGTATGATCAAGTTTAAAACTCCTCAAGTCCTAAGCATGGACAGGGATTATGTTGTCAACTTGGATGTAAGTAAAGGTTGCTGAAATTATGGTTTGGAAACCCTATCAGTTAGCTTTGCTGTGTATCAAATGACCTCAAAACTTAGTGGCTTAAAACAACAATCAAAATATAGTAGAGCTGGGTATAATAGTGTCTCCTAGAAAGTATTGTGGGGGCAGGCAAGGCTTGGCTATTCAAACCACTGTTGCACGAACACTTCTAGCAATGTGGAAGGCCAAACACTACTTTCCAAAGGAAGCACTCCATTATGAGACAGCTTTCGATGCCAGAAAATCTTTCCTTAGGCCAAACTGAAACCTGCCTTCCTGCCATTTCCACCCATAGGTCCCGTTCTGTGCCCTGGGCCAGAGACAGTAGCAAACCTGTGTCCTTGACACAGTCAATCAAGAAGACTGTGCTAAGGTGAGCAATCTTTTTCATCTTCTGGCTTACATCCCTTCACGTGCTTGAAGATCCTGATTGGATCTCTTCTCTGCCTTGCCACATGACCAACTGCATAAGTCCCCATTGTTCTAAGTTCCTGACTCAGTTAATGAAGTTAATTCTCCTCTGAGAGTAGAGGCTGAGAGTCACCAACCAGGAAGATGGAATTGATTTTAAATCCTCTGAGGGGTACCTGCAAAAGAGAGATTGTGGTAATTAGACGGGTTATCTAAACATCCCTAAAGCCTAGAACAGCTAATTGGAGCAAAAGTCAATTTCCTGAGTCTAATTTATACACTTAATGTCATTTTTGTTTCGCTACCACTTTATAAACACAGAACTAGTCAACATAAAGATACAGCCTCGAGAGGTGAAAATAACTTATCAAGGGAATTTTTGACTACATCATTTTATTGAAACCTTTTAACAACCCTACAAGGTAGACAGGATCGTTTCCATATTTAGGTGAGCAAATTGAGCCTCAGAGAGGTTAAGTGGTCAATCTCCCTTTACCAAGCCAGGCCAGCCTTTTTCTGGGCAAGTTGGAATATAGTCCCCACCTGCCACTTGTGGATGGGGATATAGGTAAAGACATGGGTCCGGGACATGGGTCCGGTTGGATGTGCATGTTTCTGGTTGACATGAGCTAGGCAGGAACAGGATCCCAGAGGCCAGGAAGGGGGGTGCTTTGCGATCCCGTTCTACTGAAGAGGCAGTGGTGCCTCCTGCCCTCAACACTTGCTGCAAGGCCCTGTAGGCAAGGACCACTGTATAACTGAATGGGGAGAGAGGAACGCAGGCCTGGAGTGATGGGGGCTCCTAAAACAGCACAGTATTAAACACTGCTGGCTCCTGAGAAGACAGACTGCAGGAGAATTTGAATTATTGAAGACTGAGCAGGTTTTCAGCACTACTCCCTCCCTCTGCTGAGACTGCACACCTCCCCTCCCCCAGCCTCTCACCTCTTTCTCTCCAAGCTGTATGAATCTGTGCTGGTTCCTGTTCATGCCGCTGCTGGGCTGGGAGCTGGGAAGGAACGTTCCCTTCTGTCTAACTCTCTTTCTGTGAAAGGCACAAAGAGAAAGCTTTGGTTCTCCTCCTCGGGGACCTGATGCATGGATAGTGGCTCCTGGGAGCCACTATGCACCTGGGGCACCTGGGAGCCCTAGAAAGACAGGTGGGAAGAGCAGGAGGGGCCTGACCTGGCCCTGGATCAGTCTTCACCACGTTGTTTCCTGAAAAATTGTGCAGGTGCCCGGGCTCAGACAGTGGAGCCTCCCCCAGTGACTCATAAACACACAGGTAGCTGTGTCCACGGGCTTCCAGAGTCTTGTGCTCCAATTTCAGAAGAGCTGGGCTATTATCCCGGGTCTGCAGGTTACTCACTTGTACTTTGAGAATTCGTTATCAAAACCAAGTGTCTGGACTCCACCATCTCTAAGGGTTTTCTTTTCTTTTCTTTTCTTTTCTTTTCTTTTCTTTTCTTTTTTCTTTTCTTTTCTTTTCTTTTTTCTTTTCTCTTTCCTTTCCTTTCCTTTCCTTTCCTTTCCTTTCGTTTTCTTTCCTTTCCTTTCCTTTCCTTTTCTTTCCTTTCCTTTTCTTTTATCTCTGAAAGCTTGTAAAGACAAGATTTGTCTGTGGCAAAGTCATTCATGTATCCTGCATTTCACATGGACCATGCAGAGTAGATGATGGCAATAGTTCCTGATTCAGAATGGTAGTTTGGGTCTCGGAATATCTGTGATAAGCAAAATAATGGCCCCCAAAGATATCCATGTCCTAATTCTCCGAATCTGCAAATATGATACCTTACGTGGCAAAGAGACTTTTGCAGATGTGATTAAGTTAAGGATCTTGAGATGTAAAGATTGTCCTGGATTATCTGGATGGGCCCAATGTAACTACAAGGGTCCTTATGAAAATGAGCCAAGATCTTCAGAGAGAGAGAGAAAGAGAGAGAGAGAGAGAGAGAGAGAGAGAGAGAGAGAGAGAGAGAGACTTGAATATGTTTTGCTGATGGAAGAAGGGGCCCTGAGCCAAGGAATGCAGGCACCCTCTACAAGCTGGAAAAGGCAAGCAAATCGATTCCTTCCCTAGAGCCTCCCAAAGGAACATAGCCCTGCCAACAGTTTGTGTTTCGTTCAGTTCAATCTCAGACTTACAAAACTATAAGATAATAAATTTGCGTTGTTCTAAGCCAGTAAGTTTATGGCGATTTGTTACACCAGCAACAGGAAACTAACAGGGTCGACAACTGCTCAAATTTGCTTGGTGTGCACCAAGGCCGATGTGAGGAGATGTCACATGTAGGGCCATATCTTTGATTGGGTTTCCCAGAAGCAGACGCTGAAACCGATTTGAATGCAAGTCATTGATTTGGAAATGTAGGAAAGTGGAGAAGTACAACAGGGAGACAAAGTTTTTCTTTCTGAGCAAGTTACTGCTGCGGGCAGTCAAGGCTGAGTCTGTCTTGAGATCTTTGGAGAACAGTGTGGAGCCCTCAGAGATGTTCTATATGAGGAGCAGGGAAGCTGGGGTCTGTTGTTGGTCGATGGCTGTACTCAGGGGTTCCAAGAACTTCCAGTCTGTTGTCACATGGACTGGTCAAAGTCCTCAGGGAGAGAGTTGCAGGCTCCCAGTAAGAAGCCTTCGATGTGTGGGGCAATGGTGAGTGCTGAGGCAATATGGTGGCCCCACAGGGTCTGCTAGGGGTGATTTAATGGGAGGTCTGCCAAAAAGACAGGCTGCCCCATTCTGCAGATTCATGTGAGTCCTCTCAGAATTAATGCGGGCGGTGCCTTGGAGTGTGAATATCTGCAGGGCTGGAGACTCAGCATTTTTGTTTCTGCTTTCACTGGTGGACCTAAGGAATAAGTGGAGGGTGTGGAGTGTGAATGGCTGGCTGCATATCAGCAAGGAGAAGGTTGTTTTTCCTGGACCGTGGCCTTTGATGGCAAGGTGGAGGGCTCCTGGCTAGGGACGGAAGGCAGTTCATGAAGGAAAGAAGGAAGGTTTCATGACAACTTGCTTCCCTGATAAAGAGAGAACTTGATGAATCTTGACAGAGGGAGGGAAGAATAAAATCAAAGTCCCCAAACATTTTAACATGAAAAGGGAACAGCAGTCTCAAAGCACACTCGGGTCTGGTAAATAACTCATCTGAAATATACGCAGAAGGGTGCCACATTCAACAGAATCACACTGCAGGAGAGGGTGACCCAGAAACTCACGGATCCAAGTGGAGAAGCCAAGCCCCACGGAGAATATTCCGGTGAGGCTAGAAGCTGGGAAGTACGATCTGTTTCGTGTCAGGGGTTTTAGTGATGGGGCTGGGCTGGAGTGTCAGCTCCCCAGATTTCTACAGCAGGACCCATTCTACTGAAAAACACATTGCTAATGTGCCCTGCTCACAACGTCAGCTCCTAGCAAGGCAGGGAAGGCTGCGAAGGGAGAAAAATTATTCTCGAATGGGCCTGACCACCACCAACAAACTAACTGGCAAAATGGAAGAGATAAAAGCTTTGTATAAGTGACTGTTGTAACTTGGGATTCACCAGTGAGGTGTTGGGGATGCTAAGAAAATGGATTCTAGACATCAGAAGGCAGATTTCTAAAATGCCTACAAAAAATAGGTACCATCTCTGGCTAGAATCTATGAATGGTGATATGACATCGGACAAAATGGGGACTTTAAAAAAAACATAAAATTATAACAATCCCAAAAGAAGGCATTTCCATGGCGGAATGTGCTAGTAATGGGGCTTTCAAGATAAACTATATTCTAAAGAATAGGGGACACAGCCAAGGACGAATGAGAAAAGTAAGATAAGGGCCAGGAGGGCTTCAGGAATATTAAATGCCAGGAAAACTCTTGGTTACCTCAAATGCTGGAAGAAAAAAACAAACTGAACATTTATTGAATGCCTTCTATGTTCTAATCACTGTGCAAGCATATTCTCCTATTTGGTTTAACCTGCAGAAAGGCTGGTGGTTTACCAACAGACTCTGCCTAGAGCCTGGGTTTGGTTAACATTGCTTTGAATGGCCCTGATGTAGACCGCATAAGGCCAGGAGGCACACAGAAGGAATTTGGGTAAATATTCAAGATTATTAGGAGGAGTCAGACTTCATAGACAACCCGGTATCCACGCCCAGCTTGAGGGGCTCACTGGGAGAGTCTCTGGGTGCTTTGCGGTGGGGGCCGGCTAATCACAAACGTCGCAAGAGCTGGCAGCGTGTTGTGGCTGCTGGTGAGGGCCTGGTGGCCCGACTGTCGGCTCTGATCAACTCCACTCACATTCCGGGCAGGACCTGACTGCCTGGTGGTGAGGGGGTGCCGGGGGCGCCCCACTGCAGGACCCCCTCCAGCTCCTGAAGCCTAGCACGTGGGTCCTCACTGCTGGGCTCCCTTCCCACCGTCACACGGTCTTCACTGCCCTTTCCTGTGCGATGTGACCCTCTCTGTTAGGGTCGTTCACGAGTTTCTCACAGCTTTTTGTCCACCGAGGGCTCCTCTTCTTATTTTCGACAGTGTTTCTATAGATACGTAACGTATTCTTACATTTTCCAGCATTTCTAGCATTTGGCTGACACAGGGCTGGCTACGTTGTCCGCCACCAGCCACACTGAAACCGGAAGTGGCTGCCTACACACTGCTGAAAACGATTTACGAAGGCTCTGTTCGAGAGCCATGGAAAGCAGAAACGTTACGTTGCTTCCTTTTTCATTCCCCCTCACAAAGCACAAAGAGCTGTTTTTGTTTGTTGCCCACGTGACAGCCATTTCCCTTTTCCCACACACCCACGCGGTTGCCTCCCCTGGTCAAAGACCGAAAAGGCAGTTACGATATTACTTCAAACACTTTTTAGACTTGTGGCAACGCTTTCTTCCTGAAATCCCAGAACTAGCCTTGGAGTATCTCCCAGAACAATAATTGCTTATAAGGTAACCAGTGAAATTATAATAGCTGCAGGCTGTGAAAAATAATAATTTATTTGGCGATTACATAACGTTTCTATTTTTTTTTTTCCACCATAGATTACTAGAGCCACAACGTTTCCATTATTTTCCGGCACACTTAATTTGAGCTTTCAAAATTCCTTCTGCTCGCCTCCTTACTCTTTTTTTTTCTTTTTGTCTTTGCAAGAAAAATATAAGAAAAGGGGAATTAAAGTGAGTCTTTTTATCTCATCTTATTATCAAGACTCTGTTCTACAAATTGAACATGAAATAATATCCAAATGTGGCTTAAAGTTAGAAGGGCTAGTAAGATTCCCAGAGTCCAATTTTATCCTTTGATGTAAATCTCAGGAGATTTTTCAAAAGACAAAGCAAACTTGGAGAGCCAGATTCATCAGAATCAGCCATAAAAGACCTGTAAGAAAATCTGGATAATGCAGAGGAGGATCCAAACTCTTATTGAGTATACGAGGCTTTGAGAAAGTCATAGAGTAGTGAGTCCCCAGGTTGTTTTCATTGGACTTAAGTTCTCCGTGAACCTCACCCTTCCTTTCCAGGCTTAATTCCTATTATTTTATCTTGTTCCCACTTTTCCTCATATGGTTCCTTTTTCTCTCCTTCCATACATGCTCACACATGTGCATGCACACACACGCATACAATTCAGAGACCAGTCCTGAAAATTAGGACCATCTCTGCATCATGAGTATTAATATTCTGAGACTGTCATAATCTTGTTTCTTTCAGGGATCAGTGAAGTTCACCAGGTTCCCCAAGATAGTTTCTTTTTTTAAAATTTATTTATTTATATTTTGAGAGTGAGAGAGAGCATAAGTGGGGAAGGGGTGGAGAGAGAGGGAGGGAGAGAATCCCAAGCAGGCTCCATACGGCTAGCATGGAGTCTGACACGGACTTAAACCCACGAACCATAAGATCATGACCTGAGCTGAAATTAAGAGTTGGAGGCTTAGGCGACTGAGCCATACAGGTGCCCCAAAGGATCCCCAAGGTATTTTCATAGTTGGTGGTGAAGGCCAGAGTTGCCCATTAAGATGTTAAAATACAGGGTGCCCAGTTAAAATTGGATTTCAGATAAACAATGAATATGGATACCTTATCCTTAAGAAATTTTGTTATTTGTCTGAAATTCAATTTCAGCTGAGCATCCTGTATTTTTATCTTGTTAAATTTAGCAACCCTAATGAAGGTGGTACACCAGCCAGAGTCTTGTCAGAAAAAAGATGACATACCTAAATGGGGGGAATTTGAAACAAGTTTCAGAAAGATGTTATTTACAAAGGTGTGGACAGTCCCAGGAGACCACAAAGGATGATGGGGGAGGGGGAATCTGAAGTCAGAAAGAGTGGAGTACAGTTACCACCCATAAAGGAGCAAGGAGAGGGAGTGATTTCAGGACCCAGAGACAGGGAAGTTCTATGGGGAGGGCTGCCTGATGAACGATGACCGTCGTGCGCGAGGCTGAACCTAACTGGCGTCCTGGAGGAGAGAGAATCTGTCAATGTGGCTCACAGAGATCAGCTTCTTGGGGCTGGTGTAGAAAAAGAGGGGATTGGATCTAAAGGGTCAAATGGAGAATATCCAGCACAGGACATCTTTGTGCCTCGGGGCCTCTGGGTGACATGGATCTAGTACCAAATAGGCCACAGCACTCGGGGGTGCAAACACTTCACTGTCAAATGCCCACTTGGGTGGGTCTGTCTGCCCTGGCGCCAGCCTCAGTGTGTGAGCGTAGGCAGTCAGGTACCGGCTCTAGTGAGACTCAGACTCCCCCTCTGTGGGTCTGTTTCTCTCGGGCTTATGTTTCCCTTCTCCCCAGCTGTGGGCCTGAGAGAAAGCTCGAGGAAACTTCTTGGCCTGTGTATTAGTCAGGGTTCTCCAGAGAAACAGAAACAATAGAATCTATCATCTATCTATCTATCTATCTATCTATCTATCATCTATCAATCATCTATCATCTATCTATCTATCTATCTATCTATCTATCTATCTATCATCTATCAATCATCTGTCTATCATCAATCATCTATCATCTATCTATCATCAATCATCTATCATCTATCTATTTATCATCTATCAATCATCTATCATCTATCTATCTATCATCTATCTATCTATCTATCATCTATCAATCATCTATCATCTACCTATCTATCATCTATCAATCATCTATCTATCTATCTATTATCTATCATCTATCAATCATCTATCATCTATCTATCTATCTGTCTATTATCTATCATCTATCAATCATCTATCATCTATCTATTATCTATCTATCATCTGTCAATCATCTATCATCTGTCTATCATCTATCAATCATCATCTATCTATTATCTATCTATCTACCTATCTATCTATCTATCATCTATGAGATGAAAGCACATGTTTACACCGTGTTCCTAAGGAGTGAATAATGAAAGCCACGCTGCCAGTCTCATGTTTTGCGATGAGAGCTTCCTCCGATCTTTCCATGGCTAATTATTGGTTTACCTCATGACTAAGTGGGATCAATTAATACCATTTTCAGAACATGGTACTACCCCTGAATCCTAGATGGCAAGCTGTCTCCATAAAGTGCTAGAGAAGCCCAAGGTTGCCAAAATTTCAAATGAAGAACTCCAAAGGTTCTTCATAGATTCTTGGGTTTGATTGTGTTTTTGCTGTAATATCATTAATAACCAGCTGTTGAGAAGCCTAGCAACGTCATGTTTTACAAAAGTTTTAGTTCCCGAACAAGATCAACAAGAGAGTCGCTGACTTCATTGAAAGTAACGCCTAAGCGTCTCAGGTGAATTCTTCCATTTTCAGTCTCCATAGAGCCTTACCTCACCCAGAGGTCTGAGTGTTGGGATAATGCTCATGTTACTAGTTCAAGGACATCTTGTTTGATTAGATGTTCAATCAATCTCTTATTCAAAGCAAGAGCTCCACTTATAGGTTTCAAGGGAATTGGGAAAATCGTTATTGAAGGCTCTAAGCCGAGTTCTGGCATGTTAGATTTGTGTTCTAGAAAGGTCTTTCTGACTGTAGTGTGGAAAAAGGGTTGGGGGGCATAAAGATTAGCAGCAAGGAGACCAGCTTGAGGGGCTGCTGCAATCCTCCACAGAATAGAAGGGTCTAGACAGAGCCAGGGATGGTAGGGTTGCTGAAAAGCCGTGTGTCTGGCCTCATGGATCTCCAATTACAGGGAACATAACTGACCATGGGTCCTGCTGCAGGGTTCAGAGATCCATGCTTTTGTTGACCCATGCTTCCCATGGACTGCTCTCCACCAACTGTTGAGGGCAGCAGTGATACAAATGCAGGACTCTTCCTGGAGACCCTGAATGCCTCTGATGGCTGATTGTGGCTCAGGAACTCCCCAATGGCTTTGTGGAAACTTCCTTACCCTACAGAAGAGTGTGGGGGACTTCCTTCCTTCCCTTCTCCCTCACTCAAGGCCAGACTGCATCATGGTCCGATGGCTCCCCCAACCTTTCCTGGCTTCCTCCACACTTCCTGTCATAGACCACCCCCCTTCATCAAAGTCCTCGGGGTCAGCTCCTTGAAGAGCCTGGACTAACACGGGGGGCAATTGCAAAATCACAACATTTTAAAACATTTTATTTTAAATATCTAAGAGAACTGACAAAGCAAGGAAAGAGAAAGACGATTTGAGGATAGCCCCCGTGTTTCTGACCAGCAAGAGGCCAGAGGGTGGGGCCATCTGCAGAGGTAGAGAACCTGTACGCATCCGGTTTAAAGTGGAGATTTGCCTTATATCTCTGGGGTCTCCGTGCGGACGGGGGAGTCTCTGATGTCGGAATGTCCCCTCTTTGCCTTCCCTTACATCTAAAGTGGGTAAGTGTTGCTGTTCCCGGCTTCTTCCTTTCCTGAGGTGTGAGGCGTGTCATGGCAAGGGTTTTTTTTTTTGTTTGTTTGTTTGTTTGTTTAATGTTTTCATTTATTTTTGAGAGAGAGAGAGACAGAGCATGAGCTGGTGAGAGAGAGAGGGAGACACAGAATCCAAAGCAGGCTCCAGGCTCTGAGCTGTCAGCACAGAGCCCCACGCGGGGATTGAACTCACAAACTGTGAGATCATGACCCAAGCCGAAGTCGGACGCTCAACCAACTGAGCCACCCAGACGCCCCGAGAAAGCACAGGGTTTCAAGTTGTGGGTCAGGCACTTAACCTCCAGCTTTGCTGTTGAGAGAGGCAGCTTTGGTGGCTCTGGAGAGGACAGCATGGGGGAAAACTTTGCTATAGGAGCTTGGACATGTTCTTTTTCTTTCTTTCTTTTTTTTTTTTTAAGTTTCTTTATTTACTCTGGGGGGGGGGGGGTATGAGGGGGGGAGGGGCTGAGAGAGAGGGAGAGACTCCCAAGCAGACTCCGCTGTCAGTGCAGACCCTGACGTGGGGTTGGATCCCATGAACTGTGAGATCATGACCTGAGTCAAAATCAAGAGTCCGACTCTTAACGGACTGAGCCACCCAGGCGCCCCTTACGTACTTTTAAAACATTATCTCCCTGTCGGCTTTGACTGTAGACATTGTTATTCCCATTTTAAAGCAGAGGAAAGAGATTCGCAGAGGCTCAGTAACTCAGCAGCGAGTGGCAGAATTGGGCTGGCCACCTTGGCTGGCATCCAAAGACCACACTATTCATGCTACGTTGGCAGGGTCTTAAATGTTTGTCATTCTTCAAACTCCCACGGGCTAACTGGTGCCGTAGTCCACCTCGAGGGGCCCCAAAGCCACCATGTTGTCCCCTTCCTGCTAATTGCCCCCCTCCCCACCCATCTCTTGCACCTGTGGTTGTCATTCCAGGCTGGCCTTCCCCTGCCGCATTCCGTGCACTAGATCTCTCCCTCCCCATCGGTACCTCCCGTTGCCCTAGAACCTTGCTAAACGGATACATTAGTGCTTCCAAAGGTGCTCGGTACTTCGAAGATTGCCTTTCCAGGACAGCATTCCCCCTCAGGCTGTTGACGCCTTAAACCCAGCATGTGAGACCTTTGAGTGCAAGGCAGGCTGGAGGGGAGATAAATGGGGAACACAGAGATCCTTTGGTCCCCCCCTGAAGCGGATCTCAGACACAGCCACTTAGGCAAGAGCCTCCGTTTCTTATTAGAGAGAGAGAGAGAGAGGACTTGCTGAAAATGTGACACAAACCTGTTTGTGCTAAGCTCACTCCTGGGGGGATCTGTTAATAGAATCATTAATCTGTGAAGCCCCGGAGCCTGTCATTTCTCTGATCAGGCAACTGAAGCCCAGTGCAGTTAGTCACAATGACATATCCAAAGTGGCAGAGCCGAGGCCAGGAGGAAGGCAACAACCCTAGGGCAGGGCCACTCGTGCATGGGCTCCCTCCCCGCCTTCTCTGGCTCGTGTACCCACACGTCCTTGTTGCTTTACCAAAGCCGGAGGGCTAAATCACAGCCACAGCGCGGAGAGGTCAGTTTCTGGGGAAGGCAGGTGCTGAGGTCACAGAGCTGCCTGGTGAATCACTCTGGAAGTCACCTCAAACACATTCTCCCGTGGTCAGCTCCACGGGGTGCGACATTTGTCAACAGCCGCAGAGAAGCCTGGACAAGACTTTCTGCATGATGAAACCCCTGTGAAGAGTTGTGACCATGTTAACCAACCTTTGAGGATCTCTCTGTACTGTGGGTTTCCCCAGGAGATGCAAAGGCCCTTTCGCAATACCGTATAACCCCCGAAGTTGGGGGAATGAAATATGGACCTAAGTAGGGGAAAACGAACCTCTCCACGAAAGCACCATTACTTAGGAAATTAGAAATGACCAGAACTCAGGGCGCCTGGGTGCTCAGTTCATGATCTCACAGTTCGTGAGTTCGAGCCCGGCGTGGGGCTCTGGGCTGACAGCTCAGAGCCTAGAGCCTGCTTCAGATTCTGTGTCTCCCTCTCTCTCTCTCTGCTCCTCCCCTGCTCATGCTCTGTCTCTGTCTCAAAAATAAATAAAACATTAAAAAAAAAAAAAAAGAAGTGGCCAGAATTGACTCAAAAAGTAGAAAACTTGGGGGTGCCTGAATGGCTCAGTCGGTCAAGCATCCGACTTCGGCTCAGGTCACGATCTCATGATTGGGTTTCTGGGTTCGAGCCCTGTGTCGGGCTCTGTGCTTCGGATTCTGTGTCTCCCTCTCTCTCTGCCCCTCCCCCACTCACGCTTTCTGTCTCTCAAAAATGAATAAACGTTAAAAAAATTGTTTTTAAAGTAGAAAATGTATACAGATCAATAATTATAAAAGTCTCTGAGAAATTATCCAAGAATTGCTCGAAAGAAAACCTACCATTTCCTGATAGGAAATGATTAAATAATTAAAAAAAAAAAAAACTTTCACCAAATACACAATTCCTTTGCTATGTAAATTATTTTAGAACTTAAAAACGTGAAAAGACCCTCTGATTCACTTCACAAGGCAAGCACAGCCCCGATACTAACCTACGACAATTGCCATTCAAAAAAGGAAATCGTAGACCAATCTCCTTTATCACACAGATAGAACAATTCTAAACAAAGAGGTTACTACTCAAAAGTATCATGAAAAGAATACACATCAAGGGTTCTGGGACTGTAAGAATGCTTTGAAATCAGGTAAACTATATGTAGAATTCATCACATGGGCAGACCACAGAGCATTCATGGAGTTGACATTTATTTCTGACGTTTAAATGGGAGTAGAATGATATTTACCTGAGGCGCTGGTTAGTCCCAGATTTTGCTACCAGATCTTCCTTTCTCCTCCCTTGCCTATCCTGGGTCCTTCCGTCACTCTACACACTGCACCTCCTGGACTCCTGGGGACTCTGCTTTCGGATTGTGTTGAGTCATTGGGTGTCCACGGAAGACTGGACGACAGAGAGGAAAAGAGAGGTTAGAGTAATATTCTCTGCATTCCTGTCCACCTCCCTGTGGTTCTGGGAGTGGCTGTATTGCCCCCAACCCCAGTGATATTTTCCTCTGCCCTGTCACGTTAGGCCTAGAGGAAGTAATGTATGCTGGTTCCCAGGTCCCTGATCATCTGTCTTCGGTGGTTCCTTCAACCCAGCCCATACCTCCACGCTGACTTTCCTCATTTGCTTCCATTCAGTTCATTTTTCAGTGTCCCATCTTCTTGTCGCCAGGATCTTGACCAACACATGTAGCAGAGTGGATAAAATTTATGACAAACCAATAAGCAGCAGCACATTTATTAGTGTGATTCCATTATTTGATCACGTAATAACGTGGGGGAAAAACTGAATTGTCCTCTTAGATACTTTTGGGGTCAGTGAGAAAATTGAAGTTGAAAGGGCAAATTCGAGAAATTAGTGATTGCAAATTCGAGAAATTAGTAATAATAACGAACATGTAATATTATTACTTCAATAATAAAATTACTTCAATGATAAAAATTCAGGGAAGACGGCCAAAGCTGATATCATAGGAAACATAAAGCTGTAGACATATGTATTAGAAACTGTAAGTGAAAACATTTTTAAAGAGCCATTCAGGAATTGAGGGGGAAAAAAGCAAAGGTAACAAATGGAAAGCAGAAATTAATAAGTTACAAAGCAGGAGAAGGAATCAATACATTTAAAAATCTGTTTCTTCGACAAAACCACTTATATTAGAAATAAATATGGGGCGCCTGGGTGGCTCAGTCGGTTGAGCGTCCGGCTTCGGCTCAGGTCACGATCTCGTAGTCTGTGGGTTCGAGCCCCGCGTCGGGCTCTGTGCTGACAGCTCAGAGGGCCTGCTTCGGATTCTGTCTCCCTTTCTCTCTGCCCCTCCCCTGCTCACACTCTGTCTCTCTCAAAAATAAATAAGCATTAAAAGAAAAAAAAGAAAGAAAGAAAGCTATTCTATTCCTGAAGCCAAGACTACACTGTATGTTGACTGAATTGAAAATCAATCAATTGATTAATTTAAAAGATAAATAAAGTTAAAAATTAGAAAGGAGAATTTAACGAGGGGTACAGAGGGTATTAAAAAGTTTCAGGGAACGGTTGGCAAATGTAGGTGCCAATCATTGGAACCCGGAAGAAATGATTAATTAGTAAGTGTAGAAATTACCAAAATTTACTCTAGAAGAGATAAGAATTCTAAACAGACCAATAATCAGAGAGGAAATTGAGACTGCCATATCCCCTAATCACCAGGCCCAGGTGGTTCCTCAGGTAAATACATTCAAATGTTCAGGAAAGAGAAAACCAACGCTTAAATTGTCTCTGAGCACAGCAAGAGAAGTGCTTTCACGGGAGGCCGGAATAACATGGGTCCTGGAATCAGAGACAGCTCAAGGAAGACACCCAAGTTCGTTTATGAATGTCGACGGCAAACGTTGTAATAAAAATTAGCAACCAGTACGGAGCAGTAATTAGCAAAATTATGGCTTTTTACAATTTATTTAAATCCAAGTTAGCTAACATACAGTGTAATAACGGTTTCAGGAATGGAACTGAGTGATTCATCACTTGCACATAATACCCAGTGCTCGTCCCAACAAGTGCCCTCCTTAATGCCCATCGCCTGCTTAGCCCATCCCCCCACCCAGCTCCCCTCCAGCAATCCTCAGTTTGTTTTCCTATGTTTAAGGAGTCTCTTATGGTTTGTCTCCCTCTCTTTTTTTCTTATGTTTATATTAGCAAAAGTATGAATGAAGGCTCAGTGAGATCCATTTTCAGTAAAACTAGGGATGATACAGTGTTAGGAAGTCATCAGTTTAACTTACCCTGGGGCACCTGGATGGCTCAGTCAATTAAGCGTCCTACTTTGGCCCAGGTCATGATCTCTTCGTTTGTAGGTTTGCTTCGGTCTCTCTGTCCCCCTCTCCCTCTGCCCCTTCCCCGCTGGTTCTCTCTCTCTCTCTCTCTCTCTCTCTCTCTCTCTCTCTCAATCAATCAATAAAATGACTTACAAAAAGAAAAGAAAAGAAGTATATAGATCCTCCTTGACATGGGAAGGTTGTCACCATCCTGAAGTCAGGAGTCCGGTTCATAGTGAAAAACTTCACAGGGATATTGCCGTTAAAGTAAGTGACAAAATGTGCCTTCTGAATGGACTCTTGTGGTTTCCTGGAACTTTCAGCCTTTACAAATAAAGTGGTTTATAAGTAAGGGGTTAAATAATGGATGGGGGAGGGGAGGCAGGGACCCAGAAAAATCAACAGAAAAACTGTTAGCGATAATAAGAAAATTCAGTAGAGTAGTTAGAAAATATATAGTCATTAGCCTTTCTATTCACAAACAATGACTGATAATATTAAAAAAAAAAAAAGTCTCATTCAAAAGAACAGCACAGATGATGAGATACCTCAGTGGTAAAAATTCTGCAGAACACTAGGGTTCAGGTCGTCTGGTTTGGTGCCCTCGCACAGAGCGTCACACGGAAAAGCAACATCTTTTTCCCCCTCACTCATCTGCAGACTGAGTGATCCACCCCCCTGGTTTGCCAGGGACTTTTCTAGTTTCAAAAGACACCCTTCCCTAAAACCCTTCCCTGGTTTTGGAAATGGGTGCAAAGGTTGGAGGAAAAATACAAAATCCATACGGCAGCCCCCCAAACAGAGACTGACGGCAACACCCTATTTAGTGTCAGGGGGATACACCCTGGGGACGCCTGGGTGGCTCAGTTAGTTAAGCGTTGCACTTGGGCTCAGGTCGTGGTCTTGTGGTTCATGAGTTCGAGCCCCACATCGGGCTCTCTGCTGTTAGCACAGAGCCTGCTTCAGATCCTCTGTGTCGTCCCCCCTTCTCTCTGCCCCTCCCCTGCTTGTGCTCTCTCTCTCTCCAAAATAAATAAATATTAAAAAAAAAAAAAGTATACACCTTTCCATAGTTGCTCTTGGTAGTTTCCTCCGACTGCTGGTGTTGACAGCCATGATTTGCTGTTTCATTTGATTTATTGTTGCATTTCTCCCAGGGGAAGGGACTTCAGTGTGCAGTTCAGGTGCACTGCAGGTGTAAGCATTCACAGTTTGTCTTTAATTTGCCTGTGGGTTAACTCTCGGGGATTGGATTGTGATAGAGCTAGGTTTCTTTTAAACAACTTTATGGAGATATAATTTACCTACCATAAAATTGACCTGTTTAAAGTGTGCAATTCAGTGCTTTTTGGTATATTTATAGAATTGTGCAGCCATCACCACAATCTAATTTGGGAACACTATCATCACGCCAAAGAAAACCCTTACTCATTAGGGGTCACTCTTCCCCCCCACCCCCCTGCGCCATAGGCAACCGTGCATCTACTTCCTGTCTCTGTGAATTTGCCTGTTTTGAGACTTCACATAAACACGATCGCACACTGTGTGACTTTCGCGATTGCCTTCGTTCACTTCGCATGCTGTTTTCAGAGTTCGTCCATTTTCTAGCGTTTATCGTTACTTCTTATACTGAATAATATATCCCATTGTATGGACATACCACATTTTATTTCACCGTTCGTTAGTTGATGGACATTTGAGTTGTTTCCACTTTTTGGTTGTTATGAATAACGTTGCCCTGAATGCTGCTATTTGTGTGCAAGTTTTTGTGTGGACGTGTATTTTCATTTCTCTTGGGTATACACCTATGAGGGGAATTACTGGGATTTTTACCTCTGGCTGGGAATGCCAGAATGTTTTTTGAAGTAGCTGTAACATTTTACGTCCCCATCAGTAAGTATGGGGGCTTCAATTTCTCCCCATCCTTGCCAACACTTGTTATTTTTTGACTTTTTGATTATAGCTGTCACAGTGGATGAAGTGGTATCTAACTGTGGTTTTGATTTGCATTTCCCTGATGGCTATGAAGCTGAGCGTCTTTTCGTGGGTTTATTACCCATTTGTATATCTTTGCAGAAATGTCTATCTAGATCCTTTGCTTATTGTACAGTTGGCGTGTTTGTCTTTTTGTTGCTGAATTGTAAACGTTCTTTATCTATTTGGGATACAAATATCTGATCATATGTATGACTTGCAAATATTTTTTCTCAGTCCGTGGGTTGTCTTTTTTTATTTTCTTGATGGCATCCTTTGAACAAGGTTTTTAATATTGACGAAATCTGATGTATCTTTTGTTTTGTTGCTTTGCGATTTTGGTGTCATACTTTCTAAACCATGGTCTAACTCAGGTCTTGAAGATTTCCTCCTAATTTTTCTTAGGAGAGCTTTACAGTTTAACTCTTATATTTAGGTCTATGATACATTTTGAGTTAATTTTATGTATTGTGTGAGATAGAAGCTCCAATTTCATGCTTTGTAAGTGGATTCCAGTTGTCCCAGCACCATTTGTTGAAAAGACTATTCTTTCCCCGTTGAATTGTCTTGGCACTCATATTTGAAATCAATTGACTATAAACATAAGGTTTATTTATAGACCCTCAATTCTATTCCGTTGATTTATATGTCTATTCTTATACCAGTACCAATATGTCTTAATTACTATAGCTTTGTGGTAAGTTCTGAAATCTAAGTGTGTGAGGTCTGCAACTTGGTTCTTTCTGCTCAAGATTGTTTCAGTTGTTATGAATCCATTGCATATAAATCCATTACATATAAACTTTAGGATTTTCTCGTCAATTCCTGCAAATAAGTCATCCGATATTTTGATAGGGATTACATTAAATCTGCAGATCGATTTGGGGAGTATTGCCATGGTAGCAATATTAAGTCTTTTGACCCATGAATATGGGTGCATTTACATCTTTAATGTCTTTCGACAATGTTTTACAGCTTTCAGTGGAAAAACTTTGCACTTGTTTTATTAAATTTAAACCAAAGTATTTTACTCATTTCGATGCTAAAATTGTACTCTTTTTTATTTTTTTTAAATATATATATATTTTTAACGTTTATTTATTTTTGAGACAGAGAGAGACAGAGCATGAACAGGGGAGGGGCAGAGAGAGAGGGAGACACAGAATCCGAAACAGGCTCCAGGCTCTGAGCTGTCAGCACAGAGCCCGACGCGGGGCTCGAACTCATGGACCGTGAGATCATGACTTGAGCTGAAGTCGGGCGCTTAACCAACCGAGCCACCCAGGCGCCCCTGTACTCTTTTTTAAAAAAATTTTAGGGGCGCCTGGGTGGCTCAGTCAGTTAAGCGTCCGACTTTGCCTTGGGTCATGATCTCACGGTTGGTAGGTTCCAGCCCCATGTCAGGCTCTGTGCTGACAGCTCAGAGCCTGGAGCTTGCTTCAGATTCTGTGTCTCCTTCTCTCTCTTCCCTTCCCCCCACTTGTGCTCTCTCTCTCTCTCTCCTTCAAAAAGTAAATAAACATTAAAAAAGATTTTTTAATAAAAAAATTTTAATGTTTATTTATTTTTGAGAGAGAGAGAGAGAGAGAGCGAGCGCAAGCAGGGGAAGGGACCCACGAACCCTGAGATCATGACCTGAGCCAAAACCAAAGCTGGATGCTTAACTCACTAAGCCCCCAGGTGTCCCCAAATAAAATTGTATTCTTAATTTCTTAATTTCCTTTTTCGGATTTTTTTTATTGCAAGTGTATACCAATACAATTGATTTTTGTACATCGATCTTGTATCCTGCAATCTTGTTAAACTTATTTATTAGTACTAGTAATGTTTCTTTTTTTTAAATGGGATTCCTTCCGATTTTCTAAATACAACATGATGTCATCTACAAATGGAAATGGCTTATTCCTTTCAAATGTAGATACTATTTATTTCATTATTTTGCCTAATTGCCCAGCCGGTACTTCCAGTATGATGTTGAATTGCAGTAGGAAGAGTGGACATCCTTGCCTTGTTCCTGATCTTTTTTTTTTTTTAAAGTTTTTATTTATTTTTGGGACAGAGAGAGACAGAGCATGAACGGGGGAGGGGCAGAGAGAGAGGGAGACACAGAATCGGAAACAGGCTCCAGGCTCTGAGCCGTCAGCCCAGAGCCTGACGCGGGGCTCGAACTCATGGACCGCGAGATCGTGACCTGGCTGAAGTCGGACGCTTAACCGACTGCGCCACCCAGGCGCCCCAACCTTGTTCCTGATCTTAAGGGGAGATCATTCAGTCTTTTACCATTACATATAGTGTTAGTTGTGAGGTTTTATTTTATTAATTAAAAAAATTTTTGTAATGTTTGTTTATTTTTGAGAGAGCGCACATTGGGGGGGAGTGTTGCAGAGAGGAAAAGGGAGACACAGAACCTGAAGCAGGCTCCACAGAGCCTGTGTCAGCACAGAGCCCAATGCGGGGCTCGAACTCACAAACTGCAAGATCATGACCTGATCTGAAGTCGGACGCTTCACCGACTGAGCCAGTTTGGCTGAGTGCTTTAAAAAAAATGCTTGTCAAATGCTTTTTTCTGTATTTATTGAAATTATCCTACGGTTTTTGCTTTAAAAAAAATGCTTGTCAAATGCTTTTTTTTGTATTTATTGAAATTATCCTACGGTTTTTGTTCTTCATTCTGTTAGTGTATGCTTAATTGATTACATAGTTTGATTTTTGGATGTTAAAAAACTTTGTATTCCTGAGGCAAATTCCACTTGGTCACATTTACATGCTGCTGGATTCTGTTCTGCTAATTTTTTTGAGAAGGTTTCGTGTATTTTTATGAAGGATATTGGTCTGTAGGTCTATTTTCTTATGGAGTCTTTGCTTGGTTTTGGGGTTGATGGAATACTGTCCCATAGCATGACTTGGGAAGTATTCTCTCCTCTTATTTATTTATTTATTTTTTTGGAAGAGTTTGTGAAACATTGATATTAATTCTTTTTCAAATATTTGGTAGAATTCACCAATAAAACAACCTGGATCTGGGCCTTTTTTGTGGAAAAATTTTAAATTAGTAATACGGTCTCTTTACTTAACATACATCTACTCCGATTTCATGTTTCTTTTTAGTCAGTTTTGGTAGTTTGTGTCTTTCTAGGAATTTGTCCAATGTTGCAAGCTTTGGTTAATCTACAGAGTTACGAAAATTTTGATTTTAACTTTTTTTTTTTTTTTTTGCCATTGGTGTAATCATTTTCTGAGGATCGGATTTACTATGGAAGTCCTTACTCAGGCAGCCTGGGAGTCTTACTTTAATTTTTAACATTCTGAGTAGTATGGCTATGTTTTCTAAGAGTTCAGATAATAAAATGGGGACAATTACAGTATAAATGCCAGTATAACTCAGGCATCATCTGAAAAGAAGGATAGTTGACCGTGTAGTTTTAATGATAGATGTATAGACACATCTATCTGGATTAGGGAGGTAAAAAAAAAAAAATCTAAACATAGCATACTACCCAATATGTAGAAAGAATTTTGGACTGGGCTTGGTGGAGAAGGAGATGTGAAAACACAAATGGAGACTGAATCTCCCAAGTACGGGATAAGACGGACAAGTGCTTCGAAACCCATCCAGTGTTTCTTCATCTCCAAACAATGCAATAAAGCCTCCTTGAAAAAGGCACCTGCTGAATTGACTTGGGCGTCCCACACAAAGCAACATGCATTATCATGCTGCTCCCTTGAGTGCTTGATGAAATTGAATGAAGTTTCATTTCTTGATTTGGAGATTTCAGTGAACATGCCCTCTAGGTGAACCAAAGGGGCATTTTTAAAACTGAAGCATAGCTGACCCACAATACGACGTTCGTTTGGGTGTATGACAGTGATTTGAGAGCTCTATACATTATGTTATGCTCACAAGTATAATTACCGTCTGTCACCATACAATGCTCTTACAATACCCTTGACTGTATTCCTTATGCTGTACCTTGACTTATTCATTCTATACCTGGAAGTCTGTTCCTCCCACAATCCCTCACCCATTTTGCCCATCCCACAGGCAGACCGAGCCCACAGAGCAGAGAACTGAAATGAGATCCAATAAGAAAGGAGGCACTTCAAGAAATGTCAGTAGTTACACTCTTGCTTAATTATACAAAACTCTCAGATGGATCCCACAAAGAAAACCAAGCTATATGCTATCTTTGAGAAATGTATGTAAAAAACCATGTACAAGAAAGAGGTTGAAATTAAAAGAATGCGCACATCTATGCCATCCAAGTGCAAATGAAAAAAATCAGGGTTCACATCGCTGAGCTCAGAAAACATATGATTGTAGATTAAAATACACTAAAAAGGACCCATAAGATAATTTAATCATGCAAGACACAGTCAAGATAAGATACATATAGTATCTAGGTATGTGTTTGTCTATCTGTCCTCTCCACAGTGGAAAAAATTTAGTGTCTCCTAGTCTTTGAAGGATTAGACAAATCATTCATTGTGATAGAGAGGACTTGAATAATAAATCAATAAAGTTTATTTAAAAAGTATCCAAGAAGGCCTCCTGGGTGACTCGGTTAAGCGTCTGACTTCGGCTCAAGTCATGATCTCCCAGTTCATGGGTTTGAGCCCCACATCGGGCTCTGTGCTGACAGCTGAGAGCCTGGAGCCCACTTTGAGTTCTGTGTCTCTCCCTTTCTCTGCCCCTCCCCTGCCTCTTCTCACATTCTCTCTCTCTCTCTCAGAAATACATAAACATTATAAAAATTAAAAAGTATCCAGGGAACTTTGTGTTCTTTCAATAGAAAAGATATATTGTTTTTTATTACCTGTAAAGAACACATACACACACACACACACACACACACACACACACACACACACACGCAATATTCCATACTCTTTGTTCACAATATCACGAAAGTTGAAACAAAAACAAAAAAACCTCTAACACTTGGGAATTAAAAAAAATGCTTTCCTAAATAACTCTCAAGTTGGAGAGAAAATCAAGTGTAATTATACAATGTTACAACACTTGTGGACTGGGTCCTGAAGCTTTGCCGAATGGGAAATCAATAGCCTTAAATTCTGTCATTAATAAACAGAATGAAAATAAACAAGTTCCTGATTCCATTCAATAAGTTATATAAAGAACATCAAATGGAGAAAAGAAATTAATGATGATAAAATGCAGAAATTAATTAATTAGTAAGCAGAAAAGCAGAACTGATAAATACCTCTGAAAGCTGCTTCTTAAAAAAAAGAAAAACAATAACATAGAAAATATTCCAACCACAAAGGCTGAATACAGAAAACACAAATTCATGAAGTTAAAAATTAATAAAGACGTGCCCCAAATGGTGTTTGACACAATGATTCTAAAGCTGGCTAGGACGACCTGTGGTTCTAGATTTGCTTGGCGATCTAGTTCATTCATTTTACTGCAGGATTCTTTTTTCCAGCATGTAAATATATCATAGTGTGTTTGTATGTTCTCCTATTGGTAGACATGTAGATTGCTTTCTGGTTTTTGGCTACGACAAGTAACACTGCAATGAACAGTGTCGTATGCAGACCTTACGTATGTATGTGAGAGTTCTGCTAAAGCAGTAATTCTAAGAGTGTGGTCTCTGGAACAGCAGCAACAGCATCATGTAAGAAATAGTCAGCAGTGCAAATTCTCAGGTCCTGCTCCAGACCTACTTACTACATCAGGAACTCTAAGGTTGGGTCCCAGCAAGTGGTGCTCTAATAAGCCTTTCAGCTGATTCTGATGGATGATCTAGTTTGGGAAGCACAGCTTTAGAAGCAGAATCCCTGGGTTGTAGTGTAAGTGCATTTTTTTCTTTTATTTTGGAAAGAGAGCGTGAGTAGGGGAGGGGCAGAGGGAGAGAGAGGGAGAGGGAGAGAGAGAGAATCCCAAGCAGGCTCCACACCCGGCACAGAGTCCGATGTGGGGCTTGATCCCACGACCCCGGGATCGTGACCTGAGCTAAAAATCAAGAGTGGGACGCTTAACTGACTGAGCCAGACACCCTGGTAAGCACACCTTTCTAAAAAATAAATAGGATATGACCAATATGCTCTCCTAAGGGTTCTGCCAATTTATACTTTCTTTATTGGTATAAAAAATTTTCGCTCTGTATAGTCTTGCAATCACTTGGTATGATAAACCTTTTTAAATGTCAAACGGATAAACATTTGTCAATGTCAAATGTCAAACGTGAAATAGTCCTTGTTTTAGTGTGCATTTCATTAGTAACTAGTGAAGTTAAGCACTTTATCCTCGGCTTCTTGACCATTCAGTTTTCTTCTTCTGTGAATTGCTTGCTCATATCGTTTGTTTTCCTGTTGTGTGGACGATCTGTTTCTAAATGACAGGCGGAAGTTCTTTCCACATGTCAGGCATGTGTACTGTAAGTATCTTTTCCCTGTCTGTAGCTTATCTCTTCACTTAAATTATAGAGATTGTAATTGTGTTATACAAAAGTTTTACCTTTTATGCGGTAATAAAATTTATTGCCCTTTATTCCCATTTTCCCCCTAGTTTGTGTTCATGTGGTATGTTTGGGGGGTGGCGGTTGAATCTTGTAGAATAAAGCCTCCTTGACTATAAAGGTATTTTTTCCTACTTTTCTCATAAGATGGAGACAACCCGAGCAAAGGTTAATAAACACTTACTATGAATATACTATCTACTTCTGACTGAGATCTTGGCCATAATCCACTGGCCTCCTTGTGTGCTTCTCCATGAAGCAAGAAAAGTTCTCTTCTTTTTGTATGTTTATCTTCCGTTCGGTCTCTGCTGTCCCCACCTTGCTTCTAGTCCCACCTTTCCGCGTCCAGGTGGAGACTGCAAATCCCAGATGCTAACTGCGTATGTGATGGCTGAAGTGATGATGGTGGTGAGAAGTCCATTGTGGAAATGATGTGATCAGCCCTGAGAGGTGTAATCCCCACCAGAGAACCACCATTGGCCATATGGAGAACAGAAAGTGATAGAATTCCACACAGAGCATTGTAGTTTTTCATGTGGTACGTTATTTAGAACACAGGTAACAAGTCGGATAGGGCAGTGCATGACAGATTGCCTAAAATTGGAAAATGCAATGGCTGGTGTTGATATGAACTTGCCCTTCAGACAGAGATTTGGAAAGACCTTTGAGAGAAATCAAAGAGGTCTATTCAGCCCCATCTAGTTTGGATCTACTCTGAGGATAAGAGAGCAGAATCCCAATTTGTGGGCTTTTGGAAAAAATACTGAAGAATGAGAGAATGGAATTGCATCTAGAATGTTCAGAGGAAGAGCTCCCCTCTGAAAATGATCTATTATAGGATCCAGAAGAAAAAAGAAGAAGAAATTACTTAGCATACTTAATGGAGTGCTAAGTACAGAGTCTAGAACTCAGTAGCATAAAGTTATAAAGAGAACAGTCTAAGGAGGTAAACTGGAAGGGAAAAAAAGAAACAAAATAAAAGAGAAATGGATGTTAAGGTTCGCATGAAAGCCAAAATCTAAGTACCACTATATCTACAAGATAAATACAGAAATAAATGCAAAGATTATTCAGTTTCCTTAAGAATGTATAGAAATCCGGGGCGCTTGGGTGGCTCAGTCAGTTGGGCGTCTGACTTCGGCTCAGGTCATGATCTCACAGTCGGTGAGTTCGAGCCCTACGTCGGGCTCTGTGCTGACAGCTCAGAGCCTGGAGCCTGCGTCCGATTCTGTGTCTCCCTCTCTCTCCGCCCCTCCCCCACTCGCACTCTGTTTCTCTCTCTTTCTCTCTCTCAAAAATAAATAAACATTAAAAAAAAAGAATGTAGGGGCGCCTGGGTGGCGCAGTCGGTTAAGCATCCGACTTCAGCAAGGTCACGATCTCGCGGTCCGTGAGTTCGAGCCCCGCGTCGGGCTCTGGGCTGATGGCTCGGAGCCTGGAGCCTGTTTCCGATTCTGTGTCTCCCTCTCTCTCTGCCCCTCCCCCACTCACACTCTGTTTCTCTTTCTCTCTCTCAAAAATAAATAAACATTAAAAAAAAAGAATGTATAAAAATCCTATAACAGGTCATGCAGAACAACAGCAACGAAAAACCCAGCAGAGCTCATTCTCTTAGTGCTCAGGGTCAGAAAATTCTGGAGCACCAGGTGTAAGGCGTTGAAAAAGAGTGATCCGTGAATTTCATACCCCGCGCAAAGTGCGTCTGGTGTGCAAAAGCACGTGACTTGACGAGATAAAGGGATCCTTCCAAATAGATCCAATCCAAGTATTCTTCTTGTAGAAACTATTATTTCAACTCAACAAGATGAAAAAGTGAGAGCTCCGTGTAAAACTCGAGGACGCTGAATAATTGATGGGCACAAATTATAAAACTGAATGTCAATGGAGCTTTTGCAGAATGAAAAGGCAGTGCCGTGCAGAGTAAGCACTCCTGGCAAGAGGGTGTGAGGCTTAGAGACCACGGACATTTTCTTTTTACTTCTTTGAGAGAAGTACATCTAACATTTTCAAAAGCATATGGTACAAATAACTAAAAAGATTACCGTCCCGATTTATGCAAAACCTTCCCAATTCTGTAAGATGAAGGTGACTAGACCTAATAGAAAATTTCTCAAAAATGAAAAGATGAGTCAGAAAAGGAAGATTAGGAATATAATTAAAAATGCAAAATAAGAGGCACCTGGGTGGCTCAGTTGGTTGAGCGTCTGACTCTTGGCTTTGGCTCAGGTCATGATCTCACAGTTAGTGAGTTTGAGCCCCACATGGGGCTCTGTGCTGACAGGGCAGAGCCTGCTTGGGATTCTCTCTCTTCCTCTCTCTCTGCCCCTCCCTTGCTCTCTCTCTCTCTCCTCTCTTGAAATAAATAAATCAACTTTAAAAAATGCAAAACAAAAAACCAAATTGATATTTTTATTTTAACCTACCCAAATGAAAAGGGCTAAAAAAAGAAAAAGATACTATCTAGCCTTAGCAAGGGTAAGAGGAAATGTACAAGGCTAACTCAATGTTTATAGAAATGTAAATTGGAATGATTTTCCTGGAGGGCAATTTGGGGACAGACGTCAAATGCCTTACAAGTATGCATACTCTTTGACTCAATAATTCCACTTCTAGGAATTATTCCTTGTGCTCTGCCTTCATGGCACTTGCCTCTTTTTAAAATCAATTGTTAATTATATATGTATTTGTGTGATTATATGATTAGCGGTTAGTTGCATAAAAGCAGAGATTAGTCTGTTTGTGCTTATTATTACACCCTAGCACTCAGCATATCCTTGAAAGAATGAGCAAGAAAACATTTTTTTTTTTTTTGAGAAAATACACACATACATGCACATGTTGTGAAACAACTTTCAGCGGATTAGGGCCCAGGCAGCATCATGCGGGAGCTGGCTCACCCCAGTTACTCTGAATCTTGATTGTAGTGATAGTTGCACAACGGTAGACGTGTGTTAAAATTCACGAAACTGTTAATTTCATGGCGTGTCAAGGTTTGTAAGTTTACTTATTTATTTTGAGGGAGAGAGAAAGTGCGAGTCGGCGAGGGGCAGAGAGTAAGAATCCCAAGCAGGCTCCGGAGTGTCAAAGCTTTTTAAAAAAATAATAAAGAAGAGAAAAGGTATTATATACTTAAAATTCATCAGTTATTTTACTACATTTTATTATTTTTGCTGTTCTTGCAGTTATGTCTATTGTAGCTTATGGCAAAAATACTCTAGAAGCGTGTGTTCATGCGTATCTCTCCCCAACTCCGAGTGGAGCGGTATCACCGTGGTATCCTGAAACGGGCCATGGGGCGAGCAAGTACATCACAGAAATTGACAAATGCAACAAACCAGGGCTTTTCTCCTTGGAGAGCCGGTCGTTAAAAGCTTACCAGCTCACCCCTCGTTAGGAGCCCAGGCTTTCTAAGCAGATGTTCCTTGAGTATTTGGAGCTTGGACCCTGCTTGACAGGAAGGGGACGGGAGGGCAGGTGGGCAGAGCACCTCCACCTGCTTCTCTGTGTGTACCCGTGAATATAGGAGGGGAGGAGAGTTGCTGTCGGGGGAGATGTGACAGAGGCCTGGCGTCTTCCCTTTTCAGGCAAAGGTATTAAAATCTGTTGAGGACGGGGATCACTCTGTGGAGGCCACCTGCTATGAGAGAGTGCACTACCCCCGCGTGAGCACGGCTCACTCACCCTTTCCCAGCTGTTGAGTGTTGGCTGCTAAGGTCTCACAGCTGTCCCCTTCTTTAGAGGATTGTCCTGGGCTGACCAGAAGTTGCCTTGCCTAGAAGGTTATGCTCCCCACTCCTTCCCTGGGGTCAGCCCATAGCCGGTAGGCATCTGGCATGAGGTATAAAAGGCTGGACCCCTTTACCCCCAAGTGGGATAACTCAGTGGTACTATCCCTGCTCCAGAACTCCCTGTGGGATCAGGCGGAGACAGACTTGGCCGAGGCTACACCCTTGCTTAGCCCCTCCCCTGCCAGCTGCTGCCTCCTTCCCTTCTCTCCTAAGAGTGCTCCTCCATGAATCAATTGGCCAAGAACCCCGGATTTCAGGCTCCGTTTCTGGTTATCCTGACCTCAGATA
The DNA here is from genome assembly GCF_014898765.1 of Herpailurus yagouaroundi. Lineage (NCBI taxonomy): Eukaryota > Metazoa > Chordata > Mammalia > Carnivora > Felidae > Herpailurus > Herpailurus yagouaroundi. Next base: position 8,494,025 of record NW_024412400.1, read on the forward strand.
GAGACAGAGAGAGATTTTATCGGGAGGGCAGGTGACGACTTGCTCACAGTCAGGGCATGTGTTGGCTTCTAGGTCTGCTCCGGTAATCCCAACATGGTCATTCTGGTGGGGCCTTGCTCTCAGGAAGCAGCCGTGTGAAGGAACCTAAGATCTGAAATTTGAAAGACCAGGCCACTTCCATCGCGGAGTACCCTTAATCTGAACAAAACCCTGAGGCGGGAGCATGCTTCCCACCCTGGAAAACTGGGCAGAGACCCAGAAGTTAGGCTCAGCAGGACTAGGATATCTGTGGGTTCCCTGGCATCAGTCAGCAGTGACAATATGCCTCAGGATTTATGGGGACTAGTGGAGGTCGGGTACAGAGACACCCAGAACTGGTGGCCAAGTTGGGATCTTGTCTCTGGACAGTGTCGGACTGTTAACGAGCTGTGGATGGGGCCCCCGGCATCACCAGGAGGCGAGGAGACAATACTGGGAGGAAGCTACAATAGTGTTGATGTGTGCACGTTAAAAAAAAAAAAAAGAAAAAGAAAAAAGACTTCCGTGCTTCCATGGGGGCCCAGTGGAGTTTCTGCTTCATGGAGTGAGAGGCACCAGGAATGAAGGAGGAGCCCTAGGGAGTTTTGCACCTGCTCATCAACAAATATTATCAAGCCAAGCGCGTGTCAGGCGCTATTCCACATTATCGTCCGTTATGTTCCTTGGCCAGAGGCTCTGTGACAGCAGGTAGCCTGCAGCAGGTTTCCTGGGGAGCCTTCTTAGAAATAGCATCAGTAGAGGAGTTAAGGAGGCAGGAGTGGACAGAGGGAGGTGAACCGTGATGCAGCCAGTTCCACGGGGGCTCTGTAATTAGAATGGACCTTTGGAGTCATTCCAAGCTGGGGCAAGGGGGTTGGGCCTCGGTACCCCCCAAGCCTACAAGTCACTGATGTGGGCTACTCTGTGGAGGAGACATAACCTTGGAAGAGGCACTCCTTTGGCTGAAGGTTATTCCTGAAGAAGGGCTGATCTGTGAGCCAGCACTCCAACTCCCAGCAGATTGGCTAATGAGAACCTTGGCCTTGAACTTGTGGTTTGGGCAGCAGACCATGTCATTCACTGCATAGATCCCAGGGATGCAACAATGATCAAAAGAGACAAAATCCCCACTTCACGGAGATTATATTCCAATGAAGGGAGACAGATCATAAATAAACAAGATGAACATGAATTTTTTTTTTTTTTAATCACAGTGATCATCTCTGGGTCGTTGAGTTCATGAGAGATTTTAGTTTTTCTTTTACTCTTGCTTGTGTGCATTTCCCAAGCATTCAGTAATAAGCATGTATTACTTGGACAATTAAAAGACAAAAATTATTTAAAACATCTTTTGGAAGGATGTGTGGGTGAGAATAGTCAAGATTAATTTTGATTATGTAGACTCATTAGGGGATCTTGTCCTATCAAGATACTTAGTAGATGGTTAGATGCAGGACAGGACAGGCAGAACTATGAAGTTAAACAGATTGTATGAAAGGACCATGCCCCATGTGACGATTTGGTCTGTGATGTAGGTGGCATCATAGCAGAGTGTTTAAGATTCGGGAGTCAGAAAGTCAAGATCACTGGCTGTCTCCCTGCTCAACCTCTATGAGTTTCGGTTCCCAGATCTGCAGAGTGTGGTGAGGTGCACAGCAACTGACGTAGTAGGCTAGCTTGTGAGGAAGGATCTAGCACAAATCTGAGTGGATAACAAGTACTGATAAATGGTAGCGGGGATGATTATTAATAAAATCACTAATATTCACTCTCAGTGGATCAGAGATCCATCAAAAAGGGAAAGTACATTCCAGGTGAATTACAGAATTACAGGTAAAAAATGTATCCGCGCATTTCCAATGAGTTTCACAATTTTGAAAAACCCCCGCATTTATATTTAAATGCCCCCACATAAAAAATGCTAAGATTATAGCGTCACATGCCATGGAACACCAACCAAAAAAAGGTAAGAAATGGAATTTGGGTATCATTAGAAGTCTCCTCACGAAGGCCAGACTTTTCCCTTGCAGAATCAATTTGCTTCCCTTCATTCTGATAGAAGCAGGGGCTTTGCCTCTTGTTTGGAAATTCCTTCGAAATATCTGTTTAGAATTCTGCAGCTGCAGCCTGCTATTTCCCTCCGCCCCTGCCTCCTATTTTCTAGCACCCAGAGCTTTCCTAATAGGCACCATATCCAGAGACATCATCTGACCTCCTCCGTCTGAGATCTAATAACTCAGAGAGTTTTACACCGCGATCCGAGGAAATATTTTACCTAGCAATTTACCAAGTTTCACAGAACCATTTTCCCAAACACTGACAGTGCTTTGTGAAGGAGAAGTAAGAGAACTCTAGAAAATTGCAGGGATGAACCAAACGTCCAGTGACTTCGCAGGTGGATCATTACCAGACCCTCGTGAAATCTTGTTTATCTTGTTAAAGATAAATTAGTTAGACCCGGGCAAAATGGTTTTGATAAAATAACCGTATTTGGCGTATGTCTGCTCTGACCTTGAAAAGCACTTCAAGGTACTCCTCTGTTTTCGTTTTCCAGTTTTCACTAGTTCCTCATGAACAAAAGAACATTAAAAAATACTTTCATGTATCACCATTGTTTTATTGATTATTATTCATCACTCTTTGGTTGTGTGAGTCGTATGTTAATGGAGAACTATGGAAATACGGAAAAGCAAAAAGGGGAGAAATCAATATGGATCTCATGGAACAGATATAACCATGACTAATATTTTAGGATATTTCTTCTATCTTGTTTGCCATATACACAGATGCAACACAATTGGGATAACACAGGGGCACTCAGGTGGCTCAGTCAAAACATGCGACTTTGGCTCAGGTCATGATCTCACAGTTAGTGAGTTCGAGCCCTGCATCGGGCTGTCTGCTGTCAGCACAGAGCCCACTTTGGATCCTATCTCCCTCTCCCTCTGCTCCTCCTCCCACCTCAAAAATAAATAAACATTAAAACGAAACAAAACAATTGGGATAACACTGCCCTTAAAAAGGCAATGTGCCTTTTTAAAATTTAAGATTCTACAGTAAATTTATTTCCTTAAATGATATTCAAGAACCTGGTTTCTAGAAATGAAGTGGACCCTTACATTGAATTATTGTGATGTATCCAAGCCATTCCTCACATTTGGACATGTAGGTGGCTTTCAATTTATTACTATTATAAGTAACTTCCTTGTATGTCTCCATCAATACATCTCTTAATTGTTGAATTTCTTATCATTTTCCCAAGGTAATTCCTAGCAATGGAATGACTGGTCGGAAGGCATGCATATTTTTAAGGTTTTTCATGTTAATTTCGTCTCTCTGCACTTCAGTTTCCATATTGTAAGATGGGATAATAATAATAATACCAACCTCACGTGATTGTCGAGAGCATCAAGTGAGGTAATTTATTGCAAGTTTAGAGTAAACTAGGAAGTAGTGTGCTGAGTTTATTATCATTAATCATTCCATTCCATCCCATTCCAATCCACACCAGTTGGTTCCCAGGCAGGCTAATTAGCCGCATCCTATCTCAAGCTTGCCGAACACAAAGGCAGAACATTAATAAGTTTCTGGGTAGCCAGCGGCTGCTGGGAGCAAAGCAGGCGTTTTATTCCCTTGGGAAGTTGCCAATGCTTTTGCTCAATTCGCCTCCGTGTATTCTATGCGACGGCGATGTTACGGGCTGGAACAGAGCAGCTCGCCTGTTTTCTGCCCTCCCAAACCCAAAAATTCAATCCGGCTCTGAGAAGTCTGCCAAGGCTTCCCTGCCCCATGGAATCGGGAAGAGTTGTGAATAAATATGGTGTTTTATTGTTTTTAATGGAGACTTCAACTTCCCGGATACTCTCAGAACACCTGTTTACGGGCACAGGCACACATGTACACGCACCGTATGCGTCCTTACCAAGATTGACATCCGTGTTGGGGAGAGGGTCTCAGGGCCAAGGCCAGCTCACTGGGGCTCAGTCCCAGGGGCAGCGGAGTCTACACGGGGGAGGTAAGGAAACAAAGCCAACAGCCGCTAGCAGAGTCCTTCTGAAGGCTGTCTTGGGGATCGGAGCTCTCTGACCATAAACGGTCTAAGGGATAATTGGCTTCAAGTCACACAGAAGCAAAATGAAAAAGAAATTCAGGCCAGTTAAATAAAGTCGAAGCGACTGGTGTGCCGGGGGACAGCAATGGCTCACAAGGAGAATCTCGTTTCATCTCTGATTTGCATACGGAGAAGATTGATTTTCTACGGCTAATCCAAATTTATGACACATCAGGTGATATTTAAAGGACTCAATGGAGCATTTAATAGCCAAACATTTTTCCTGATTAGTACCCACTTGACCTGGTGACCCGGAGATGAACGCTGATCACCCTGCCCCCCCTCCCCTCTTTCCAATGGCGGTGAGTAGAAGAGCAGCAGGAGAGCAGCAGATAAACAGACCAGCCGGTAGTGGGAATAGCCAGCTCTTTAGACGCCCGCCACTCTCGGGGGGCGGGGGAGGGGGGCGGGCAGGGGCTGGGGGGCCAGCTGGTGGGTTTGTCTCTTTTTCAAAATTGCACACGTCAGGGACTTGATGGCTTTCATGCCCCTGGTCGTATTTATGCAGAATACATCTGCAGAGCATTCACTCATTATATGCCATCATCTTATACCTAATCTTAATAATCTCAATAGATAAGAGATTCTTCATCTCAATCGGCGGATGAGGAAACTAAATCCCAGGGAAGTTAGGTAATTTGCCCAATCCCCTAGCTAGTGAGTGGTGGGGCCAGGATTAAAACTTGATTCGGGTGACCCCAAAGCTTCAACTCCTTCCAGCTTAAACCCTGCTCGCCAAAGACTCATGGATGGTTGCCTTGGGTGGTAGCTGGATCCGAGCAGAAACTCTCAGGGGTCTGGGTCAAGGCACGGGGGAGAGAATAGCCAGAGCCAGGCCAGAGTCTCTGCATGAACCGGGCAAGGGATGTTGGGAATTTTTGATCGTGACTTTTGTTCCTTCACAACATCCATCTGGGGAGCTGGGAAGGGGGTCACGGAGCCCGTGTCAATCACCCGGCATGAATAGCTGCATTGCTCTATCATTTGTGAGCCCATCAGCAGGGGGCCTCCCCAGGAATAAACCTGCCCACCCCTCAGGTTTCCTATCAGCAAAGGTGATTTCTCCCAACAAGATGGTGACAGACTAGTTTGTTCTCGGGGAAACCTACGTGGCCCTTGTTAAAGATTTCGGGAGTGCATTCTTTATCTATTGACGCATAGGAAACCACCCACACAATTTGGTGGTTTAATACAATAACCATTTTTCACTCATAATTCTGTAGGTCAACACGTTGGGCCAGGCTCAGTGAGGCAGTTCTATGGAGGTCTCTCAGAGGACACCCACATGATTGCTGTATCTGGCAGCTCGACGAGGACTAGGTGATCTCGTGTGACTCATTCACACGTCTGGCTACTGGTTATAGCTCTTGGCTGAGCCTCCCTCTCTACAGTTTTTTTCATCCTCCATCCAGCTGGCCAGGGCCCCTTCACACAGGGTTCTTGGGGTTCCAAGAAGGGGAGGGCAGAAGCTGCAAGGCCAACTCAAGGCCCAGACTTGGACCTCCAATGTCATCACTGCTATTGCAATCACTGTTAGTGTTCAAAGCAGGATACGAAGTGTCCAGATTCAAAGGGGTAGAAAAAGACTCTGCTTCTCTCTCTTTTTTTTTTTTTTTTTAATAATTATTTCTTTTTCTTTTCTTTTCTTTTTACTTATGTTGAGAGAGAGAGCATGCACGCACATGAACATTGGGGAGGGGCGGAGAGAGAGAGAGGGGGAGAGAGAATCCCAAGCAGGCTCCGCGCCGTCAGCGCAGAGCCCAATGTGGGACTTGAATTCACAAACCGCGAGATCATGAGCTGAGCCGAAATCAAGAGTCCCACACTTAACCGCCTGAGCCACCCAGGCGCCCCCAAAGGCTTTGCCTCTTGATGGAGGAGCAAAGGGAGCTTGTGAACAGACGAGGGAGGAATCTGTGACCAGCTTTTACAGGCTGTCACAGTGAGAAATAGTCCCGCCCAAACAAGGGAGGAGCTCTGTCCAAGCGTTCTTCACACCATGGTATACGCATAAATCATCTGCAGCGCTTGTGACGACGCAGGTTCTGATTCAGTAGGTCTAGGCGTGGGGCCCGAGTGTCGGTATTTCTAACAAATTCTCAGGTGATGCTGGTGCCACTGGCTTGCACACTATGCTTGGAGCAGCGAGGTTCTAATCAACGATACGGCCCAGCTCTTTTTCCTGCCAAGCTGGGTTAGTGCTGGCCTGGCTGATAATGCACAGGCTCTTCCAAGAGTGGAGAGCCTCCCAGCGCCCCCCTCTGCCCCGCCTGTGCCTGGAGTCTGGAATACACAGTCAGGGCATGTGTCCATGTCCGTGGCTATATTTTCCATGCATGAATTTTATGATCCCGTTAGGAAAGATCACCCAATCTTAACATGAAAATGTTCACTCTAATTTCAAAAAATGCCATCAGTCTCTTTGATAGGGTTTTTCAGAAGATTCTGAATAGTTTCATAGTTCAAGTATTATTAGAGTCGATTGGGGAGGCCAGCTGGATAATTCTCAGAGTCCAGAACAGGTAAAGCTTGTCTGACTGCATTCAGTGCCAATTTTCTTGCACGATAACCCCTCCTGGACAGGGCTGTTCATACCACTGTCTCAGGCAGGGTCCCCAAGCTCAGGGACAGAAGCTTGAGTAACAAAAACCTGAGCTAAAGCCTAGGACTCTGGTCACTAGGAGCCCACACAGAGTATATATTCTCTTTTTGACATGAACAGACGATGTGATTTGTAATAAAAGCAAACGTTTTGAGCTCGTGTCTATGTTCTGGCTGATGTGGATGCAATGAGCCATTTGTAAAAGAGTGATCAGTCATTGCATTTGTTATTTTGCTTGTTTTCTTGTGTTTCTTCTTTTTAATTTATTTTTTAAAAGATTTTTAACACGTTCTTTATTTATTTTGAGAGAGAGAGAGAGTACGCATGTACATGCATGAGTGGGGGAGGGGGAGAAAGAGAGAGAGAGAGAGAGAGAGAGAGAGAGAACCCCAAGCAAGGTCCGCACTGTCAGCACAGAGCCCATCGCCAGGCTCAAACTCACAAACCGTGAGATCATGACCTGAGCTGATATCAAGAGTCAGACACTTAACCAACTGAGCTACCCAGGTGCCCCAATTTTGTATTGTTCCTTGATGTCACCAAAGCCATTTTATTTTTGTCCTCCCATATGCTGGTCACCTGGGAGAAACTGAGGCAACACATACAATCCTTCTCTGGATAGTGAGGGGCTACAAAATGAAAAAAGTGGTCAGAAACATGGACACAGATGATGGGCCGCTAATGTGCTTTTTTTCCTTTCTGGATAGTGAATAAAAGTCTAATCAAAGTTAGGCATCATGTCAACGCCTAGAGGCAGTTGTTTATTTTCTGATGGTCGCCTAGGTTCCTTTCAAAGCGGAGGGCTGAAAGTATAATACAAAGGGGAGAAACAGATCTGGTTATAAATTAATGGAATGCGAGTGTTGAAAGGGATATAAGGAGGACAATTACTGTGACCATTTTTGAAACAGATCCATTATATAGGTAGATATAGATATTTACTGAACACACATGGAGATAAAAGTTCCAACAGTACTAAAAGGTGTGACAATATTTCTATGATTTACCCGGCCCCCAACATCATAATCCTATGCTCCAGAGGCAACCACTTTGAACTAATTCTTTGGGTAGTTTCTTCCATATTACTGAGTTAGCTATTATACACCATTGGGCATCGCAAGTTGAGTGGCCAAACCTAAATCCTAAGTATCCACAACTTTCCCTCCTGCTTAGGTGGCCTAGGTCAGCTAAAAGAGTTAGTCCCCATTCAAATTCTATAGTTTCCAAAATTTTTCTTTTTTTGTTTTATTAAAAAAATTCTGTTTAATGTTTATTTATTTTTAAGAGAGACAGAGCACAAGGAGGGAAGGGGCAGAGAAAGAGGGAGGCAGAGAATCCAAAGCAGCCTCCAGGCTCCAAGCTGTCAGCACAAAGCCCCACGTGGGGCTCGAACTCACAAACTGCAAGATGACCGGAACCGAAGTCAGATGTTTAACTGACTGAGCCACCCAGGGGCCCCTCAAAAATTTTCTTTAAAAAAAAAATTTTTTTTTTAATGTTTATTTCTTTTGGAGAGAGAAAGAGAAAAAGCATGAGTGGGGCAGGGGCAGAGAGAGACAGAGACACAGAATCCGAAGCAGGCTCCAGGCTCTGAGCTGTCAGCACAGAGCCCGACTTGGGGCTCGAACTCACAGACTGCACGATCATGACCTGAGCTGAAGTCATACGTCCAACTGACTGAGCCACCCAGGTGTTCCCCAAAATTTTTCTGTCATGTTTTACTTTTTGTTTTCATAGACTGTGTCTTTCAAAAAGCCCCTCTACTGCTTTTCATTAGGGTTTTGAGACCAAGAAGAAAATGTATTCATGTGGTTAATCTACTATCTCAACTTGGAAGCCCCATAATATTTTTATTGATTTATCAATTTTATTTTAAAGTTGTTTTTTTTTTCAACGTTTATTTATTTTTGGGACAGAGAGAGACAGAGCATGAACGGGGGAGGGTCAGAGAGAGAGGGAGACTCAGAATCAGAAACAGGCTCCAGGCTCTGAGCCATCAGCCCAGAGCCTGACGCGGGGCTCGAACCCACGGACCGCGAGATCGTGACCTGGCTGAAGTCGGACGCTTAACCGACTGCGCCACCCAGGCGCCCCTGATTTATCAATTTTAAAAAATATTTGTTGACTCTCTACCTGAAAGGCAAGAATATTAGTTCATTTATATTATCTCTTCTACTCCCTTCTATTACTTTAGTTTCGGGTTGCTTATATTTATATTTTTATTTTATCTATTTTTGTCTGACTCTAGTAGAGGGGATACAACAATAACAAAATAGACAAAGTGTCTGTATTTCCAGGGTTTATGTTCTAGAGGGGCAAACTGAGTTTAAATGGTTTGTACATACATATGCATAGAATTATTACAAGTATAAAATAATTATGTATAAAATTTTATATGTATAGACATATAAAATTTATGAACTCATTCTTGCTCCTTTTTATAGATACACGTTCTGTTTTAATGGATGCAGTAGCCACTCAAGTTTCTCTAGGGAGAAATTACATTTTCTCTACAGTTCTCTCCTTCAAAAGTTATTTCGGCCAGCGTTCTCTGTTCGTATTGGCCCAAATCCTTTGTTCTGCTTGTTTACTTCGACAGCTAGTGAATCTTAGTTATTTCGTCTTATATATGAAAGGGTAACTATGGCCATGGCGTATGACCCTTTTGAAGGTCCATTTTCTTTTTTCCTTTTTTTTTTTTTTAATGTTTTTGTTTTATTTTTGAGAGAGCGAACATGAGCGGGAGAGGGGGACAGAGGCTCCGAAGTGCGCTCCTTGCTGACCGCAGGCAGCCAGACGTGGGGCTCAAACTCAGGAACTGTGAGATCACGACCTGAACCAAAGTTGGAAGCTCAACCGACTAAGCCACCGGGTGCCCCAGAAGGTCCATTTCCTTCATAGGCTGCCTATAGGTGCCGTGTAAGTGGACCAGACGGATGGACCCGCCAGCTTCGTTTTCGGAGGCCCGGCGGGTCCAACTGAGCACTTGGTGACCCTCAAAAGTCAGGACAGAAAGACTCCAGCCCAAAGCCGCAGCCCCTTCATTAGATGTCCAGGCGTGCTTTTCATTTCCTTGGAATTCCTCTCCTAGGGTCAAACCCTGATAACCCTAGGGCCAGGAGTCATTGCAGTTTGGAGGCCTTTGCTGTTCCCATGCTTTTCACCCACCAACTAGAAGCCAGCATTTCCCCAAGCTCCAAGGTCCTCTGATCAGGACACCCCCTGCTCTGGTTTATTCTTTCAAATCATCCCACCCTGCCCAGAGGTTCAGCAAGGTCTCTGGTCTTCTGCACCATTTTTCCTCCTTTATGAGCGTATCGTCTTCTGACCACTTTTCTGTCATTTAGTGGCAAATGTGTGAGGTCACTCCGCCATCTTGAACCAGCCAAAACAATCTGTATTTTAGGAGACTCCCCAGATAATTGAAAAAGGACAGCGAGGGTTGACAGTCACGGTTTGTGAAGCTCACAGGTCCTCTGGGCATCAGGGAAACTCTTGTTAATCTTTCTTTCAGCCCTTTAAGAAAACTTTATATTAGCGATGAAAGAACACACAGACCTAGTCACCAAGCGAGGCAAGCCTGGTGTGGATTTCAAGATGTCATTGAATAGCTAACAGGTGCTGTCATGACACAATGGGTCTCAAGCTATGGTCCCTGACTGGCGAGTTGTGTATAATCTAGTGAGGGGCGTTGGCACAGTATGACCAGGAGGAGCAAAGGGTCCCACAAATGCTTCAGAGGGAAGCGTCCCTCCTAACTGGCTTGACTGTGGAAGCCATGAAGAAGGTAGCATCTCAGCCAGGCTCCCAGGCCAGGCTGTATTAGTTAGGAATATTATGGTCATGGAACAGGAAGCAAAACTCAAACTAGCTTAAACAAAAAAGGTGATTTATTGACCCAAGTAACACAAGTCCCAAGTCAGGGCAGCCCTCAAGGTTGATGGATCAGGTGGCTCAGTCTTCCCACTAAGCAAATCCCTCTTCTCCCCACCTGCCTTCCACGGTGTTGTCATTGTTCTAAGGCTGGCTGGTTGATGGCTGACAGCGGCAGATAGTGCCTTCACTTCCCCTTTTGCATCCAGTTAGAGAGAGAGTGCTTCTGTCCCAACTTCTGCCCAGGAAAGAGACCTCAATTCCCACTGAGGGAATGGCTTAGGTCTCATGTCCAATCCCGGACCAATGACCGAAGTCAAAGGAGATAGCGTCCCGGTTGGTCCGAACCACCCAGATCCCACCCTTCGTGCCAGCTGGGGTGGGGTCAGTTCCTGGAGAGAGAGAGCGGACAACTAAATAAAACTTAGGGCACTGAGGGGTTACCTGATGGAGCAAGGATGCTGGAGAAGTAACCGGCACTGACCACTGCTGCAGAAAATGGCACGTTAGACGGGGCGTCAGTGGGAACGGAGACTGAGGAACAAGAGACTGAGACGTGTGTCTGGGTTTGGAGACTGGGAAGTATCCGAATGTGACTGCATAAAGAGGGAAGCAGCCCTTGCACCTGCCTCTGGGTCCTTGATTTTTCTCTTCCACAAGGAAATAGGGATCTTCACGTTGAGGTCTTTGTATCCCCAAAGGTCCACTGGACAGACTACAGGGCGGTCTAGAAACCTCCTGCAATGATGTACAAAGTATTGGATGTGTTTGATGTACTGGAGGTATTTGCCCATTTTTCTGGGGCGAGACATCTGAACGTTACTCAGATTTATAAAATGGCACATGATTTTGCACGAGTTAAAATCATAAGCCCAAGTAAGAGCACCCATGCCTGGGAACAGTGCAGAAGGCTGGAAGTCTGTGCCCTTCATGCTGAGCTTTATGATTTACCCTCATCACTGCCCAGCTGTATCCTAGACCCACGTGCATGCCTCGTTCTTCCTACTTCTGCAAATTTCCATGGAGTTGACCATTAGCTCACTTTCAAATCACTTTTAAACCAACAAAGAAAGGACAGATTGTTAATAAACCTGAAATATTTTGAAAAGAAAAGCCTTGTAATTTCTACATGAAAATAGATTCCATATGGTGTAAGGGAATAAATGTAAAAAAATTCACCAAGCCTATACCAGAAGACGTTACACTTGAATAACAACATAATTTTAAAGTATTAAAGGAATTCCTTAACGTAAGCTCAAGGGCAGTTATCTTAAAAGAAAATTACATAGGGATTAAAACCTCTGGACATCAAAAAGTAACAGAAAAGATTAAAGGCAAATAAACTAAGAACAAAATATATGAAACATGTGTGACCAAGAATTAATATAATTAATCTATAAAAAAAAAAACCCTCGTAAATCAAGAACAAAAGATGAATTTTCCAAAAGACAAATGGGCTACGGACACGAGCAGTTAGCGTACAAACGATAAATTACAAGATGCTAATGCAAATGCGAGAAACTTTCATTTTACTTATAATAGAAGTAGTAAAATGAAGACAATGAGATTTTTCTTTAAGCTGTAACGATCAGTAAGAGAAAGCTATAAAGGGATGGAAACCCGGTACACCTGCTGATGGAGTTCAAATTAACACCACATATTTAGAGAGTGACTTAATTGCTTTTAGTTGGTAACAAAAGTCCTAAAAACGTGTGCGTGTCGATTTAGCAATTTCACCTTTGGAAACTTGGTCTAATAAAATAGTCACTCACGTAGGTAAAGATGTGGGTTCAAGGATATTTATTACAACGCTTGTAATAGAACTGGAAACACTCTACTGTTTTACAATAGGATATTGGTTGAAGAAATTATGGCCCATGTTTATAATGGAACACCATGACTATTATGTATAACTTTGAAACCTATGTCTCTGGACGTGGAAATATGCCAACAGTATATCAATAAGTGAGGAATGTGGATTATGAAATGAAAAGTACCATGCTCTTGCTCTTACAATATATGTAAATGTACAGAGAGGTACAGAAACTGATTATCCGAGCAGCACCATCCAATAGAAATATAATGGAAGCCCCATATGTAATTTTACATCTTCTAGAGGCCACATTGCAAAAGGTAGAAAGAAACGAACACAACTGATAATGTTTTATTTAACCCAGTATATTCACAACAGTTTAATTTCAACATGTAATCAATTTGAAAACTACTGAGATATTTTACAACTTGGTGGGTGTGTGTTAAATCTTTAAAATCTAATGTGTATTTCCCCTTACAATGCGTCTCCATTCAGGCTCGCCACATTTCATGTGCTCACTAGCCAAGAGGGAATAGTGCCTACCGACGTAGACAGCACAAGTCTAGAATCATATTCGCCAAGCTTTTAATAGAAGTTGAAACGATTAGTGCCCTGTGCGCTCTTTATGTTTTTGTGTCTTCTGGAATATATGACTTTTTTTCATAGAAGAAATAACTCAAAGAAATGTTTTTATTTACTCAGAGAAAGGAGTCCAAAGAGTCATTTGAATATCGGATCAGGCAGACGGTGGAAAATAGCATGGAGTGTCCTCAAAACATTAAAGATAGAACTACCCTACGATCCAGGGATTCCACTACTGGTTATTTGCCCGAAGAATACAAACACACTAACTGAAAAAGGATACATGCACGGCTCTGTTTATTGTGGCATTCCTTACATTAGCCAAGATATGGAAGCAGCGTCCCTCAATAGATGACTGGAGAAAGAAGATGTGATATATATGATGGAATATTATTCAGCCGTAAAAAATGGATCTTGCCATTTGCAACAACATAGATGGCTCTAGAGAGTATAATACCAAGAGAAATCAGAGAAAGACCAATACCATCTGATTTCACTCATATGTGGAATTTAAGAAACAAAACAAAGAGAAAAGAGAGAAACGATAAAACAGGCTCTTAAATATAAAGAACAAGCTGATGATCACCAGCGTGGAGGTGGGTGGGGGATGGGTGAGAGAGGGGGAGGGGATTAAGAGCCCGCTTCTCATCACGAGCGCTGAGTAACGTATAGAAGTGTTGAATCGCTATATTGCATCCCTGGAACTAATATAACACGGCATGCTAATTATACTGAAATTTGAAAAAGTAAAAAGTTGAAGAAGCAGAAGGGAGAATCAAACACACTGACCACATACGCCTAGAAAATGGAACAGAATTTCTGAGCTCTCCATACATATGCTCCCAGGAACCCAGCGCACGAGGGTGCTTACTTGTTTTAAACAACACTGGAATTTCATTCAAGTAAAAATACTGATTAACAAAAAATAGCTATCCGGGGCTTTGGAAATCAGATAATTCCCTTTTAAAGATATTTCTGGAAATTCTATGGAGGTGTAATAAAACACACACACACACACACACACACACACACACACACGAAACACTTAAAGCTTTTCTTGCTGTGGATGTTGGCATCAAATGAAGAGTGTTTAGGGCAACATACCCTTCAGTCAAGCCAGATTGATGGGTGGAAATGTTCCAGTAAGGATAACGTAAACATAGAATTATTATTTAATCACAATTTAAATTATTGGAATATTTCCACATCAGGCAGAACTTAAAGGAACAAATAGAAATAACTTAGTCGGGGCGCCTGGGTGGCTCAGTTGGTGGTTAAGTGTCCAACTTTGGCTCAAGTCATGACCCGTGTTCATGAGTTCGAGCCCCGCATCAGGCTCTGTGCTGACCACTCCGAGCCTAGAGCCTGCTTTGGATTCTGTGTCTCCTGCTCTCTCTGCCTCTCCCCTGCTCGCGCGCGCGCTCTCTCTCTCTCAAGTAAATAAACATTTTAAAAAAAAAAAAAAAAGAAAGAGCTTAGTCTTATCATTAGGACACACATGTAACAGACATAGGGATGCACCCACGGAGCCACAGGAAGAAAAAGGTAAGTTGCCCAACTAATATTCTTGTAAGTGAGCGTGTTTTGCCACGTTTGAACCTAACAATTAATTTTATTTAACTCTACTGCCAACCTGTACGTTCATGTCTTATTTGCTGGGGCTTCCTCAAGACCTCCCGTGGCACCTGCTACATGGTAGGTGCTTTTTACTACTTTGCTTAATAGCACTGTTTAGTGAGTGTCTATTACGTGCCAGACCCTGTTCTGCTTGTGGTCTGTCACAGGACAAAAGGCAAAAGCCCCCTAGCCTCATGAAGTTTCCATTCTTTTAAAAAAAATTATTTTTTTTTTTAACATTTACTCATTTTTGAGAGACAGAGACAGAGGGCGAGCATGGGAGGAGCAGAGAGAGAGGGAGACCCAGAATCTGAAGCAGGTTCCAGGCTCTGAGCTGTCAGCACAGAGCCCGGTGCAAGGCTCAAACCCACGAGCTCAGATCATGATCTGAGCCGAAGTTGGACGCTTAACCAACTGAGCCACCCAGGCACCCCGACGTTTCCATTCTAATGAAGGGAAACAGATCATAAACAGTACACATACAAATGAGTAAATTTTATAACATTGTACAAGGTGATAAATGCAGTGAAAAAAACCAGAGGAGGGTACAAACCCACATTCATGACAGCACTATTCACAGTAACCTCCAGCTTGCATCAACCCAAGTGTCCATCGATGAATGGATAAACAAAATATGTTACATATGCACAGCCTTAAAAGGGAAAGAAATTCTAACGCATGGTACCGGGTGGATAAGTCTTGAAGAGATTAAGTTAACTGAAATGAGGTAGTCATCAAAAGACACACACTGTGTAATTCCACTTATTTGAGGTATCTAAAATAGTCAAAGTCATAGAGACAGAAATAAAATGGTGGCTGACGGGGGTTGGGGGGTATGGGACGTTGTTGTTCAATGGGTACAGAATTTCAGTTTTGCAAGATGAAAACGTTCTGGAGGCTGGTTGCACAATAAAAAATAATAAAAAAAACTAGAGGAAAATAAAGTGGCTTAGGAGTGCTGAGGGCAAGGGTTTGGGGGTGCTCTCGATGTCAATGATGTGATTAGAATAGGTGTTTTAGCCTGAATGTTTGTGCTCACCCATTCACCTGTGGAAATCCCAACCCCCAGTGTGACAGCATTAGAGGGTGGAGACTTTGGGAGATCGTGCGGGCGGAGCCACCATGATGGGATTTTAAGAAAGGAAGAGACACGAGGTCTCTCTGCACCATGTTGAGGACAGCAAGATAGCCATCAGCAAACCAGGAAGGGGGCTCTCACCAGACACTGGACCTGTCGACACCTTGATCTCGGACTTCCCAGCCTGCAGAACTTCGGGAAATAAATGTTTGTTGTCTAAGCTGCCCAGGGGATAGTAATTTGTTCCAGCAGCCCAAACAGACTGAAACAATAGACTCGTCCTCACTGAGAAAGTAACATTATGGCAAGGATTTGAAGGAAGGAAGGGACTGGCCATCTGCATATCTGGAGGATACTTGCATTCCAGGCAGAGAAAACAGCCAACACAAAGAAACAGGCCCAGCGTGTGTGAATAGCAATAAAGAGGCCAATGCAAGGGGAGTGGCTTAAGGGGGAAAGAGAGGGTGATGGGGACACTTGGGATGGGAGCCTGATCACTAAGGCCTTGGGCACCATTCTAGGACTCTGACTTTTGTTTGGGAGAGGAACCACTGAGGGTCCCGAACAGAGGAGTGATGTGACTTGACACAGGCTTTGAGGAGATCACTCTAACTGTATGGAAGCAGGGAGATCATTAGATGGTCCGAAGGTGTTGCCACAATAAAAAAAAAAATGAATGAAGAAACAAACGAATAAGTGGGAAAATTAAGGTCTTTTCAAGCAGTGACATCCTATCCTATAGTGACGAATTATCTTTACTCAAAGCAAATTCTGGCCTTTGCTCTTGGCTTCTGGAAGCTGATCTTTAGTCCCCTAGAATGTCCTGCCTGATAGGAATGTCTTCGTTTGCCCATGAGCTTTGACCACTGACACTCTCATAGCGTGATTCACGGCGGAGGCTCTGGAACAGGCCATATCACTTCTGAACTCTGGAAGAACTGGAAGGCAAAGGTTTTAGGTTGACCCTTGGGAGGGGCGGGGAGCTAAAGCTCAGCCTCAGTGTGTGGTCAGTGTGTGACGGGGGCCAGTGAAAGCTCTGGATCCTGACGCTGGGTTGGCAGGACTCCTATGAGCGCTGTCACACGTCATAGCCAGGAAGAGAAATGTGGTACAGGACTCCGTGAGAGAAGACCACGAAAGCTTTATGTTTGCCCCCCTTCCCCACCCCGATCTTGCCTTGTGTGTCCCCTCCCTCAGCTGGTTCACATTTAAACCCTTTTACTGTAATAAAACTTCAGTTGCAAATATAGTACTTTGCTGAGCTCCATGAATAATTCTAGAAAATTATCAAACAGGAGGGAGGCTGTGAAAACCTCCAAATCTGTCACCTAGTCAGAAGTGAGGGTGGCCCTGAGGACCCCCAGACTTGCAGCTGGTGTCTGAATCTTGGGCTGATAGGGTGGGTGTGTGGAGAACGGTGCCCTTGGCCTTGAGTTTGGCAACCAAATGCAGTTACGTATTTCATTTACGGTCTCCATTCAAAGATATCGCACACATTCTTTTATAGATTGTTACTTCCTGGACCAGAAGTTTGCAGACACTAGCCCATGGGCTAGATCTGGCCCCCTGCTTATGTTTGTAAATAAAGTTTTATTGGAACACAGCCATGCTCGTTCCATTACATATCATCCGTGGCTGCTCTCCTACTGTTACAGCCGAGTTGAGTAGCTGCAACAGAAACTGTATGGCCTGCAAAGCCTAAAATATTTACTCTCTAGCAAACTGTCTCGAACAGAAAAAGTTTGCCAGTTTCTGATCTGGACCTGAACTTGACCTGGGAATCGGGAGTATGGGCTCGGAGGGTCACTAAACGTGGACTAATTATTATTATCTTTCACAGGACAACAGTTGGGCAGGACATACAGGACAAGGAAAGTGAATCGCAGTAATGAATTCAGCAAACGGAGTGCAAATTACTAGATAGGCGTGGCATTATTACGTGATAAATGTGAAATGATAAGCTTCCATGTTGGCCCCCTAACCTCTTTGTCATCAAAATATATTCTATAGAGCAATTTTTATTTTGTCCCCATGACACATACTTCCAATTTTAGGCTAAGCAAGGGTGGTAATTTACATTAAAAACTCTACAGGGGCGCCTGGGTGGCTCAGTCGGTTGAGCGTCCGACTTTGGCTCAGGTCATGATCTCACGGTTTGTGAGTTCAAGCCCCGCGTCGGGCTCTGTGCTGACAGCTCGGAGCCTGGAGCCTGCTTCGGATTCTGCATCTCCCCCTCTGTCTTCCCCTCCCCCACTCATGCTCTGTCTCTCTCTGTCTCAGAAATAAATAAACATTAAAAAAAAAAAAAACCCAACTCTACAAACCCATCGCTTCTCAGCCTTTTGGCTAAGATCAAGTATAAAAACTACAAACCTTGCCAACCACCGAGATAATAGATGTTCAACTCTTAAAAAAAAAAAGCCAACTGGCATCATTCTGTCCGGAGATTAGATCAAATTCCATTCCGAATCTTGCAGAAAGTGAAATGCTGCCCTGAGATGTCTACAAGACCCCAGAGGCCACATTTGTGGGGCCGCCCCTCACACAGAGCTGCACCTCTGCGATGCTGGTTCTGTTCTCAGCATTTCCTCCCACCTGTGCCTGCTGTCACCACCCTGCCTCACTGAGTCGTCTTCGACACTCAGCCACGTGTCAACACTTACACACATTCTCTTCCGGTGTTTCGGAACTTGCTGAACCTTGGGAGAGACAGGACAACATGGCAATCCACACTGGGAACTCAGAGTGAATGCTGTAGAACCCTGGTTCCCAAACTGTGTGCCAAGGCACCCTGGGGTGCTGCAGCCAACTCACAGCAGTGCTGGAAGATATTTTACGTTTCCGAAGGAAACAAAGGGATATTCAGTCGGGCACTGCACACGTTACTAACTCAAAGTAGTTCACTGTTTCAACAGCAGATTGCGCTACGCTCCTTTCAATGACATCTCTGTGACTCGTCGATGTTTGAGGTTACTGTTATTAGAAGCACGTCTAGAGAGAAACTCAACATGGAACAGGAAATGAGGGCGGAGGCATCTAATCCGATTCCAAAGTTGAGAGGTTCGCACCGCCCAAGATGCACGCATCTGATTGGTAAATCATTGTGATTACTTAACAATAAAATAAAATAAGTTTTCATTTAACTTTTCTTGCAAACTGCCGCTAAGTTGTTAGGCCATATTAAGCTGTTTGAGCTTACCACTTGATAAAAGAACCATTAGGGAATTCGTTTGACCTAGGGGCCGCCGTGAAAAAAATCACAAACACTAAGGGTGCTATGAGCTGAGAAAGTTTTGGAACGGCTGTTGTAGAAGTTAAACGGTTGAAAAAAGTCAACGGGCCATTTCTTCCATCATAGACGCCAGCTCCTGGCCAAGGGGTTCATCATTTCTCTCTCTCTCTCTCTCTTTTAATTTATATTCAAGTTAGTTAATATACAGTGTAGTTTTAGCTTCAGGAGTAGAACCCAGTGATTCATCTCTTACATATGACACCCAGTGCTCATCCCGAAAAGTGCCCTTAATGCCCATCACCCATTTAACACATCCCGCCACCCGCCTCCCCTCCAGCAGCCCTTCTATGCTGGGTCCCTATTTCTCAGCTCCCAATTGCCTCCAGTACAGAACTCTTGAGTCCCCAGTGCTGACTTACCCCTCAGGGTGTTCCCTTCCAACCTCCAACAGCTTATCAAGGTGTTTTCTACACAAAGACAGTTCCTCCCTCCACCCCCAAACAAATTCTTTTACTAGAAAATAAAAAAAATATTGGGGGGGGGGGGTCTTCTAATGTATACTGTTGTGATACCAGAGAAGAGGGTGTGCATGTCGAGAGCCCCAGGCACTCAGGAAGAGGGAGAAAGAAAGGTCAACTCAGAAGCAAGACTGGTGATGAAAAGGAGAGAAAGAGGTCCAAGAGAAGGTTGCCTGCCTCACAATGGCGCCCTGACCACGCGCTGTGTTAGCAAACGTGCTTTAGCCATGTCATCTGTGGGCTTCGTTGGAGCACAAACACCAGCCTCTCGCTTTAACCTTTATTCCGTTTTTATTTAAAAGAACGTTGTACAGCTTTGCCAGTTTTGGGGCGGGGTGGGGGGTGGCAGGGAAAGAACAGAATCTTTCACAAGAGCAGATCTGACCTGCCGTTTACGAAGGCTTTGCCTGCGCCGTTTGCTCTGAAGTCCGAGTACCGTGCTCCCTCTGCCTCCTCCATACCCATCACTGTCCAACGGTGACAGAATGATGGACACACAAAATCATTCTTTCCCGGAGCAGAAATCTCTCGCCCCAAGGGGTTTTGGGTAGCTCCTCTGACACATCTTTGGCCATCAGTCTCCTTTAAAATGGGATCCATATTCCGCTCTGCGTTGCAAGAACCACCTGTTCCCGTGTTTCTTTGCATTAATTTGCATTAATCCCCACGGCAAACAGGACCTCTGCATTGCTGACAACACTCTGAGGGGGCCGTTTACGGGGCATAGATGTGATAAGCGGGGAGGAACATGGCTTTCTTGAGGCTTTGGTTGGGAACGCCTGCTTAGAATTATTTCTTGTTCGTCCATGCTAAGGAGCAAACATCTCCTGAAATTTCAGGTGGACAGTCTGTGTTTCATTTTCTCTGTACAGAGAGATCTCAATCTAATCTCAACCACATCATTCCAAAAAAAAAGAAAAATGACTCCTACTGTTCCAAGCACTGGACTAAGGGCTTAGAGTTGCTGGTCTCCATACGTGACCGCCATCAATTGCTTCCCATGCCGCACGCACCCGTTGTTTCTCATTTGAAGAGATGGAGTGTATTTCTGCTTCCTTTGAATCTGGGCTTGGCCCTTTGGTCTGCTCTGACCATCACAATGTCGTGATAATGACACTGCGCCACTTCTAGGCCTAACCTTTCGGAGGTCTGGGGGCTTCTGCTTCTTTTCTCTCTTGGGGGCCAACTGCCAAATGAGAAGTGCAACTATGCGGACGCTTCCATGCTGGGAGGTGGCCCAAGTGTCTGGATGGAGAGGCCACGGAGCCACACAGAGGGAGAGCGAGCACCGCTTGGACAGCCTCCAGCCATTCCCGCCGTGCCGAGTGAGGTGCGAGACGTGTGTGCGAAGAAGCCATCTTGGATGTTCCAGCCCAGAAGAACCACCAGCCGAGCACAGCCTCTAGGCAGAGTTGTGAGATCACAAACCATCGTTGTAGGTCGCTAAGTTTTGGGTTGATGTGTTGGGTGGTAGCCGATAACTAGAACTATCCTTAATAAGTATTATTTCATTTAATAAACATACCACCAACTTGGTGAGGTACAATCTGCCCAGCCCCCCATCCACACCCTCCCCTCCCCCATTTCACAAGGGAGGAAACTGAGGCTTGGAGAGCTACATGATCTGTCTGATGTCACACAGCTAACTGTGACAAGGCTGAACGGGCACATGGTCCCAGGCCTGCCTGATTCCCAAAGCTCAGGGTGTCCTCTGTTCAAAAGAAATCTGTTAAAATGCTTGGATTAGCAGATGCTCATAGCTCCTGACTACCCTTCCCTTCATGTTTCCCTAAAAGAAACCCCCGTGTCAGACTTTTCACAAAGATGGACTGTGGCCATGTGAACCACGTCTGGGAATGACAGCTGCTGACAGGGACGGAGAGGACAAGGGGACAGCTGGGGAAGGAGGTAGCGTTTGTCGAACAGCTACCATGTGCTTCTTGGGCATGATGGACTGACAGAATCCTCAGGCAAGCCGGCAAGGATGGCATAACCACGTCTGCTTTACAGATGAGAAAACTGAGCAGAGAAGTCGAGGAACTTGCCCAAAGCAACCTGCAAGCAAATAGCAAAGACAGCATTTGGCCGCAAGCCTGTCCAGCTCCTAAGTCTGCAGTCTTTCTGATCTAATGAAAACCAAAGACCTGGCCCTATGTGCACAACTCTGAGATTTTTAATGTTGGAGGTGTGGGCATTTCCAGTTTTTACGTTTTACTTTGCAGTACCCTCATTTTGCTAAAGCCAAAAGGCAACCCGGGGACAGACACAGAGGAAAAGAATGACATGTTTCAAAGAAAGACCCGGGAGAACTAACTGAAATACAAACCTATTCAGGACAGCGAAACAAAATCGGGAAAAAGCCTGGTGTGGGTGGAGGTGGCGGGAGGCCCAATGCGCAGGACCCATCCTAGCAGCCGGGTCTGGAGGCCTCGCTGCAAAACTCCTTCGGCAGGGGCTACCAGTCGTTATGGTGGCTTCTAAGGAAATTTAAAATGTTTTGGGGAGTCACCCCTTTGTAAAAGTCACCCCTCTACCCGTCACGGCCCCTTTAAACAATAGCAGCAAAGATTCCAGCAAAGAACTTGTGGCCCCGTGGAGTCGCCTGCAGTTCCTGTCCCTGCGTCCTGGGACAGTCTGCCTGCCCTTGTGAAGGTGTGGGCGTGCGCGCGTGCGCATGCACACACACACACACACACACACACACACACACACCGGTGCACACACACTCACTCACGCACACATGCTCACTCGCACCTGGCGGACCTCACAGCACACTGCCTCTATCAGCAAGCCAAGCACTGTCCTAGTTTCCCTTGGGTCCCCTAGTTACTTAAGAGTCAGCCTGGATAGCGCGCTCTTTCTCAGAACAGAGGCTCTGGGGACCAGCTGAGTGCTGTCTGTGTCCCATGCAGTCTGCCCGGTCTGTCCCTGCGTTCCTTTTTCCCCTGCCTGTGTCCCCAGCACGGAAGGGACACAGGCATCTTTGGAATTCTCCCCCTTCCTCAGACCCACGGCAGGTGCAGAGGCTCTGGAGGTCTGTGCTGCTCGCCGGCTTGCCTTGGGAGGGAAGGCAGGACTGGCTACTCCTGGGCGTCCCCCTCTCCGGCCTCTGGTCTCCTCTCACTCCAACCAGGAGTTCTACAGCAGCGCTCTTAAGGGATCCTCCTTCCTCTGACCTACCGAGACCACAGAGTCTTTTCCGGTCCGCAGACTGCCATGCTGGGGAGGACAATTCTGTCCCTCGAGCTCTGAAAGCCTTAGCCCTATTGTGTCCGTGGGGGGGGCTCTCGTCAGGGTCTTCCCGGGAGGACTGATGCATGGGTGGGTCTGTGAGCACCTGTGGACTTTGCCCCCTGCCCCATACCCAGGACCCTCTGGTTAGAAACATGCATGTGGGGCTGGCTTAGTAATTAGATATGTGACTGGTCCCCTCCTTTTTTTTTTTTTTTTTTTTTTTTGCTGCCTCGTAATTGCAGCCCCTGGTTCACCCCAAGAATGACTCTCCTATTAAAAAGTAGAAGAGAGGAGAGGAAAGCCTTATTAATCCACCCACATGCGCTGGTAGAGCTGCTGGTGAAGTAGGCGAATTAACAGTCCCATTCTGTAATTCTGCTTAAAGCAAAGTAACAAGAGGCACCCCCGTTGCCACCCCTCTCCCCACCTCATAAATGCTTCTGGTGGCTTTGGACAACTGGAGCTTATGAGAGCCTGAGTGACAATATTTTCGCAGCTATGGAGTCATCTGCCATACCAGGGATCTTGGGCTCCAGGCTCCGTGACCACGTATGATACCGTATCTTACTTGCTCCTCTATCCAGAGCCGTAAGATGGTGTTTCTTGTCCTCTCCACAGCTGCCTGAAAATGATCCGTGAAACTGTCTGAAGAGACTCTTCCACCATCACTGCAAGGCAGGGCTTGGGCTACGTACAGCTGAGCAGGCACGTGTTCTCAAATAAGAAAGGTTATGTATGAAAGAGAGAGGACAGATCAAAGATCGGGACAGTGACTTGGTCAAGTCATGCAATCCTTCCGAGCCTCAGTGTTCTCATCTGGAAAATGGGAATAAGAACACATACATTTGCTGCACAGAGTTATTTCAAGGCGTAAACAAGGTGGAGATCTCGATCAGGTAAGCTCAGAGTTAATCGCTTGAAGACCTTGGTCTTACGATCTTTCCCAAGGCCTAGGTTGATTTTATTTTCTTCATCTGTAAGGAGAGGAAATGCACACCTAGGGAGGTTCATAAAATTGCCAGGCCTGGGTTTATGACAGGCAGAGCAGGGGTGGGGGCACCTGGGAGTTCTGGCTGCTTTGGGGTGGTCCCCACGCAGCATCTTGGTGGTTCCATTTCTGTCAAGGAGAAAGACGCGTGTGTGTGGGTTTCTCCTCTCTGCATCTCAAAGTCATTCTTCCTTTATGGCAACACATAATAGGCGTTTGCTGAATTGATTTGATGAGACTCTAAACAGAGCAACACAAAATAAAATGGCCTTGGGAAAAGACGATAGTGAAGTGACCAAGTTTTCGATGAAGACCAAGTACAAGGTGTCAGCATTGCCGACCCAAACAGATGGGTTTCATAAGAAGTCCATGCATCACCGAGAGCAGAACTGCCTCAGTCGAAAGTATACGGGAGTCAAGGCTCCTAGAGTTGGAAGGTCTTTACAGATTCTCTTTCTTCAACTCTCGTCTCACACATAAGGAAAATAAAAGGAAGGGATTTGGCCAGAGTGACCCAGAAGACGAAAGGTGTTGCCAGGTCCTTCCTAATCGCTATATTTCCAGTAAACCCAGGACCATAAGTGTGTCAAAAAAGTGGCCAAAGTTCCAGACCCGTATTTGCAGTTCTTAATCCAGAATACCAAGCTATGGTGGGTTCATCAAGGCTCAGTCAGAGCCCCTTATCCGACCAGGTCCCAGAGGCCGGCAGGGCGGGATGTTGAGACCTCTTAGACACTAGAAATATATCACAAGGCTGACCATGACCCAGAAAGGCCCCCCAAAGATGCAACATGGAACCTGGATGGGATGTAAGAGGACGGTGTCCAGGCAGAGGATGGATGAATAGTTGTTGTTGTGTTGTGTTGTGTTGTTGTGTTGGCAGGAGGCTGAATGGGAGAAATAGGGGGAGACAGGAAGGTGTCAGAAAAGTGGCACAGGGTGGGTAAGAACAAGAAAGTTCCTGCACGAACTGAGGCAGGTGGGAGAAAGAACGCCAGAGCCAAACTTCTAGAACTGGAGTGTAACACATCAGCCTGGCTCCAAAAAGACAAAAACAAAGAAGAACAAAACAAAAAAAATCCAAAGGGATGCCCAGGCACAAGGAATGGATGTAAGAGCAGCGCAAGTCTAGTGTGGACGGAACAGAACAGCTGGCCTGGCGCCCCAGAAAGAGGATCCAGAAAGAGGATTGTCTAGAGGTGGTAGTCGTAGTTCCAATTATGTTGGAAAGGCTACAGGGGGGAGAAGGCAGACGGGTCCTGTTCTGCAAACTGTACCCAGAACCCACTTGGCCCAGAGGGAAAGGAAAGGAAACCAAAGGCAGAGGAGTTGATGCATAAAGGTTTCTAAAACATTTATTTGCAAAACACACTTTAAAAAAAAAAAAAGTTGAGGACTAGTGGCAATAAGATCTAAGGGCTGGGGTCCTTTTTTACTGAGCTGACATTTCTCAGTCCTACAGTGGACAACAAGGAAGGGAGGGCAGAGCTCTCTCCACAGAGCCCTGGGTCGTATCTGGAGGAAAACCAAAGCCTCGAGGTCTCCTCCCACTTCTGGTCCTCAGCATATTTTTGGAAATATATGGTATGGGTAACGTCCCATTCTCATAAAGATTTGAGCCTTGAAATCTCTGACTTTATTCACAGCTGGACCTGGGCCTATTGACCATTGCTTAAGTGATTCCATGCCTGGGGGAGCCTAAGTTGGGCCTTTCATGTTCAAAGGACACGGTCCATTGAAGACTTGGAATATGGACTTGCTCTGATGTTCTTAGTCTTTGGTTCTCATGGCCAAAATAAGGCTGATTTCAAAAAGGTGAGTGTTATCTTCCTCTCTTCCCCCACTTTCCATATTATCAACTGTTCAAGGGCAGAGGAGGATAATGCTACATGGGAGCGGAGGAGTGGCCATGCCGGCAGAGTTTAACTCTTGGGCTCTCAGTGTTTCTTTCCAGTCGGCAAACATCTCCACGACACCCTTCTGTCATGAAAAGCACACCATGTCAGATGAGCCTTTCAGCTGGACTTTGAGGGTTGGACTTGAGATAAAAGAAGAAAGATTTTGAAATCTGTATTCAGCCAGCATTGTCTGAAGTTCCAAATCGGCACAAATTTAAAGGAGGGCCCCCATTCTTTCCTTTCACTGGGAGCATAATGGGAATGTTAACTGTTGTCCCAGCTCAAGACATCAAGACGGGCTGGTTTAGTTCAGCCCAGGAGCAGGCTCTAACACTCAGGGGTGTCGAGCTGGGTGGGGGCGGGGTGTACCCCATGGTTGGGTCACGTGGTGCTGCAGCGTAGGGGGAGGGCACACACAGGAGCAATGGGCAAGCAACAGGTGAAAGCACTGCCTGTTGGCTTGTGGTAAGACCACGCACGGGTCTGGGTGGGTGGGTGCTAGGAAAATACACTTGGGGCTGGGGCAGCCCGGGAGGTCCTGGGGAGGCATACCTGGCAGAGACTTGCAGTTAGTTCCCTCCCAGGGGAAGGGGGCAGTGCTTCCTGTGGGAGGAAATGTGATAGAGGTATGTGACTGGAGACAAATTAAATACCCATCAGGAGCTAAATATCGCGGAGGCGTGTGGCATGTAGAGCTTTTCGTGTAGACGCACGAACTCATTCATGGTTCCCTAATTTGCAGAGGTGGAAACTGGCAGCTCAGAGAGTTAAAGGGCTGTGAGAGCTGTTTTTCTTCCCTGTCCCAGCCTCAAGGGCCTAGAGCTCTGGGCTGGGGTGGCCAACCGGAAGTGTTTATAGGACCCTGCCTTGCTCTGGGGCACAGCACACGCTGGCCGGCCTTTATCCGCCAGACCAAGAACTGCTGCTTTAACTGGGACAGAGAGGGACAGCTTCCCATCAGCACCAAGCACCATGCGCTGTGGGAAGAGCTGGCCTAAGCTAACCTGCTCCACTGGACGGCAAGACGCTTGCTTCCAGGCTCTTGAGGGGAACTCACCTTGTGTCTCTCTCCCGCTTGACTTGGCTCAAAGAGATGTAACCATATGGGGGCACCTGGGTGGCTCAGTCGGTTAAGTGTCCGACTTCGGCTCAGATCATGATCTCATGGTTTATGAGTTCGAGCCCCGCGTCGGGCTCTGTGCTGACAGCGCGGAGCCTGGAGCCTGCTTCCGATTCTGTCTTCCTCTCTTTCTGCCCTTCCCTTGCTCATGCTCTCTCTCTCTGTCTCTCAAACATAAATAAACACTAAAAAAAAGAGAGAGAAAGAAATGTAACCATAGCCACGGAAGCCCAGAAAACAGAACCCATGCCGAGTAGTTCAATCGAGGGATTTTTAAAAGGGAACCTGGTTATAGAGGTTTTGGAAGAGCTGAAAAAGAGACAGAGGGGCAAATTGAAGATTAGAAAGATGTGACCACTCTTAGAGCTAGAGGGACAAAGGGCAGAGATAGTGGCTCCAGAACATAAGAGCCAGGCCTGCCTAGGTGGAGCCGAACCTTGGAATTGGAAACATGGGGGTAGCGGCCCCTGGGATCTGGAAGATCTGGGATCTGGAAGGGTGAGCACGCCTGCTCTCAGTTTCCCATGGGCTCTTCCCATTGGTGAACCTCACAGGAAGCCAGTGGGCAAGGAAGCCTGGGAAATGTAATTTTTAGGGGGCTGATGCCACATAGAGCAGAGCAGAAGTGCAGAGACTAGATCTAAGGCCAAATAGGCAAATGACCAATATACTATAGGACGAGACTACAAGTAACCCACATATTCACCTATGGTGAGTTATATGTCACCTACCCATCTGCCCTCCATAAGCCACTAGGGAAGCCATCAGCAGAGAGAGAAGGGAAAAGCCTCTGGGCTATTTCTTTTCTTCCTTCTTAATACATGTGCCAGCTTTGGATCCTTCTCTGTGGCCCCTGTTGGTTGATCCCGGGCTGGTCACTTCCGATAGCCTGATTGTTGGTATGCTAATTGCGGAGAATTTCGTGGTCTCTTTTTCTCAAACTTCTCACTCTAGGATTTGCAGTAGAATATCTTCCTTGACTCTGTATCCACATTTCCTGTTGTCTTCACTCTTATTTGGTGCTGCACTATTCAGTGCAAATGTTGGAGTGGGGACTCGCCTCTGATTTTCTAAAGAGGATTGCAAACAGCTCAGGAATGCCACCTGGTCTCCGCATTATTAGAGACAAATAGATTGATACATGTCCCAGTCTTTAGTGGGAAGGGGACATCCTCTATCTAATCTTGGTGCTGGTGGGAGAAGTGTCCCCTTCCCCACTCATTGCTTTTACACATGTTCTGGGTCATTGTCTGTGACTCTATCACCCTCCCCCCACTCTGCCAGCCACTCAGCTGTTGTGTTCGCTATTTTTGCCCTTTCGTGTGTGGGTTGTAGGAGCAAAAATGAGTGGATTAATCACCATGTTTGCACCTCAAACCCCTCTTACGCCAGCTGGCAAAGCAATTCATGCCTCACCTTTCAGCTGACCTGCCTTCCTATATATGGAGACATATATAGTGCCCTATTTTCCTATGTGCTCACCGTAAGACAGGGCCCAGGAGATCACCCCATTTCCTGGGCCCCAAGGATGGTTATGCATCTGACTCAGTAGCTGTCTTGCTGTGAGGCTCTCTGAGGTCATGCCTTGCATCCAGAGATGTGAATGTCTGTGCCAAGTTCTCCGACAAAGGTCCTTTAGGGACATCAAATATTTTACATGAGCCTCCTGGATTGCTTGCTTGCTTGACTTATTCATTCGCTCAACACATATTTACTGAGCATCTACAGTGGACCGGGCCCTAGGGATGTGTTGATGGATGCAGGTGAATAAAGGGCAGAGAGGATGCTGTAGCTTGATTGATCTGCCCTACAACACTAGCAAGATCAATAAATATGTTCATTCTCTCTTTCAAAAACATCCCGAGAGAGGACTGGGGGCTAGGCACACATTTAGTGATTAACATGGCAGGTGGTATTATTTGCCTGGGTCTATTCCTGTTCTCTGCGTGGTGCAGCTTTTACTCCTGCTCCCCACTGACTCCGAGGCTGGACGTGGGATTTGCCCTGGCTGCTGCAATGTGAGCAGAGGGGACAAGGTGCCAGTTTAGAGCCGAGGCCTTATAGGAGGCATCGAGCACCGTTTCTTCGCCATCTTGGAGTTTCTATCTTTTGCCACAGGAAGAACCTTCTCCACAAAGCGGTTGGGGCTGCAGCCAGGGTCCTGAGATAACAGTATAGGCAACGTGAAGCCTGGAGCCGGAAGCCAAGCCCACCTGAGTTGCACCTGACCTACAGACTCATGAGTAACAGATAAATGCGTATTGCTGAAATCCGCTGAGAGTTTGGGATTGTTTCTTACACAACAATATTGCGATACAAACCTAGCTCTTAAGGCAAACTCTCCAAGTACAGCAGCCCCTACTTCTTGCTGGTCCCGGCTCCTTGGAGCTCCTGGCTCCAAGGGTTTCAAAGGAAATAGCACAGCGCCTGGCATACATAGTAAGTGC
This sequence comes from Herpailurus yagouaroundi, assembly GCF_014898765.1. Lineage (NCBI taxonomy): Eukaryota > Metazoa > Chordata > Mammalia > Carnivora > Felidae > Herpailurus > Herpailurus yagouaroundi. The sequence goes on from NW_024412400.1 coordinate 8,523,156, forward strand.
TTTGTAAACGGTGGCTGTAACATCACCATTAGTATTTTTTGAATGTTTTGTTTTATTTTGGAGAGAGAGAGAGCGTGCACATGCATGTGCAAGTGGGGCAAGGCCAGTGAGGGAGGGGCACAGAGGATCCGAAGCGGGCTCCGTGCTGACAGTAGAGAGCCTGATGCAGGGCTCCAACTCACCAACTGTGAGATCATGACCGGAGCTGAAGTTGGACCCTTCACCGACTGAGTCACCCAGACTCCCCTCATCATCATTAGTATTAATACAACTATGAGATTTATCCAGTGAGCCCTTTTCAATGGCAATGCTATTCATCCTCCTCAGTAGGTTCTAGAATAATCTACGGCCATGTTTTTATGAAGCCAGAGCTCACATGATGCCTAAATCAACTAGGCTCAGATCATAATTGCTCTCTAAGCTGACAACATTTTACCTTGAATTTCCTTTAATATAGCAAGTGAAGGCTGTGTGAATTGCAGGTGCTAAAATCCATTACCAGATCACTCGGTCTGAGATCTGTGGGCCAAGGGAATACACTACCACAGTCCCTACACGTCATTAAAGAGCTGGTTTTCTCAAGAACATCAGGTGAGAAGAGTAATTTAATGAGAGTAATAAGAGGCCTCCAAATGAAAATTCAAGTTTTGAGAATTAGGTCATCCTAAATGGAACTCAGAAACCTAGGCCTAAAAATAGACTAATTCCATGCGGGGTAAGAGACAGAGGCAGAAAATGGGAACAGAGACCCTTGCACAAAGCCAGTATACTCAAATGCCCCGGTCTTATTAAACAATTTTCTGGTTAATTTTATATGTCAATGTGGTTGGGCCACAGGGCCCAGATATTTGGCCAAATATTATTCTGGATATTTCTGTGAAAGGTTTTTTTGTTTTGTTTTGTTTTTTGGTGAGAATAACTATTAAATCAGTGGAGATTGAGAGGCAAGCAGATTTTCTTCCACAATCTGGGTGGGCCTCATCCAATCAGTTGAAGGCCTTAATTTAAAGACAAAGATTGAGGGGCACCTGGGTGGCTTAGTCGGTTGAGTATCTGACTCTTGATTTTGGCTCAGGTCATGATCCCAGGGCCGTGGGGTTTAGCTATGTGGCGGGCTCCATTCTGAGTGTGGAGCTTGTTTGGGATTTTCTCTCTCTCCCTCTGCCCCTCTACCCCACTTACTCTTGCTCTCTCTAAAAAAAAAAAACAACAAAAACAAAAACAAAAACAAAACAAATGAACAAGGATTAACCCTCCTCAAGCAAGAGAGAATTCTTCCAGAACTGCAACTCTTCCCTGGGTCTCCAGCCTGCTGGGCTACCCTGCAGATTTTGGACTTACCAAGTCTCCATAATCGTATGAGCCAATTCCTAAACTCTCTGTCTCTCTGTCTCTCATATGCACTTATAGATACATAGATGTGTATCTATATGCCCATTCTGGTGATTCTGTTTCTCTGGAGAACGCTGGCACAAACAGTGAACTAAGGCAAGTCCATTCACTATCAAAGAAAAGTGACTAACAAGTTTGAATCTCTTTGAGCCTTCCTCGCAGTGGAAAAGATTCTTCTCTGGGAATGTGCATCCAAGGGTTGCCTCATATCGGTTCTAGGCTCAAACCTATCCTAGCACACTCCAAACCGAGACATGAAGAAAGAGCAGTCCTTGGGAGGCCACATCTTTGGGGCAACTGGAAAGAAGCGAAAGTAAAATCCTTTGGGAGAGATTCCTCCCACTCAGCCTGTCCACACAGGACACCTGCAGATAGATCCCACCCCACATAAGCTTGAAAAACAAAATTCCATGAGCTGGGGTCAAGAGAGTCAACCAACAGAAGTCTTAGACTCCTGGGAACTTCAATGATAAAAGTATCGAATTCAGGATATAAAATAAATATATTTACAAGGATTAAATAGAAACGGTATAATATAGAGGTTAGCTTACTGTAAAATTCTGGGCAAATTACTTAATCTTTATGTCTCAGTTTCCTTATCTGTCAGTGGTTCCCTGAAGTCTGCGTTTTTACCAGATCCTTAAGGGTTCGGATGAATGCTCTATGTCGAGCCCCACTGCCCCCGGTTATACTGGGTTAGGAACATCACAGGACAGAGATATTCTTCTGTCTTCAGGATGGACAGTCATCCTTTCTATTGGCCATCCCCCACTTCTCTCTCTGTACACAGGCGGTAACGCTTTCCCCCGATCAGAACAAGCAATAGATACTCTTCATCGGTGTTTTTATAGCACGTTCGATCCCAACTGGAGTGACGTCATTAAGTTTGGCTGACAACCTTGCTTCCCAACCATCACTGCTTGAGGATAGGCAAAGGAGGTGAGCCACTGGATGAAGGGCCTAAGAGCCAAGTTACTGGAAGAGTATCGGTTATCTCAGCAAGAGCAGGGACCTGACTAAATTATGTTGCCCGGGGAGGGTGCCAGAAGTTACAGGAAGGGGACCAACTGAGGTACAAGATGGAGGACGGCATGCTAGGAACAGAATGGTCGTTACTGAAAGTCTCTCTACCGTAAGACTTACCCTGCAATGAGCACGGGGAAAAAGTGGAGGAGGGCATGCTGAGGTGGCTCAGATTAGAAATAACCTGGTGAATTTTTCCTGAGGGAGATGATGGGAAAACTATCCTCAAATATGCAAAGTTCAAGAAAAGGTAGTTCACTTCGTGGGGGTGGGGGTGAAGAGCACTTTCTTAGAAGCTGGGTCTGATGATGGACTCCCCAGGGATTATAGCAGCAAAGTCAAGCATGAGCCTGAGGAAGATAGACACAGCCACAGAGAGGTGTGGGTCAGGGAGCCAGGGAGGGAAAGATTTTTCCACAGCCTCATTTTATACCTGCATGATGTTGTTTGAGCCTTACGGCATACACAGGGATGGCCCAGAGGTGGACCAAACACAGAATAGTGAGGAAATCACGCCCTTGGAAACAAAGCACAAAGGAGGTGAGCAATTCACCCCGGGGGGCCAGGCTAATGCACACACCCAGAGAAGTCAGAGTCCCTCCCACAGCGGTGGGTGGTGTATCTGCTGAATGAAAGGAAATCTGTCCTAGGGACACTGGGGTGCACAAAGAGATCACTGGCCGGAGAAAATGTAGCAAGAACTGATCATTCAACCTGGTTATCCTTGTTGACAAAGGTTCCTCCTCCCTTTCCCTTGTCCCATTAGAGGGACGCAATCCACTTCGGAAGGGGAGGGCACTTCGCGGCCAGCAGGACGGAATGTGATCGTCTCCCCACTAGCTGGCAGAGTTTGAAAGCAAGCCGTCCCTGCCTCAAGGAAAGGAGAACCAGTTTTTTGGTTGCTAAATGTTTGAGTTCTGGGTTTTAATGAGCCGAAGTTAATTGTGAAAGAAAAGAAAACAAGGCTTTTGTACAAAGAAACGGGAGTGTGTAGGTCAGAACCCAAAGGAAGCCTGTGGGAATAGGAGCAACCAAGGGTCCTGGATGGGGCCCAGTAGCTCAGAATAGGCCCTTTGAACATCCTGAGGTGGGGTGGGAGGGAACTCAAGACCTGTAGCTTGTGACAGCGGCTCATGAGGCCCTCTTTGTAGGACACTTTATGGAGTTGGTCTGAAAATCCCCACTCATCTTACACCAGAAGAAGACACCTCATTAGCTATTCTAGAGTATGAGTAGCATGGCCATGACACCAGGGGAGACAATCTGTTCTTTCATAGCCCGTTGCTGACAACATCTGCTTCCAGCCTAGCAGGCACAGGCTTGCCCGGAGGAGCGCATCCAGACAAACCACAGACATTAAACTCACTTGTAACTTTCCCTTTTTTAAAGGAAACAGCCCAGGAAAATAACATCCCACCCCATCAAACAGCAAGAAGCCGAGTAGAGTCCATTCGCAGGCAAACCACCTCAGGCTCCTTGCACTTGCTGCTTCCTGTGCCTAGAATGCTCTGTCTCTCATTTCATCCCACTGTCTGCTGAAGCATCACCTCCTCCAAGAGACCTTCCATGGCCACCCTAGCTGAAACCACATCACCCTCAACTCTTTCTAACTCTGCTTCTCTTCATAGCACATATTATGTCTGGCCTCATTCTGGACATTTGTTTATTTTCCGTTCCTACTAAGATGTGAGCTTCAAGAGGGCAGAGAAGTTGTCTACTTCATTCACGTTTGTATCCTCTTTATCTAGAACAATGCCTGGCACACGGTAGGCACAGTTAGGTGGATGAATGAACCAGCAAGATAGAAAAATTAGTACTTCAGCTAAAACATAGATGTATTTCAAAGGAGTTCTATTTCAAGTCAGTTAGATATCATCCCAGCCCACTATGACCCTTTGAGAGCGAAAGAAAACTAGCTTTCCTTACTGAACCTGTCTTCTATTAGAAAAGAAAAGTGGTCTGGGAGCCTGAATTACCTGTTGGACTGCTCCATCAATTGATTTCTGAGTCATTAATTTATCTTGGTGTAGTGGTGAGAGCTCAAGAACACCAGTCAGCTAATGCCTGTCACTGATCCACAGCAGAAAAGATACAGTCTGTCTTGTCACTTCTGTTCTTTACTGTTTTCCTTCTCTAATTTAAAACTAATTCTATTTCCTCTCAATTTAAAGAAATACAAGGAAGCATAAAATAAACTCAATGCAAAAGAGGACAGTGAAAAGCAAATGTGCTCTTGACCTCAAAGACCCTTGGTCTCCCTCATCAGAGATGCATTCATTGGCATCTCGTTGTGGTTGCAAATGTACACAGCCCTCATCACAATGAAATTAATCAGCTTTTCGTATATTTATGGCCATTTAGACACGTTGTTCCCTAAGTGATCTGTTTAAGTCCCTTGCCTATTTTTTCATTGCATTGTATACTTTTTTCTTTCTTTCTCTTTTTTCTTGTTAATGTTTTTAAATTTATTTTTGGGACAGAGACAGAGCATGAGCAGGGGAGGGGCAGAGAGAGGGAGACACAGAATCCAAAGCAGGCTCCAGGCTCCGAGCTGTCAGCACAGAGACCAACGCAGGGCTCGAACCCACAGACTGTGAGATCATGACCTGAGCCGAAGTCGGACGCCGAACTGACTGAGCCACCCAGGCACCCCTGTATACTTTTTTCTTATTGATTTGTAGTCTTTATATTCAAGATACAAGTTCTCTGTCAGTTATATGATTTCCGAATATTTTCTCCCACTCAGTGGCTTGCATTTTCATGGTCTTTTCATGCTTAAAGGTAATTTCAGGCTCTTAAAGGTGACTTTTTTAAACAGAAATTCTTAATTTCGAGTCTGGTTTAGTAATCTTTCTTAACGTCCAGTCAGTGTTTCTTATGGTCTCGTTTAACCTAAGAAATGTGCAAAGTTTGCAAGAGAGGGATTGGTCGGAGAGCCAGGGAGGCAAAGACTTTCTCACAACTTGATTTGGAGTTTTAAAATTTGAGTATGGGGGTGCCTGGCTTAGGTCATGATCTCATGGTTCGTGAGTTCAAGCCCTACATCGGGCTCTGCGCTGACAGCTCAGAGCCTGGAGCCTGCTTCGGATTCTGTGCCTCCCTGTCTCTCCACCCCTCCCCCACTCACACTCTATCTCTGTCCTTCAAAAATAAACATTAAAAAAAATCAAAAAGAAAAAAATAAAATTTGACTAGGAAGATAAGTATATATGCATCAAATTGTCACCATAAACAGTGCCATAAATGGGACCATTACCTCTAAAGGTGTCCTCCTTCCTTTTTTTCCATAAGAACACTTAACCTAAGATCTACCTTATTAGCAAGTTTCTATTTCATTAATTACTATGTGTTTCCGTATTATTTCCTTCCTCTAAGATAATGAAGATATTTTCTAATCTTATCGTCTAAAGAATTTGCTGTTTTGCCTTTCACATTTAAAATCCACTTGGAATTGATTTTTGTGTATAGTATGAAATAGGGGCTCAGCATAACTGTATCTCTATATCTCAATATCTCTATCTCTATCTCTATCTGTATCTACACATCTATATCACTATCTCATTGTCCCAGCACCATTTACTGAAAAATCTTTATTCTAATTCTCTGCAATGCCACCTTGGTCATAAATCAAGTATTTCTACACCTATATATTTGTTTCTTGGCTCTCTTCTGTATCATTGGTGCCTTTGTCTAGACTTTTAGCTTAGTTAACCGTATCTCAGTTACTGGAACTTTAAAACAGTAATTCTTGTCTGGTAGAGCAAATCATCATGCCTTATGTTTCTTCTTCAAGAGTGTCTCAGGGGGCGCCTGGGTGGCGCAGTCGGTTAAGCGTCCGACTTCAGCCAGGTCACGATCTCGCGGTCCGGGAGTTCGAGCCCTGCGTCGGGCTCTGGGCTGATGGCTCGGAGCCTGGAGCCTGTTTCCGATTCTGTGTCTCCCTCTCTCTCTGCCCCTCCCCCGTTCATGCTCTGTCTCTCTCTGTCCCAAAAATAAATAAATGTTGAAAAAAAAATTAAAAAAAAAAAAAAGAGTGTCTCAGTTTCTCTTAATTTTTACAGAAAGAAAACCCTATTCATAGTTTGTTTGGGGCATCAATTCAACAAGAATAGATGACTTTTACATAGAGTCTGCTAATCTATAAACATGGTATGCTTTTCCTGTACTGATGTGTGTGTGTGTGTGTGTGTGTGTGTATGCATCTCGTATGCATTGCACATATACCCTATACATTGCAGAATTGAAAGAATAGCTGAAGAACCAGGTTTCAAAAATGATAGAAGCTAGGGTACTCCAGGGATCTCTGAGGCAGGAAGTTTTGTAGTTTTTATATCACTCTCTTCAGAACTCAAATTCCAGGGAGTGATCACCTGATTTACGTCAGGTGCCCACCTCTTGGCCAGGGGCAGGTAGGGCAGACTGGTTCCTCAAAAACAAATATTTTATCAGAAGATTTGGGACTGGATGCTGAACAGACAAAAATAACACGTATCCACTACTGATACAGATAGAGAAATATAGCACGAGAGACACCAGAGCGTGGAAGCAGAAGAGAAGAAAAAGGAGCATGGAAAAAAACGAAAACAGAAGGGGTGGGGTACTTTGGACTAGTGTGAGCCATCTGAAGTGGGAGAATAGGCCAAGAATCAAAAATAAATAAATAAATAAATAAATAAATAAATAACTGAACTCCTCCTCAGGGATTCAGTGTAACTTCTATGGGTTTTTATGAGTCCCTTTGTTCATTAAAAGAAAGGTTTTGTTTTTTTTTTTTTTAATTCTATTTTATGACTGTGCTGGTATAAAGACAAATACCACCCAGGCTGGATTTATTTTTACATATTCATTATGATTATGTCCATTCTTCCTTCTGATCTGAAAAGAAACTAGAATGAGAATGTTTTCATGGGCCCCAGATGTTGTGCCTGACGAAGGAGTCAGCTCGGCCTCTGTTCTTCTCCCCCTCTTCCTTTGGCCTTTACCATTTCCATGCCTGTTGGCCCATCTGTTCAGGGCTGGCACCTGGGGCACTTTGCCTGAAGCTGGAATTGTTAGGGATTTCCTGATCTAGCAGCTCTAAAACAGTATGTAATGGGAGATGGTGTGTAAATACCCTTAGTTCCTCACTTCCCAGGCCGAAAACTCAGAGGCCCACGTTCTTCATTGACTCCCAGAGGACACAAGCAGGATTAACCCCTAGCCTCCCAAAGTGTAACTTTTTTGACAATGGACCTTTTATTGGCTGTCTTTCCTTCCCTTTCAATTCTTCACTCTCCCACCCATGTTTCCTCTTGAATAAACCATTTACACTCAAATTCTTTTTTTTTTTTTTTCAATGTGTATCTTTGAGAAAGGGGAGAGGGGCAGTGAGAGAGCGAGAGAGAAGGGATCTGAAGCAAGCTCTTCGCTGACAGCAGAGAGCCTGATGTATATCTTGAAAACACGCACCAGGCGATGGTGACCTGAGCTGAAGTCAGATGTTTCACTGACTGAGCCACCCAGGGTCCCTTACACTCAAATTCTTGCCTCAGGGTCTGCTGCTGGGAGAACCCAAGCTGAAGACCTACTCTTCGGGTTACCTTGTATCTTGGCACAAAGCTCTCAGATGTGCCACCTTGCAACCCAATGGGAGGGCTTGGTCCTTCACTCTACAGAGGGGAGGAGAACAAAGGCCGGCCAATTATTTTCTTACAGAGATGTTAGCTGGGAGGGGTAGGCTCTTTTGTTTTAATTTCATACGAAAACTTCAGCAATGGCCAACAACAACAACAAAATGGACTATGTAATTCAATCAAAGCCTGGTGGGATCTTTCTCCTTGATGTTTTGGCTGGCTGAATCACTTGGTTTGCACAGACCAACACCAGAGGGGCAAAGCACTTTGATAATATAAAAGGTTATGGAAAGACTAATTTATGTGAATCATCTGAGTTAGGTTTTCATTTGCTTTAATGTGGTGGACTTGGCCGTGGGGAGAGCAGGCCTCATGACTACTCCTCAGAATGAAATTTTAAAGGAACGCGTAGTTTTGGAGAGCCATGTTTCTGTAACGCATCCCGAATTCTTATAAGAAGGTTTAGCTGGCAACACGTCCACGTGAAGAGCCGTTATGTACATTATGATCCACGGCAGAGTGCTTGGGGTACTCTGGAAGAAAAGAATCGAGAGGAATCATGCAAGTTTTCATGGCATATTTATGGGTGGAACTTGGGAGCAAACGTGCTTTATTCTTTCTTTAAAATAGCTCTTATGGTTTTACCCACATGAATATATCTGCAGTACTCTTCTCCACCGTCCTCAAGGGGTCAGCTCACACACAACGTAATGATTAACAGCATGATCTTCAAATTCAGAAAGATCTGGGCTGAAATCTTAGGTCTACCGCTTACGTGTGACCTCAGGCTAGGTACTTAACCTTAACAGCTGGGATTTGTTGAATGGGGATAATTATTCCTGGGTTCACAAACCCATGAACTTAGTGTTGGTAGAAAAAATCATGGACAACAGTGCTTAGCATGTACAAAATACATTACATACTATTGTTCTTAGCCGATGTTCCCTTCACTTGAGTGTTTCCCTGCCTTTTGGTAAGTAACTTTTCTAGATCATTCACAATGTCCTCACAACTACAAAGCTGCTCTCACTCAAGGCCAGGGCGCTTCTCCGTGTGGACTCACCTTCTCACCTTTGTGAAGGGCAAGGTGGTTTGGAGAGAGAATGAGCAGAGGCCTGAAGTACAGGGAGGCGGGAAAAGTAAACTTCACTCGGGGCCAGGGAGGGTATAACTGACCTGCAACGATACTCAAAGCAATGAGGGAACACAAGGCAAAGACAGGGATAGACGGTGTTCAGGGTTATCCAAAATCCAGGAGTGGGATGACCATAATAGGTGAACTTGGGCATCTTACACAGTCAACCCAGATGACCCAGGAGCTAAAGGTAATAATCACAGAAGTAGTAACCCGTTCTGTTGATCCTTCGTTTTACAGCTTGCAATGGATTTTCATTCATTCCTTGTAGACAGCTCCCTGGAGGCTGCTCTGTGTCTCATTTACCAGCAGCCATGTCTGTTTCCCGGGCAGAGACACTAGGGCAGAGCAAGCGGTTGGGAGTGAGGAGACCGGGGAGGGGGCCTCCGCTGTGGCCCTCCCAATTATGAGCTGAGTTGCAAGGGCAAGCACACAGCCAACTGAATCTCCAAAGATTTACCCGTAAAGTAAGAACCTGATAATGTCTACCACAGGGCTGTTGGGAGGACCAGATGAGGCCAGTTACGTGAGATGCTTCATAAACTTGACAGGACCGGCCACACGATACGTTATTCAATTTGCGGCACTTAATCCGGGGCTTTGTACCTGTAACAAGGTGTTAATCTTGAAGTTTCCACAGAGAGGATGAGACACAATGGTGTGAAATTCCAAAGCCAGCTCCCTCATGTAAAATTTACAAAGAAAATTGTCAAGAACCAGTTTTAGGGCTCCTGAATCTTCTCTCAGCCACTCAACTATACTCTGCACTCAAAATACGCAAAAACAGTAGCGAGAGAGGAGAGGGTGAGAGAATTTTGCAGGGGTGTGTGTTATTTATGTATTTATTTATTGAGAAAATACTTGCTCTGCCAAGGGGTTCCTCATCCCATCTAGGGGAAATGGTAGAGTGCTACTTTGGCCTCAGATTTAGGGAGACGTGGCCATGGGACGCCTCAGAAAGCTGTGACATGGGTAAAGCTGTATGAGAAGTGTGGAAGGAGAGATCAGTATCTTCCTTCATGGCTGCTAGAGACAAAGCGGTCCGTGGCTGCAAGGTTGAGGGGATCGAGCTGGATGCAGAGGGGAGCAGGGTGGGGTTTGCCTGCATTCATCTCTACAAAGGCCCCAGGAGCTGACGGGAAGGCTGGACCTCTAGGGGCCGTGGAAAGAGCCTGACCAACTCCTGGGACAGAGAGACCTCTGTCTGGATGGAGGGAAGGCCCAGTGAAGAGCCAGCAGGGAACATCCAAGGAGCCCACACAAGCTCCCCGAGAAAAGCAGCTCCAAACATCTGCCGGAATAAGAGAGGACAGATCGGGGTCTGCTCTCAGCCAAGCAGGATTTTTTCCTGCCCCTCTTCCCTTCTATTCTCCCTGCTGACCACCCTGGGGCATCAGGAATTGTCCGCCATGTTGGCCTCTGTACAGTCCGATGGCTTTATACTGGGAATACGCTCTCCCCGAGACACTGCCTAACTGGAGAACTCTGCTGCAGAGCCTGTGAGGTTGGTGAAAGATGTCCCGGGGAAGTTTCACCTTTCCCCCTGCCTCTTGGCAGGCAACCCCAAACAACTCTTGCTGTGGGGCCCCAATCAGGACTGGCTGCATAAGGTGTGGGGCCAAAGACAAGATGAAAAGGCAGGGTTCATCGTTTACGAATTATTAAGAAATTTGAGCCAGCAAGAGTAGGGCATTAAACCAAGCCTGAGGACCTTCCCAGTGGGAAGCCCTGTGTAACTGCATGAGGTGAACACACATAATCCTGGCCCTGACCCGAATTTATGCCCTCCATTAGTAAGCACTAATAGAGGGTTCTGGAGTCCGGCCACCATTCAGGGAGACCTTCCTTAGGCTGCACCCTCAGACTGACTTGAACAAGCCTCAGTCTGCCATCCTCCTCTTCCTTCTCCAGGTGGGAAACTGAGGCACAGAGGATGATTGGTGTTAGCTGGAGCTCTAGGAGAGCCCATAGACCCAGGAAAGCCTCCTCCCAGCAATGTGGCTGGGCACTCCGGGTGAAAAGAATTCTCTGACAGGACCCAGCCTCTGTGTAAGCCCAGCGATGACTGGGATGTTCACCTTCGGTCACAAGAGCTGCGGGGTGGCTCTCAGCCCACGATAGCATGGGGGGTCTTGAGCCGTGTTGGATTCTGTGGGACTGATGTTGAAGTCATGGCCAGACTCTTCTAGGAGGCAGCCATATTCCCCCACAAGCTGAGCCTCTCCCGAGAGGCTGAAATAACCAAGTTAAAAAAATATATATAAAGGGGACCCGGGTGGCTCGGTTGGTTCAATGTTGGACTCTTGATTTCAGCTCGGGTCGTGATATCACAGTCATGAGAATGAGCCCTGCATAGGGCTCTGCACTGGGCAGGGAGCCTGCTTCAGATTCTCTCTCTCTCTCTTTCTCTCTCTCTCTCTCTCTTTCTCCCTCTGCCCCTCCCCCACTCCCTCCCTCCAAAAAAAAAAAAGGAAAATAATTAGGAGAAGGAGCTGTGAGCCACACCAAGGGGTCTCCTGCAGGGTTCTTGCCCCTTTAACTACATGGGTTCACCGGCGGCAGCCAGCTCAAGGGAGATGGTGAGACTGGTAATGCCATCTGGGCCCCTATTTCTAACTGCATCCCGGCAGCTCCCAAGCAGAAGGTTCTGGTGGCCATGCTTCTTCCTAGACTCACTTGCACTCCTGCACCGTCTGGGAAATACGGCTTTGGAGGCAAACAATCCCACTACAGTGTGGAAGGCCACCCAGCCACCACGCGCCCAAACGGATGCGTGTAGCAGTCTAATATGTGCCTTTCCCCCTGGTAAACAAGCTCCGAGGGCATGGGCCGTACCCATCCGGCTCCTCGTGTGCCTCAGTGAATGAAGCGTGCTTCGACATATTTGTCGAATACCTGAATGGACTGAGAAGAGAAAGGTGGGTGAAAGCTTTCACGGCGGGCTTGAGTCCGGCCTCCTTGTAAGGTCTGGCTACATCTCGCTTTGTCTTACATTCCCTGCCCCACAGGCAGAGCCTGAGAAGGTGGCCAACTGCGTGTGGCTTACTGACAGAATGCTCCCAGGGGAAGGGAGGGAGGGAGGGGAGCCCAGAGGGAGCAAGAGACAGAGCAGGGATGGGGTCTCAGCTGGAGACTGCTGGGGCTCGGACTGACCCCCTGGGCCGGGCTGGCCTTTCGTGCCCCCATTCCAGTCAGTCATGGGCTGCCTGCTGCCCCTGGATGGGGTGCGGGGCGGGGGGAAGGAGGTATGAGCCTCCCCAGGGCGATTCTCTGGAGAAGCAGCTGTGACCCCTTCACAGCCGACACTCACAGCAGCTGAAGGATCGGGGCACCCACCAGTCCCCATTTGACCACCCAACTCTCAGCCCCTCCCCCAGCAGGCACGCCTGAGCAGGTGGGCTCCCAGATTTAAGTTCTCAGGATATGAGGAAGCTAGGCTTTGGTCGGCAAGCCTAAGCTATGTTCACGGCCTTAGGGGTATCTGGTGCTTTCCCAGTGATCACAAAAGGGATGCTTTGTTTTCCCTTTGGCTGCCAGCGCTCTTGAACACAGAAGACTCTGTCCAGGACCCTGGAGGGGAGATGCAGGGAGTTGGAGGAGGACCAAAACCTTGCCCTCGCTCTGTGCTAGACGCTGCCTGCGTGGAAAGCGAGAGGGGTTCACAGAGAGAGCAGAGTGACTCATCGCCATAGCGGAGAGTTGCCAGTAACGGGCATCAGCTCCCACAGCCCCTGCTAAAAACCGTCGCCTGGCTTTGAGTGACACCGGATGAGAATCCGGACTCTGCGCCCTATGTGCGAACCTCGCCTCACCCGGTCCCTGCGCACCTCTCTGGGCTCCCCGCCTCCTGTTGGCCCTCTTTCGTGTTCTGGCACCGTGGCATCTCCTCGGTTCCACAGGCAGGCAGATCTCACCGCTGCCTCGGGCTCTCCCGCCTCCTCTGGCCCCCACCCGGGGCGCTTTCTCCCGCATCCTCTGCTTAGAGAAGAAGCCAGTGTTGGTCACTCCGTCCAGTGAGGTCTACACCTCTAACCCACTACACCCTGACCCCCCGTCGCCTGGTGTCTCTCTTCTTTTATCACCTGCTTTTTACATTCTCCCCCCCTCCTTTGCAAATGCCAGCTCCACGAGAACACAGATCTTGACCAAGTCACTCGTGGCTGTAACTCCAGCGACCACACATGGGAAAGTCAGGGAAGGGAGCTCTGTGAGAGTGAAGGGGGAAGAGTCATGGGTCTTCGGTAGAAGTCGAGTTTGATGTTCTAGTAAAGCATGTGGATGGAAATGCCCGGGAGACAGCTGGAGATGCCTGGCCAGACCCAAGGGAGAGTCTGAGCCTGGGATATATATGTTGGAGTCCTTCCCATAGAGCTAATAGCTAAAGTCCTGGGTGTGGATGAGAAACTAAGAACAGAGCCTTAGGCAACACCTACTTTCTGAATATTTGTTTTATCACTGCCTAGAAGGTTCTTCCTCCTGCCATGAAACACCTCTCTCTCAAAACTAAAATTGCGGCCTAAGAATTCCTTTCCCCTTTCCCCGTGTTTATAGTTCCTGCCCTGTCGCGAATGTGGACCAGCAAGCACAGCCCTTCTGGAAGCAGCCCTCCCCCTCCTGGCAGCTGACGGGAGGCTCTCAGGCCGGGCTGGAGCTCCGCATATGGAAGTTCAATTACTGTCAATGGGAGGCCCATCTGCGGGGCGAGGGCAGAATGCACAGTGGAGATTGGTACACCAGATAGTAGCCTGGATCAAAGAGGAGCCCAGAGTTTGTGAAGCCCTTTCATCCTTCCTGATGAAAGGTGATACACGAAGGCAAAATTATCATGATTATTTCATTGGGTTCCAATTGGAGATGGGCTATACAGCTCACTAGCATGGACAATAGCTCGCAGGCTGCATGGACATTTCTATAATACGCACAGACGGGCTGTACACAATCAAACGTGTGTGTGTGTGTGTGTGTGTGTGTGTGTGTATGTTCATCAATAACATCACCTGAGCACTCTATTGTCAAAGAAGCCCTAAAAAGAATCACAGACTTGAACTCACTGAGTCCTACAGATACTGACATACCATGAAATATACATATTTGGTAAATGTGTATAAAAAAGCCGTGAAGCAGGGGGTAAAGGAAACAGTAAGGACACTTGGATTTGTCAGCGTCTCTCCAGAGAGAGCCCTGAGGATATACCATTCTTAGAATAAAGCTTTCATTTCACAGTGCATCAGTGGGAAAATTAACAAGCTCCCTTCGTCCTGTTCCATAATGCATTCTCTTTGTTTTAGATATTGAGCTGAGCTGGTGACTTAAAGCCATGCAAAATAGCTTTTAAATACAGATCTGGGCCTGGCAGTTTTGCCTTGCCAGTGACGGAAGGCCAACTCGTCCCATCATTAGGGAGATGGACATCATGTCACTTTGTCATTCAAATTCCATTTCGATTTAACTTCGCGTCCCTCACTGGTGTTGGCTGTGGCACTGCAGAGGATGTGGCTTCTGGGTTGAACACTTTCCTGCCATTCGGGATCGGTGCTGTGGCTGGATTTAGATAGAGGTCCTTAGCTTGGAGTGAGGATAAGACACGGTATACGTGGGGTGGGGGAGGGGAGACTTTCTTAGGCCCCGTGTTTACCTGACCTTGCACGTAGCTTCTTCTTCCTCAGGGAGAAGCCGACTGCTGTTTTTGGCAGTTCTTCATGCCGAGGGAAAGCGAAAGGCCACAGGAAGGTGACAGCTGAGGCAAGGCTAGAACAGCAGGTCCCCAGGGTGGGTCACTCACGGGGCTGACAATCCAGTTGATGCTTGCTTGGGTTGGGGCCTCGCGCTAATTTGGGTGCTGACATCCTGGTGACAGGAGCAGAGGGAAAGCGAGCCAGAGAGCAGACATGGGAAACCTTGAAATGACTCCCCTAAATGACGGTTGACTTGTTTTGTGGCATCAGACCCCCGAGGCACAGGAATGCTGAGGTGTCAGCTGGGCAGGCTGGGTACGCTTCTATTCGGGACATGGAGGCAAACAGCGTCCTACAGAATCGGCCCAGTGGCTTCATCATACGGGGTTTTGTCCAGCTGGGTCCGGATGTCCATGAGTCTAGGTTCCATCTTCCCTGCTCACGTTTTTACTCCGGCAGAAATGGAGGGCTTTCCTCCCTGCAGCCGAGCAGAAGACGTGCAACTCACAAGCAGACCCTCTCAAAGGACATCGCAGGTTCTTGAAGAGAGCGTAGCAGGTCTAAGTGGATCAGATGCCATGACTCAACAGCTTCTCCTTGATTCTTTAATCTCACATCTTTAATCTCACATCCACCTGTTGCACATTTGCACACTCAGTTCGAGGCGCTGGGCATGATTTGTAAGTGTGAGCGATGTTTTAAAGATCGATCCAAATCATACCCAGGAAATTCTGTTCTGGACCAGGCCACTGCAAAGCCCCATGAAGGCCAAGAACCGTCAAGAAGAAAGGGCCACCTCTAAGTTAGTTGGAGGGAGAAGAGACAGACGAATACTATAGACCTTGGACCAAGGAGCATGGGAGTGAGGTTTACCTCCATTTCCAGCAACTGCCACACACATAGTCCCTTTCAAAAATGCCAGTGGCCTCGAAGAAGAGACAGCTGCCTCCCCAGTCCCTCTCGTTCATCACCTGCTTGTTGCCCTAGGACTGATAAGACAAATCCAGATCAAATTCCCTGGCAGCTGGGAGAGCTCTGAGACAGGGAAAGGGAACTTGGCAGGAGTCCAAGAGGGTAGCAAAGATCAAATTGTGTCTTACATTTTCCAGGAACTAAAACCTTGCTCCCTCTGCAAACCTAGGGGAGGCACCTCAAATCAGTTAGCACCAAATGGGCTTTCTTGGAAGAAAACAATGCCTTCAGCTTCCACAAGAGGAATTAAGACAACAGAGAACTGATAGGCCAGTCTATTCTCACTGGGCCAGATAGTAGGAAAATAAAGTCAAAGGGCAGAGACGAACATTGTAGCAGAGATGAAGGGCAAATGGGAGAAGCTTTGAGCAACACCGGACTGAGCGAGAGGCATAGGTTCTTGTTCTCTCTCTCTCTCTCTCTCTCTCTCTCTCTCTTTCTCTCTCTCTCTCTCTCTCTCCCTCTCTTCTTCTTTCTCTCTCCATCCCTCCCTCATTTTGAAAATGCACTCAAACCTCTCCGGGATTTAGGTTATTGTTTAATGTAGTGATCTCTTCAAGTTCAGATCCCTCCGGCTTGAAACTTTTAGAATTTCTTAATACCAAAGTCTTCACAAGGCATTCCATCTGATGTCTAACTCTTTTGACTCGTTTATCTTAGTGACACCTCAAGTTTGGGCTACAAAATAGCCCAGAGGTGTTGCTAAAGCTTTAACTTTTTTTTCACTCAAACATACCAGTTTTTTGGGGAAGCTGCATCCAGACGTGAGGTCTCAAAATATCAGTGACCTGAGGAATTCTGGGAGGAACTGCTCTGTGTCTTATTTGTCATTATACGAGTCCTTGCCGGTGTTAAAAAAAATCATAGAATTATATACACCCAAAAAGGTAAATTTTACTGTTGGTAAATTTTAAAAATATGAACACAAAAATTGCCAGTGATGTCCCAGTATTAAATCAAGCAAACGTCCTAATCAGATGAGCTCTCTTCATTCATCCAAAAAGCAAAAAAAGGAGATGGTAGGTATGGTAAAGTGATCACATCCACGATCCTAGTTCCCCACCCCTTCTTGTAGCCATGACCTCTGAAGACCTCCTACTGTCTGTGCATCCAGCCATGTGACTTGCTTTATCCAATGGGATATTAGTGGGCAAGACACAAGCAGATGCTTGAAAGAGCACTTACATGTTTCCATGTGCATTTCTGTTCTTGTCTTCTGTCGCCACCAAGACAACGTGCCCCAGCTAGTCTGCTGGAGGGTAGGACACAAACGTGGGAGCAGAGTTGAATCATCAGCCATCCCAGCCAAGATGGCCAATAGTCAGACAATTACCAGATACGTGAGTGAGTTCTGAGACCAGAACTGCTTGGCCAGCTCAGCCTAAACCGCCAGCACACAGACCCATAAACTAAGTAGATGTTTATTATTTTGGACTTTGAGACCGTCTGTTATGCAGCATTATTGTGACCACAGATAAGTGATACAAAAGTAAGGAATTAGGAACCATAGGAAAAAGCCATTTGAACCAAGGAATGAGTTCAGCTTGGAGAGGTGGGAAACTATAGGATCTGGGCACACATTCCTGAAATGCCCTTTTATTTGTTTGTTTGTTTGTTTGTTTGTTTGTTTATAGAAAGGCCACCTGAATAATGCTGTACAGGGAGATGAAGGCAAGATCGGAGTGGAACCAGTCTGGGCATGTGTCACCTTGTGATCAGTTCCTGATAGTGAGGGTGTCTCCAGATCTTTGAATTCGAATCTATGGATTCAACCATACACAGCCTCAGATGAATGTAACCAAGTGATTGTAAAGGAAAAACAGAGCAGTGCTGTCATAGTTTTTCATGAACGCATGTATGTATCTTGTATATATATTATTCTTCTTTGCCTCCTTCCTGTCTGAAATCTCCACCAGACTCTAAGGTCTATGAGGATGGAGATCAATTCTGTCTTGTTCACCACCGTATGCCCCATGCCTAGCACGGTGCAAGGCATACGGTAATGGTTTAGTAATCATTTACTGAATAAATAAGTGAGATCTGGAAACAAGGCAGAGGAAGAGCAAGACAGAGCCCGGTTAACGGAATCATCCTTCGGCCCCCACCTTGGGCGCCCCAGATGTAGTATGTGGGCCAGTGGGCAATTTCCTGTCACATTTACAGCCACTGTCTTTATGTGGCTCAGGGATAGGTCTGGGTCAGGTAGTCACGTTAGGGCTGCAGGAGACAGTGACACATGTCCTCTAAAGCTGCAAAGAGCTAAAAATATTAGTCTTCAAAGGCTAATTCACTCATAAAGCGTTACCCGAAACCCTCTGTGTATACAGCTCTAAGACATTATGGTTGGCTTTTCCCCTCCTCTAACCCAACTGTCTGGCCCAACATCTCGCCATCCAGACTCTAGCTAACAGCTGATAGAGAGAAGCTTCCCAGAAACTGCCCAGAATGTCCATTGCTGGGATTCTTCTTGTCTTATTTCTACGCCAGCTTCTAGGCTGCTAGCCCTTGTCCTTAGCTGCCATTTTGGCCTCTGCTCCTCCTCCTTGTGACCATGCTAAGAAGCTCCACCCTGAACTTGGTTACTCCCCGAGGGTGTCTTTGGCCCGGCTTCGGGGTCACACTGGCCTGGAGCTGCCAGTAGGGTCCACCAAGGCTCAGAAGGCTTGGCTATGCTCTGGTCGACGCCGAGGACACCCAACTCCGCTCCTGCCAGCCCATGAACTCCAGCGGCTCTGGCTTGCCCTGCTACTGCTCTCCTTCTTGTCCGTTTCCTCTGTGGCCCTTCGTGGTTGTCCCTTCTCTATCCTTTCTTCATTAAAAAAAAATGAAAGTGGAAATTAGTGGGAAACCTAAAGCTTTCCAGTATATAGTGCTTTTGTTTTATTTGTTTGTTTTTTAAATGGCATACTTTAAATTTTTTTAATGTTGATTTATTTTTGAGAGAGAGCGAGACAGACAAGAGAGACAGAGTCTGAGCGGGGGAGGGGCAGAGAGAGGGAGACAGGATCGGAAGCCAGCTCTGAACTGTCAGCACAGAGCCCGATGCGGGGCTCAAACCCACAAACTGTGAGATTGTGACCTGAGCCGAAGTTGGACGCTCACCCAACTGAGTCGCCCAGGTGCCCCATATTTGTTTGTTTGTTTGTTTGTTTTTACACACTTATCTGGAGGTAGGAGTAGCTTTGAAGCCTGGATTTTCCTCCCTGCATTGATCCAAAATGCTGGGTTTGAAAGCACTGGGAGAAAACAAGACAGTACAAGTGACCTAGACTTAAGTAAATGGAAATAAACATCAGGCATTGGCAAAGCCCTACTTTGTGGTCAGAGGACAGTTGCCAAACCAGAGGGGCATTCGATAGCGGGAGACCTAAAGTGACCACAGGGGAAAGGGCTTCGAGTCGTCAGAATCCTTTTGGCAACCAACAGCCTGGAGGATGTCCCCTAGCCTGCCCATCATCAAGGAGGTCCCACCCTCTCGCCCTGCCCCACCTCTGCAGGGCTGAGCACCGGCACGTGGTAGGAGGCCTTCAAAGACACTTTTGCAAGAAGCAGTATCACAGAGTCTTTATATTTCAGGAGAAACGAGCTCCTCCTGAGTTTTTAACGTTTCACGGTTCCACGCAATCACACATAGGTACCAGAATAACAGGGCAGCAGAAATAGAATCGCTGAATTGTAAGCAAGACAGAAAGTCTCCATACTTCGAATACGGGACGTTGAAAAGCTTCTGCACTTAGCACGTCAGCTCAGACACTAGAAAATGGTCGATCCGATGTGGGTTTGTTCGGACCAACAGGGGAGGAAGGTCTTCGTGGACTATTGAAGGAAGCGAGGAGAACATGGAACCAGGAGAGTATGGGAAGAAGGGTCCAGCCGACACTTACCCTCAGCCTCCTCTCTGAAAAAGATGCAGCCATTTCTTAGGAAGGAGGGATGGGAAGGAGCCACTAGACTTGCAGGGGGAGTTAAGCCTGTATATATGTTATGATTTGCCTCCGTGTATTTATCCAGTTTTAATTAGGGCGCGATTAGTTTAATATGTGCATTTTAGTTTATTGTTTAATATGTGCTTTTTAAATAGAACTTCCTGGACGAGATGCTTTAGTGAGTGCCAATTAGTGGCTCCAGCTGTAGGCAGTTCAAGCACAGGGCAGGCAGTTCAGGGAGGCACTTTGGAAGTGGACGGGGTCTCCCAGCATTCTTGGTACTACCTCAAGGTAGCAACTTTCTAGACCACTTCTGGGTCTGGGCAGCTCACTCAGAATACTAACTATCGCCAAGGGGATTGGTCCCCCCAAAATGCTCACCCCGGGTTCCAGGAAATTTGACTTTCTGTCGCAAAGGGTGCTAAGAAGGGGGCCCCGTGCCAGGGTGAGAGAGGCCTGAGTGCCAGGCATTTGCCTGAAGGGCAAGGTCTCCGGAGGCCACTGCACATTCCATAGGGCAGAGTCAGAGCCCTGGCTTGGGGAGGGGTCTGCAGGCCATGGCCTTTGCTAGAACTTGGACGCCCCACCCCCCATTCAGCTTGTGCCTTCCCCTCCCCCCCATCTCTGAGTCACCAGGCATCTAGAAAAGCTCTCTCCTTGTTTTATCTGGCAGAACCTTGGGGACAATACTTGGACTGGGTTCAACTGGCCAGGAAACCAAAGCCCACAGAAAAATGCCTCATGACTCCTGCCAACCTCTGCTCCGTGCCAGTCCCAGTGCCGGACAAACAGCCCTGCCAGCGTTTGGATTTGAGAGGGGAAGTACATTCCGTATGTGGAAGCCACATGATAGAAGTTATGTACTTTTCGGGGACTGAACCGGCCAGCGCCACTGTGGCTCCCATTATGTGGCTCATGAAAGGGTTTCACCTCCTGGACTGGAAGGGAGTTGGTCTGTCTGCAACAAAGGCGTTTGCCTCTGTGGCTTTCTGAAAAAGAATGTGTGTGCTTGTCAAAACAGAACTTTCCTGCGTACTTGGAAGAGTAGGCCCGTCTGCCTGTCAGAAAGGAGCAAGGCCTCAGTCTGGTTAAACAGGGAAAAAAATTCCACTGGGCAGGCCCGTTAGCCCCTGGCCAGGACGGCCTGCCTCTCTCACAAAGACATTTGTTCAGGGTGCATTGCCGCCTTCCCCAGCAACTTCCCGCCAGTGCAGTTGGATGCAGTCTGGAAGGGGGGGGCGGGGAGCTGGCGAAGTCACTGGGGTGCATGTTTTCCTATCATGGAAAGGTAAATAAAACTTTTCTCCATGGTGGACGGGAGCCCCGAGGCTCACGGAATTGTAACGTGTCGGTAAACACTCTCACTTTGCTTTTCCAATCATCTTTTTCCTCTGAACTAGGCTGCCGTTTCCCCTGTGATAGTGGAAAAACAGAGACGCAGAGATAACTTGCCCCCGGACCTGGAGGAGGGCTCTGAAAACCCACGTGGGGATTAATCAACTGGTTACGATAGTGCGGCTCTCCTCCAGAAGTTTGCTCTGGAGTCGACCTCCCAATGCAGACCTGAGAATGGGCTCAACCAAAGCAAAGTTCAGGGTCCAGATTGGGTTCGGCTCTACGAATCCAATAAACACCACTGGTCTCTTCTGCAAGGATAATCTAACGTGGGTGTGATTGGCACACACTTCCTTCCAGTGCCCGACAGAATCATTCCCTTGAATGGCTCCAGATTCTCAAGGAAATCTTCAGGAAAACTCAAAAGTTCACGCAGAAGAGGAACCCCTCTCCCCTGTAAATGGATCATGTCTCCATAAGACAGAGTAGGAGCACAGTAGGCTCCTTGAGGTGATGTGCGGATTCGAAGCCCCTGATCCTGAAAACTGCGTCATTTAATTTGAGCGGTGGGGTAACTTTCCCTAACAAATGAAAATTGCCTCCTTGGTTCCGAGGCAGGAAAGAAAGAATACAGGCAGAGCCTGGGTTAATCTCACATTTGCCTTGTTCTCTGTGGTTGCAGAAGCATTACGTTTTGAGATACCACAGCCCTCGAGTATCTGCCTGAATTTCTGGAGACACCACCAGAAGCCTTTGCAGCATGAAGGACCTTTTTAGCTCCAGTTCCTAAAACCCTAGTTGTGAGCTCCAGGACGATAATAAAATATCACCGCAGAGCGTAGCTGTTGCTAATTTATGCAAGCTTGTTTAGATGACACGGGGAATTTTTGTTAACTGATGCGTGCAAACTTACACATTGCTTATTGAAAACCCATAGCTCACATCTGTGAATGTGGTTGCTCTGTTATTAAGAACGTGCCTGACCCCCTGGGGCTCCGAGAATGAGTGTGTTAACACAAGCACCTGGTTCGATGCCAGGCACTGTTCCATGCCAAGCAGAACTTCACCATGGTTCGAGAGGTTAAAAATCACCAGCCGGGCATAATGATAAGTGTGGACCACAAGTGAAACTTCAGAAGTAGTTTCCTGTTATTATTTCTAGGGATAATACACTGTGGATATACCTGCTGATCTCCAAGGGGTTCATCTGCTGCGTGTGTTCCGGGGTTCCTCGTGACTCTGGGCTACGGTAAGTCAACGTAAGAAGTCAACGGTAAGAAGTTACAAATGCTGTCCAATTGAGATTCAAGAAAAGTATACTAAGTTTAAGAAAAACGACACCATGTATTTAATGAGGATGTGCGCTAGGAAGTTCCCATAAGCATGATGCGTCTCTTTCTATGATACAATTGGAAGCATACAATATTCCCTAAGAAGTATTCTTGCCAGAAAGAATGAACCCGGGCTTTAATCAAGGATCTGGAGGTAACCACCATGCACAG
Source organism: Herpailurus yagouaroundi (assembly GCF_014898765.1). NCBI lineage: Eukaryota > Metazoa > Chordata > Mammalia > Carnivora > Felidae > Herpailurus > Herpailurus yagouaroundi. The sequence continues at coordinate 8,545,728 of NW_024412400.1, forward strand.
GAAGTTCGGGAGATAGAGGAATACGCTAAACAACATTATGAGAAGGAAGGAAGCCAAGTCCAGGAGATGGGAAATTCTATAGGACAACGGACTTGATTCCTTCAACATGGAAATGACTTTGAAAACACGGGACAGGAGAAGCTGTTACAGATGAATGGAAACTTAGGAAATGTATTGAAAACAACAACGTGTGGACCCAGTTTGGACCTGATGTTATCCAACCAGTTGTAAAAGTTTTCTTGAGATATTCTGGAAAATGTGAACAAAGGTTATTAGATAATCCAGGCTGGTGATAATACACTATGGATATGTTAAAAAACAAAAGTTCTTATTTGTGTGTGTGTGTGTGTGTGTGTGTGTGTAGCTGAGATTTACTTTGAAACACTTTAGCAAAAAAAAAAAAAAACAGATATAGATATGTAGATGAAACAAGATGAGCAAAATGTTGCTGAACGTTGATGCCTAGGTAATGCATCCATAAGATTTCAGTATGCTATTCTCTCCGCTTTGGTGGACAAGAAAAATTTCCAGAATATGGGGGCACCTGGGTGGCTCAGCCACTTAGGTGTCCAACCTTGGCTCAGATCATGATCTCACTCTTTGTGAGTTTGAGCCCTGCATCAGGCTCTGCGCTGACAATGCACGGTCTGCTTGGGAGTCCCCCCCAGCCACCTTCCAGGATATATCCGTGGAAAATATGGCAGCCACGTGGTGCCGTGAGGAGGGGAGGGTGAGCAGTCTTCGGAGGATCTGGGGACTTCGGCCACAGACAGATGCTTGGGAGTGCTGGTCAGGTTGCCCCTCACAGTGGCCTTTCTGAGTTGTCAGCCAGCAACCAGACCAAGGGCCCTGGTCTATGCTGCCTGGCACTCTGGCTTAGGGGGCCGATACTGGACTTCAATCACTGGCCCTGGGGCCATATAATGTGGAACAGCCTCCAGGAGGTATATGCCACACGCATGCGGGACACTACCTTTGGAAAAGTATTTGCGTTGGCTCCTGGGAACAACCGTTTGAAATCTCTTAACGCTGTGCCCCGTTCCCTCGCTGCCTTCTTTCCTGTCACCAACACGGACCCAGGCAACCCCATCCTTCACTTTGCTGCTCTTCCAAGGACCCGGGATCACCTGCATCCCCGCTAATTATTCTCTCTCCCTCCCTTCCTCCGCCCTTGTTTTGTTTGAAGAACTCCAAAGGATTGTCCGGGCTAATTGCAAAGCCTGTTTGAATGAGAACAAGTCTCTGGTGAAAGAAAAGCCACAGTTAGAGAATGCTTTGTTCAGAAGCAATCTCGTTTCTGGAAAGTATGCACGGTAACTCTAACTGCTTATCAAACAGCTCCAAATGTAGGTCTCACCTTTTGAATTGCTGGCTTGTAAATGGGCCTCCCTGGCATCCCGGGTCTCTGCAGAGGTGCTTGGGGGGCCAGCGCCGGCCCTGAAAGAGGGATAAGATAGGAAAGGACATCTGAGCGTGCAGGGTCCCACAGCCCACTTTCGCCTCAGAGAACTCCCCTTTCTTCTGCTTTGTCTAAGACTTAAAAAAAAACTTCCCTGTCTAAAAAAGTAAATAAATAAAAAGAAAGCTGAAAACCAACGGCTTTAATAAGTAAATACTCCAGCTGATTATTGATTTACATATAGTCTTTGCTAAAGGGCTTGGGAAATGATTTCCTAAGATGTCTGAACACTACCTGCAATTTTGTTTCATCTGTTTGTTTTGCTAACAAACCTTTCTTCCACAGGAAGACAAACCAGCCCAGTCCCGTGGGATTTTGTCCAAATTTGCATAACTGGGGGATCCAAAGGTAATTGCATTTTCTATAGCTAATCTTCTTCCCAAGTGGAAATTCAACGTTACCAATCAGCCAACATCCTGTTTGTGGCTCGCTGCACCTGCCTGGATCCCATATCGACATTGAGAAGCCACCTGAACATGGCAGGGGCCGTGGGGGAAATAGTCTCTCACTGATCATGAAGCCTGACCCTTTTCCTGCTGGAAAACCAGACTGATAAATCCAGGTAGCCTCAGATGTGCCCCTCTTCACCTTCCGACTCCCATAATTCCCACAGCAAAAGGCCAAGCGACGTTTGATGGTGACAGGAAAAGCGGCCACGCCATCGATCATGAAATCCCGGGGCGGCAGTTGAGAGTCAATCACTGCCTTGTCACCATTTCCGATAAAAACAATGGCAAAGTTACTGCCTCATAACTGCAAAGTACCTTCGTGTTTCAGAGCAGACACACAAACTGTGGGTGCCTCGATCTCTTCCAAATCCCAGAGGAATGCATTGAACAGAGGCGAGGGAACAAGTCAGAGAGCAGAGAATGACATCGCGACAACTGTTGTGTCCCCAGTAAGGAGTCAGACAACCGCATTCCCTGGCCGGCTGTGGGGGACGGGGCATTCCACTTTATGCCAACAAATATTTGTGGAGCACACGCTCCAAACGAAGCCCTATGACCACACCAAAGGGGCCACGAGGACGGTGAGAGGTGTCCTGTCCTCAAGCAGCTTGCGATCCGGTGACACAGCAAGGTTGTATTCAATGAGCCAGAAAGCATAAAGCACAAGGGGTTAATGTCATGAGAGGACACAGCACAGGCACCAAGGTCAAGGGGCTGGGCATGGCGTACCACCCCGAGGCCTGGACTACAGGGTTCAACCAACCACTGTACCCTTGCATTTGACATGGACCATACTGCAGGGATGCCCCTCCTGACGCTGCACCCCTTTCCACGTAAGCAACACATACGCAGGACGGAGGTCTCTCTGTGGTTACCGCGAGGACCCAGAGAGACTCCCTAGAAGCTGGATTATTGGCCCCAGGAAGTGCAGACAAGGTGAATGCTGTGTACACAAAGGAAGGAGGGGCAGTGGTCTACTTGGCCTGATTTCAAGACCAGAGTACTCTTTATTCCAAAATATCTCTCCAGTTTGCCTCTTTTGAAATAAGAGATTTGTCCTGTAACCAAGACCTTTGTGAGGAACAGCACACTGGATTGATAATGGGCCGATGGCCCATTGACACGCACAGATGTTCAGAACTGGCAGGTTTGACAGAAGGAACGTGTTACCCAGTCACCCCACCCCTCTTGTTCCTCAACCTAGTTAGGAACTTCAGGTCCCTGATTTCTCCGCTTTCTTGCTGTAAATCATCTTTTCCCTCGGGTCCCTCCCCATCCAACTAAGGAGGGGGGGGGGGGTGCTCGCTCCAGAGAAAGTTATTATAAAGTTATAGGGAGGTCTTATTGAGTTCAAAGATTGGAAACTAATCCAGGCCTGTGGGGATTGAAATCTCAGGAGTCAGGGCCACTCCAGCTCTCTCCATACCTTAGGTGCTATTTTCTCACTGGTGCTTCTTTCTACCTACCGATTTGCTTCTCAGTCTGCAGATCAACTTCTTTTACCATCTCATTAACTTGTTCATGGCCCCCAAAGGGCCACTCTAGCCCCAGGTCTATTGGGATCCCGGCATTCAAACACAAACGACATCCACATATCCACGTGTTTTGGTTCAAATTCCCAAAATAGAGGTTCTGATGACTCAACTCGCACGCCACGGCTTGATGGTTGGCCTGTAGTCAGGGGTCAGTGGGGTCAGGTGCCCACCCTTGCCTCCCACCGACAGCCCAATCGGGGAGGTAAGACCGCATGAGCCAGTGCATAAAACAATACATACTTGCCATGTTTCAGTCTGCTAGGACCGGGTGGCTTAAACAACAGAAATCGATTTTCTTGCGGTTCTGGAAGCCGGAGATCTGAGATCTAAGTGTTGGCAGTCGTAGTTTCTTCTGAGGCCTCTTTCCTTGGTTTGCAGATGGCCACCTTCTTGCTTTGTCCTAACACAGTCAACCCTCTGTCTGTGTTGTCTGTGTCCTAATCTTCTCACGGGACATCTGCCATGTTAAATTAGGGCCCACCCTAACGACCCCATTTGAACTTAGTTGCCTCTTTAAAGGCCCTGTCTCCAAATACAGTCACATTCTGAGTCATACTGAGGGTTAGGGCTTCAGCCTATATGAATTGGGGGCCCAAGTGGACCCATAATAACCAATGTGCCCACCAGAGGGGATGTGGGAGGGAAGAGAATGACTGATTTCTCTCATACCATGGTCTGTCATATTCTTGTCAGAATTGTCAGCTCCTGTGTCATTGTCTTTTCATCACACACCTGGGGAAAAAAACCCCAGCTTTATATCAGCCTCCGTGTCTCAGCCTATACTTAATGCTGAAGAGCACTGTTAAAGAAAACCACCCCTACCGTGCAAACTGGTGCCACAGCAAGTTCTCCATCATCAGAGGGGCCCAGAGAGACCTCTGTGTGCCCTGAAACAGCCCTTTCCTCTTTTTTTTTTTTTACAGCCTCTGTTTCAATCTCTTTCTACTCTCCTCAGACCTCTTCCCTCTTGGCAAGTATTCTTACTTGCTTCTCCCTACAGAAGATGGAGTGCCTCTGAGAGGGATTCCTTTGACTTCCTGTTACTGACACTACAAACATACCTGCATCTGCTTCTGTCTTCTCTTTCCTTCTAGTCAAAAGGAAGGAACCCCTCTCCTGCCTGCGACTGGTCCCAACCCCTGGGTTCTGGGTCTCTTCCCTTCCAGTCTCTGGGGTCTCCTCCTTCATTTACCCCTTCTCCATCCCACTGGTCCATTTCCATCAGTATTTGTACATAATCAAATTTCTTTCATGTGGAAAAATCCTCCCACAACCCATGTTCTCTCCAGCTAATCCTCAGGAGAAACATTTAAAAAGGCTTGACTATGAACACTTCCTGCTTCCTCACCTCCCATTTGTTCCTTAGCTCCATCAATGTGGCTTCTGTTCCCATCACTTTGGTAAATGTGCATCACTTCCCCTTGCCACGCCCTACCGTGCTCCTTAACTGAAGCTCACCAGTCTAAATATCACTTCTGGGAAGCCATCTCTGCCTTTAAGACTGGGTTATATACCTTTTATCTATGTTCTCATAACATTTGACTTTTCCTCTTATCATGAAACTCATCATGATGACTTCCAATGATCCATTTACTGCCTGATTATAAGTTCCTTGAACAGAAGGGCGACTTTTCGCTCACTAAGGCATCCTACTGCCTATGTCAGTTTCCAGAACAACAACAACAAAAAGATGTTCAAGGTTATAGAGCTAATGATGGGCAGTGCCGTGACTCAAACACGAGTCAATGCCAAGCCCTATCTAGAATAGTCTCTGCATCTGATTATCAAAGAGATTTCTCTAGATCAGGGCTTCTCAAACTTTAATGTGGAATGCTCATCACCAGAGCATCTTGTTAAAGGTGAATTCTGATTCAGCAGGTGTAGGGTGGGGTCCAAGATCTGCATTTCTAACAAGTTTCCAGGTGATGCTGCTACTGTAGGTTCATGGGTCCTACCTAAAAGCAAGGGTCTAGCTGACATATAAAAACAAACTACTTTTGTAGACTATATCAGAGAAAGAGAGTCTCCCTCATTCCGTGTAAGCTCAGATCCCAAACGCAATGGGGGAGGGACTGAGAAGGGGTTCCTCTGCCTTCTGTTCTCTTCTTTGTCTAGCCCCAGAGCACCTGCTCCCTGACAGCCAATGAGAAATGAAGTCAATGATTCCTTCCTGTGCAGTTATACATTTTAACTCACCCTGCAATTCTTGACTGCATTTCTTGCTCTAGGAAAGGTTCCAATTTGACAGGGGAGGATGAGATAAACCCTGAGTTATCAAATTGTATTTCCTGGATCTGTCCAAACAAATTCCCTCAAACCCTGCTGAGGAAATGGTTCTGCTGTTTCCCCAGTAATCTGGGTAGAGTTGATGTCATTCAAAACCCGGAGATAAGTCAGGGCTGTTCCCTTCTGTTTCTTTAAGGTGCCTCACCCAAAGGAACTCCACGCTTTAGAGATGCTTTCTCTGTAAGAAATTGAAGAGACAGTGCCTGTGAGCCAACCAAGCAAGGGATCGCCACTCCACAGCTGGGACGGCAGTTGGAGGTCACAGAGGGATACAGTGTGCTGAGTGTCTAGGACACCGACCGTTGGTCACTTCTACTGAGCACCCATAGCTTTCTATCGCTTATTGAATTAGCATAAGTTCTTTCCAACTTTGTATGCACCATTACCTTACTGTACCATACCTACTCAACTTTCTTAATATTGCTTTAGTTTATCTATCTACATCCAAGCAATATACAAAAAAAAGCACCGATGAGTTGAAAATTAAAAAACAAACAAACACCCAAACACGTAGATAAAATGACACAAATGAGAGCAACCAAAAAGTCATTATAACAACAGGAAATTAACAAAAGCTAAGACTCTAGGACCTTAGGAGACTTACGTTGCCAAATATATTATCAATTTTTTCTATTCCAGAGTTGTCTAGGAAAATCTAAACCATAGCCAGCTGTCTTGCAAAAATCTAAATTTGTACTCATGCTCAGAAAAGAGACAGGAAGAAATGCGAGGCTGGATTAGCTTAAACCCTCCCCTCTATCAAGAAAACCTTCCATGTGTGCTCTCCTGATGAAGGTGGGGTCAATGGCGATGTGTTTGTCACATGTGCTTGCTTTCCTTCCCAGCTAAGTTGTACATTTCTACACAAGGGTATCTGTCTCTCTTCTGAATACGAATGTCTTATTAAAACTTCAAATATTACCATCCCCCCTAGATCACCTTAGACTCCCATCTCAAGGAGCTCCACTGAGCCTTATGGATAAACTGTTGCAAAAAAAAAAAAAAAAAACCCACAATTACTTCCCTCTTGGTATCCACGTCCGTGTGCAATGTGACTTAGCTGCTCCTCCAGTCAAGAACTGGAAAAGTTCCCTACTCTTAAAAGCTGAGCTGGCCATGTGACTTTCTTTGACTAATCCAATGTGGCAGAAGTAATATGTGGGAGTTTCAAACCTAGATCTCAAGAGATCTTATGGGCTTCCGCTTGCTGCCTGGGGCCCCTGGCTTCTGCCATGGGAACAAGCCCAGGCTCGCCAACAGGAGAATGAGGGACAGCATGGGGGCGGAGTGGGCTCAGTTATCCCACCATAGGTATCAGACATACAGGAGAGCACAACCAAAGGAGCAAAGTCAGTTCCAAGCAACCCACCAGCTGACCACAGGAACCCGAGTGAGCCCAGCCCAGATCGCCCAAGTGTGGCCAAGATGAGAAGAAAAGCCCAGCTGAGGTTCACAGATATTTTGATAAAATTTCCGTGTTTCTATTTACCAAATTAGATTAACTCATGGAACTAAAACGAAACAGATGCTGCCATTCCAGAAAGAGTTCCTGGATTGGTAAATGACATTAAATCATAAGTGTCCGTTTGAGAACCTTCATGAATGTCTGGCCGGGACCGGATGGCTCACCTCCCTACCTCCCCACCCCTTCCGTGATAAGCCGTGTGCCTAACAGAGAGCTGAGCACACAGTAGGCCTTCAGCACAAGCAGGATGAGTACATATGCAGCTTCCCATCTGTCTTACACAAAAGTGGAATTCATCGTCACGAATCCTGTAGATCAAGATTTACTGGAAATACTCCTTCCTAGTCCCTGGGGGACAAATAAAGGTAGGAAAATTTCCATTTTTCTGTCCAGTAAGCCAAGAGTTCTCCACTTTATTTTGCTGCCCTAACACCTTGAGTGACACACACTCCCAAAGGGAAGCTCACCGCAGACCTGGGCAGGGCCCTTCCTCCCGAGGTGGGAGGCGGTGCTTATCAGAATAATAGTGTGCGTGTGCTGTTTGAGAAAGCCTTCCAGGGGCACCTGAGTGGCTCCGTCGGTCAAGGTGTCCAACTTTTGATTTGGGCCCAGGTGGTGATCTCCCGATTCACAGGACCGAGCTCCGCGTCAGGCTCCGCACTGACAAGCAGCGAAACCTCCTTGGGATTCTCTCTCCCCCGTCTCTCTCTGCCCCTCCCCAGCTCATGCTCTCTCTCTTTCTCTCTCAAAATAAGTAAATACACATTAAAAAAAAAAAAAAAAAAGCCTTCCAAGTAATTCCGATCTGCCCTTCTCCAGCTACACGGAGATTCACCAGGCCTAATATGTCTCAGAGTGAACAATAATCGGTTTTCAAACCCTCCTTATTAAACTACAAGCTTCTAGTCCTCTGCTGTTCAATATGGCCTCTAGGCATATGGCTGCTCAAATTTAAATTAATTATAATTAAGTAACATCAAAAATTCAGTTCTCCGGTAACACATTTTGAGTGTTCCATGGCCACTGGTGAACGGAACAAGGCAGAGGACATTGCCATCACAGACCTGCCACGGGACAGCACTATTCTAGTCGGCCCATGAGCTCCCCATAGGGTCCTGCAACCTACCCGTCCCACCGTAAGACATCTCGTTGTCCAATCCTCAGTTTACCTGCTCTCTTTCCGTTTCTGTTTTATCTTTTCCACTGCTTGCCCTTCGTGCGCCTTCTCCCCTTCAGTTCATAGGGCCCACCCTAAACACCTTCCCACAGGTCCTGGATGTGGGTCGCTTCAGTATTTTTCTTTCTCCGGGAGCACATTGAAAACCCACATTTACATTTAAATGAAGGTCCTTCTTCAACCAGACAGAGGTATGCCTGGAAATAAATCCATACGTTTCAGGCAGGGGAGTTATCTTCATTCTTGTAATATAACCTGTCTGGACTCCATTGGAAATTATTACAAATCCGCCGTTCCCTGTGCCTTCAGGAACAGAGTGCCGATTTGGTCTGTCGGCTAGGAATCCAGGTTGCAAACCCTTGCTGAGGGCTGGCTCCACTCTTTCTTTGGCTGTGCTGTCTCTAAAATAACTGATAGCAGTTTAAAGCTGAGCAATAAGTCTTGCCGCTATAATTGGACATCGAGCAGAAAAAGACCTTGAGCTATAATGGGAGGTATGTTTGCTAAAGGACGTCCATCTTTCTGTCTTTCAGGCATCTGCTCCTGCTGGTGATTTCCAATCTAAGAAGGATCATCTTGACCTCCTCCTACCTTTGGGTAACCTAGTTCATCTCTAAATAGGCAGCACAAAGCTGTCAATTCGGAATGCAGACTTTATTAATCTTGGAGAACTGGGGAGTGGGTGGGGGAGAGGAATTAATGATCTCGGAAATAAGAAGAATGAATGAGTATGTGTGCTGATGTTGGGTTCCTCGGGAAGCAGATCCTGAAACAAGGGTTTTAATACAAACAGTCTATAGGAGGTGATCCCAGGAAGCACCAGTATGGGGTGAGCAGGCGAGAGAGAATGGAAGGAAGCCAGTGTAGGAAGTATTGATTACCTCTATAATCACACCAGGGTCCTCCAGGAAACAGTGTAGACCACGCTTTGGTGTCACTGAGATGGGGCTTTTATCTTCCAATTCCCAATTTGTCGATGGATGCTCCTGGGGACGTTAACTACCTCCAGTGCCCACGAACAAGTCAAACACAATCCTGCGGTGAGAGCCCTGAGAACAATCGCAATTGCAGGGGCTATCAACATGTATGGGAACAGTAACACCAAAGGGCTATGCACGGGGCACCAAGAGCTCTGCCAGACCCCTCTTCTTACTAGACGGTAGTTTCATCCGTTTTCTTAAGCAAGCAGGAGGTTTGTTTTTACATCCCTGGGACCACTTAAAAAAATCATCCCCAGTCACGATGCACGGTGGGAACCGTATTGTGTCATTCCCTCCCCTAGAATATTAACGTCAACCCCGACTCTGAGAAGTTATAGTGGGTACAGGGGCTTTGCTGCATTGGCTGCTCGGCTTTCTTTTTTTTCCATCCCGTATGACTGTGATGGAAGGGTCTGTGGATCACAGAGACGGGCCTGTCTTCTGGCTGCAGAGGTGGACACACGGTCAGGGCCAGCCCTATCATAGCCCTCATACGGTGAATAAATGTTGAAAGGGCCCGCATGGGCCTCCAGCAGGGTCAGTCAGAATGCTTTAGTTGACACTTCATATATCGATGCTGGGAGAGCAAACTTCTCAAGGGCCACGTAAGCCTCGAGCTGCCAAGGATCACCTTTCCATCCACAGAGAGAACATCTGGAAAATGAAGCCATACAGAGGAAAGTAGCACCAAGGAATTGGTAGACAGAGACTGAATTATGGTGAAAACGTGAATCCCTGCATCCAGCTTTGGCTGAAGTCAGTCCACTCCTGACTTCCAAAGCACACGAGCCGACCAAGGCCGCTGTTCGCTGGGCTTCACTCACTTCGCTGAAAGAATCCTGTGCAAACAATCTGTTCAAGAGCATTACGCTTTTTGTCTTTTTTTGAGGGCGGACTCTTCATCCATTAGACCATACAGAGAGAAGATCAGCCACTGCGTTCACCATTGGGATACCAGTGTCACCTTTGTGCGCCCTGCCTTTGCTCCAAGGACCATCGAGGAAGGTTAACTTTGCCTAAGATTTACTTGTGTCGTGGACAATATAAATTGTATAACTGATCAGGTTCCCTCCTCCCACTGGCTGCTAGAAAGACCTGAGGGAAACGTGTTGTTTTTCATTGTCTTCATTGCCTAATTTCGTCACATCTTGTCGTTCATCTACGATGAGCTAATCCTTGCATTTAACAGTGACCCGGCTTACTGAGCTTCTGGGTTTTCCTGCCTTGGAGCTTCTCCAAAGCCACCAGAGCTTACTCAGGCCACACAAGCACAGCTCAGAGGGTTGGGGAGATTGACATCCCCAGGATAGACCCCCTATCAAAGGAGGTTGGGGATTGGTATAAAAATGCACCTCTTTTGAGGTGTATTCTACACAGTTCCATAGGGACCCCCCCAGAACGACTGCTCAGGTGCCCACAGAAATTTTACTTGCTTTAAGAACTCACCATTTATTGGCTTGTCTTCTTCTTATCTCACTCTCCCCATTTCCTTACGTTACTTCCTGGAATCACCTTGCAAAAAACTGTAAGCACCCAAGTCCTGGTCTAGGGTTTGGTTTTTGGTAGAGCCCGAACCGAAAGAGAAATTAAATAAACACAAACAAATAAATTAGTAAACAACCCCCCCCCCATTTAGGAAACCCCATTGTAGGAAACGCCAAATACAGCAGCATTGTGCAAAAAATAGAGCAAAGTCAATACGTTTGGTTGAAAATGGCATCGACAGTGTCTGAGAAGGTCCCCCAGCCAAGCTCAGGGATCATATTCCCTCCGTGGGGAGGGCTGTGATGAGGTCCTGGAGGGAAACCAAGCAATCACAAGGCGCAGTTGGACACATCGCGGCCTGCTGGTTGCAGAATAAAAGCAAAACCACCGAGGGGAGGATCTCCTTCTAGACTGCAGGCTTGCAGACACATTTATATGTGCATACCATGCCATTATGCTAAAAAGAGTGACATTCAAATAAATGGAGCCCAAACAAATGCAAAACTTGAAACTTGAAAGAAAAATAAATTAGCTAATTATTCCACATCAAACTAACCATTTGGTACAAATGACTGGCAGGATGTAACATTCTCCCTCCTTTTTCTGCGAACAAAATTTCCACAGCACTTGTTCCCAACTGTGTAATGTACTTCCTGTTGTGATTTGTGAGCTGTTCACACCAACCTGATGTTTCGCGTCAGTTAAAACTTCCCCTTACACCAGGCAGGAGCGATTATGCCCTCTGGGATTGGATGGGATGGATGCCCAGTGGCCTGGGGGTGGGACTCCCCTGTTCTGAGACCCAAGTCCCTTCTCCCTTGTTTAGTCATATGGGACTTTGAGCTTCAGAAAATTCAGCCAACACCCTGAGGCCTACTCACCCTGGCACATTGGTGCTCAGGGGCGAAGGCTTTGCTCCTTCAGAAGTACAGAAAGTGACTGTTGACAGGAGCAGGTCCTGAGAAGGACCAAGCCCAGAATTCTCCAGGATACACAGCCAGGGCAACTTTCCACATGAAGAAAACACAAATTAAATGTAGCCGACGGAGTCTGGCTCCACATCAATCTCTTTACAAAACAATAAAATAATAACAGAAGGGAAATTGTGGCTGAGGGAAAGAGGAAGGAGATTGTGGGGAACAACCGTGGGCTTCCAGAAGGAACGCTCTGGCTAGTGGAGACCTGGGCTCTGTCCAGGCCGACGTATCTTCGCCTGTCACGACTCGGCTTTGCACCAGCTTCTCGGGGTCCTGAGGAGACCCCGCAGGCCCCAACATGTGGCATTAGCTGAATCCAGGGTCACCAACGGGTCACGGTTCTTTGACGGTGGCCCCGGAAGGTCCCGGAACTGCCCCTCCAGGTCTCCAGGAAGCATGGAAGAGGCCCGGGTGACCACAGGCCCACCAGGAAGGGCCCTCGCAGGTGGCTCCGTCTGGCGAGCATCCCCCTGGATTCCCTTGGGGACAGTCTGACTCAGCAAGCTCCCAGGAGAGCCTTGCCTCGAAGAGAGCCAAAGCAAGGATTGTAAAAATAGAGCCAAGAGGCTGTGATTACAGAGGAACCGTTTCGATCCATCAAAGACCCAGGCTTTTAATGCCTCACATTGAGGCTCAGGCTTGTGTGGAATGAGAACGGACCTGGGCCTTTGTTCCTGCCCTCAGCTGCAGCCAGGCCAGTATCCCAGGAGGAGAACCCCAGCTGACTCCCAGTCTCCGGAGTGACAGCCATCTCTCTGGCTAAGGTGGTAATACACACTCCTGGCCAGGTTCAGGGGCTGGGGAGGGGTCTCAGCTCCAGGAGGGTCAGGGCGGCAGGCTCAAGGGCTGGAAAACACCCCCAACAGAGACACTTGCTAGACCTTAAGAATCTGGAGCAGCTTGAAGGCAGGGCAGGGTAACAGGGAGGCCATCTGTGGGGTCATCCTGGTTCTGGGCAACGAGTCATGGTCGGGCTTGAGGTGCGTGGCCCCCCACGGAAGAAAGACACACAGGGCTATTGGTTCACCTGGAAACAGGAAAGGGAGGTGTCAAAACCCCAGGGGTTACTGTTCGCCATGCTCTGTGACCTTAGGAAGGCTGGTCACCATTCCTGGCCCCTGAGATTCCTCACCTCCTGGCAAAGCTCAGTGAATGCTCCCGAAGAAAAGAAATGGCAATGGGGCCACGTGACTGCCAGAGTGCAAAGGCTCAGGGAGCCTTCTGGTACCCCAAAGAGGCAGGACAGCTGGCATGAAGTGCAGGCGGCAGGAAGGCATGGCGACTCTTGCCACACACACACACACACACACACGCATGCGCGCGCGCACACACACGCCTACCCTGCAGAAGCTCCCAGCCAGCAAAGGTCAACCCCGACCACAGTGCTCAGAGAGGGAGGAGCCCGCGCTGACGTGGGGCTAGCCCATGCGGAGGCTACACGGCCCAGCACTCCCAGGATCGGTTTCTCTCTCAGCAAACACTTGCCACCATTGCTTGTGGGCACTGGGTCTGCTCTCCTCTAGGACAACCAAGAGAGGAATCGGAGGAGGGACCATCCTGCCCAGGAAAGAATGGCCCATTTCCTTTTCCCTCCAGGGCAGCAGAGCTTGGTGCTTAAGAGCTTGGGTGCTGGGTTCAGGCCACAGCAGATTCAAGGTCGGGCTCTGAGATACCTTTCTTCCACCTCTTTGAGCCTTGTTGCCTAGTTTGTAGAATAAGAGGGATCAAAGGTAACAACCTCAGAGCTGTTAGTGGATGATGCAGGTATCTTGTTGGTCGTAGTCTAGCAAATAGCAATGGCCCAATAAACGCTGATTATTGTAACTACTGAGCTCTGAGGCAATGTTGCCCAACACATGAAAGAGGCTCCCTAAGTGAATCCTGGTGAAGGTGTCACCCTCCTGGAAGCTGGTGCCCTGAGGCCTTGAGAGGGGAAAAGAAAGGGGCTTATGCATGAAAATGCTCTGGCTTGACCTCCCACCAGTCACCTGGCTTCCATTGCGTCCCAGACTGACCAACCACATCGGCTCAGGGGAATGAAGAGATGGCCCTCCAGGACTGGAAAGGTCTCTGGCTGCAGATGGAAGAGGAAGGAAGGGGATTCTGAAGCCTTCAGAAGCCCATCTTTGAGGAATCATGACACCATCAAGGCTACGGGGTTGGAAACTTATATTCAGATTTCAGTTCTGTCATTTCTATCTTGTGTAACCTTGAGAAATGGAGATACGCACCCCTAACCTGGGAATAACTGTAGGGATTAAATGAGATCATGTATGTATAGCTCCCAAGAGATGTTTCTTTTTGATTCCCTTATTTTATTTTTTTTAAGTTTATTTCTTTTTAAAATTTTTTAATGTTTTTTTTTTAATTTATTTTTGAGACAGAGAGAGACAGAGCATGAGCAGGGGAGGGGCAGAGAGAGAGGGAGACACAGAATCCGAAGCAGGCTCCAGGCTCCGAGCTGTCAGCACAAAGCGGACGTGGGGCTCGAACTCATGGGCTGTGAGATCATGACCTGAGCCGAAGTTGGACGCTCCACCGACTGAGCCACCCAGATGACCCAATTTTTTATTTTTTTTAAGTTTATTTATTTTGAGGCAGAGAGAGAGACAGAGAGAGAGAGAGAGAGAGAGAGAGAGAGAGCCTAGGGGAGGGGCAGAGACAGAAGGGGAGAGAGAGAATCCCAAGCAGGCTCTGCACCATCAGCCCAGAGCCTGAATGCAGGGCTCAAACCCACCAACCGTGAGATCATGACCTGAGCCTAAATGAAGAGTGGGCTCTTAACCGACTGAGCCCCCCAGGAGCCCTTTTTTTTTTTTGTTTTTAGTAATTCTGTTTTTAGTAATTTCTACCCTCAACGTGGAACTCGAACTCACAACCCTGAGATCGAGAGTCGCATGCCCTTCTGATGGGAGCCAGCCTGGTGCCCCTCTAGGAAGTGTTTAATAAGTGTTAGTTTCCTGTTGTTTGAAGGACAGCTCCATGGAATCTCTGTCTCATTCTCTGTGGTGTCTTCATTTCACTCTGTACAGAATCAACTGCCAAGCTTCTAAAGCAAAGATCCCATTACCTTCTGTGTCAAGCTGTGCTCCACCCAAAATTGTGTGTGCATATGTGCGTACACACACACACACACACACACAGCCCTTTTAAAAGGAAATTTACTTCTCTAGTCAGAGAAAGACAAATGCCATATGATTTTACTCATATGTGGAGTTTAAGAAACACGACCAATGAACACAGGGGAAGGGAATGAAAAATAAGATAACAGAGAGGGAGCCAAGCCATAAGGGACTCTGAAAGACAGAGAACAAACTGAGGGCTGCTGGAGGGGAGGTGGGTGGGGGGAGGGGCTGAATGGGGGATGGGCATGAAGGGGGGGGCACTTGTCGGGATGAGCGCTCGGCGTTGTAGGTCAGAGATGAATCACTAAATGCTACTCCCGAAACCAGAACCACACTGCGTATTCACTAACTTGAACTTAAATCAATAAATGATGTGCCCTAAAAAATAAAATTAAAAAGAATAAAAAATAAAAAGTTACAGTTACTCCTCAGAACCAATCACCTTCCAGCAGGAATGAAGGTCCCCGCCGCCGTGATGGGAGCTGTGAATTCAACCCCAGTGTACCCCTTGTCCTCTCCTCCCCCACCCCCAGGTACCTGAGCCCTTTAACTGCGTCCAGAGGCTTCCTGCCCAGCACGTGGACGGCAAAAGGATAAGTCACTCCTGGGGAGGCTGAAACTCTGCAGATGTCCTAGGTGCCCTCCCAGTCGGGCCCCACGGAAAACACCTAGGGCCACCGCCAGAGTCTCAGGTTACCCCTGTGGGCTAGAAGATCAGCCTCAAACCCCAGGGATGACAGTTATTTGAACTTCTTGGCTCACACGTGGGACTCCACATGCGCGTTGCAAAAGTCCACCCCGAGCTCCCATTTCGGGGGAAATCCGGCCCCGGCCTCTCAGATCAATACGCAGACAGCCCTGCTCGAGTCAGCCCCCTGTACACCCATCTGTCACTCACTCAACAAACAACTCGGGGAGCAGCTGCTCCTGCTGGACCCCGGGCAAGGAGGCCCTGTCAGTCCTGTCCTGTCTCCTCTCCATCCCAGGGTTACTGCCCAGGCCCAGAACATCACTGTCTATCCCTCCACGGTAACAGCCTCCTAACACAGCACCTACTAATCTGCTGTCCCTCCAGGAACAGCCCATGTGACTGCTGGTCCGGTGCTGCCTCAGCCACGTGGCCGGGGTCCCCGTTCACACACGCTGCGTTTCAGTGAAACTAGCTTCCTGTGGTTCCCCGTTTTCTCTGCCCAGAATGACCATCTGGCTTCCTCACCCTTCCCCCACCGGCCTGAGGAACTAGGATTTCCCGAAAGATTTGCCTCAAGACTCCTCTCATTTGGGAGCCCCCCCGCCCCGAAAACCCTGCCAGAATGAGTCATGCTGTCCTGCAGGCCGTTTGTTGTCCCTTGATCACGGTACCGGGTCAACAAATCCTGTCCACCTTTGTTTCCCCGCCTGACTCTGAGCTCCTCGAGGCCGGAAACTCTGCCTTAGTCGTCTTTGTGGACACGGTCCCTGGCAGTGAGGAAGGCTTGTGTCTTCCCCAAACCCATATGTTGATTCCTAACTTCCAGCGTGGTGGTATTTGGAGGAGGTAATTAGATTGTGAGGGCAGAGTCCTCATGAATGGGATTAGAGCCCTCATAAAAAGAGGCCCCAGAAAACTCTGGCACCCTTCCACCATGGGAGGACACGGAAGAAAGACAGCCATCCGTGAGCACGAAGCGGGCTCTCACCAGATACTGCGTCCTCAGGTGCCTTCACCTTAGACTTCCCAGTCACCAGGTCCGTGAGAAAGTGAATTTCTGTTGTTTATAAGCCACTCAGTCTATGATATTCTGTGACAGTAGCCTGAAGGGACTAACACAGGCTTAATAGAGTTTTATGGAATGTATTGCTTATCTAATGTTAGAAAACAAATCACTCCAAAACTTAGGGGCCTAAAACAATACAATCATGTATTAGGTCTCACGGTTTCTGTGGACCAGGAGTTTGGGAGTTGCTTAGTGGAGTGGTTCTGACTTGGGAATTTCTTCAGAAGTTTCCAGCCTCGATTGCATCATCTGAAGGCTTGACTGGGGCCGGAGGATCCACTTCTAAGATGATTCACTCACAGGGGGCGCCTGGATGGCTCAGCTGGCTAAGTGTCTGTGTCTCCCTCTCTCTCTCCCTCTCTCTGCCCCTCCCCTACTCATGAGCGCATGCTCTCTCTCTCTCTCTCTCAAAAATAAATAAACATTAAAAAAAAATCTAACATGATTCACTCACGTGGCTTCCAACTGGGGACCATGCTGATGGGGGCAGGGTCTGAGTTCATTTCCATGAGGTAGGGTTGTCAGGTAAATACAAGACAGTGCATTAAATTTAAATTTCAGATAAACAAAAATTTTAGTATAGTTATGTACCAAATTATATCTATATCTATTTAGTCTTTCTTTCTTTCTTTCTTTCTTTCTTTCTTTCTTTCTTTCTCCCTTCCTTTCTTTCGTGAGAGTCATTACACTTGCACACAAGCAGGAGAGAAGCAGAGAAAGACTCCCAAGCAGGTTCCACGCGACTCCTTGCAGGACCGCCCAGGAACCCTCACAACATGGGGGCTGGCTTCCCCTGGAGTGAGTGCTCCCAAAACAGAAACAGCAATACCTTTTGTGACCTAGTTTCAAAAGTCACACACTGTCACTTTCCCCATAATCTTCTGGTCACATTGGCCAGCCTTCATTCGGTAAGAGAGTAGCACACGAGGGCATGAATACCAGGAAATAAGACTCAGTGGGGCCATCTTGGAGGTTGGCTTTCATATGGAGTAGATTCTCCAATGGCTGAATTCAATTCCTAACATCTCTACTTATTTTCCGGATGCCAGTTGAAACATCCAGTTCTCCCATCTTTAAGGTGGGAAGCATAGCCAGTCCTGCTGGGTGTTTTTCTTAGAACAGATCCTTAAAGACGTGAACCAGCCACTCTTAAATGCCTGCTTTAGTGGAAGGAGGCTGAAGACCGAGTAATCCCACAACCAAGTGGAGAATCTAAAAACCCTCAGCTTTTTATATTGGACTTGTAAACCTAAATGCATGCAACTTCCTTCTCAATTCCTCTACCCCGTGAATCCTTCCCTTATTCCATACTCCTCCTTCTCCTGTCAGAAGCCACCACCACTCACCAAAGGAGAGCTGACTGTATTAAAATGTATTGCTACGTATTCAGACAATAGGATGGTCCTCGTCAGCTTCCAGAAAATATGATAATCCAGAATTGACTTTACCTCTGCAGCACATTTAAACTGAAGACTCATCTTTGATCTCACCTCAAGGCATTTAGACCTGCCATTACCTCTACCTGGAAATTCTCCGTGACACCCACTCCCCAAGAGTCTAGCTACCTCTTCTCATTATTCAGGGATCTGCTCAAATATCACCTCCTCTGATAGACCTTTCCTGACCAGCCTATGTAATATCAACCACCACTCTCCTACCCTGGTCAATTTCTATCCCTTTAACTTTCTTTGTTTTCTTCATATCACTTGCCATTCTATGGAATCTCACTTTTCACTGTTTATGTGTGTATGTCTGTTTCTTCCACTTAGAACGTAAGCTCCAAGAAGACAGGAACTTTGTGTCCTGCTGTATCCCCAACAAATTGAATGGTTTCTGGTACATATTAGACAATATATATTTGCGTAATGAATGAATGTATGAATGAATCCTAGCACATATGTTTTATACTAGACTTTTTTTCCTTCAAGTTCATTCATTAATTCACTCATTCATTGAACAAATATATATTGTGTGCCAGGTTCCATTTTATTTACAGAGTAATCAGAATAGACAAGGTCATATTCAAAATCCTTTTCCAAATGAGTCTCTCACTATAGACTTAATCACTGCTATTTTGGGCATGTAATTTGCTGTGAGATATCACCCTTAAAATTCCTGGAAACCCTCCTGTCTAGCTGAGTGGACTTATCGGGAACTACCTTGATTCTCTCAGCATCTCACAACCACATCCTTGGTTTGATATTACCGTGATAGCGCGTGTTAATTTGATCACCTTTTCCTCACTCCAGAGACTAGAGATGAGAAAGTTTTCATTTTTCAAATCAAGCATGGCTATATTCCCTCTAAAGTTGGCCTGTAAACCAGCCCAGTTCTCTTTGTGCGTTCATTTCTTCTTGTGGTATATTGGCATATATGGCGAGTAAGAGCCAGCTGACACTTTCAATATTCTGCCTGGAGATCCTTTGGACATGTTCAAAATTCCATTTGGTACATTTTCTGTCTCCCACACGAGCACAGGCAACTGGCTGTTGGCTGATCAGGATGACCTTGGCTGACTCAACTTGCTTCTCTACCAATGACCCTTCAATCCCCAGCAGGCTAGCCAAGGCGTGTTCTCATGGCAATCAGAGACCAAAACAAAAACAAAAACAGGAATTTTTTAAATCACTTTTTTTATACGGCTCAAAGCAACGGTTTGTCAATCCCTCTCATAACTGTGCAGATGGGCTGGAAGCAGCTGGGCAGTGCTCACCTGGGCCCTCTCATGAAGTTGTGTCACATGGCGGCTGGAGTTGAAGTCATCTGAACACTTGGCTGGGCTTCTATCCAAGGCGGCTTATTCACTCACATGCTCTGAGACTCAGCCAGGACAACTGGAAGAATGGGGTCCGCTCAGCCTCTTTCCATATGGCTAGGTTAGGCTTCACATGACAACAGTCTTAGAATAGCTGGAGTTCTTACACAGTAGCTGGCTTCTCCTGGAGTTCGCATTCTAAGAGCTATGTGTTGCTTTAAAAGCTTTCAAAATGACTTACACCTTTACTTCTCCACTGCATTTCTCATGTGGCAAGACACTGGCCATGAGTGGAGTGATGGGCTCTCCTGGCCATCTAAAGCAAAGGAACAAGTCTACCCACTGGTGGGTAGCAATTATAGGGTAACCACTTAGGTGCCTCAGGGCATTGGAGTAGTCTCAGAATTGAGTGTGTCTTCTTTATTGATGAGTGTGGGGTTCTGAAGTTGGGGCCTCCTATTTTCAGAGTTTCTGGGACATTTGACAGGCATTCTCACGTGACATTGGGACATTTGACACCTTCTGCCTTCCTCTGATGTCAAAACAAAGCCACTTGCCTTCTATCTCATCAAAACGACCCAGTATTTCCATCTTAGCTGGAGTTTCCCTGAAAGGAGAGCCTGCGATGAGAACTTGGGAGCACTTATTTGAGAGGTGACCCGAAGAGGCAGAAGGGAGAGAGTGGGGAGAGTGAGACTGGCGAGGAGGAAAAGCCAAGAAAGGGGCATTGAGTCACCACTGTGTGCAACTGTGCTCAGTTCCACTGGGACCTCCGGAGAGTCATAAGAAGTGTCTCCTAGAACTGTCCATCCAAAAGATGGATGTTCATCCAGCCAGGCATTTATCCACAAGCGTCCCCCTAGTTGGGGGGTGCCCCTGCAGGGCTAACCATGCACTCAAGTGCAGGCAGAGAGAGCCAGCTGGCCTGGGAGAAGCCTTGGGGGCAGAAAGCAGAAGGACCAATATTGTGTCAAGATGCTGTCCACTCAAGCCAGTCTGAGCTTGCACAGAACTGTCTTCGGTCCTCTACCTTGAGTTACGCACGCTGTTTTCGGGAAGGCATTTATAGCTGTATCACATTCTTCTCGGAGAAGGGTACGTGATGAACAAGGAAAGCCAAAGGAATGGCCCCACGTACTCCCAGGAATGAGATTAAAACTCACTCGCTCAGGGGTGTCTTTGTTACCTGAATCCCAGCTGGCATCTGGGATCCTCTTCGCACCTGGAGGTCTGGGGGAAATTACTTCGAAACTGTCTTCCCATCACCTCCAGGCCCATTCCACCGGCCGAAGGAACCTACAACACTCTCCCAGTGTTCTCCCACAGTTCTGCCAATTCTTGGAAACTTCTGTTCTCCCAGGTCAACTGCCTCACAGGCTCCAGCTTTGTGGGATGTTTTATAACACGTCAATCCCAATGAGAAACTCGAGCTGGTGGTTCATTCCAGCAACAAACAATGGTTCGCATCCAGCATGTGTGGATTTGGTGAATTTGGGCATCCACACATGCCCTCGTGTGGATTTGGTGAATCCAGCCTCCTAAAGGCTGAGGAGAGCGGATCTCAAGAAGGGGGTCTCACCCGACTTCACACAGAATTCAAACACCTCCCTGCCTCCTTCTCTCTCCACCTTCTATCTTTTATCATCACGAGTAACTTTAAGCACGGTCTGGGAATTTCAGAAACTTTCTGCTTCCGTTATGCTATTGTACTTCTCAGCAAACTCGTCTCCCAAACACTGCCGTTCGAGGGGCTTTCAAAAATGCTTCCCTGCGTCCTTTTGACAGTTTTGTTTTGTCCTGTTTTATTTATTCATTTTTATTTTTTAATTTTTTGAGACCGAGAGCGTGTGTACCAGCGGGGGAGGGGCAGAAGGAGCCCCCCGTGGGGCTTGATGTCACAACCATGAGATCATCACCTGTGCCGACATCAAGAGTCCTACACTTAAAATTTTTTTTTTTCAACATTTATGTATTTTTGGGACAGAGAGAGACAGAGCATGAACGGGGGAGGGGCAGAGAGAGAGGGAGACACAGAATCGGAAACAGGCTCCAGGCTCTGAGCCATCAGCCCAGAGCCCGACGCGGGGCTCAAACTCACAGACCGCGAGATCGTGACCTGGCTGAAGTCGGATGCTCAACCGACTGCGCCACCCAGGCGCCCCAAGAGTCCTACACTTAACCGACTGAGCCCCCCAGGCTTTTTAAAAACAAAGATAGTTCCCTAATTAAGAGAAGTTTGGTGCCTGCTACTAAGATAATATTGCCCTGTTCATTTCATTAGTGATGGTCACCGATGCACTACTAGAAATTCTGTGCCACGCGCCCCACTTCCTTACTGGTTTATTTGCCAGCACTCCCTCCAGGTACCCCCTTTGCCTCGCCATGGTAGGCCATCCATACTACTCACACCTTGGGTGTGACCTAGAGGCTGTGGAACTAGCAGAAGTAACGGAAACCATTAATTAATTAATTAATTATGAGAATTTACTGGAAGAATGCTAAGGTGGCTTATGGAATCCCAGAAACCAGGGAAGCCCCTAGCTCCAGGAAGGCTGGGATTAGAGCTTCCCATAGCAGCATCAGCCTAGAGTTTCAGACCTATTTTTTTAAGTGTCTACCATTCATGTGACTCTGCTTGAAAGACCGCCAATCCATATTTGTGTATGTTCCAGATTTCAAATTCCCAGGACAGAGACTCTGATTGGCTCAGCGTGGATAAAACATCTACTTGTGGATGTATGAACGGTAGTTAAGGGCAGAAGAAAGTGAGGCTTGTGGTAGAGACAGGGCCCATTTCCACAGGTGGGATCAGGGAGGCGACCAGGGGAGGGTGAGACTATTGAACTAAGAAGCCCCCCTGCCCCCAACCCCGCCAGAAGGCGACGTAGCCATTCATCGATAGTCTTTATTGCACTCAATTCGGTGGGTCCTCAGTTCTGATATCACCACCTTGGGGAGCCCAGACCTCAAGCCACTTGATAGTGACGGAATTGGTTTAAAAAAACATTTTTTTTTTGATGTTTATTTAATTTTGAGAGACAGAGCATGAGCAGGGGAGGAGCAGAGAGAGTGGGAGACACAGAATCTGAAACAAGCTCCAGGCTTCAAGCTGTCAGCACAGAGCCCGACGTGGGGCTTGCATACGCAAGCTGTGAGATCGTGACTTGAGCCCAAGTTGGATGCTTAACCGACTGAGCCACCCAGGCGCCCCATGGAATTGATTTTTTAAACAGAGCGTAAGCTGTGGACTCTGGGGAAGTTCTACGCTTTAAGGCTTTGAGGCCTGCGAAATACATTCCAACTTTTTCCATCACTGACAGGTAGGCCATGATATAACTTTTGGGGTTGTATTTCATGGCTCTTGTCGTCTTTATCCTGTCTGTACTGCGAGGCCTGCTGCCCTCAACTTCTAAAACTCGATCCTTCTATCTGTTGCTTTTCTGGTTTTTCCTGACTCTTCTTCCTTCTGCAGGCAGGGCCCCGCTCGCATTATCCACTGTTCTGCTCTTTTCCCAGGGCCAGACAGACATTTATAAGGAAGTCTGGGAACTAAAACCAGTTAGCTTCAGCTCTGTAGGTATGACTTTTGCTGTAGAGTTTTAATTATTTCCAAACAGAGCCTAGAAGTCTATTTCTTTCTTTTTTTTTTTTTTTAATTTTTTTTTTCAACGTTTATTTTTATTTATTTTTGGGACAGAGAGAGACAGAGCATGAACGGGGGGGGGGGGGGCAGAGAGAGAGAGGGAGACCCAGAATCGGAAACAGGCTCCAGGCTCTGAGCCATCAGCCCCAGAGCCCGACGCGGGGCTCGAACTCACGGACCGCGAGATCGTGACCTGGCTGAAGTCGGACGCTTAACCGACTGCGCCACCCAGGCGCCCCGAAGTCTATTTCTTTAGGATTTTGCATTGTCATGGATTCTTTTAAGATTAAGCATCAGATTGTATGGTTAAATTGCGTTGTTTAAACAAAACAAATTGTTTCTGCTTTTAGCGCTGAAAAAAAGAAGATGAGAAAAACATGGAGATTCTCAGTCGCTCCAACTGGTGATTCTAGTCTTGCTTTGGGATCGTGACACTTCTGTTACCTACTGCAGAGTACCCCAATTGCTGGCTGAACATGATGATGTGTGATTAATAACTGTTGGTGGCATTTTTCAATTATTTTCTGCGCGGTAAGTACTCCGTTGACCCCTCTGCGTAGTGTATTAGCCTTCTTGGGCTGCCATAACCAATGGCCGCAAACTTGGTGGTTTCAAACAATAAAATTCTATTCTCTTACAGTTCTGGAGGCCAGACATCCAAAATCAAGGTGTTGGCAGGTTCCTGATCCCACCAAAGGGTCTAGGGGAGGATCCATCCTTGACCGTTCCATCTTCTGATGGCTCCTGGCGCTCCTCTGCTGGTGGCAGCTTAACGCCAACCTCTGACCCCATCTTCACGTAGGCTTCTTTCTGTGTCTCTGCCCACTCCTCTTCTTAAAAGGTTATCAGTCATTGGATTCAGGGTCCACCTTAATCCAGTATGAGCTCATCCAGTGTGTTAACTAATGGGTTTATATAGACCCTATTTCCAAATAAGATCACATCCTCAGGTTTTGAATGGACATGAATTTGGGAGGGGACAGTATTCGACCCACTACACAAAGGGATGATTGCGTAACACTGTTTCCATATCATCACTGGGAAAGCTGAGATCTGGGAGGGAAAGCCACTTTCCCTGTCACTCAACTGCCCACTGGCAGAGCTAAGTTGTCGTCTCAGACATGTCTGAGGCCAGTTCCATGCTTTTTCTGCTACACCACGCTGCTTCTAGAAAACCGGTCTGCAAACTGGAGCCTGGAAAGTCATGAAGCCAAGGGTTGTCCAACAGTTGGCCCCCACATCATACGACTGGAGGCAAAAGGGCAGAGGGGTCTGTGAGAATTTGGTTTTCATTTTAGGTACAGTGTTAAGATCTAAGAGGATGCTGAGCTCATCACTGTTTCAAAACTGGAAGCAGTCATTTCGTGTACTGCAATTCTGTCCAACCACAACGCAACTATTCAACCATCACACAAGGGTAGGAATGTCAGGGACTACCCTTCTCTGGGCTCCCAGTTGTAAGCGGCCAAATGACCTCAAGCAGGTCACTTTTCCAGGTCTCTGTAACAGAAGGGCCTAGCACTGGACAATGCCTTCACTGCAGGTGTTTCCCAAGCGTATCCAACAGACGTGTATAGTCACAGGAAGGTGTGCTTGCCCATATATGTTAATGTTTGCCGGAGTGTGGGCAGGGTAGTACAAAGAATGTACATTGACTTTTCACCTCAAAGTTAATAGTTAACTTTGTCTCCTTGTTTGACTGTGTTGCTTGTTAGCTTTGATCAGGAAAAAAAAAAAAATCCTGACACACGGGATGGAACTGTTTGAACATTTACCTTTCTTCACCTTTACTTGGTACAGTTTATTTTTGTCAAGTTGGGTCAAGATAGCTTTTCAAAAATGTATTTCAAAAATACAATATACCACTATGCTATTTACCATATAAATCTTGGAACAGATGTTAACTTTTCAAAATAGGAGAATTTTTTTTTTTAATAAGCTCGTGCTGTTTTTAAAGGTTAGAGACATCTATTGCAGCCATCTAGAAAAATCATTCTTTGTGGGTGGCTCAGTCAAGGCCTGTGGCAGCTCTGTGTGTGTGTGTGAACATCATGAATTTGGGGGTCACACAGACCTAGGTTCAAATTCAAGTTCTGTGACCCACTAGCCATACGACCTGGTGAGAGTCACATAACCTCTGGATCTTGGTCCCCTCCCAGAGGGGACCTTGAAATAATCCCTCTGTAAAATTATTGTGACTTTTCGAAAGTAACGTATGTAAGAATCTTGCCTGTAGTAGGAGGTTAATAAATGTCACTCACCCTCTTCTTTCCTTAAGTCAGCTGTTCCGTTGGGCCAAGATCCGCCATTTTGAAAATGTGGTTAGGACCTTACAATTAGATTCTCTTCTCTTCCAAGTTTACTAGTGAAATGGAAAACAAGGCAGAGCAGTGGCCCTTCCTGCCCCTGGAAGGAGGATCGCAGTTCAGAGCAGGGCCCCTGGAACCCAGCAGCCTGGGTTCAAATCCTGCCTGAGCTACTCCCTGCTGTGT
Organism: Herpailurus yagouaroundi; assembly: GCF_014898765.1. Taxonomy (NCBI): domain Eukaryota; kingdom Metazoa; phylum Chordata; class Mammalia; order Carnivora; family Felidae; genus Herpailurus; species Herpailurus yagouaroundi. The sequence continues at coordinate 8,571,313 of NW_024412400.1, forward strand.
TACTTTGGGCAAGTTACCTGACCTCACTGAGCCTCAGTGGCCTCATCTGATGATTACAGCACTTAACCTGGTGGGGTTTTTAGAGGATTAAAAGAATGTTTTTTAAGCGGTTGGCACATCACAGCACAGCACTTTGTTGTTAAATTGCATATAATCCTTAAGGAATCCCTTTCCATATGGGCTGAGACACCCCCTTTTTCAATCTGAAAATTAAGGCACTGAATATATAAGCAGAGCTTTCCTGGTTTATAAGCATATATTCATGAAAAGTCTAACAGAATGTGGCAACATTAAACATGTTTGTATTTAACAGGCCACCTTTTACAGAGAGCACCCAAGTGTTTGATATCAGCACAGTATCTGTTTTTGCCACTGATTGTTTCTAGCAAAGGCTTAAGGGGCTCTTTCTGTCCTGGGGAGAGCTGGAAGCAGCCCCACATCTTCAGTAAACCTCCTTCGTTGTAAGACTAGCATAAGAAGGAACTGTGTGTGACGAATCTTGGGAACGAAATCGAAAGACTTCGTGAAGCAGAGAGAGCCAGTGGGGGCAGAAACACGTGCTTTCCCAGGCTAGCTCTCTCCGTGTTAAGTCTGCTGTTTTCATTCTACTCATCCCCGATTCCCCACCATCATGCAACGTGCCCTGAGCGCGTATATGTGTATGTGTACGAGCATGCACATATGCTCTCTCTCTCTCTCTCTCACACACACACACACACACACACACATACATGCACCTGAGCACAGGCTTGGATTATCCTCCTAAGCTCTCCTGGCTCTGATGAAATGACACTCTTCTGACCGGCTCTAAACAAGCCCCAGGAATACCATCCACCCAGGCCCGGAGGTCTGGGAACCAGCTGTGTCTCCCACATGCCGATGGTCTGCTGCCTGTCTTTCTTCCGACCTTTTCAGCACATCCTTGTTTCCAGCCCGACGCCCTCCTCTCTGACTTGGAGACACAACTTGGCCATCAGGCTCCGTGGGACACAACCTGCCGTGCCCCCCTGGCACAATACTGGGAACCCGACCAAATCCGTTCCGGCCACTGGGACCTCACCCAGTGGAGACAGCCAGGTCTTGAGCACCTGTTCGGGTGAAGGGGTGTCAGTCACTATGTCCTTCTGCAGGTGCAGCCTCTTCTAATCCTCACATTCTACCATTTTTCTCTGACCTACTTTGTATACGGCACTTCTCCTACTGTGAGGAAGCATCCTGGCGGCATGTAGCGATGAGCAAATGGACCTTGACTCAAAGGCTGTTCTAGTTGTAACTTTTGGGGGGATTTGTGCACCTGGGACTTGGTTTCTCCCTCCCATATTTTAAGCATCCTGTGAAACTGCAGAGGTGGAAACCCTGTAAATTTCTAAGGGAAACTATCATTCCTCGCCCTTTCTGCTCTCAGACCTGCTCTCTTTCCACCCTTGTCCCTCACACCACCCTCTCCGTATTAGAAAGGGTATTTTCATTAATTGTCAGTTTCTTTGGCCGCCTACTTCTGGCGACTGATTCCGTGTGATAGATACACATACACAATTAAAGATAGAGAACGTGGGGCGCCTGGGTGGCTCAGTCGGTTGAGCGTCCGACTTCAGCTCAGGTCATGTGAGCTCAGGTCTGCGAGTTCGAGCCCCGCGTCCATCGGGCTCTGTGACAGCTCGGAGCCTGGAGGCTGCTTTGGATTCTGTGTCCTTCTCTCTCTCTGCCCCTCCCCTGCTCATGCTCTGTCTCTCTCTCTCTCTCTCTCTCTCTCTCTCTATCAAATATTAAAATAAACAAAAATAAATTAAAGACAGAGAACGTGAGGACTATCAGTTCCTCAAGAGTATGACTGTCCCCAGCCCAGTGCCTGGTTGCATGAATGAATGAACAAATGAATACATGGCATGATGTGTTTGCTACTTAAGATGGAAAGATGCCTCATGCTCTCCGGACCAAAGGCTCCCTCTGGTAATGTGACTGCATGAAGATTAGCCCCACAGTGAAGACTAAAAGAGTTGACCACGGCAGTATCCCCACTTCCGCACTGCTCATTCTGAACTCTCTGCCCCCACCCCAGCCAGGACCCTTCCCAGAGTTCACCATCAGAGCACCCACATGCTCCAGTCAGAGCAGACCTGCAACATCTGTCTCTTTCCCACCCGCCATCATTGAATCTCGGTCATCCCACACACCCAAATTTCTCTCTCTTGACTTCAACCACTAATCTTAGCTATGATCATCTCTTGCCTTGTTTACCATAGAATTTTATTTTATTTTAAAAATGCTTATTTATTTTGAGATTGAGAAAGAGAGAGAGAGAGAGAGCAGGAGCAGGGGAGGGGCAGAGAGAGAGAGAGAGACGATCTCGTGCTTCCAGCACAGAGTCTGACTCAGGGCTCAATCCCATGAACCGTGAGGTCACGACCTGAGCCAAAATCTAGAGTCGGATGCTTAAGTGACTCACCCGCACAGGCGCTTCATCTTACAAAATTTTAGACCTCCTAATCTGCTCAGGCAGAGTAATCATTTTATAGTGAAAATCAGGTCATGTCATGTCCTTGCTTAAAATCCTTCAGCAAGTTTGCACTGTACTTAGAGCAAAATAGAATTCAAAATAAAATTTTGAGAATGAAATCAAAACTCCTTAGCATAACCTAGATGTTAGAACGATGCTAGCTGCTGGAACAGATGGAACAAAAGACATGTAGCGGTTGAAACACAATCAAAGGTCAATTCTCAGACACATAGGAGTTCAGGGTGAGTGCGCCTAGGCGGCCGGCAGCCGTCCTCTAGGATTTAGGGGTCAGACTTCCTTCTATATTACAATCCCACAGGTTTTGAGGGCCTCATCTACATCTGCTTCCAGCTGGAAGATTGGGAAAGGAAGGGTCTGGAGAAGGCAGACCTACTTCTTAAAGGTTTTAGCCTAGAAATGGCACATATCACCTTGATTTTCTAGCCCAGAGTGGCCTCTAGCCACATCTAAGTGCAAGGGGAGGGGTCCTGACTTGCCAAACACTTCTCAGAAACAACTCCGTTCTCTGGAAGGGGTAGCATGATTTTTGGTGGAAGCTGGTCATCTCTGCAACATGTAACACCCAAGGCCAGGTGTGATCTGGCCTGCTTTTACTGCTTTGCTTGAGGCCACCGACATACCCTCACTCAGGGTGGCCGCTCTTCTCATTCCTTACTGGAGCCCACTCTCCAGCTCCCTCAAAGCGGCCATGACACCCTTTCTTCAATCTTGAGTGAACCAAGCTCTTCCTGCTTCAGGGTCTTCACATACCCTGCTCTACTCCAGAGTTCTCCTCTTCCTCCTTCACCCACCCTTGTGGCTTTTCTGGGCTATCTCTAACAATTCCTCCAGATTCAACTTAAATATATCTTCTTCAGAGAGGCTTTCCTGACCTCCACATACAAACTCATATCTGTCTAGTAGGCTTTCTCATGGGGCCATGTTCTTTTTCTTCCTAATACACGTGTAACTAAAAATTCCTTATGTGTAGCTTTGTTAATGCCTAATTTCTCCTCTTAGACTCCATGAGGGCCAGGACCCAGCAGGTTTGCTCATCACCAGGGTTACTCTTGGCTTATACTCAGGGCCAGTTCAGCACCATAAATATTTGCTGAATAAATGGATGTATGGATGATGAATGAATGCCTTGTTAATGTCAGGAGACAAGGTAATCTTGCATTTATTTAACATTTGTTATATGCCATCGCCTGGCTAACACCTTTACACACATTATCTGATTTTATCCTCAGTTCAACTTTTTAAGATAAATATTTTTATTTTCACTTTCTCTGTGAGGAATCTGAAGTTCCTAATTCTTAAGCATTTCACCACAGTTTGAATAGCCAGCAAGTGGCGAAGGCAACAGCCATACCCATTTGTACCTGCTCCCAAAGCACAGGGCTCACTAGGGTTTCACAGGGAGTGTTCTGCAAGAGAATATGACCAGCAGGAAGTCTGGATCGAGCAAACTGCTTGAGGGCCAGAGTTTTCAGCCTGCTGCCTGCGTCTTCCTTTACGCTTTCTTTCTTTCTGTGTAGGCAGGTGTGTGGGGCATGTTTTCTCTTTTTCTCTTCATTTAAATAGGTTTTGGTAAAGTGTAAGTATTTCTCTATTCCCCTCCACTTCACTCACCAAAATTCTCCCCTCCGTATTTTTCATGTTCCAAGAAATACAAATTCTTGTAGGACCTTTTGCTATGAAATGTGTCCAATCAGAAGGGCAAGTGATCATGTACAGGTTTAGCCACTGAGGCCTGGGGGCTGCAAGGTCAAGCAAATCCAACTCTCCATCCGATTTCCCCAAGGCTCTGGCTGACGGGCAGAAAAATATTACCAAACCCAAAAAGGACCTGTGGCATAAAAGCAGCGTAAATGGCTTCGAGAAAAAGTAATTTCACACTTGCACTGAGATCCCTCTTTGGAAATCTCTGTAAGGTCCTCTCCCTGAACCTCCCAGGTTCCCCCTTACCTCCCCGGACCCCCATCCAATTACAGGATTCATTTTGAGGCTAAAAGAGAAGGGCCAGGGGAGAGGTGGGGGGAGGGGAGAAGGTTCAATACGGAAATGCCATGGTCAGACCAGGCCACATCCTGTCCCTGTTAGGATGACCAATTGTTCTGGTTCGTCTGGGACTGATTTTAGTGCTAAAATCAGCAAAGTCCTGGACAAATGGTGACAAGTTGGTCACCCTCGTCCCCACTGACAACCCTGAGAGGTATGTGCTCATACTCCTGTGGCTAGTATTTTCCAACTCTCAACCACTAAAAGTTAAGACACACAGGTAACATATGTCAAGCAATTTTTTAGATGCATCATTCTATATTTTCGAACAAGAAAGATATAGTCTAATTTTACTGGCACTTTAGAAAGATACACTGGAATAATTTGCAACCCAGAAATTGCTTAAAATGCAATATTAAAATAAAAACCAACATTCATCAAGTTAAACCCAGGATCTGTGCATTTCTCTGTATTTGTGTTACATTTTAATATAAATTTTGTTTAAAAAAACAACAAAATTTCTGATTTTAGGAGATTCCCATTGCTGTTTCAAATAACAACTGCCGTGAATTCATAGGTTAGTGATCAGCAAGGAGTTTAAATTTTTAATTTGAATTCGGGTTATCTGTTTACATATAATTATACAATGTAAGAAAATGCAGGGAAACTTGTCATTTGAAAAGTGATGGCATTTGGCAATAAAATAATTGAATACTTTAAATTTTAATGTTATACATTGCGATATTATCTTATAAAGCAAAAACTTCTATAATCTATTCAAATTCGAGTCAATGTATAAATGTCTACTCTCTTCTTTTGTTAACCTTCTTGAATCAAGGCCTTCATTTTAATGGAAAAGTGAGTATCAATCTGTAAAATAATAATATGAATTACATTTTATAAAGAAGCATTGATTGAAGGACCAAAAAGGAAAAAAGAAAAGAAAAGAATATAAGTGAGTCCCAGATTTAGTGCACCTGGATGTTCTCAGTTGGCCCATGTGACGGGACTGTACTTAGAGACTTTCTGCTTTATTAAAAATGTCAGAAAAGGTAGTGTTGATTTATTTAGATCCTGGATAAATACAGTTGGCTGACCTAAACGATTTTGCATACGTTGGTTCTAAGTAGGAAAGTTCAAAAAAACCCAGGAAAGAAAACACGTGGTTTATTTAGCATTATGATGTCGATATGCACGGCTTCATCGTGGATGGGAGAGAAGAGAGGGTGTCTGTGTTCTTTACCTTTTAACCCAAAGTGACCTCACGTGTTAGGGAACACAGCCGGGCTTGTGTTCTGTTCCTCTCTGGGGGAGGGGGGCGGAGCAAGAACAAAATGAGAGGGGACTCTCAAGGGGTATCGTCAATTGCATCAAGCAAGAGGCTACTCCGCTTGATGGTTCCAATGAGCCGTGACTTTGATTAAAAGGAAAGAAAATGGGGGGCTCCTGGGTGGTGCAGTCGGTTAAGCGTCCGACTTCAGCCAGGTCACGATCTCGCGGTCCGTGAGTTCGAGCCCCGCGTCGGGCTCTGGGCTGATGGCTCGGAGCCTGGAGCCTGCTTCCGGTTCTGTGTCTCCCTCTCTCTCTGCCCCTCCCCCGTTCATGTTCTGTCTCTCTCTGTCCCAAAAATAAATAAACTTTGAAAAAAAAGAAAATGGGGGCGCCTGGGTGGCTCCGCCGGTCAAGCATCTGACTTTGGCTCAGGTCATTATCTCACGGTTCCTTGGTTGGAGCCCCGCATCGGGCTCTGTGCTGCCGGCTCGGAGCCTGGAGCCTGCTTCAGATTCTGTGTCTCCCTCTCTCTCTGCCCCATCCCCCCTGATGCTCTGTCTCTCTCTGTCTTAAAAATAAATAAAACATTAAAAAAATTTTTTTTAAAGAAAACATTTAAAAATGTGTATATGTGTGTATACATATGTATATATGTGTATGTATGTATGTATGTATGTATGTATTTATTTATGCATCTGGGGCAGGGCTCAAAATGCCACACGATGTCCAATGAACAGAGACAAGAAGGGGCACCCGGCAGGGAGTTGGTGGAGCATGTGACTCTTGATCTTGGGATGGGGAGTTTGAGCCCCATGTTGGGTGTAGAGATTACTCAAAAAAATAAAAAATAAAAATATTTTTTAAAAATTTTAATGGAGACAAGAATAGAGAATAGAGATTGTAGACATTTATTTCTAAGTGTCTACAAAACATAATGACTTCATTTACTCAGAGCTAGCTGTGAATCTATGAAAATAGAACATGAAATTTTAAAAAGCAAGAAATCAGCAAGATACTTATTTAGATGACCATCTGTCGTTCACATGCTGTCCCAGGTGTGAGGTTTATGTCCTTTTTTCTTCTTTATTTTATTTTTTTGAGTTTATTGATTTATTTTGGGAAAGAGCTCAAGCAGGGAAGGGGCAGAGAGAGGGAGACAGAGTACCCGACTCGAGGCTCAGTCTCACAACTCTGAGATCACCACCTGAGCCAATATCAAGAGTCAGATATTGGGGCGCCTGGGTGGATCAGTCGGTTAAGCGTCCGACTTCCGCTCAAGTCACGATCTCACGGTTCGTGAGTTTGAGCCCTGTGTCGGGCTCTGTGCTGACAGCTCAGAGCCTGGAGCCTCCTTCGGATTCTGTGTCTCCCTCTCTCTCTCTGCCCCTCCCCAGCTTGTACTCGGTCTTTCTCTCTCGCTCAAAAAGAAATAAAATAAATTAAAAAAAAAAAAAGAAAAGAAAAGAAAATGGGGCAGTAAGACCCAGATCATGCTAGAATGTACACGTTTTGCCTTCTTATTCTCTCACGTATATCTCCTTCAGCCACTTCTCTTCAGGATGGCTGCTTTCTGTAAAGGGGACATATCTGTTGGAACATACACCTGTCTGGGGACATCTTTGTCAGATAATATGGTTCATATTACATGTCTGCTTGGCTAGGCTGTGGGCCCAGTTGTTTAGTCAAACACCAGTCTAGATGTTGCTGTGATGGTATTTTTTAGATGTGATTAGCATTAACAATCATTGAGTAATTTTTTGCGTAAAGATTAACATTTAAATCAGTAGGCTTTGAGTAAAGCAGATTACCCTCCATAATGTGGGTAGGCCTTATCCAGTTAGTTGAAGGACTTATGAGTAAAGACTGAGGTGTCCTGAGAAAAAAGGCATTCTGCTTAAGACTGCACAATATATAAATGCTGCCTGTTTCCAGTCTTTGGATTCAAGACTGCAACATTAACTCTTGCCTGAATTTCCAGACTGCCAGCCTGTCCTACAAACTTTGGACTTGCTAGGCCCCCATAATTACGTGAGACAATTCCCTAAAACAAATCTCTCCTCTCTTCTTCCCTTCCACCCCACGTATATATTCTGTTGGTTCTATTTCTCTGGAGAACCCGAATTAATACAACATTCTTTCTGAAAAGTAGGCCTGGAAAGTCACAACCAACCTCTGTCACAAAAGGAGCCTAGACCGATCAAGCTCGCCAGAGCGAAGGCTGCTAACCTGTCTGGAAGGTCCTGGTGCAAATTCTAGCAAGTGGAGGAGGACGGCCGAGGGTCAGATCAGCTTTCTGAAGGTCCCGGTCTACCAGTCGGGTCTGCTGTAATTCAGTAGATCCTTTCCTAAGCACCCACACAATGGTTGCTTCCGTTGGGTGGGGCAGGGGGGCCCGGGCAAGAGTTTCAGCTACTCCACGGTCAAGTTCTATTTATCTGCAGGAATTGTGATCATGAGGATAAGTTGTAATAACTCTACTTGTTTGTCTGAAAATTGTCCCTGGGCAGGGGTGGATCACATCTACTTTTGGGGCTCAGGGCCTCAGGCCCTTCTCCGCTAGAAATTCCATTAGCTTAGGGCACAAAGCCACACCAACAAAGCAGCTTCTTCCGTAGAGTGCAGGCTCCAGAAAGCTGCTAGTTCATCCTTACCTGGCCAGTTTAACCAAAGATCTGTCACCTAAAGCAAATCTTGTTTCCTAAGCAACTCCCTCATACTCAATTAGCATCACAAAGCACATCCTCCAGGGAAAAGGCTCTCACTTCAGGATGGGTCATCCTGGGGGCCACTTCTGGTTTAGGTTCTTCAGCAAAGAGCTAGGGAGTAGCTGTGGAGATTTGAGCCCTCTCATCCTTTCGACTTTTAGTCAGGTCAGAAGCTGGAATTGAGGTTTGCAATGGTACGCCGACCTCAAGAACGCATGGTGTATTCCCTTAGAGAAGACAATTTAAAGCCAGAGACCCAACTGGATGCTCCTCTTGGTATCTGCCAAAGGTCTAAGGATTGCATTTTACAGATAATGGCTGGACACATAGGAGTGGACACACACGGGGCACACTTTACACGCGAGGAGTTGATGGTTTCTGATGGCCCCATATGCCACCCATAGGGGAATGTGGATATATGCCAGAATTCATTTATTAGTCCACGAATGGGTATTGAGTGCTCATGATGTGCCCAACATGTCTCTGGGAGCTGGAATTTGGTGCTCGGTTTCCCAGAAATCATAGCACATGGTCTGGGTCCATCATCTCTCTCTCTTTTTTATATTATATGCAATTTATTGTCAAATTGGCTTCCATACAACACCCAGTGCTCATCCCAACAGGTGCCCTCCTCAATGCCCGTCACCCACTTTCCCCTCCCTCCCAACCCCCAGTCACCCTCAGTTTGTTCCCAGTATTTAAGAGTCTCTTGTGGTTTCCCTCCTTCCCTCTCTCTAGCTTTTTTTCCCCCTTCTGCTCCGCCCTGGTCTTCTGTTAAGTTTCTCAGCATCCACCTATGAGTGAAAACATACAGGATCTGTCTTTCTCTGCCTGACTTATTTCACTTAGCATAACACCCTCCAGTTCCATCCACGTTGCTACAAATGGCCGGATTTCATTCTTTCTCGTTACCAAGTAGTATTCCATTGTATATATAAACCACATCTTCTGTATCCATTCATCAGTCTCTGGCCACAGGGGAGAGGTGCACGGGACCTGAGCTTGGCTCTGGTACAGGAGCATACTTGCAGCTACAGAGGGAGAGAATATTCTTGATCGACCATGTTCCAGAAGATCTGTACCATGGGCCGTAAGCCAAATGTCTGGTCACCCCCCTTGGTGTAAATTCCCCCAACTTCCTCTCCCACAACCTGCCTGATGAGGAATTTGAAAAGATGAAATAGCAAAGACAAAGGCCACAACCGGCCCTGAGAGTTTTCAAACTGGTTTTTTACCGTGAGATATAGTTTAACCAATGACTGGATTAAACAGTCCAGAAAAAAAAGGAGGGCACAACTGAGTGTAAGAAGGTTATTTTTGAGGGTGTGGAGAGGGTGGGAAGCCAATGGGATGGGTGAAGCGCTTGTGGCTGGTAACTGTGGGGTCCTGAGCTGGCGAAGGGAGACTGTCCAGCCCAATGGCTAATGAACCAACATCATCACAAAAGAAGGGGGCATCATTGAGTTCTTGTGTCCAGGCACCATGCTAGGCACTGGGAAATGCATTCCCTATTTAACCCCCAGATAACACGATTGAGTCATGGGGTGAAGAGTCAGATCTGAGGGGCACCTGGGTGGCTCAGTCAGTTGGGTGTCTGACTTCGGCTCAGGTCCTGATCTCATGGTTTGTGAGTTCAAGCCCTGCATTGGGATCTGTGCGGACAGCTCAGAGCCTGGAGACTGCTTCGGATTCTGTGTCTCCCTCTCTCTCTCTGCCCCTCCCCTGCTCTCTCTCTCTCTCTCTCTCTCAAAAATAAATAAACATTAAAAAAATTAAAAAAAAAAAAAGAGATATCACAACTCTTGGGGCACCAGAAACAAAACCAGTGTTGTTTCCGTGGGGGCCAGGAACAAATATTCTTACCAAGCTATTTGGAAATAAAAGGAGCTTCAGAACAAAATATGGGGGGAGGGGGAGGGCACTATTAACCAAATAGGTCCCCCCCCCCACCCCGTGTTCCCAGCCTAACCACTGGCCCGAGTTCTGGATTCTGGGCCCCAGTTCTGCCTCCAACAAATCAGACAACCTTCTGTATCCTGTCTCCCGATGCTCTGTGAGATTTTGAACCCCCACCTACCTGCCTGCCTAAAGGAACGCTTGTTTCCAGCGGTTCAGCTCTGTTGACACAGAGTGAATGGGAATGAATTCCTCTTCCCTTCCCAGTGTGAAGTTTCTAAAATTATCCCGCTGTCATAGAACAAAATTAGTCAAAGCCCAAGTGAGCCATTAAATTAACACCCCATGAACTTAACTCTCCTTGCTTGATTCATAAGACAAGTTTACAATTTTAAACACCGTTCTTACCGAGGAAAAATGAACGGAGGGTTTGTCTGGAACTTACTTTTTTTTTTTTTTTTCCAACGTTTTTTATTTATTTTTGGGACAGAGAGAGACAGAGCATGAACGGGGGAGGGGCAGAGAGAGAGGGAGACACAGAATCGGAAACAGGCTCCAGGCTCTGAGCCATCTGCTCAGAGCCTGACGCGGGGCTCGAACTCACGGACCGCGAGATCGTGACCTGGCTGAAGTCGGACGCTTAACCGACTGCGCCACCCAGGCGCCCCTGTCTGGAACTTTCTGGACTGCTTCCCGGGGCTACCCAACTGATTCTCCTACTGTGATGTTGTTAACACGTTGCCCTGTTCACTGACCCTCGTGCCAGCTCAGTCATTTGCGATGGAGGTAAAGGTGACTTTCTGTAGCTGGAATCCCACAGTTACGTGTATGAGAATTTGGTAAACCGGTGAGAACTAGGTCGCCCCTGGCACCAGGTCTTTGAAGCAGTAAAAAAAAGCTAGAACTCAAATTCAGAGAAAGAGAGAGAGAGCACTCACCTGCTCCCAGGGGCCACCAGCCTTGGGAGTTTACAACTTGTGTTAAGTGATCAGAATCCTATCCCTTGACCCACAGACTCATTCTCGGGCGGGGGCTGCTGGTACCGAGCTCACCAGGTGACAACTCGTGAGCTAGACTGGCAGTGAGGAGGGAGCTCTGCTCCCGATCTGCTGTTTATCTAGTGTGTGGGAAAGGGAAAGCCACTCCTGGTTTAAAAACTGGCAAACATTGGGGCACCCGGGTGGCTGAGTGGGTTAAGGGCTGACTTCGGCTCAGGTCATGATCTCACGGTTCATGGGTTTGAGCCCCTCATCGGGCTGTGTGCTGACAGCTCAGAGCCTGGAGCCTGCTTCTGGTTCTGTGTCTCCCTCTCTCTCTCTGCCCCCCCACCCCGCCGCCCCCCGCTCGTGCTCTGCGTCTCTCAAAAATAAACGTTACAAAACATCTTAAAAACCATCAACTGTTTCTCATTATTCTTCAGTGGGAGCCTGGCTTCCTATCTGGCTTAGCCAGACCTTGCTTGGCCCCACCTGCCACTGCCCTGCTCTATGCGGAGCACCTGTGACCCTCAGAGCCCTCCCTGGCTCTGCTCTGTGCCACAGGTGCCCCCCTCGCAAACCATGCGTCCTAGGACTTCTCCCCTCCCTTCTCCTCTTTGGGACATGTCTCTGGCTGCGGCTGCATTTTATTCGTGGGTCCAGCTCACATCGGGGCTCTGGCAGCACCACCACCATCATCTTTGCTCCCCCCGGCCCAGGGTGGGAGCAGCTGCCCACTGCCGCGGATCTCAGGGTGGCCCCACTGTCCCCCAGGTGCCCTTTCAGCGTTTCTCTTCCTTCTGATACCCTGCACCAACTTCCTGGCATGGGCTCTGTCTTCCCGTCTGCTCCCTTCTCGTGCACTGGCTTTCTTTCTGTTACATAAACGGGTCATGCCATTTGCTCTTTCTCCCGTCCCCTGCAAAGATGCAAAACGCCCCTGCACTTGTCACAAGACATCCTCCCTTTCTGGGGCCTGGCCAGCCCGGAACAGCAGCCTCTGTTTCGGATTCCTAGACAGTGGTTCCTTTAGAAAGCAGGCCAGGCGCTGGAGCTGGGGCCCCAGTTGTATGCAGCTAACTCACTTCTACCTTCCCGAATTCTGAAAAAGCCCAGACGCACCAGCGCTGGCACAAAAGGTCACTGCTCATTTTAATCAAACCGCGTTGCTCTGCATGGCTGGGCTGTGGCCTTCAGTCGAGATTTCCTGCGTGGCAGATTTTCTCTCCTCTCGGAGAACAGTGATATTTGCTGCAAGCATCTAATAGAGCTTGAAATTACCGTGGCAAGTTGTTTACTCTTCTCCAGAGTGGCACTAGGCTCTGTGCAGTGTTTATCCAGCACCGTCATTGTTTTTATTAAGTAAGCCCTTGCACATCCAAAGTGTGCCAGAGGCCCTGCAAATATTTTATTAGCCTTTGTAATTAGTCGTTATGTCGCCCAGCCCTGCTGGGAAGTGGGTCAGTGTGACAGTCCCCATTTTACCACGGAGGTGAAAGACACCTTTCCCGGAGACGGGAAAAGGGCCTTGAGTCTGAGGCCGAGGGAACAGCTCCTCCTTCCAATGAAGGGCAGGGAGTTCGCTTGCTGGTGTTGATAGGGATCTGAGAGTCCAAACAGGGAGCAGTGAGAATAACCGTCCATCACCCCCAACATGGTTGGCGATTCTTCTGTAGGACTGTGCTGAGAACTGAATGAGAAAATGCGAGAAAAGCTGAGCAAACACAGCCGTGTCGGCAAGTGACACCAGTTCCCTCTGCACCACTCCCGCCCCCGCCTCTGCCCCTGCTCGGTACCACACTGGGGCTTCACGGATGCACCCCCCGAGTGTGGGAAGGGGAGGGACAAAAATGGCCACAGCGTATGAGGGGTGTGTTTCCAAATGAGATCTATGAACTCTCTTATTGGAGAGAGTCTGTTTTCTTGGAGGTGAAGTAAATGTTGATATTGGTTGGTTCGTTGGTTGGTTTATAGAGAGAGAGAGGGTGCAAGTGGGTGAGGGGCAGAGAGAGAGAGAGAATCCCAGGAGGCAGAGAGGGAGAAGAGTGAACGAGAGAGAGAGGCAGGGGTCGAACTCACGAACCGTGAGATCATGACCTGAGCTGAAGTCAAGATGCTTAACGACTGAGCCACGCAGGCTCCCAAATGTTGATTGTTAAACATGCTTTCCAGGGTGGAAAGGATTTCGTACAGAGCTATTAGATGAACTTATCGGTTGTGATATTTAAATACTCCAGAGGTGCAATCAAATCTACCCCCAGAGTGATTTTGTCAAGCCCTCCTTAATTTCTGGGTGTTTTTGTTCTGCGCCTTAAGAAAAAGTTTTTTGTAATTTAAAGAATTTATTTACTTATTTTTAATGTTTATTATTTATTTTGGAAAGAGAGAGCACGAGCCGGGGAGGGACAGAGAGAGAGGGAGACCCAGAATCCGAAGCAGGCTCCAGGCTCCGAGCTGTCAGCACAGAGCCCCACACGGGGCTTGAACTCACAAGCCATGAGGTCATGACCTGAGCTGAAATCAGACACTTGACCGACTGAGTCCCCCAGGCGCCCCTGTTCTGTGTATTTTGCTGTCATGTTTTTCATCGCACAAAGGTCCATGTCTGTCTTCATCTTCCTCAAGGATTGTATCTATTATGAGAAAAATGTAATCTTTTTCTTCACTCCATGGTTCAGGCCTTGAATTATCTTTGCATTGAAATACCTCCTTTCTTGTTTTTAATTATTCACATTTTCCTGGTGTAGCGTTGAGTATTAAAATCAACATTTCTTCCTTAGTGTTTACTTTTAGAGGTGTCTCTTAGAAACTGCATGTAGATGAAAATTTCATTTTGAACCAACCTGAGGTTCTATTTATTTTATTTTATTTTTTTTAATTTGAGGGTCTATTTTTTAAAGGGAGGTTTCAGCCCATTTATTGACCTAAGTGACAGATTTATTTTTAGTTCTTCTCTTCTTTTTTTAAACGTTTATTTATTTATTTTGAGACAGAGAGAGAGAGAGAGAGAGAGAGAGAGACAATGCGAGCAGGTGAAGGGCAGGGAGAGAGAGACGGAGAGAAAATCCCAAGCAGGCTCCCCACTGTCAGTGCAGAGCCCCATGTGGGGCTCAAACCCACGAACCCTGAGATCGTGACCTGGGCCGACACCAAGAGTCAGATGCTCAACCAACCGAGCCACCCAGGCGCCCCTAAAAACTTTTCAATAAAGGCCAAAGTAAATGAAAATGAATCAAATAATCAGATTTTAAAAATAGATCTAAACGGAAAAAGATAATGTAACAAAGAATTACGAAGCATGAATGTAGGATTTCGAAACCAAAGGTAAGTACCTGAAGGGGAAAGCTGATGGGGTGACATTTATAATTAGGGGCAGTCTCAGCAAAGTTCAAAGTTGAAGGAGGGAGGAAAGAGCAAGTAAAAAAATAAAGCTTCCTTCACCATGAGAGTGAAGGGGGCTGAGCTGGCAAAGTGTTTTATGGGGATAGAATGACCATTATTTAATTTCATAGACCAGTGGATGATAGAGCATTAGATATACTAGTATTTACCCCTAATACTAATATTTCATAATGGAGAAGCGTGGTAACAGCTGTAAGTGGATGGCGGAGAGGGAGTTAGTATAGGAGGAAACCCCCCAAACTCGGCCAGGCCACATAGTAGGAAACAATAGATAAATCGGGACCCACGATTATAATGATCAGAAAACATTTAGAAAACTGTTCTGTGATTCTGTGTCTCCCCCTCTCTGCCTCTCCCCTTCTCACACTCTGTCTCTCCCTCAAAAATCAATAAACATTAAAAAAAAATTTTTTGGGGGGCGCCTGGGTGGCGCAGTCGGTTAAGCGTCCGACTTCAGCCAGGTCACGATCTCGCGGTCCGTGAGTTCGAGCCCCGCGTCGGGCTCTGGGCGGATGGCTCAGAGCCTGGAGCCTGTTTCCGATTCTGTGTCTCCCTCTCTCTCTGCCCCTCCCCCGTTCATGCTCTGTCTCTCTCTGTCCCAAAAATAAATAAACGTTGAAAAAAAAAATTTTTTTTAACGTTTTTAATCAGTTTTGTTCTAACCTGGGTTTGCCAGAAAGCAAAGCCTAAGACCAAACAAGACAAACCGGGGGTTTGCTCCAGGGGACGGGGAGGGATAGGAGGTGAAACAGGGAAGGAGGGAGAGCCGGTTCAAGGATTCACTATTGCTTGGTCATGACGGCAGGTGACTGGTTGGTTGCTCTATCGGGGGACAGCCTGGACAGCTGCGTGAACGTGTCCTGGCGCTGTCTGTCCATTCCCGAGAAAGAGGGAGGGATGCCTCTGTCAGCTCAGGATTCTCCCCCTACACCAGTTGGTCAAAGAGGTGGCTCAGGGGGTGTCAACTCGACCCTATTTCCAGGTGGAACGTACATCAGAAGGGAGGTGGCTCTTGCCTGGGTCTCTGGGAGAAGCTCAAGGGCAGGAAGTAAGAAGCATACGTGGGCCGGAGGCCAGATACCGTCAGGCTGCCCCTGCAGGAGGCTGGCCAGATGCTGCACTGCGGCCGAGATTTGAGGAACCGGCAGGTGAGGCCAGGACAAGTTGAGGCATAAAGGGCTTTCGTTGTAAGCACAGTACCTGCAAATCATCACACAATCACGTCGTACCAGAAGATTTAGAAGAATTAATTACCCTCCCACCCCCAACCCTTCCTCAAGCCTGCTCCCTTAGAAGCAATTTCTTTTTGCCTCCTTGAACTGTTCACTTCTGATATTAACCTGCAGGGTTTTGTTTTTTTCTTTAATGTTTATTTTTGAGAGAGAGAGAGAGAGAGAGAGACGGAGACAGAGAGTGCGAGCCAGTGCGGGAGTGGGGAGGAGAGCAGAGAGAGAGGGAGACGCAGAATCTGAAGCAGCCTCCAGGCTCTGAGCTGTGAGCTCAGAGCCTGACGTGGGGCTCAAACTCACTAACTCTGACATCATGACCTGAGCTGATGTTTAACTGACTGAGCCACCCAGGCGCCCCTAACCTGCAGCTTTCTAAATACTTTCATATCCCTAGTTTCTTATTCACTAGCTTTTAGAATTTAGCCATTAACATCCTGTTCGACTGAGTCAAAATGTTGTCATAATGCCACCCAACACCCTCTCCCCCGCTCTCATTCTCCCCAAAACGTCTACAGAATTGTTTCTTGTTCGTTCACTAACAGTCAATGTTTACATGATTGTGGTTATGGAAATAATGTTCCTTGTGGTGGCAAGTAGAAGATTATATATTTTTTTCCTGTACAATTTGTTTTCGTTTTTCTGAAATTAACAGTTGCCTGGTTTTTACGTACCTGTATCTCACCCACACGTGGCATCTGAACCACCATATGCCAAGCAGTGTTTTCTTCCGGAGTACTCCTTCGTATCAGATCAGCTTGGGGTAAACAGTTCCCTTCATTCTCTTTGTCTCTCTCTTCCAGAGGCCCTGTTCTTCTCTAATCTGACTTCCTGGACCTTCTGCAAAGTCCTCAGCCAGAGATTTTGTGTTATATATTATATATATATATATATATGTGTGTGTGTGTGTGTGTGTGTGTGTATATTATATATATTATGTTATATATATAATATATATTATGTTATATATATGATATATGTATGTAATATATGTATGACCTCCTCTTTATTCACTCATCTTTTGAAGGACATTTGGGTTGCTTCCATAGTTTGGCTATTGTAAATAATGCTGCAAAAACATGGGGGTGCATACATCCTTTTGAATTAGTGTTTCATATTCTTTGGGTAAATACTCAGTAGTGTGATTACTGGATCCTATGGTAGGTCCATTTTTAACTTTTTGAGGAAACATCATACAGTCTTTCTCAGCGTCTGCACCAGTTTGCATTTCCACCAACAGCGGAAGAGGGTTCCTTTTTCTCCACATCCTCTGTAACACTTGTGTTTTCAATTTTAGCCATTCTGACAGGTGTGAGGTGACACCTCATTGTGGTTTTGATTTGCATTTTCCTGATGATGAGTGATACTGAACATCTCTTCACGTACCAGTTTGCCATCTGGATGGCTTTTTTGGAGAAATGTCTGTTCATGTCTTCTGCCCATTTTTTAATTGGATTATTTGTTGCTATTTGGTGTTGAGTTGTATAAACTCTTTATATATTTTGGATGCTAACCCTTTATCAGATGTATCATTTGCAAATATCTTCTTCTATTCGGTAGGTTGTATTTTAGCTTTGTTGATTGTTTCCTTTGCCGTGCAGAAGCTTTTTATTTCGAGGCAGTCCCAGTAGTTCATCTTTGCCTTTGTTTTTCCTGCCTTAGGAAACATATCTAGAAAAATACTGCTCTGGCCAAAGTCAGAGACGTTACTCCCTGTGCTTTCTTCTATAATTTTTATTGTTTCACATTTAGGTGCTTAATCCATTATGAGTTTATTTTTGTGTATGGTGAAAGAAAGTGGTCCAGTTTTATGCTTTTGCATGTAGCTGTCCAGTTTTCCCAACACCATTTGTAGAAGGGACTGTCTTTTTCCCATTACATGTTCTTGCCTCCTTCGTCAAAGATTAATTAACCATACAAGTGTGGGTTTATTTCTGGACACTCTGTTCTGTTCCATTGATCTATGTGTCTATTTTTGTGCCAGTACCACACTGTTTTGATTCTTTTAGCTTTGTAACATAACTTGAAGTCTGCAATTGTAATGCCTCCAGCTTTGTTTTTCTTTTTCAAGATTTCTTTGGCTATTTGAGGTCTTTTGTGGCTTCATACAAATTTTAGGATTCTTTGTTCTGGTTCTGTGAAAAATGCTGGTGGTTATTTTGATAGGGATTGCATTAATTCTGTAGATTGCTTTGAGTCATATAGACATTTTAATAATATTTGTTTTTCCAATCCATGAGCAGAGAATGTTTTTCCATTTGTTCGTGTCGTCTTCAAATTCTTTCATCAACGTTTTATAGTTTTCAGAGTTCAATTTTTCACCTCCTTGGTTGAGTTTATCCCTAGATATCTTATTGTTTTTTTTTTTTTTTTGGTGCAATTGTAAATGGGATGGTTTTCTTAATTTCTCTTTCTGCTGCTTCCTCTTTAGTGTATAGAAATGCAGTTGATTTCTGTATATTGATTTTATATCCTACGACTTCACTGAATTCATTTTACCAGATCTAGTAGTTTTTTAGTAGAATCGTCAGGGTTTTTGTATATAGAGTATCATGCCATCTGCAACCAGTGAAAGTTTTATTTCTTCCTTACTTATTTGGATGCCGTTTACTCCTTTATGTTATCTGTTTGCTATGGCTAGGACTTCCAGTACTGGGTTGAATAAAAGTTGTGAGAATGGACATCCTTTAACAGACATTTTAAATTTGAGTTCAAGGTTTTCATTTATCATTTGCCAAATTCTAACAGTACAAATACCAAAGACACCAAACACAAACTATTCCTTCTAACGAAAAAGACCAATACAATGATTTTTATTCTCGGAAGTCTTTCCATCCTTAATTCTAAATCTTATTGTGGCTCAAAGACACCTACCCACTAAAAGTCCAGCTTTGCTCCCGGGTTACCAAGGTTATTTCCTGTTAGAGATTTCTCCAGGACTTGAAACCTGGAGCTTCAGAAACCAGAACAATCCCTTTCTCCACCCATGCTGTCATACCGAGCCCCTCTTTAGTAGATTGAACCCCATGAAAACAGCATTTTTATAGCATCCCACATATGTGTGTATCAGTTCTGCCTCGTGGAGACATTTATATCATGGGTTGCAAAACACAGGGAAGCAATATTCTCATAGTCCTTTATGCTAAATTCTCCAGGCCACACATTTCTTGTATATATCAAAAAAAAAATGACATTTGAGTGATCATAAGCTATCTTCAGGAAGTCATTTTTAGGATGTCATTCTACCCTCCTCTCCCCTTGACCCAGGGTCAAACAGGACCTTCTAAATTTGGTAGGCGTTCAATTCTGTATTCTTTATTGGTACACTGAACAAATCAGTAATACCCATATGATAGCAGCGTGAATAACGAGACCCAATAGCAATACATTCTATCCCACGTACCTTCGTGTTAACTTGTCAGTCTGGGGGTACTTATCCTCTCCATTCTTTCTCTTGGGGAGTCCGTGCTTGACCGCCAGCCTCCGAGGAAGGCTCTGGGGGAGGTCCTTGCAGGCAGGCTGCAAACTTTCACTGAAACCCTCTAGTTAAGCTTCAGGCATTACCTCCCACACTCCGCTGTGTCTGCTGTCCTCTGCACTGTAAGTCTTTCCAAGCCAAGCTCCCCGGGCTTCCTCCTGACACTGGGATGGAAGAGAGTACAGTTCAGGTGCAGATGGCTCTAACCAGTCTGCCTGGTTCCAGCTCCCAGTGCTGCCCCGCCCTTTGCTGTCCCTGGTGCCTTTGAGTCCAGTTCTGCGGAGCGACTTGGCTCTACCTTGCTCCACCCACCTTTTGATTGCCCAACATCCACTGAAACCTCTCGTCTGCCGCTGTTTCTTCTACTGTCTTTCGGATCTTGTGGGGTTTTTCCTTTTTAAAATTCACTTACAATCCTTTGAATGGGGCCACAGGAGAGAGAAGTATAAATGCGTGGTCAACTTTAACTGCCAGTCCAACCATTTAGATTTTACTCGATGCATTAGAAGTGAGAAGCCCACTGCTATTTCTAGTCCCCTGCAGATCTTGGATCTCGTTTGATTTTCATCTGGTTTGCATTCTCCTGTCATGAATTCTCCTTAGATAGGACACCTGGGTAGTGTTCTCTCTGAGACTTTGAGTGTTTCAAGATGTATTTCTTTTGCCCTGACCTAGTAATGCTATCTTGCACGTGTCCAGCTTTTGGATTAGTGTCCTTGTCGCTCAATGGGGTTCCTTTGGGAGGTAGAACTATAGCTGTGATTCCCAGGGCTACAGATGAGAAGTCTGTTCCTAATCTGATTCTCTTTCTTTTTTTCTCTTTTTTTTAAATGTGCAATTTATTGTCAGATTTGTTTCCATACAACATCCAGTGCTCATCCCAACAGATGCCCTCCTCAATGCCCATCACCCACCCTCCCCTCCCTCCCACCCCCCATCAACCCTCAGTGGATTCTCAGTTTTTAAGAGTCTCTTATGGTTTGGCTATCTCCCTCTCTAACTTTTTTTTTTTCCTTCCCCTCCCCCACGGTCTTCTGTTAAGTTTCTCAGGATCCACATAAGGGTGAAAACATATGTATCTGTCTTTCTCTGTATGACTTACTTCACTTAGCATAACACTCTCCAGTTCCATCCACGATGCTACAAAAGGCCAGATTTCATTCTTTCTCATTGCCAAGTAGTATTCCATTGTGTATATAAACCCAATTTCCTTATCCATTCATCAAATTATGGAAAGAGCCTAAATGCCCATCAACTAATGAATGATTCTCTTTCTTTTTTAAGGAAGTGTGGAAGATCCATTGTCCTTAGGATGGGTACATTTAGGCACGTAGGGCTGGTTTTTGTTATTGTTTATACTGGTTTTGATATAAATTCTTACTAATTTTGCTTTTCATTAAGTGTTTAAAATCTGAAGATCGAGTCAACTCAGAGATGTTTTCTTCTATTACTTTCCTAATTATCATTATTCTCCTTCCACATCGCTTCCCATCTCCTCTTATGGAAATGTTAGATTTCCTGTACTTCCCCCCCCCCCCCCCGGTGCCTTATGTTTTTCTTTCATCACTTCATTTCCCTTGTATTACTGCTCAGTGTGGTAAGATTATGTCTTCCTTTGGATCTTCAAAACCAGTGTCAGGCAATTCTCAGGGCTGGTGCTGTATTACGGGTCGCCATAACCAGACTGAGTGGCTTACATAACAGACACTTATTTTCTCACAGTTCTGGAGGTTAGAAGTCCAAGATTAAAGTGCCGGCAGAGTTGGTTTCTGGTGGGCCCTCTCTCCTCAGCTTGCCGATGACACCTTCTCACTGTGTCCTCGGATGGTCCCTTCTCTGTGTGTGCGGAGAAAGAGCTCTCCGAGGCCTCTTACAAGGACATCAGTCCTATCAGATTAGGGCTCCGTCCTTATGAATTCACTTAAACTGAATCACCTCCATCAAGGCCCTGCCTCCAAATACAGTCACATTGAGGGCTGAACTTCAATATATGAGCTTTGGGGCACACGGTTCAGTCCACAGCCAGTGCTTATCCTTTAGTTTCCTTATGAAAGTTGTAATCACGTCTTAAATTAAAGAAATGTAAGGAAATATTGAAGAAATCATATCTTCCAGTTTCAGGACTTTGGGATTTTATAAGTTTTGTCTCTTTGAGAGCGCTCGCTGCTTTTTAGATAAAATTAAATTCCTTTTGGCTCTTAAAAGTTCGCTTGATGGAAACCAATTTGGCAATAAGTTATATCTAATACATAACAAAAAGAAGAACTCCTAAAAAAGAAACAGTTACTTTGACTCAGTAGGAACCACCTGTTGGTGACGGTCGACTTGGTGTCCCCTCCCTTGAGTTCTGGAGTCCTCTAGGCTTGGGCATCACATATTTGCCACCCTTGCGCGTGAGTCCCGTAAGCAGCCATCCAAGGTCAGGCTGAAGGCCCGCGGGAGGTGGACACCACACGGTCACTTCAGCGGTTCAACGGGAAAAGAGGAAGCAGAATCTCAGCAGTTTGCAACCATGCGGGGAAACATCTCTCTGTTCTCTGATTTCTAGTAGTACCAGCAGGTAGGCAAAAGTCACGACACATCTCAAAGCCTAGGAACACTTCAGCTCACTGGTGTAGCCCCCCACCCAGGGGCCCCGGGACGCACAAGCCTCCATGCCCACCATTAAGGGGCATAGACTCTCTCGGGAGAGTTGGTAGATGTGCTGGCCAGAGAGTGGTAACAACTCAAGTCCAGCGTGGCTCCTGCTCACTCCCCTAACGGAAGGTCTCCTCCTTCAGGGACAAGGGCCCACCGTCGTGGCCCATGTCGAAAGCTCTGTTCCCTTGCTCATCGTCCGCCCTCTCTTCCCCACTACGCAGCGGCATCTGTCACTTCCACAGTAAACCTTGAAGAGCTATGAGAACCACATTCCCAGTCGCTAGCAAACGAAAAGGATTTTCTCCCTTCCTAGAGGACAGGGAGGGCTCCGTCATCGAACACTCCACTGAGGTGAAAGGAAATAGATTGCTTGATGACGTCTAGCATAGACTCTGCATCGTTGGAATACAGATGCACATTCTTAGTAAGAAGGGGGTAGAAAAGAAACGTGGGACTTTCCTTATTAGAAATGTTAAGGCTGCATGACCTGACGCAGTTGCCATACGCCTAACCTCCTCTCGCGATGTCTTGTCCAATGGCCCTGTGGCCGGGAGACCACAGCCCCGGAGAACTCACCACGTAGCTGCAGGGCCTCTAGTCCCCCGTAGTCAAAACTCACAGCTGTGGAATGGTGCACAGAGGGACGGGCTTCCCCGGGTGCACAAGGCACACCATGCACCACTGTGTGAGTGAGTGTGGCAGCTGGGGGTTTAAATTGCTCTATGTGTCTGTGGGTATCTTCCTAAAGAAACGTAGAAGCCCTTGAGAGCGGATACGTTGTTGCTCCTGCCAGGTGTCCCCCAAGAGGCCCTGCATGATTTGGCGACCAGTAAATATTTTCCGAAATGAGTAAAAGTCAATAGAAAGGGAGCATATACGTGATGTTGTATAGCTGAAAAGTAAGGAGAGAGCATAAGGCTAAATTCTTACAATCCTAAAGATTGGGGGGGAACTAGAAAGGATCGTTACGGGTAAGGTTATCTTTTAAAAAAAAATTTATCTATTTATCCTGAGAGAGAGAGAGAGAGAGAGAACACAAGTAGGGGAGGGGCAGAGAGAGAGGGAGACAGAGAATCCCAAGCAGGCTCCACACTGCTATTACAGAGCCTGGCACGGAGCTCGAACTCAGGAAGCTGTGAGATCGTGACTTGAGCCGAAGCCAAGAGCCGGCCGCTTAACCGCCCCAGCCACCCAGGCGCCCCTAAAATCATCTTTCTCACATGAATCTTCAGCTACAGCATGCTGTGAGGAGTGATGGTCCATGCTGGACGTGAATATGGTGACCTTCTCCAGATTGCTCAGAGCTAGGGGCCTGGACTTGAAATCCCTGACACACATCCAGAATCGTCCAAGCGTGACCGAATAAACACGCAAGACTAGAGGAGCCTTTGTGTGTACGGAATGTTGCACAAAGAGGCACCGGTAAACACAGCCAACTAAAACGTTTGCGTATCTCACGTTGTGGGATTCTGATCAGAAAACACTCGGGAAACTGGGATGCGGTCCCCGCTTGACCGCGTTAAAGTGACGGTTGTCCCCACTTCGTTATATTCTGCTGGGACAGATGCAAACTCCTCAAAGGCAGTAGCTGGAAAAGCAGAGAGAGTGGTGCCGGCACGAGTAGGGAGGCAGGTCCCCGTGTGAGACGCTGCTGGTGGGAACAGCGCCTGGGACGGAAGTGGGGTCGTCCCACTTTCATGTTCACGGTCGTTCCTTGGTCCCCGCAACACTCTGGAATCTGGAAACAAACCCGACGAAGTCTGGGTTGGGGACTGGACAGCGATGGGTTTCAACCTTCCTGGGTAAATGCAGGCAGATGTAACGTGTGGTCAAGGTCGAGAACCACTAGTTGATGAGTTGTCGTTATTGACCCACTGCCAGATTACAGGTCTGAGGACATTCAAGGAGCCTCCAAGGAAATAGGGGAATGAGATAGAGTACTGTGGGATATGAGATCAGGGATACCCGGGCAAATGTGAGAAACGGTCTTGTGAGGTTCAAAAATGCCCTTTGGGGTTAGAGTTGGGGTAAATCCCACTATTTCTACTTACAGAGAAGAGCTGTCCAGAATTCTGCTCTGCTGTCCCTTCAGGGCCCTCTCTCCCACCCCCAATCCAGCCCTACAAGCCAACACTGCAGAGAATCATATCCATGAGGTGGAAGCCATGTTTGGGAAGTGCTTTTGAGACACAAAGGTGGGGGTGGGGGGCATCTGGGGGGCTCCGTCGGTTGAGCGTCTGACTTCAGCTCAGGTCATGATCTCACGGTTGGTGGGTTTGAGCCCCGCGTCGGGCTCTGTGCAGATGGCTCAGAGCCTGGACCCTGCTTCGGATTCTGTGTCTCCCCCTCTCTCTGCCCCTCCCCCACTCCTGCTCTGTCTTTCTCTGTCTCAAAAATAAAATAAACATTAAAAAAAAAAAAAAACCTTAAAAAAACCCCACAGAGGTAAGGGAAGAGCTAAATGATAAGAGAGGCGGTAGCTATCCAGGATACAGAACTGAAATCCAAGGTCAGAACTATTGCTTTCCCGGGGGGGGGGGGAGAAAACCCAGGCAAAAATTAAGTTCCTAACTGGAGACAACTTTCCTGATTTCTCCTGATCTGAACGCAGAGATTGAAAGAGCTTCCCGGGCCAACGTTTTAAATAAATGAAAAAATAAATGAAAAGAGATCCATACCAATACGTGTTCTGTCAGTTTTATTGAGTTGCCCTGATGATGAAAAAAAGTCCAACAAGCACCTCCACACAAAATACAGGCCGTTCAATCCCCTCTTCATTTCAGGGCTCGTCTGTAATGCTCAACAGCTAGTTCACACTGAACTTGCTGCCCCAGACACAGCATCTGTTTGCACACCTCTGTACCCCTGGGAATTCAGCTGCCTCAGCGTAGGGCCTCTCCCACCCCTCTTCTGAAATTCTCTTGGGTTCATTCACCTTTCAAGGCTCGGCTCAGGCTGCATCCTCGGCTGGCTCCCTCCCCATTCCGGATATTGGAGTCAGTCTCCTGCTGGCCTTGCTCCCCCACCACACCCCAATTATGATTAGAGTTGTCTCCTGCCTCCTTGCTAGACTGGGAGTCCCTCTGAAAGGCCAGAAGCACTGCCCGCCCAATACATACACCCCCTCGCTCCTACCCGACCAAGCCTTGCTTGCTCCTTAGTTTGGCTTTTGACTCCCTTTGTGTCAGGGTTCTAGAGTAGGCCTCGGCTCCATTCTCCAGAGGACAACGAACTGTGGGTCACCCGTCGGTGAAATTGCGCCGGAAGTCACCGCCTGGACGGCCCGAGTGAATGGCTGCCCCATCTGGTGGGTGACTCCAACCTCCAACAGAGCCAGCCATCTAGGACCCATTTCTCTCAGGAAGGGACTCTCACAAGAACCCTGTTGACTCCAGAGCTTTGGGCCTGCCTGAGCTCTCCCGGCCACGATTTAGATTCGGTAACGGAGCACTGAGGCAAGTGTTACCATCCCCACTCTACAAGTGAGGAACCTGCAACTCAAAGAAGTGAAGTGTCCCACCCCGAGTCACATAGTCCCTTAGCACCCTCATTAGGATTGGCGCTCAGAATCTGGGTCTCCACCATCCCAGGATGCTTCCAAGATGGACAAAAGGAAGCAGGAGGAGGGGTAGAGGTTTGCCCCATTCCCACACTTGTCTGTGGTGGCTCCATGTTTCCAAAACACACAGACCACGATCTGTCCCTCTCCTCCAGTTCATCACTGCACTGTTTACCCGTGGGTAGAACGCTGGTTTAGAGACATGGTCAGGCCTTGGACCAGCCGACTCAAGGACGAAAATTTAGAACTTGTTGCAGTCCTCAACGTCAGAAGTTAAGATTGTCTAATCTGAGATTTAGCTTTTGACCTCTAACAAGGAGAGTAAATAAGCAAACCCAGACAACACAAGCGTCACACAGAATCACGGCAGCCCAGCCGGGCATTTTAGCAATTAGAGGTACTTGTCCATAAAGCACTTAAAAATCCATTTAGACTGTCCCAGTCGGTTTAAGCTCTTTAATCTTGGATAAAGTAAACAAGACTGTTTTTAAGTTGGGTTGTTTTTTTTTTTTCCTCTATTTTAAAACAAGAATATTGGGACAGAAAAAAAATAAGACATTCAAGGCCAGACCTCTGTGCCTCCGTAATGTGTAACAGCTGCAGAGGCTGGTCAGACGTTCTGGTGGGATTTTCAGCCTGCCAACACCAGTTCACCCTTCTGTAGACGGAAAACAGCACATCTCCTTGAAGTACACTTTTCTTTTCACTAGAGGCTTGGACATTCCTTAAGGGCAGGCCCAGACCTTGCTGGGCACCCCACTGGACCTGGAGCTCAGCCCGTGGGGTCTCAGCAAATGCTTGCTCACAGACTGACCATTGGAAGTATCAAGCGATGCCCCCTCCACCCTTGTTGGTTGTCGGCAATGAACACATCTCCCCATGGCCCGCAGGCCCCCCACTCTCCAATCAGACCCGCCCACTTCCAATTTGGCCAAGCTCTGAACCACCCCTCGACCTTTGCTTGGCCCACGTTGGTTCTCCACCCGGAGCACATTTCCATCCTGCATCCCCACCGCGCCTCCCAGCTGAAGGGACACCTCCCAGGGGCTTTTCCCGATCTCCTTGGAACTTGCCCGGTTTATTTTTCTGCTCCCACTGCCTTGGCAGGAAGTTCCGGAAGGCATGGGCCGCTACATATTTCTCTGTGTTTGCTTGCTTCACGTCCGTTTTCCCTACCCAACCCCATGAAGGACAACAAGTGCTTTATTCCCTCCTGCATCCCAATGCCTAGCCCAGGGCCTACCGGCACCGGGACTGAGTCGAACTGAGTAACACGGACATCAAGAGCACCAGGTACACAATTCTCGATTTATTCTCCCTTCCAGTTAAAGGTCTTAAAGTATAGTGTGCCCTTTAACCAGCACGGCTCAGCCAACCGATGACTCACCTAAAGCCACACAACTCCAAGTTTACAGGGCGTGACACTCCAAGGTGTAGCTTGCAGGGGCCTAAGGAGAAACACTATGCAGCTTATCTGAACCAGGTGCACCTAGGAGCGAATTCCCCCGAGGACAGGAGGTGGACGGCGGCCAGAGGCTGGAAAGCGGGGCTTATTCCCACTGGGAGACATTGTTCAATGAAGCAGCAGCCACACCCTCACTTTTTTCAATTCTTGTTCTCCTGGACATTGTTCCACTACACAAGGAATTTCCTAAACAGGAGGGTTCCGCAGGGGCCGGCCACCCCGCCCCTGTGTGTGCAGACAGGCGTGTCTCCCTGAGCCAGTGGTACGCTGAACTTCGGACCTCGCTGGAGACCAAACACTTCAAAGCCGCTTGGAGTCTTAGGAACACAAACAAAGCATTTAATCTCGGGTCTCTGACACTTTCCCAAGGCGCCACACTCCATTGAGGTGGCAAACGCAGCACTCAGGCTCAGAATACCAGCCCCTTTAGATTTCTTTGAGCGTCGATTTCCTTTACGTTTGGGTGATCACTCTCTCTCTCTCTCTCTCTCTTTTTTAACTTTTTATGCAATCCTTATGCATTTGTAGTCAGTTGCAAAGATAGTGCCGAAAGGTGCTGTGTACCCTTCACCCATTTTCTCCAAAGGCTACATTCTTACGTCATTGTAGGACCAATCTGGGAAACTGGCATTGGCACTTGTAGATTTCTGTAGCCACCACCAATCAAGATACAGAGCTGTTACATCTTTGCAAAGATCTCCCTCCTACTACCCAGTATAGTCATTCCCACCCTTCCCCCACCCCCCCACTGCCCCTCCCCAACATTCTTTACGCCTGGAAACCACTCCTCCATTTTCGATCTCTATAATTCTGTCATTAGGGAATAATATATAAATGGAGTCATACAGTATGTAATATTGAGGTTGGCTTTTTTTCATTCCGCATAATGCTCTTGAGATTTGTCCTGGTTGCTGTGTGTATTAATATTTTATCCCTTTTTATTGATGATGGGCTTGTTGTGGTTGTTTACCACAGTTAACTGTTTTCCTTGTTGAGGGGCATTTTGGTTGCTTCTGGTTTTTGATGACTGCAAATAAATAGCTATGCTGTGAACCGTCCTGTAGAGGATTTTGTTAGACATAAGCTATCATTTCTCCGGCAGTATAATCTCTAGTAGGTGTATGTTTAGTTTTTTTTAGACACTTTCAAACTCTTTTCCCGAGTGACCATTTTATAGAAGCCATGTGGGCAATCCGTCTCCACATCTTTGCTAGCACCTGGTGTTGTCAGCTTTTTTTGTTTGTTTGTTTTACCTATTTCAACTTCTATGCAGTGATAAAACCTCATGTTCTCAATATGCATTTCCCTAACGATTAGTGATGTTGAATATCTTTTTGTGTGCTTTTTTTTTTTTTTTTTGAGAGAGAGAGAGGGTGCAAGTGAGTGAGGAGCAGAGAGAGGAGAGAGAGAGGGGAGAGAGAGGGAGAGAGAGAGAAGCGGTGCTGGTGCTCACCTGAAGTGGTGAGGGGCTCGAGATCACCCGATGAGGGGCTCACATTCACCAACCGTGAGATCATGACCTCAGCCAAAGTCAGATACTTTAACCGACTGAGACACCCAGGCGCCCCTTTGCGTGCTTGTTTGCCACTGCATCTCCTCTTTGATGAGATGCCTGTGTCTTTTGCCCATTTGAAATAGGATTTATTTTATATGTGGCATGTTGATGTGTTGACATGCAAGAATTCTTTCTTCATCTTTTCTAGAATGTGAGTCCTATGTCAGCTATGTGGTTGCAAATATTTTCTCCTGGTTGGTAGCTGGTCCTTTTATCCTCTCAATGGAATATTTTGTAATATTTTAATTTTGATAAAGTCTAATTGACTGATTTTTTTTTTTTCTTTTCTAGATCATGCGGCTGGTGTCGTGTCTGAGAACTCTTCACCAAGACCTGGGTCCTAAAGATTTTTTCCTGTATTATCTTCTATGAGTTTACGGCTTTAGGTTTTATTTACCCTTAAATCTATAACTGACTTTCAGTTAATTTTTGCCTAAAGTGTAAGGTTTAAGTCAAGGTTCATTTTCGTTGTTGTTGTTTTTTTGTTTGTTTGTTTGTCTGTGGATACCCAATGGTTACAGCACTATTTGCTGGGAAGACTGTCTTTCCTCCGTTGAACTGCTTTTGCCCCTTTGTCCAAAATCAGTTGCTCGTACTTGTGTGGGGGTTCTTTCTAGCCTGTTTTGTTCTGTTCATCAATCTATCCTTTCACTATTGCCACACAGTCTTAAATACTATACCTATATGACAAGTGTTGAAATTGGATGCAGTAATTCGTCCCACTTTCTTCTTCTTTTTCAAAATTGTTTTAGCTGTCTCGTCCCTTCACCTTTCCATATAAAAGCTTAGAATTTTGTCAATATCTAGAAAAAAAGTCTCACTGGGATTTGGGAGTTAAACCTACATACCGATTAGGGAGAATTGGCATCTTTATTATGCTGAACCTCTCAATTAATGAACACAGTATGTCTTTTCATTTACTTGGATCTTCTTGAATATCTTCCTGGTGTTTGGTATTTTTTCAGCAAACCAGTCCTATGTATGTTTTGTTAGATTTACACCTAAGTATTCCCATTTTGTTTTGAGCAACTTAAATGGCATTGTATTTTTAATTTCAGTTTCTATGTGTTCCTTACTAGTATACAAAAATACAATTGATTTTTGTATATTCTTCTATCCTGTAACCTTACTGAACTCATTACGTCTGGAAGTTGTTTTTTGTTTGTTTGTTTGGTTTTTTTTGTGGTTTTTTAGTATTTATTTATTTATTTATTTATTTAGAGATTGAGAGAGAAAACGCACAAGCTGGGGAGGGGCAGAGAGAGAAGGAGAGAGAGAATCCCAAGCAGGCTCTGCATCAGACGCACAGAGCCCAACGGGAGGTTCAAGCTCACCAACAGTGGGCTCATGACCTGAGCCGAAACCAAGAGTCAGTTGATCAACTGACTGAGCCCCCCAGATGCCCCAGTTCTAGGAGTTTTCTTATAAATTCTGTGAGACTTTCAATGTGCATAATCATATTCTCTGCAGATAGGGACAGTTTTACTTCCTTTCTCATTTCTGTGCCTTTTATTTCCTTTTCTTGACTGTTGTGCATGGTAGAGCTTCTAGCATAGAGGTGAGAGTGAATATCCTTATCTTATGCCGGATCTGAGAGGAGAAGCATTCAGAATTTCATGATAAGCACGATCTTAGCTTAGTAGTTTTAGTAGATATTCTTGATGAAGTTGAGGAAGTTCACTGTTCGTTTTCTGAGAGTTTTTATCACAATAGATGTTTAATTTTATCAAATGCCTTTTCTACATCAGTTGATGTGACCATGTGCTTCTTCAACTTTTTAATATGGTGGATTATACTGACTGATTTTCCGATATTAAGTTAGCCTGTCACCTCGGGAATAAACCTCACTTGGTCATGGTGTGTAATTCCATTTCTATATTGTTGAATTCTATCTGCTGCCATTTTGTTGAGAATTTTTGCATATATATTCATAAGGGATATTGGTCTGTATTTTTCTTCTTTTGGTATTGCCTTTCTTGTGGTTGCAGGTAGTGTTGGCTTTATGAAGTGACGCTGGAAGAGAGCGTTTCTATTTTCTGGAAGAGACGGTATAGAATTAGTGTTAATTCTTCTTGAGACATTTCGTGGAATCGTCCATTGAATCCATTTGGGCCTGGAGATTTCTTTTGGGGGCATTTTTAACGTATGAATAATTTTCATAATTGTGATGGACTGTCCTAATAATCTATTTCATACTGAGTCTGTACTTTTTAAGGACATGGTCCATTTCATCTAAGTTGTCAAATTTATTTGTGTAGATGCGTTCACCATATCCCTTTGTCATTCTTTCACATCTCCAAGCTCTGCAGTGATGCCCCCAGTTTATTCCTGAAGTTAGTAATTTGTGTCTTCTCGTTTTTTTTCTTTGTCATTCTTGTTAGAGGTTTGATCAATTTTATCGATCTTTTCAAAGAACCAGGGTTTTTTAAAATTGACTTTATTATTTTTCTGCTTTCAATTTCATTGATATCTGCTCTTACCTTTTTTCCCCCTTCTTTCTGCTACTTTTGGGTTTATTTTTCTCTTTTTCATTTCTTGTGATGGGGGTTGTAAATTATTGATTTGAGACTTTTTCTCTTATTTAATGTAAACATTTAGTGCTATAAATTTCCCTCTCAGCACAGCTTTAGCTGCAAATTTTAATACGTTGTATTTTCATTTGCATTCAGTTTAATGTATTTTAAAATTTCTCTTAATATTTCCTCTTTGATCCTAAACTGAAGTCTGGATCCATTGAGGCCAGAAAATATATTCTGTATTATTTCTATTTTTAGAAGTTTGTTGAGGTTTACTTTTCATCCGTGTGACTTCTTTATTTTATAACTTTACAAAGTTTTTACCTTTTTCTTTTTTTAAGTAGGCTTCACCCCCAGCACAGAGTCCAATGTGGGGCTTGAACTCACGACCCTGAGATCAAGACCTTAGCTGAGATCAAGAGTCAGACACTTAACCTACTGAGACACTCAGGCAGCCCAGAAGTTTGTACCTCTTAACCCCCTTCACCTATTTCACCCATCCCTCCACCCACCCCCTACCTTCTGGAAGCCACCACTTTGTTCTCTGTATTTCCAAGTCTGTTTCTGTTTTTTTGTTTGTTTGTTTTGTTTTATAGATGCCACATACCAGTGAAATCTTATGGTATTTGTCTTTCTCTGCCTGACTTATTATTTCACTTCGCAAATACTAAGTCATCCCAAATGGCATGATCTCATGTTTATTACATAGCCTGCAATATGATCTCTTTTGGTATATGTTCCCTGGGCATAAAATGTGCATTCTGCTGTTGTTGGGTGAAGTGTTTTATACAGATCAATTAAATCCACTTGGTTGATGGCGCTGTTGAATTCTTCTATAGTCTACCTGGTTTTATTTTTTTATCTTTTTTTTTTTTTTAATTTATTTATTTTGAGAGACAGAGAGAGAGAGAACACGTGAGATCCTGAGCAGGGGAGGGGCAGAGAGTGGCAGGGAAGGGGGAGGGGAGACAGAATCCCAAGCAGGCTCCACACTGTCAACACAGAGCCTGATGCGGGGCTCAAATCCACGAACCATGAGATCATGACCTGAGCCGAAATCGAGAGTCGGATGCTGAACTGACCCAAGTGCCCCTATGTTTGCTGATTTTCTGTGTGGTTTTGCTATCATTGTTGAGGGAGGGGTGTTAAAGTCTCCCACTAAAACTGTAGGTTTGTCTATTTCCCCTTTCAATTCCATCAGTTTTTGTTTCACACATTTGGTAGTTCAGTTGTTGGCTGCATACACCTTTCAAATGGGCATGCGTTCTTGGGAGATTGATTTATCATTCTGTAATGTCCTTCTTTATCTCTAATAATTATCTTTGCTTCGAATCTACTTTTTCTGATCTTTGTATAACCACTCCTGATTTCTTTTGATTAATGTTTGTCTGGCATAGCTTTTCCCATCCTTTCAACAGACCTATCCCATCATATTTGAAGTGAGTTTCTTGAAGTATGTTAATTCAATAATTTTAAAAAAGCTACTCCACCCAATTCTGTCGTTTAATTGGTGGATATGTTCATTTACATTTAGTGTAACTATTAATATGCTAGGGCTTAAGTCTATCATTTTACTTTTTCGTTTTCTGTTTATTCTGTTTTCCTGTCATTCTGTTTCATTTTTCTTGCCATCTTGAGGGAGAACCGAGCGTTTCTTTAGAATTCCATTTTGATTTTTCTGTAATGTTTTTGAGCGTATCTCTCTGCATACCTTTTTGGGCAATTGCTGTAAGTATTACATTATGTGTCCGTAACTGTCATAGTCTGCTGATGTTGCTTTTTGCCAGTTCAAGTGAAGTGTATAAAATGTACTCCCCTGGGGCGCCTGGGTGGCTCAGTCGGTTAAGCGGCCGACTTCAGCTCAGGTCACGATCTCGCGGTCTGCGAGTTCGAGCCCCGCGTCGGGCTCTGGGCTGATGGCTCGGAGCCTGGAGCCTGCTTCTGATTCTGTGCCTCCCTCTCTCTCTGCCCCTCCCCCGTTCATGCTCTGTCTCTCTCTGTCTCAAAAATAAATAAAACATTAAAAAAAAGAGTACTCCCCACTTTATATCTCTTTACCCTTTCTGATTTGTAATACAATTTCCTCAAATATTCCACCTACATCCTTTGAGAACTACATGAGATGATGTTGTCATTTCTGCTTCAACCGTCCGTCAAACATAATTTAGAAAAGTTAAGAGGAAAAGGAAAGCCCCTCTTTCCTGACTTTTTTTTATTATGTTATTCCTTCCCTCGTGACATTCCCAGATGCCTTCTTTTATGGTTCTCTTTCTTTTTATGGAACTACATTTAGCCATTCTGGTAAAGTAGGTCCTCTGGTGACCAGTTCTGTCAGTTTTCCCTCATCTGAGAAGGTCTTGATTCCCCTTCATTGCTACAGGATATTTTCTCAGAATATAAAATTCAGTGGTTTCAGGTCTTTTTTTCTCAGCACCTGAAAAATACCTCGCTGCTTCCTTATGACCTCCATGATTTCCGATGAGAAAGCCAGTGTTTTGGATTGTTTTCCCTACAGGTAACACCTCATTTGTCTCTGAATTCTTTCAAGATTGCTTTGTCTTGAGTTTCGGAAATTGTGGCACAGATTTCTTTGGGTTTATCCTGTTGGAGATTTGCCCAGCTTCTTGATATGTAGGTTTATGTCTTTTGCTAACGTTGGGAAATTTTCGGCTATTTTTTTTTTCCAAATATTTTTCCAGCTCCACCCCCCTTCTCCTCTCCTTCTCGGGCTCCGATACCCCAAATTCTAGGTTTTTTGGTTGTTGTTGTTTTGTTTCGCTTTTTGTTTTGTTATAGTCCTGGGGCTCTGTTCAGTTTTTACCGGATTCCTCGGGATTTTCTGTATGTAAGATCACGTCCTTTGCAAATAAAATGGTTTTACCTCTTTCCTTCCAGTATGGATACCTTTTATTTCTCGTCCGTGTCTCATTGTCCTGACTGGAAGCTCCAGTACAGTATTGAATAGCAGTGGTAAGAACATTCTTGTCTCGTTCTTGATTTTAGGAGGAAAGCACTCAATCTTTCACCATTAAGTGTGTTAGTTGTGGGCTCTTCATAGATGCCCTTTACCAGGTTGAGAAAGTTCCCTTCTATCCTTAGTTTGTTGAGTGTTTTTGTCATGCAGGGGTGTTGAATTCCTTCAGCCACTTTTTCTGCATTTGCTGAGATGATCACGCGGATTTTGTTCTTTATCAGTTTATTTTGTCCTCTGTGGTTCAGAGTCTTAATTTCTATTGTTTTACCTTTAGGGTTATTGATTCTTTTCTCTGTCCTCTCCATTCTGCCATTGAGCTTTTATTCTGGTTATTGTATATTTTAGTTCCAAAATTTTCATTTGGCTCTTTTTTAGATCTTCTATTTGTTAGTTAGGGTTTTCTAAAGTTTAATTTGTTCAGGTAGGTTCATAGTTACTCATTTAAATGGGTTTATATCGGCTGGTTTTGAATTTTTGTCAGATAATTCCAACGTGTCATCTCGGTGTTGGTGTTGGTATTTGTTTTGGTATTTCACGTTGATATTTGTATTTGGTACTTGGGCATAATCGTTGTGTATTGATGTCTTTTGTCATTCAAGTCGAAATCTTCTTGTTCTTGGTATGACTGCTGATTTTCAGTTGAAACCTGGACATCTGGGGTACTATGAGATTCGAGATCTTTTTTAAATTTTACGTTGTTAGAAGGATTCTTCTCACATTGCTCCCAAGGGAGACATCACTTCCTTACGGGGGGTGGGAGTCAAAACAGGAGGAGGGAGGAAGCTTTTTTTGTGCTCCTGGGTGGGAACAGGAGTTCAGTCTCCCCCACTGGGTCTCTGCTGTTATTATCCTGGTTGAAGGGACAGGGGTGGCACTTGGTTACTGTTCCCGGTCACCTCCCAATGAGCTGGGTGAGCTCATTACTGCTGAGCAGTGGCAGAAGTCCTGACTTTCCACCTGGTTTTCTCTGACACCCCCCAGTGAGGAGGGGAAGGGGTACCTCATTATCGCCTGGAAGTGCAAGTCCGTACCTCAGAGATGAAAAGTCCCAACTCCCTACCTTTTGTGACACCACTCTGTCGGGGGGGACGTGCCTTGTCACAGCCTGTTGAGGTGGAAATCTAGATTCTCCACTTGGCTTTTGCTAGAACGAGTGGAGTAGGACTACAGTGCTCTCTGTGCTGTTTGGCTGGAGGAGAGCAGTGGTCGCCTAAAGGTTTTCTGGTCCTTTGGCTTTCCCGGTCCTTTGGTTTTCCCGGTCCTTTGGCTAGAGAGAGCAGGCTTTTCCTGGGGCTTCTTTTTGTCTGCAACCATTGGCATATCTGAGTTGCTGGCTTCCTTTGGTCTTCGTCTGGGATCTACGGGGCCCAAAGAACACCCAGGGAAACATCAGCTTGTCATTCCTGGGGTCCTGAGGTCCTCAGCCAAGGTCTACCTTTCAGAGTCTCCTGAATTTTTTAATTTTTTACGTTGTATTTTATTTTTGAGAGAGAGAGACAAAGTGCAAGTGGGGGAGGGCAGAGAGACAGACAGACAGACAGACACAGAATCGGAGGCCGGCTCCAGGCTCCAAGCTGTCAGCACAGAGCCCGACGCTGGGCTCGAACTCATGAACCGTGACACCCTTCCTTACGTTTCTTTTCTATGTAATGTCCAGAGGTTTTAGCTGGATTTAGCGGGAGAGATAACAGAGAGTACGTCTGTTCCATGTTTCCAGAAACCTTCTCCCATTGGATTTTAAAACTGACATTGGCAGCCATCCTGGAACCCCCTTGTAAGTTGCTTCATGGTGCTGGAGCATGTGTGCATGATCAGTGCCTTGGAACGGGGATTCCAAGAGTCTAGGTTATAATGGGACACCGTGAACGAGCCCCAAGAGCTCCATTTACATCCTATCACACGCTTCAAGTGAGTTTAATAAATTGTCTGGTGGGGGGGGGGTCTGAAAAATTAGACCACATTTACTAGTAATTTAGGCTGGGTTAGTTATTGGAAGTTATCGCAGTTGTACAGCTGGTGAACAAAGGTGATGAGTCAGAAGCAAAATCAAATTTCAACTCCATTTATCTAACAAACTTGAATATAAAATGCCCCCAGGGGCGCCTGGGTGGCTCAGTCGGTTAAGTGTCCGACTTTGGCTCAGGTCATGATCTCGCGGTCCGTGAGTTCGAGCCCCGCGTCGGGCTCTGTGCTGACAGCTCGGAGCCTGGAGCCTGCTTCACATTCTGTGTCTCTGTCCCTCTGCCCCTCCCCTGCTCACACTCTGTCTCTCTTTCTCTCTCAAATAAATGTTAAAAAATGCCCCCGAATTAACGGGCTCTCAGGTGACTGGGAAGAGGAGTGGGCTCAGGAAGTCACCACGAAATCACCATATCTTTTTTAGGGGTTTGAGTCAACTGGCTCACACTCTCTTTGTAATCTTTGTGGCCTGACTAAGTCTCGGTTTCTTACAATCTCCAGGAGAAAGCAAACAAACAAGGAAAACCGAAACCTCATCCAGACTCCCTCTGTACGAGATCCAGCGGCTTCCTGAATAATTCTACAGGTGGAGAATTACGGACGTCACCTCTCAATCTCAACTGTTGCCAGCTTTGTCTTACTGCCTTCTGACCGTCCGCTCCCTGCTCCTGCTGACTATTGTGTTTCCTTGGCATGGCTTTGCCCAGACGCTGACGTATCTGCTTTTTCCCCTCTAGTTTCCGAAGACACTGCTAATGCAGTGCTCCGTGGGTGATGGGATCCACTGAAGGTTTGAGAGCAACAAAGGGGAATGACTGCACAAGACAAAAAGACAAAAAACACACAGTTGAAAACTGACCATCCCTGCCTTGGGCGTATCTTAACCGCTGGCACTCTAACTTCTGACTTGAGCTCACTGGGGAAACATTTTAAATCTCTTAATGTTAAGCGATCCAAGCCGAGTAATTTCTCTTGTTGTCTTGACAAGAGCCAGGGAGCTTATTCATGACCAGTGAGCCATCAGAGCATTTCCTTAAAGAAGTGTTTTCTCCCTGAGACAATACGGCCTTCTCCAATGCAAAATTGTTGGAAGTGGGCTTTTTAACAGCATGTATTCCAATAGTTTTAGATGATCATGATTTTAACCCAAAGGCAAGTCACATGGCCTGGCAAGTCCCCGCCCCTTCCCCCCCCCCCCCCCACCATGCATGAATATATCCACATGAAAAACCTTTCAAAGTTTTAAAACCAGGTCTGATCATACTGCATGCATAACAGAGCCTCAGCTCTCCTGTCTATAAAACTAAACGCTGCCATGTACCTTCAGGGCTATTGTGTTGTTAAGTGTCTCGTGAAACACGTGAATAACCTAGAAATGTAACCTGGTCTCCGGCACACCAAGCACACTTTCCATGTGAGCTGGCTCTTTGATGAGCAGAGTAAAATTAAAAGAAATATTTGGATGGGAGTTACCAAACCTCGCCAAATACATGAGTCTGACTCCATCTGCGATGTATTTACTTTCTACAACAGAAAGAATTTCCATAGCGTATATGAAGATCAAAAGTAATTCAGAGGATAAAAGGAATCTTAAGAATGCCTCGTCCCCAAATCTTTCTCCTCCATACATCACTCCATCATTACCTCAGTCCAATATCTTGAGATTAAAGACGAGGAAAAGTAATCGTCTATTAACTTTGATTTCCAATTTTTTGAGGTTTAAATTTCACTGTTATTTTCCTAATGGGCTTTTATGAACGTAAAAATATTTATAAGAGTTTTTAGGTTCACGTACAACCTCCCTATCCCAATCTTTTCCCAGCCATTCGTCCTTCTAGAACTGTGGGGTTTTAAAACATGTGGCCATTTTGACTGAGGAAACGATATCCAGCAGCTTTCCCCTGGGTGAAACCAGAATTTCTTGTCACGTGCTAAATTGAGTCCCCCGACCAATCCCCACACCTGGTCCTCTGGGCTTTCTATATCAATAAGCCCTTTTCACAGCCCACCTTGAAAACAGCCATTTCCTGTGGGTCAGAGGCGTTTCAAAGCCAGTGTTGGGACTCTCCTCCTCTCTGGTTTAGGTGTAAGTGACAATTCTGAAAGGTAAGAGATGGCATTCAGATCCTCAAGTTGTTAATAGCACTTCTCTCTTAGCTTGGGTTCCCCCAGAAGCAGAGCCTGAGACAGGACTCGTTCCTTTGGGAGGAGATCCCAGGAAGCAGGGGTAAAGGGAAACCAAGTGAGCAAGCCCAGGAAGGAGGAAAAGTCACTCTATGTGTATTACCAAGGTTGCTGGGCAACAGGGTCTCAATTCTAGAACCTCCGGCAAGTGTACAGAATTCCTTCCAGAACGTTCTGTCCAAAGGATGAGCTTTTTGTCTACTGGCTCTCATTCTCCCCTTGATGGTGGCTCCTGGGCGTGACCTTCCCACACTTCCAGGGTGTGCTTGTGGGAGAGCTGGGTGGGCTCCCAGCTTCAGAGATGAACTTACTGAACTTACCATCAGAGCCACAGCTGAAATCATAGGGGGGCTGAGGGGATGTGTCACAGGTACCAAAACCATTGTGTAGGGGCGCCTGGGTGGCGCAGTCGGTTAAGCGTCCGACTTCAGCCGGGTCACGATCTCGCGGTCCGTGGGTTCGAGCCCCGCGTCAGGCTCTGGGCTGATGGCTCGGAGCCTGGAGCCTGTTTCCGATTCTGTGTCTCCCTCTCTCTCTGCCCCTCCCCCGTTCATGCTCTGTCTCTCTCTGTCCCAAAAATAAATAAACGTTGAAAAAAAAAAAACCGTTGTGTAAAAACATATTGTCCCTTCTGTACCTACTGTTCCCCACTGTGCCCATGGGGGTGCTCCCCCACCAGGGGATCCAGAGGATCCCAACGACACTGAGGCGGAAGGCACTGCTATCAGCTTCCCCCGAGGGGTGTGGGGACCCTAAGGACGGCCCTCCTCTGTCTTTCCTCCAACCTATACTTTTGTCCGCACTCCCTCCTGCAGGGAACCGAAGAGTGGCGCAACCTCAGTGGGCCCCAAGGCTAGATGAAGGCTGCTGCCTAAGGGAACATTTCACTTGACCGTGAAAGAGGGTGGCAAAGGATCGTCTGACCCTGCCCGGGATGTCTCCCCATGCGCGCCTCCCCTGCACTGCTCACACCTGGCCCCGTGCCCAGGACGATCTCCAGGCTGAGTCACGCCCTGTGCTGCCCCTTTCCAGTGAACTTGTCCCGTCTGCTCTCATGTGTCTACCGGTCCATCCCCCGTGTGCACCAGGAGCTTGTGGCCCAGCACACCGTGTCTCCATATCTCTCGTCCAGCCCCAGCGCAGCGCCTGGGACACACGGGTTCTCTGCAAATATTTGCGGAGGAAAAGGGAGGGAGGAGGCAAGTCGGTTGCCGGGAGAGAAAATGATTTGCTTATATCGCACTTGCCAAAGAGGAGTCATCTGACATGTGGGGAGTTCGCAGAACTGACCATTTAAGAGCACCACTCGGACGAAATCCGTGGCAAAACGCAGTACTTACTGAGGCATCTGCTTTTGCCTCTATTATTTTTGAAGCGAGAGATGCTCCAAGACCAGTGTGACTGACACTAACCAGGTGACTTGGCTGTGGCTTCCTGTGAGTCAGGCCTGCCAGACAGCCGAGGCCAGAGGTGAACAGGAAAGAGGCTGAGAAAAGCCAGAGAAACGGAGTCAACACAGACGTGGAGGAGGCTTCTGGAGGCTTCTGCAGCCCTCTCAGGCCAAAGGGCGCACAGAGCCGCAGACCCCCAGACACTCACGCTCAAGTGCATGCAGCTGACATCGCTTCAGCTTGAAACTCTCCTCGGGTAGCAGTCAAGATCCGGTCATAAAGGCCCTGGGGTTAGGACCACTTCGAGGGGCTTTTTCTTATTTATTTGTTGGGTTGAAAAAAAAAAAAAACAAAACCCAAACCCGAGATGTGAGTACTGCTACTCTCCTAAACTGTGAATGTTCCCTCCCTCCTCTCTTCCCAGCACCCTCTCTCCCTACTCTGACATCCTGACAATCCTAAGATTTGCTCAGTACGCAGAAGAGGCACCGGTTAACATCACTCTGTGAATCGAGAGCATAAACAAAAAGTTGCCCGCTTCTCCTTGAAAAGCACAAGACCCCACAGACGCGAGGCATCTTTGAACAGAAGCAGCCACAACCCCGCACCCCTCACAGTCCCTAGCAGCGCCCTGGGCTTGTCCGGTCTAGCCCCTGGGGTGTTTACCATCCAAAGCGGGCAAAGCAGAAACGTAAGAGCCTCTACACACATTGCTAAGCGTTGCGCACAGGACAGCACGCGTTAATTACACTTTACAGGGTGCAAAGCACCTTCCCCGCGTATTGCTCAAGGGTTGTTGAACACACAGGGCTGTACCTGGGCAAAGGCAATCCACGGGGGAGATGAGGGCTCTTCTAGAGCTGGGAGGAGACAAGGAGAGGAGGTCAAGGATCTAGAAGGGACAGGTGGGGGCGGGGCAGAACATGTCCTGCGTGTCCGTGTGCCCCACGGGGCGCTCTGCCCTCACACCCACCCGACTCCGCCCTTGTCTTTCCAGCCCTCAGTCCTCGTGGACAGTGTTCCGTGCCTAGGCACCTTTCTAAGACAAAAAGATGTCCCAGCTCAGGGCTCTGGTGCCGGCTGTGTTGGATCGCCCCTGCTCACCAAGACGTTTGTGGGACAGGGGCGGCTAGGGTTGCTCTAAGGCACCCCGCCCCGGGGGTAGGCAGCGTGAAGGCATGCTGGGGTCCGCAGGCAGCGGGCCGTACCAAGATTCGGGGCCAGTCAGCAGCACAACAAGGGGAGCCTCAGGATGGGGCTGGGACACCGAGCCTGCCCAGGGTTTTAAACCTTATGCAAATGCCAGCAACTCTGAAACGTGTTCTTTCCAGCCCAGACCCCACTTGCTAGCTCTGGAGCCATTCGTGGGTATCACACACTTGGACGTGTCCTTGAAATCTCAAGCTTGTTTGTGATGGAACTGGTAACCCGTCCCTCTCATGGGTTGCTCAAGCCAGGCTCTGGACATTGTCCCCGTGTCTCCTCCTCGCTCCATTTAAGCCCATCACCCTGTGTGCTTTCGTGCCCCCAGATCCATCCACCTCTTTTCGTCTCCGAGGCTGCCTCCTTTGCAATGGCTGCCTCCTTCTTATACAGTCAATGTCAGAGTAAGTGTCACCTGAGACCTCCCAGAGCCCTTTCCGGACTCTCCATGAAAAGAAAGCCCTTCCCGTTATTCTCTGTCAGCATCCAGTTGCTTTCTTTCCTAGCAAGTATCATGACCTGCTCTTATGTACAGATGTGGTTTTACTTCTTTGATGCTTAGTCGTTCTGCTAAGCTTCGTGAGGACAGACATCCTGTCTATTCTGTTTTCTCCTGTGTCTTGAGAGCCCAGCCCTGTGTGTCTGGTGCATAAAAATGTGGTCATAAAGAGAGGCTGGATGAATGAATAAATACGTTTTAAAATGGAGCAGGCTAATATGGTCTCTCACGAGAGTTTCTAGTCTTCTCCTTCCCTTCTACCTCTGACTGTCCCCCATCCACCATGCGCTCTGAGCGTGCAATTTAATGCCACATCAGGATATGCATGAGTCGTCCAGCAAATCCCTCCCCTGGGCCATGAACCCTCTTCCGTCCTTTCCTCCTTTATTAATGTAGTAGATGAACCCATATGGAACAATCATAGTCTATGACATAATAATAATGACGTTTATGGAGCTTTTGCAGTTTGTTGGGCACGGTCCTTTATTTTCTCATTTAGTCCTCTGGACAAACCCAGGGTGCAGTTACTAGCATTTGCGTATTTTACAAAGAAGAAAATCAAGGCTGGATGAGTTAGTGACTTTCCCTGGCTCAGATGGTAGTCTGGACGGCTGTTGGATGCCATAACCATTAGGCAACACCGCCTCCCAAGGGTTCCCTGGTATTCAATGCATTTGAGATTCAACCCACCCGTTAAGTCCCCATGTATGAACCAAGCACTGTGCACAGTGTTTCTATCCACGTTCATATTTGGCTCCTACAAGAACCTAGCGAGGTAGGTCTTTATTATTCTCATTTTTGCAGAAGGACGGCCGAGATCCCAGGAGTTGAAGCACCTTTACGTGGTTCATTGTGGAAGAGGCAGGATTGGGTGTAGCGCCCTCCCTCCAAGGCCGCCGTTCCCTCCATTCCTGCAGTGCTTTGCTGCTCGGACCAAAGAGAAAGGAGCAGAGAGAACCAGGCCTTGGAGACGCCCACACGCTGATCAGGGGGGTGTGGCCGGAGGGACAAGCCACCCCCTGGGCAGCCCCTGTAGTTCTTCCACCAGCAGAGAGGCTCTGGAAAGTCACGGGACAGGAGAGAGGATGGGCTTTGGAGTGAGACTGATGTCCATTTAATTCGCAGCTCTGCCCTTCATAAGCTAGGTGGCCTTGTGCCATGCACTCCACTCTCTGAGCCTCTGGTACCACTAAGGGGGTTCTAGTATCATCCTCATGGAGCTTTTTGTGGGGATGAAATAAGACCACAGAAAGAAAGCCCTTAACACAGGGGTCAGCACATGGGAGGTCCCTGTTGGTGGGCTTGGTATTTCCAACTTCCTGCCCACTGGGTTCTCAGACCTCAGGGAGGAGGCACTAGAATTGGGCTATTCTGCTGTGGAAATGCCTCACAGCCTCGTGCCTCTCTCTCTCTTTTTTTTCCTTCTATTGTCTCTCCCTTCCTCTCCCACCCACAATTTGAAGCTGCCTGTTCTGTCTGCAGGAAATGTGTTAAACGAAACACTGTTTGTGTTCGCGCCTCCGTCCACGGGCTTTTCTGGCATGTTCCTCCGTCCTGGTCCTCGGGGAGCGTCTGAAATGTGATCAGGTAGACCCACTGACAGTCTGACAGGCATGACGCACACAATTACTAGAAGAGAAATGTTATTCACAGAAAGAACAGGAGAGTAATGTATTCAAATGGCCATGGATTTTAGAGACCGGGTCTGGGTCCACATCCCAGCAACGTTACTGACTTGTGAGCTTGGCGATGTGGCTCCTGTCTCCAGTGGTCAGTGTCCTTGTGCACAAAGTTTTCAGAATCTGATCAGAATAAGGAGAGGCAGGGTTTTGAAACATCTGGACAATGTCAGGCACTTTGTAGATGCTTGATAAATGAGAATCTGACATGATGCTTGGCATCTAAAACACCTGGTCACAGGACCAATCTAGCCAACTTACCTGTGTTTACAAATAAAGTTTTATTGAGACACAGCCACACCCATTCATTTACATATTATC
Source organism: Herpailurus yagouaroundi (assembly GCF_014898765.1). Lineage (NCBI taxonomy): Eukaryota > Metazoa > Chordata > Mammalia > Carnivora > Felidae > Herpailurus > Herpailurus yagouaroundi. The sequence continues at coordinate 8,614,712 of NW_024412400.1, forward strand.
TACAGCTGGTTTTTTTTTTTGCCTACAACTGCAATTCACTGTTAACTCCTTCCTCTTCTTCTAGAAACTAGAGGGCTGCTGTGGACTCCAGGGTCTGAAGTACAAGGGCTACGGGGTCCTCCCAGTAGCTGCCCATTTAGTGTATCCGTTGGGATTAAATTCAGCTCCATGAACAGAGAACCAAAATAAAAATGGCTTAAACGTGATAGAAGCTGACTTGCCTTTCATACAAAAATCTGCAGGTGGGCAAATCTAGGGCTGTTCTTGCCTATAAAGCACTCAAAGACTCAGGTTCTTTCAACTTGCCACATTTTGTTCAGGATGAAGCCTTCATCTTCACAGACCAAGATGGTGGCTGAAGCTCCAGCCATCACATTCTCATCCCCGGTGCTTGGATAGAGAAAGGGATGAAGACAAAGGAGCTGTATGAACCAATTCTTGTCAAGGATGGTTCCCAACAGCTGCCACCTGACACATCTACCAATAACTCACCAGTCACATGGGCACACTTAGTTGTAGGGCAGGCTGGGACATGGCGCATGAATCCAAGTGGCCAGATGCCTGGATGAAAATGGGGGAGGGGGTCTCTACTTACGAAGGAAGATGGAGAGCGCACATCTTGAGGGAAAACCAGCGGGTGTGTATCTCAGCGGTTTAGGCCACCGGGACATTCGTTCTTTAATCACGGAGAAATCCAGAGGCAGGTGGTCCAAGGCTAGCACCCACGCTTCCCCTCTGCCTCTTATTTCCCCCGGCCGTGGTCTTCTGGTGGCAAGATAGATGCTTCAGCTTCGAGCAGCAGATCCCCACACCTGCTCCAAAAGTAGGACTGAGGACGTGGTGGCGGAGAGCTTCCTTCATGTCCTGCTCTTTTTTGTGTTCCCGCAGAAGTCCCTAGGAGCTTCTCCTTCCGTCTCCTTTGCCAGCCCTGGCTCCCCTGCCCAGCCCCAGCCCAGCAAAAGGGAATGGGATTGCCAAGACTGGCTTACGTGACCTGCTGCCTGAACAAAATTAGGGTTCTGTTAGCAAGGAAGAAAAGGAAAACAACCTGTGAGTGGAACGCAAGAGAAAAATCCACTATTAACGGAGAGGGGAAGGCATAGTCGTTGTTCCCCCCGGGCTCGAGGAACAGGAGACTCAGATTCTTCTTCCTGGATAAAAGGCAAGGAGTGAACAGAACTGGGATCACATTCTCAGGTTTCTTGTGACTGCTGTTTATTATCAACGTGTTTCGTATCATTACAAAACCTGGAATTAGACGTACAGTCTGCTCCACAAATCTTTAGGCTTGAACTCTCAGTTCGGTACTCCGCACGGTGCTGTCTCCACAATGTTCAGAGCTATTTTCAGGTGGATGTTCTGATCAAAAAAAAAAAAAAAAAAAAAAAAAGCAGCTTCCTAAACATAATTTTGCAGCGGCCATCCTACAACTCCTGGAAATGATGCCCCTCCATCTTGCTGATTGGGTCTGCAATCTGATGGCAGAGCCAGCAGCCATAACTTCACTGTCGGTGATAATGAGATTAAATCCCTTCCCACTAAAGACAGTCCTCATCTTCCAGCACAGCCCAACAGCACTCTGCAACTCTATCCAGCAAGCCTGATGTTGGAGAAGAGCGATGGGCGGCTCGCATCTGGATTCACAACGCAGAGCTGGAAGGCTTGACGTAATAGGCAACTTGCCTCACTCAGATTTCATCCAGAGCTTTCCCCTAGAGAAGAGAAGAAGTCAAGTGGTGTTCCTGGGGTGCCTGCCATGTGGTAGGTGGTTTACATATATTGTTTCTCAAAGCCTTCCTTTCGTAAATTAACATGGTCTTACTCCTGTCTGAAACCCCCTTACAGGCCGAACATGGATGGGATTCTGGGTTGGCTGAGTTTGGGGTTGGAGGCTGGAGGTCTTAGACTCTGAATTCAGATATCTGGAATTAGAAGGAACCAAAGGCAGGGTCTGGAGTCTGCTTCGGATTCTCTGTCCCCCCCCTCTCCCTGCCCCTCCCCAGCGGTCTCTCCTCCTCTCTGTCTCTCAAAGATAAATAAAAACATTCAAAAAAGTTTCAAGAAAGAACCAAACGATGTACACAAGACAGATTCCCAGCAGACGCCAAGGGTCCAAGTCTAATAACCCAACAATAGTGCAGAGAAAGAGGAGGAAAGGTTGGAAGAAGTCATGGAAAGATCTGAGGGGTTTCCATAAATAAAGTTCAAGGGCACATACGGTGTAGGAGTAGTGTTCAGGTTTTCAAATGTTGAATGATAGTGTTGAACAACAGTGACAAGTGGGAGAAACGTCTTTCGGTTGTGATGTATGATCTTTTTTGTATGTTGCTAGATTCATTTTGATAGTTTTCTTTCGAGGGCTTTTGCTAGTATGTCCATGAGGGATATTGGTTGGTAATTCTCTTTTCTTGAAAGTTTTTTTGGTCTCATTTTGGTTTTAGAGTAAGCCTGGCTTCATCGAGTCTGTTGCAAAGTATTCCATTTTTTTGCAGTTTTCTGAAAGAGGTTGTATAGAATTGGCACTGTTTCTTCCTTACATGTGAGGTAGATTCACTAATGAAAATCCATCTGGGTTAGGAGTTTTCTTTGGGGAATGTTTTCGACTATAAATTTAATTTCTTTAATATTTTTAAGGCTATTAAGATGATGTATTTCTTCCTGAGAAAGCTTTGGTTGTTTTATCCTTTGTCCCTTTCATATAAATTGTCAAATCTATTGGTATAAAGTTAATTACAATATTTATTTATTGCCCTTTAATAACTGTAGAATCTGAGGTGATGGTACATCCCTCATTCATACTATTGGTAATTTAAACTAATGTCATTTAATTGATCTTCTCTATTTTTTTATGCGTTCTATTTCATAGCTTCTACCCCTGATCCATTATATTCAATCCTATTTTCTTTTTTTATCCTATTTTCTTTTTGAGAGACAACCTGACTTTTTACTTATGATACCATTCTGATACAGACTATACTCCCAATATGTTTTGTGTTTTGCCAGAATCCCAGAGCCGATGTTTCCGGCACGTTTAAATTCTCATATAACCCAAACCCCAGCAAGACTGACTTCTCTCTTCTGTATCTCTGATGGCTATTTGTTCAGACTAGTCTTGAGTATCTGCAATGATAGAGAGCCTGCATACTCAAAGGTGCCATTTTCACTTGGGACAACTCCGGTCAACAAAACACGCTCTCTTATTTTGAGGGGGAAAGGATTTTCTCCCCTATGCGCCCCCCCTCCCTGATCAATCTTAATGTAAGTTCTAGAATGACAACATCTCCAGTGCTTGAAATTAGAGGACTGCCAGTTGTATGGAGTTAGACCGTTGAATTAGGATTCCAGCTCCAACACTGGACCTACCACTCCGAGCCTCAGTTAACTCACCTGTAAATTAAGGATAATGAGATTACTCACTTCAGAGATCATGTGGAGATCACGTAAAATCATTCACGCAGGATGCTTAGCACAACGCAATGACTGACACAGAGCGGGCACTCCAAAAAGTTAGCTCTTACTAAGTATCAAAGAGAAGGCATTTTGCATTGTACGGTCTTCCTCCCCTTCCGAAGAGCTAAGCCCTTCTGGGTTCTGAAGGAGCCAGCAAATGGCTCCTTGATTTGGGGTGGGGTACTCTGGAAGCTTCCCTCAGGCCAAATGCTTGCTGGGAAGTGTCAAACACTGTGTTAATATTATTAAGATGGGAAGAGCAGGTGCCCTGAGGTGTCAAGGGGTTCAACTATGCCACGCTGGCACTGGAGCTTACAGCCAACCCAGCCGTGCTCAGCGCGTCCGTTGCAAGCTCCCGTGATATTCGTAGCGGTGACGTAGCGGATGTCATCATACTTTTGTAGAACTCCACAGGTTCCACAGATGCATCTACAGGAGTTGCATCTAAGCTGCTACTTCATCTCCATGGGGACCCGGTGAGACTGGAATTAGCATTCCCGTTTTACAAATGAGAAAACCAAGGGTTCAGAAGAACGAAGGAACTTGACCAGGGTCCTCAAGGACAGAGTAGTTACCATCTATGGAGGGGCAGCTCTGTGCTAGGTATTTTACCAGCTGATTTCGTATATGTTATCTCATTTTATTAAAAAAATCCAACTTATCCATGAGTAGGTACTCATTTTTATTTTATTGTTCTTAAACGCTTATTTATTTATTTTGAAAGAGTGGCAGAGAGCGATTGCACGCATGCCCAAGGGGAGGGATGGGGAGAGAATCCCAAGCAGGCTCTGTGCTGCCAGCGTGAGCCTGATGCAGGGCTCGATCTCACAACCGTGAGATCATAAACCTGAGCCAACATCAGGAGCTGGAAGCTTAACCGACTGAGCCCCCCAGGTGCCCCGGTACTCATTCTTAAATAAAGAAACTGCGGTTCAGAAAGGTTAAGAAACTTCTCCGAAGTCACACAGCTCTAATAAATCCATTAGCAGCAAACTCCGTGTGCTTTTTACATTCCCCACATGGCCAAGGAGAATTACACAGAACGTTCTGAACAGCTTCAGGTGGAATGGAGACGACAAATGGTCACCTTGGCTTGGACCACATTTTCTCCCAGGTGTGTTATAAATCTTGCTCGTGAAAGAGGTTCTCTCCTGCTCCTAATTTTGTTCCTCAGCATGGAGGAGTCACATTCCTCGAGGGAGAAAGCTAAATTAATGAGTGTATCTGGGGACCCATCTGCAGAATTAGAAGCCAGTTCTCACCAGCCCTTTGGGTGTTCCTCAACAATACGGAACACCTTGGGAAAAACCACTCCTCCTGTTACCAAAGAAATGGAAAATAACAGTTGAGACTCAGACCGTGCTCCTTCTACAGCGGTTACAAAGGTTTTGAACCTTGGCTGGGATATACAAGAGCGCTACTGAGGTCAGAATTAGCCAAGTTCCAAACGGTCAGCTTGATGGCTGGCTTAGAGATCGAGCCTTGGCGATCCCTTGTGTTTTCAAAGCAAAACACCCCTACCTCACACCATTAATAAACTCGACCACAAAAGAGGAGGAAGAAGTGGGACCTCATTCCACGTAGTATGGTGGTGGCATTGGCCACGGCCCCGGGAGCTAGTGTAGATGGGTGGTTCTCATCCAGGGGCGTTTTTTTCTCCCCGGGGAATATTTGGCTGAATGTCTGAGACGTTTTTGCTATCACAACTTGAGGGGAGATGGGGATGCTATTGGCATATGGTGGGTAGAGAACCAGGAATACTGCTAAACCTTGTATAGTACGTAAGACAGTCCCCCAAAACAAAGATTTATCTGTCTCAGAGAAGAGAAACCTGGAATCAGTGAGGAGGGACTCCCAACAGCTAACAGCCTCAGTAGCATCTTTACAGGTCTTCATAAAGCTGGATGGGGACAGTCTTTAACAGGTCTTCTGAGAGCAAGGTGCCAAGGAGAGACCCCCCCCCCCACCACAATGCCGGTGTTCATAGCCCAACTCACTCATTCCCTGTGTAAGAGAGTCTACACGGAACTGAGTCATGAGATTGCTTTCTGGCAGGAAGCCAAAGCAGAGGGAGGAGGTAAGGTGGCAGAAAAAGCCAGAACTGCATGAGGCAGGCACACCTGTTTTAGTTGGATTCCCCAGAAGTAGATCCTGAGATAAAAACCTGGCAAAGGAGTTGGGGGGTGCAAGAGCCAGGAGGCCAGGAAGCCAAGCAGAGGTTCCCACCAGAGACACTTTCAGAGGACGGTGGGCAACTCCGGGGTATGAGTTTTGCTCTGGAGTACAAGTTACACTTGCAAGCAGGAAATGGCTTCGAATCCTCCTGCACCCATCAGTCATTGGCTATGGGCCATGGCGGAGAAGGAAGCTCGCTCTCCAGAACTCTCAGCCTTTGCTATGGATGCACGTGGGGGGCTGCAGCAGCCCAAGGGCGTCCTCAGGAAATCGCTGCAGGCACTAGCTGTGGGCAGTGGGATCACAGGGAAGACACAGAAGTGGGAGAAGCACACAGGGAGGGGTAGAAAAGGATCTGAGGATATCTGGGCCGAGTGCCTCGCCTTTGGCTCTTTACTGTATCCTCCCCGATGGAGCTTTGCGATTGCGTTTGTTACATCCCCAGCCCTCAACCTACGCTCTGGTCTGGTCTGTGGGTTCCCCTGATCTCCACCGGAGTGCATTCAAGGGTGTAACCCCACCGTCGGGGGATCTGAGTCAGACCCGCAAACCTGTGCTCGGTGAAAACCCATCGAGGCCTCCTCAGTGTTGCTGCAAATGCTGGAGGGCCTCCTGCCGCTGGGGTTTGCTTCAAGTATCTCACCCTTCCGCCACTCAGGAGGAGATACGAGCTCCTTCACCCCTTTGCGCGAAAACCCAAGGGCGCCCGGGGTTCGGCAGGGGTTTGGGCTGACCCAACTGACCTTGCTTGGAGCACAGAGAGAGGGTAACAGTGCAGAGCGTGGCCCACTGGCAGCCTGCCGGTTCCTTCCTTTCTCCCTCTCCCTGTGTCCGAGGATCACGAAGAACGCTCTGCAGGGCTGTGCACAACAGTTTAGTGAGCACCTTCGAGGCCTAAGCTGGCCCTGGGACTCCCCACAGCACCCCGGCGGCTCATCCGTACATCTCTTCCACATAAACGTGATGCTGCTGCTCACAGGAACTACGGGAATAATGAGGCTTCCTTTCGCTGCCTTGTGTTTTGAACAGATGATTTTATTTGTGTGTCGCACCCCGGTGAATTCTTGTACTTTCATTTCTATGTGGATTTCTTTGTTTGTTTCTTGCTGACATTGTAATTTCTCTGCCTTTGTCTTAGATACGTTACTTAGGAGTAATCCCCACTTAGATCCAATCTGGGACTCTTTGCTTTTATTTGCTTCGAAGATGGACGCGGTCGGTCTTGTCTCTTTCACTGTGGTTTCCGCGACCTGCTTGGGATTTTTATGCCTCTCTGCCTCTTTGTTTCCCATCTTTTGCCAAATGGCTTATTTGTTCTTTTCTTACTCAAGTGAGTGGAATGTTGTGAATTCTGTTTTTTCCCGGGATAACGGTTACCCTTACGTTTCAAGAAATAGTCGATCCTGTCTTCTTTTTGTTGTTTGTCATTCCAAGTTTTTATTTGAATTCAAGTTAGTTAATTTGGTATTTACCCAAAGGATACAAAAATGCAGTCTCAAAGGGTACATGCACCCCAATGGTTATAACAGCAATATCAACAAATAGCCAAACTATGGAGAGAGCCCAAATGTCCATTGACTGATGAATAGATAAAGAAGATGTGGTATATATAAAGGAATATTACTCAGCCATAAAAAGAATGAAGTCTTGCCATTTGCCATGACATGGTTGGAGCTAGAATGTATTATGCCAAGTGAAACAAGTCAATCAGAGAAAGACGAACGCCATATGATTTCCTTCATATCTGGAATTTGAAAAACAAGACAGATAAATTCAAGTTAGCTAACATATAATACAGTATTGTTTTCAAGAGTAGAACTAGTGACCCATCACTGACATATAACACCCAGTGCTCATCACAAGGGCCTTCCTAATGCCCATCCCCCATTTAGCCCATCCCCCCACCAATCTCCCCTCAAGCAACCCTCAGTTCTCTATAGTTAAGAGCTTCAAAAATAAAATAAGATGAAAACAGAGAGGGCGGTAAACCATAAGATCCTATATTGTTTTATCAGTGTCAAGAATGAGACAGGATTAATTGGCCCTCTCCACAGTGGATGGTTTAGTACACTTTTATTTTTTTCCCCACCTATGCCCATGCCCAACTTCCCAGGGTTTTTTTTGTTTTTTGGGTTTTTTTTTTGGTATAACCTTGGTTTTTAAATCCAAGTTAATATTATTGTTTAACTGTCCATCTCTTTCTGTTCATAAGTATTTTTACATTAGCATTGTTTCCTTACATAATTAAAAATTTAATTATATTTAATGTGATATTTACATTAAAAAAATCTTTTTTAATGTTTATTTTATTTTAGAGAGAGAGAGAGACGGAGCATGAACAGGGGAGGGGCAGAGAGAGAGGGAGACACAGAATCCAAAGCAGGCTCCAGGCTCCGAGCTGTCAGCACAGAGCCCGACACGGGGCTTGAACTCACAAACCATGAGATCGTGGCCTGAGCCGAAGTCGGTGCTTAACCGACTGAGCCACCCAGGGGCCCCATGATATTTACATTTTTAATCAATTACTTAGAGAATGATTTCACTCTACAATCTATCATTGCCCACCCCACTTCTTTCCTATTGTGTTTTCCTCATACCAGGGTTCCGTATTGTGATTTGTTGCTAAGATCACTGGACTACTTTTCTGGGAAAACAAAATTAAGAAGAGAGGTGAGTTGTTGCATTCCCCCTGGAGACCTTGTCATCTGGGTCTTCCCTATTTTACTTGCCCCAAATTTGTTCAACTGCCATCTATAACATGGCCCCATTTCCTTCTAATCTTGAGAGTTGCAGAAAGAAAGTGAGCAGCACATTTGATCATTTTGTTTGTTTTATTTACACGGTTACTTGTAAGACCTTTCCCCTTATTCTTAAATTTAAAAAATTTTCTCCAGGATATTTCTAAGTGTCTATTCTTTCTCTATATTAATTTCTCTGATACTTGGTAAGCCCTTTTAATCTGAAGATTTTAGTCTTTTCCGCTCTGGGAAATAGCTTTCATAATACCTCTGAATCAATTTTTCATGACTCTTATCTTTCGCTCATGATCTCAATCTTTTTACATTTATAGGAAATCTTTTTACATTTCTGAATAATCAGATAATTTATCAAACCATCCTTCAAAATCAATGAGTGTCTTTTCTGCCTTATCCACTGTGTTACTCACGCTGTCCAGGATGGTTTTCTAAATTAGGGAATTCATGTTTTCATCAGAAAGCAATCTATCCTGATTTCGAATTTCTCCCTTTTCATCAGTGCTGTGCCGTCTTGAATCTCGCTGAGAATACAAATTGGGGGGATTTGCCTCCTGTTCCCAGGTTGTTCCCAAGGTCATGACTTGCCCGGAAGCCACTCTCTCCAGCCCCTGCGGGAGGTGCTTGTGTTAATCAGGACTGCCATTGTCCACCGGAGACGGGGAGAACCCGCTGGGGAGAGAACAAGACGGTGCAAAGATTCCCTGCGAACTGAAAGCTTCTCCTCACACGTCAGTAACCCCAGTTTTCTGGAGCCCAGCAGTGCTTTCTTAGGACCACAGACAACTTTAGGCAGCCCCATTTAATTAACTGTGCTGACCGTGCCACACGCGGGCTGGTGGTGAACACCATCGCCATTCACTCCCTATGATGGGTTCTAGTACAATTCATTCATTCATTCATTCATTCATTCAACAAATATCCCTTGAGCACCTCTCTGTACCGAATCTGGTTCTACACATTGCAGATATGATGGCTCAGTTTGTCCTACCCCCATCACGTTTTTATTATGGTGGGGAGACTTGATATACTATCGAGGAATCACAAGTGCTATGAGGAAAAGCAAGTAAATCCAGGGTAGGAGACTAGAGGGAAAAAAAAAAGCGCGCTATTTTCGTAAAAATGGTCTGCAAAGATCTTTCTTAAGGTCACTTGAGCAGACAACGGAATAGAGGGGGGGAAGTGAGCCAAGAGGATGTGTGGAGGAAAAGCAGTCCAAGTAGAGGGGAGAGCAAGGGGAAAGGCCCTGAGACAGGAAGGTGCTGGACTTCCTAAGGAAAAACAGAGACCAGTGCGGTTAAGGCTGCATGAGGGAGCAGCGCGGGGCAGGGACAAGTCCTGGGGCTAGCATGTTGTGCTGTGCCTGCTTTGTCAGACAGCCCTGTGTGCATCTGGGCCATACCTGGGCTTCTTATGGGAAGGCTGTACCATTCGAGATGCCAGGCCAGCTCAGGGACCTAGCTTTTAGCAAACTGCCTCCCAGCAGCCCAGCTCCAGCACGTGGGGCTGAGCCACAAGCCTAATACTTGCTGCGATGAGGTCTCAGGCCACCAAAGGGCCCCCTGCCTCCACTTCTCACTCATACCCGTCGTGTTGGGCCAGCTTCCCACCTTCTCTCGTCCGCAAGCCTGGGGCTAAGCTCCAGCCTTCTTGGCCTGAGGCCTGAAGCTACTGAGGGCCCACGGTGCCCTCATTTCAGAGGGGAACCAGATGTCCCACTGTGGCGTTAGCAAAGCTGCATTAATCTGGTTAGTGGAATCCTCCCCAAGTGGGCTCAGCCCTCTCCCTCTGAGAGGACCACCTGCTGCCTCTGCTGGTTGGGACCCTCCTAACATTCGCCAAAGGCTGGTTGCCCTAGAAGCCTCTGCCCTAGCGTCCTGGACCTTCACCTCCACCCTCATTCTTCCCATGCTTCCCTAGCTTTCTCCGTCCCCTACAAGCCTGTGTTTCTGAGGTCTCCATATGTCCCACCCCAAGCCCGTCTGAACTTTTACAAGTGGGTACTTACCACCCTCACCCTGCTCTACGTCCAAGCTGGGTGAGGTAAAGGGATAAAATCACATCCAGATTTTCATAGGCAAAGAAACTTATCATTAAGGGAAAACAAAAGGTTATTTTCCAAAGGAGAGCTCGTGAGATGGAACAACCATCCGCTTCCCTCTGTCCCGGCTAGCCCACCCTTTCCGAAGGGTCTGAGTCTTTCTGAAAGTTTTGGTTTATGTAATAAAGTCATCATACACACTGTTAAACTTTATGGATCTAAATTTTTGCTTGGGAGTACTGTTAACAATAACTTACATCCTTTCTCCCACTAAATTGATATAAATTGATATATATATACACATAAATATAAATAGATATAAATAGATATATACTGATTTGTATCAACATAAATTTATATCAAGAAATTCTTCCCTTGCACTCATTTTGCAGAAATCTATGTGGATTTCTCATTGGAATTTTTTGACCAGTCATGCTAGTTGTTAGGATCTATTCCAAATTACCTCGCAGTTATTATCAGATGGGCAATACTTGGGTGAGTTATAGGGTCCGCATATCACACACACAAAAATGCTTTCTTGGGACGCCTGGATGCCTCAGTCGGTTAAGCGTCTAGCTTCGGTTCAGGTCATGATCTCACAGTTCATTGGTTTGAGCCCCATGTTGTGCTCTGTGCTGACAGCTCAGAGCCTGTGTCTCCCTCTCTCTCTGCCCCTCCCTTGCTCACACTCTGTCTGTCTGTCTCTCTCTCTCTCTCAAAAATAAATAAACATTAAAAAAAATTGTTTTAATCCTCTTCTATATCTTTCTGGAGAAAATATGTAGTTTCTACAGCTTATGAATAAACTGAATTGTAGAGACAAGTTTAATTACTTGCCACCCACTGACACCTATAAAGGCACTTGTCAATCAACACAGTCTATACTGTCTGGCTGCATCGTTAATGTAGTCTGTGTCTTGGAGAAAATAGCCCAGCGTAATACGGGACCAGCATGGCAAGTGACTCAATGACATTTGATCTAACATAAGCCAGTTGACGTCTACTATGCCCTACGCTCTGATATTGCCAATAGTAATAATGCAGTACCCTTGCAGAGACTCAGAGTGTCTTCAAGGACAGTCTTGACCTTGTATCACCTTCCAGACAGTCTTCATAAGGAGTCCAGTTGGCTTGAACTGGTTCAACAATGGTTGCTATTCGTGAAAGAAAAGGATCTGAATCAAGCATCACCAGCTAGGCTCGAAACTTGTCTCTGGAGCCGGCCCACTGTGGATGACGAAAACTTAATCTTTGATGTTGTGAACAGCAGCTGCTTTGACCAGTTAGCTTTAGAAGATGAATTGACCCAGGATGTTCTAAAATTCACAACATACGCAGTCATTTCTCAAAACTCTTTCTTGGTAGTAGAAGGGGCACAAATTATTAATATCCAACTTAAACAGCAGTGGTTCACAGGCTACAGATTCCATTTGTGTAATTTAAATCTCTGGGCAGTGACTGATGGTGCTTGGGAAAAGGGCCTCTTCGGTAAGCCCACAAGTTCAGCTGTCTTAGTCTAATTTAAAGAAGGGCTGTGAGAAACTCTCCTACGGCATGTGTTTCTGTCCCACAGAGGACAATGTGAGCAAAGCAGGGGTCCTCCCCACAGTAATAATTTACATTTCAGTGACACAAGCCTATACCTCATGCAAAATCTACCCACCGTCTGCTCCTCCCACATGCATTCATAAGCAGTCGTCCATTCCTTCTCTGGTCCCTTCCTTGGTGCTCACCAAATCAGAAAGCCGCCTAAGGGTGGTGCCCCCCACTGCCTCTCTTCCAGAGATGATGTTGCTGGGTCATATGGTATTTAACTTTTTCTTCAGTTTATATATTTATTTTGAGAGAGAGAGAGAGGAAGAGAGAGTGAGCGTGAGCAGGTGAGGAGCAGAGAGAAGGGGAGAGTGAGAATCCCAAGCCGACTTCATGCTGCCAGCACTGAGCCTGATGTTTCTTGTTTGTTTGCATATGGATGTCCAATTGTTGAAAAGATTACCTTTACTCCAGTAAATTGCCTTTGCGATTTCGATGAAAACCAATCAAGCATATATGTGGATCTATTTCTAGAGTTTCAATTCTGTCCCATTGATCTTTGTGTCTATCCTTTTATAAATAACATACTCTTTTTATCACTGTAGCTTTATAAAATTCCTGAAATCAGATAGCGTGAGTTCTCCAAACTTGTTTTTTTCAAAAATTGGTTTGGTTTTTCGACGTACATATTCGAATCAGTTTGTCAGTGTCTAAAAAAATTCCTGGTGGGATTTTGGTTGGAATTACACTGAATCTATAAGTCAACGTGGAGATAATTGGCACCTAAACTATATTCAGTCTTCCAATTCACAAACATGATATTACTATTTACTTAGGTCTTCTTTTATTTCTTTCATTAGCGTTTTGCACTTTGCAACACACTCATTCAGACCATATTTTATAAAATTTGTACCTACGTATTTCATACTTTTGGGTGCTATTAACATGATACTTTTTTAAATTGCAAATTTCAATCCTTCATTGCTAGCCTATGGGAATAGCATTGATTTTTTTAAATTAGCTTTGTATTCTATAAAACTGCTAAGCTCACTATTTCCAGCAGTTTTTTGTAGATTATTTGGGGTATTTTATGTAGACAATCATGCCATCTGTCAGTGGAGAGAGTTTATCATTGTTATCATTTCTCCTTTCCAATAGAGATGCAGTGGCTAGGATCTCCAATACAATAGTGAACGGGAGTGGTGAGAGAAGATATGTTTGTCTTGTTTCGATCTTAGGGGAAAATATTCAGTCTTTTCTAGTGAGTATACATTAGCTGAGAGGTTTTTTTTCTTTTTTTTTTTTCTTTTTTTTTTTTGCAGATGTCTTTGATCAGGTTGAGGTAATTCCTGGTTTGCTGAGAGCTCTTGCCTGTGAATCAATATTGAATTTTGTTAAATGCTTGCCTTGCATCCATAGAGGTTATCACATGGTAATGCTTCTTTAGTGTTTTGGCATGGTAAATTACAGAGATGGATTTTTAAATGTTGAACCAAACTTGCATTCTTAGGAAAATCCTTGTTAGGCATAATGTATTATCATTTTATATATTCCTGGGTTTATTTTACTTGTATTTTGCCAAGGAATTTTGCATCTATGTTCATGAGGGATATTGGTCCATAATGTTATTTTCTTGTAAAATTTTTGTCCAGTTTGGTATCAGAATAATACTGGAATCCTAAAATAAATTGGGAAGTATTCTTTCTTCTTTTATGTTCTCTAAGCATTTGTGTATAGTTGATGTTATTTCTTCCTTAAATGTTTGTAAAATTCACCAGTGAGACATCTAGGCCTGGAGTTTTCTTTTTTGGGAGGCTTTTACTAATTCCATTTTTTAATAAAGTATTTTACAAATAAGGTAAAGGACTATTTAGGTTATCTATTTCTTCTCGAGTGATATTTGGCAGTTTGTGTCTTTCAAAGAATTTGTTTATTTCATCAAAGTTGTCGAATTTATCGGCAGAAAGCTATTCATAGTATTCTCCTTACCCTTTGAATGTTTGCGGAGTCTTTAGCGATATCACCTCTTCTTTTCCTGATATTTGTAGTTTACATCTTCTGGATTTTTCTTGGTTAGTCTGGTTAAATGTCTATCAATGTTATTAAGCCTTTCAAAGAGCCAGATTTTTAGTTTCATTGACTTTTTTCTTTTGTTTTTCTGTTCTTAATTTCATGGATTTCTGTTTTATCTTTACTACTTCTTTCCTTCTGCTTGTTTTGGATTTAATTTGCTCTACTTTTTCAAGTTTCTCCAAGTGGAAACTTAGAACCTCACCATCTTCGGCTCATCCTTCCTGTGTTTGAAGACATAATGAGTCCTTTGTCCTATTGTAGCCAGCAAGTGTTGCTTTCTCAGCCTCATTGTGTCTAAGCTTCTGGTATGGGCATGGGTTCTACCTATCGGACATATGCACTGAAGTCTTCAGAAGAGGGAAATATGAAGAAACGGGTCAACATGAGATCCTTCTTTTGACAAGGTTTGTTGGGAAAGTGTTAGCTCTACAGGAGCTTCAGAGGCAGAGTTGCTGGTGTCCAGGGTCTAACATCACTGGGGCCACTTGCAGAGTCTGGATCAAGGAAGGGCAGCAGGGATATCTTAGCCAGAATGGCCCCCATAGTGTGATCTGGTGTTGTTCCAGCCCTGCATCCTACAATTTTATCTCTAGCCCTCCTAGAACTTCCACGAATTTCTTTCCTGCTTAAACTCTCTGGATTGAATTCTGTTGCCAACTAAGATCCACTACTGATGGGTCCATCTTTAAAATTTTTCCAATTCTACGTATGTTAAATGATAGCCCTTCTTTATTGTTTAATTATGACTGGAGTCTAGAGTGTTTTAATGTATATTTGGCTATTTATATATCTGTGTCTGAAGCACCCATTCATATCTCTTGTCTATTTTTCTATCGTAACAGCTTGTCTTATTGATTTGTAACACCCACACTCCATTCTATCTAATAATCTCTTTGCATTAAATATATTGCAAATATTTCTTCTGCGTATAACTTTCCATCTAACTTTGCTTATGGTATTTTTTTTTATTGTTGCTCACACGTTTTTTCATTTTTATGAGATAAGGTTTCTTAATTTTCCACTTTTATGACTTTTGGGGGTTTATTTGTTGTTTAGGAGGCCCACATCCAAACATTTTTTTTTTAAATGAACTATCCTAAGGTGCCTGGGTGGCTCAGTCAGTTAAGCTCAGGTCATGGTCTCACAGTTGGTGAGTTCAAGCCCCCCATCAGGCTCTGTGCTGACAGGTCAGAGCCTGGAGCCTGTTTCAGATTCTCTCTCTCTCTCTCTCTCTTTCCCCACCTGCTTGCACTCTGTGTCTCTCTCTCAAAAATAAATAAACATGAAAAAATTAAAAATAAAATAAAAATAAAATGACCTCTCCTGTGTTTTATCCTCATACCTGTATACTTTTATTGCTAACTTCTTAATGCTCTTTGAATATATTCCTGTGCACAGTATGGTGTAGAAGTGTATCACTTCTTTTTAACGCCTTTTATTGAATGGTCCAATCATTTCTCCACTCTTCCACAAATCCTATTGCAGAAAGATTCCAATATGAGTGTACCTGGCACACAGCGAGTCCCTGAATGTGGAATATTTACAAACTCTTCTGAAAATACACTCTCTATATAAACATTAAATATATTAATATGTAGCTAACACTGTGTGATTATTTCTTCATCTATTTCTCATCCTATTCCAGATAGGATTATGCATAGAGTTGTGTCATTCTTCCAGCATTAGAAGCAACCAGTGGAATATACCAGATGGACTGACTTTGCACTGTCTTCATCTCCTTGGCAGAACTCTTGGGCATCAGGCATTCTCAGAGGCCCTGCAGTGGTGGGACTTGAATTGGGCAGGCTCTAGCTACAAGAGTTTTCTGCTTGGGTTCCTAGCGTATTCAGTATGTGCGTGGAGCAGGCACAGAAGAAGAGTCAAGAATGTGTCCTTGGCTGTCATTGGGTAAAGCAAGTAGGAGGAGAAGGAGGGGTGAGCAATTTTTTCTTTTCATTTCGCCACATAGAGCTTTAAGGGGGGAAAAAATGTCTCAGAGCATGTCACACTAATCCAGGAGGCAAAAAAAAAGGACAGCATGGTACTGGGCAGAGCCCCTCCCGGCTAAGCGTGAAGAATGGTGAAGGACTGCTTTTCCAGCCTGGGGCCAGCTGCACCTGCTATATTTGGGGTCAGTCTCCTTGAGGCAATGCCTCTGCAGGAGTCACCCAGGGAATTCCTGGGAATTTCCACCCACTTCCTCCCCTCGAAAAGACAGCAAGTGGCTTTTCACTCTGACAGCATTTATGTTTGCATTTGGGTTTAGGATAAATTGTCAACTCAGGCAGGCTTCTTGGAGAATCCACGACAACCAACGCCTCTTTAGGAATGCAAATGAAATGTTCCTCCGTGTGCTATTTTGTATGTATGCTATTTTCTTTGTTTATCATATCTTTAAAAAATACGATGCTGAATTTTTAAAAAATATTTATTTGTAGAGGTAATCTCGACACCCAACATGGGGCTCAAACTCATGACCCTGAGATCAGCTCTTCCAACTGAGCTATCCAGGCGCCTGTATGTTGAATATTTGAGAGCAATGATTTCAGTACTAATTAAAGGCACACAGGAAAGGCAGAAATAGCCATGCAGACAAATGTATGTGAGAGACGAGACCGGCAGTTCTTTGGTGAGTGTGCCCTGTAGAGCTCAAAGGGTGGGGGATTGCCTTCAGTTTCACCTACTGGGGAGGATTGGGGGGTCAGGAAAGTGTCTCTGCGGGTGATTTGGTCGTGGTTCTCATTTCCTCTCCCAGGGAAGGTGCTCAACTTCCGTTTCCTGCCTTTCCTGTTAAATACCACCATTTGTCCCAAGACTCACAAGCACTCTTCCGTAGCCCTCTGGGACATCTGAACCAGCCTCCAGAGCTCCTACTCTCCTACACCTACTAGACAAAAAAGAGAGGTGGCTCTGCAAGAAGGAGGTGGCTCTGACCTTCCCTCACCCCTTTAAGGACCTTTGGCAACTATGGAGGAGCTCAAGCTATGGCCAGAGGCTGACCAGGAGCTGGGCAAGAGGGTCAGTAATATGGGTGGAAGGGAGGGGCCCAGGAGACTGCTATTGGGTAATCTCACCGGGTTAAATCTCACTGCATTAAAGACCGCTCAGATGGTTGATTACAAAACAAATCATAAGTGAGCGTGCGATCAAACCAGTGTGCTAGAAACTCTGTTAATTCCCTCAACACTCCCGTGCAGCTTGCATTTTCATTCCCATTTTACAGATGGTGAAACAGGCGCAGAGAAGGTCGGTGGCCAGTCAGTTCTGAATTCAAACCCCTGTCTCCTCTCCACAAGCCCCTCCCACTCTACTGCCCTTGGGGATCCAGGGTTATATTTTAAAACAGAGGTTCTCAGCCTTCCCTCTGCCCCCACATTGTCCACATTCCAAGGCTTCCCCATCAGTATCTTCCCAGATTTCCCACAGGGATTTTTTGCCAGGGAGGCAGAGAGGAGGCTGTATCTCCACCGCTGACCCTCTGCAGGGCAACCCATCAGATTCAGAGGACAAAGTGTGCCTGTTTTGAAAGAAGCTCCCCAGAAATTCTAAAAGCACCCTCCAGGCCACTTGAGAATCACTGATTCAATTAAACTAACTAAACTTGGCCTTCGCTAGAGGCCAAGGTCACATAATTTTCTTCTTGCCCACATAACTGCCGTTTCCATCCCCAGGGACGAGTTTGGATTAACATTTGATGCTCCCCTGTTAGCCTTTATTCCTTGTTTCTTTTTAATGTGGGAGTTTATCAAAGAATTACATTCTCCATCTAGAACACTCACATCCAGAACCGGTGTGGAGGTACAGATAGTGGGATCACAGCAGGTGCGGGCTCCAGGGCTGCCTGGGAACACAGCGGAGAATTCAGGGACAGGAAAAGGGACGGGGACCAAGAGCTGGGGCAGCAGGAGAACAGGAAGGACCCAGCAGCATCCAGATGTGTCCCAGCCACATCCTCCCAGCCTCCCTGGAGGACTCCTTCTGCCGGCCGATGCCCGCACTGCTGATGGCTGCCTGTGTTTGTCAGCCGGAGGGGGGCATTCTCTGGCCGCAGGCACCTGTTGTGTCCACAAACTGGTCAGGCTGGAAGCACTGGGGAGCGAAATGCCTCAGAAAGTCTCTCAGCCGTAGGGGGATGGGCGCTAGCGAGCAGACACTGTGGTTTCCTCTGACACCGGTGAGAAATTTTGAGATATGTTCTTCGCTGGTTCTCGGAGACCCAGCGGGATCGAGTCCCAGGTGCCCATAGAGGTGCCATGCTCACAGACACCCCTCGAATTGTCTTCCTTTCCTCCACTTGCACCCCCGCCCTCTCTCAGGGTCTGCTGTGAAGGCACCCAAACGAAGACAGATGCTTGATTTGCAATCAAGCTCTTTCTCCGGCTGCCTGACCACACACCAGTTGCCTGGAGGACAGCCTCCATCACACCCACACCAGACTCCGCATTTGAGTGTGAAACGTGCTCCTCCTCCCTCCTTTGCTTTCAGCTAATGGCACGGGGACTCTCTTCTTAAGATATCACCTCCCCTGGCCTCAGGGATTAATTCAAGTGGCCCAAGTGAGAGGAAATGAAAGCCAAGATCAAGCCTTCCGCTCACGTACTGGGGGAGAAAGAAAAAAACCTGTCCTTTTCCAGCCCCGAGAAATGGTTGTCCCTTGTGAGTGTCAAGGCAGAGCCGGCGAAGAATGGAGATGAGACTGTGCTGTCGGGGCCCCACCATTATCCGTGGGGCTTCTCCCCTGCGGGGCACAGCAGCTGGAAGGGACTGGGAATTACTAACTGCCTCTGAGCAGCTAGCCACCAGTGACCAGTGGGAGTCGTGACCCCAGCTTCCCCAGCCCTGGAGCAGGGAGCCCGGATGCTCTCGCTTCCATGGTTTCCCAGAGCTTCTGGGAGGCCTCGAGCTCCGGGCACAGAGATTTCCCAGCAGCCTTCCCTCCCTGACTCACTTCCCGACACCCCCACTGGTTCTTCCTGCATTTCCCAAATCGTAGTCAGATCCTTGCCTCCAGGTCCAGTTTGGGGGAACCCAGATTAAAAAGTGACAGCTCAAGGACAAAAAAAAAAAAATAAGAGAAAAAGGGAAACCTATTCTCAGTCATCATTCGAACCCGAGATGGAGCAATGCCTGAGGCAACATGTGGATTATTTATTTTATTTTATATATCGAACACCCCCCAACGCACACCTACCCTGTCGTTCTAGATGCTGCGCCCACGGCCCCAGCCTGAGGTTCTCCAGAGCCCTCTCCCCACCCTCCCCCATCTCCAAACACAGCCCAGACTGGGCCTCTTGCTGGTTGCCGGAACCTTCCAGTCCTTTTCTTATGCTCAAGGGATCCCTGCCACCCTGGCTCATCTACGCCTTTCTCTGTTTAACCTCACCCCCCACCCCCCACCCCCCCTCACCCCCAACTCCCCGTCTTGCAGGGCCCAGTTCTGAAGCCTCCTTCTCTCTTTCCTGTCGGAACAAAGCACCCTCCATTTCCGGCAGGATACTGTTCCCCCTCCGTGGCACTTTCTCTGTTCCTCTCAGGTCTGCAAATACGAAGAAAACATTTGCTATTTAAATTACCACCTGTCTCAGAGGCCCGGAGATGGGGTGCTTTTGTTTTGTTTCCTGGTCTGCACACGGGTTCCCCAGGTGTGTTTTCTTTGTGCAAGTTTATCAAATAGTAGGCTCCAATGTGTGCACTCTGCATGGATGTAGTCTGCCAAGGAAAGAGTTTATTTAAGGATAAAGTATCAACTGGGTCTAAAGTCCTCGTGGCCAAGAGAGAGTTCTTTTTTTTTTTTTTTTTTTTTTCTCTGAGCACTGTGATGCATTTGGTTGTTCACCTTTGGGGTTCGGAGGTGGGTAAACAGGTCACCCTAAAAGAGGAAGAGAAACATTGGCGTTTCCCTGAGTGGCAAAGGGGTGTGGGGCAGAGAGACCCCTAGGGCTGGGGGCGGGGGCAGCTGTGTTCCCGCAACGCCGCCGCGACTCTGTGACTCGCAACGTGCGATCCAAGCTCACAAAACGCACCA
Source organism: Herpailurus yagouaroundi (assembly GCF_014898765.1). NCBI lineage: Eukaryota > Metazoa > Chordata > Mammalia > Carnivora > Felidae > Herpailurus > Herpailurus yagouaroundi. The sequence goes on from NW_024412400.1 coordinate 8,634,762, forward strand.
GTAGGGTCTTTTTCTGGACTGCGGTGAAGTGGCTCAGTCCCACGTGTCCACTGGCACAGAATGAAATGTTGTTAGCACACTTGATTCAGGAGCTGGCAGTAAAGAGCCTCAGGAGAGGCTGAACTCTAGAATTGGCATTCATCCCTGAGAGGACATGAGACTTTATGGAGCCAAGAAATTGGGTGTTGAAGCAAGTTCAGTTTCTACCAAAGGGGCTTGGACATGATACAGTTTGTTCAGTGTGTTTTTCTCCTTTATTGGTCTGTAATTTTCTTCAGGCTGAAGGCAGCAATTGGACAGATAGACCGGTATGTGGATAGATGGATGGATGATTGGATGGATGGATGGATGGATGGGTGGGTGGATAAATAGGATGGATGGATGGATGGATGGATGGATGAATAGATGGATGGACAGATGGATGGATGGATGGATGGATGGATAGGATGGATGAATAGGATGGATGGATGGATGGATGGATAAATAGGATGGATGAATGGATGAATAGGACGGATGGATGGATGGATGGATGGATAGGATGGATGGATGGATGGATAAATAGATGGAGGGACAGATGGATGGATGGATAGATAGGATGGATGGATGGATGAATAGGATGGATGGATGGAAGGATGGATGAATAGGATGGATGGATAG